>NC_138064.1:18095000-18778750 GCF_964194185.1 Rhinolophus hipposideros | reverse complement strand
CACATCATAGATTATCAATAATTAAACATACAAGTATCTTGATTGATCCATCAGTCATCTTCTAACTTTTTCCTTCAAGTATTGGATATGGGGTCTTTGAGACCTCACTAATTTTCTCCACATCTGTTTTAGGTTAGTAGGGGACATGTCATATCTTGTCTTATTCTTAGAGGGGGGAAAAAGTTACAAGGAAATAAAATGCTCTTCAACAATACTTATTGCTGTAGAAATAAACCTCAAGAGATATATTGGAATGCAGGTGTGATGGGAGAGCCTGTCTACCAGTGATTTGCTTGGAAGGTTATCTAGCTGTGTTCTGGTCATGTTGTGTGGTGATATGGTTAGTTTACATCATATCAAAGAATGGGCTGCAGTATAAGGAGCGCTTTTCTTTCCACGCCACCACCACCCATGCAGGATTAGGGCCTGCTGGCTGTCCTGGAAGGTTAAGTTCCAGGAGGAGCAAACAGGATCTCAGGGAACTGACAAATGTCGCTTGTGCCAAGAGTTTGCTTTAATGTTCCTGGATGTCCCAGTGGCACTGAGAGGCAGGGTCGGCTACATAATGTGTGGGGACCAGTGGGAAATGAAAATGCCACCTATGTCCAAAAATAGGGGGAAAGCACTGTTAAAGGTACTAATATATAACTTTTTCACTTCTTCCACACTCTCTCTCTAAAGATGTCATGGTGCTTTCTGTTTGCTCTTCCATGGCGTGCTTCTTCAGGCGCCGAGATACTCCTGGGAGAGCACAGGCCCAAGGTATCCAGGCCCCTGTCCAGACCACAGCCCTCTGTTCCCCCTCCCACCAGCAGCTAGACTGACAGGCTCTGCCAGGCCAAAGATGAGGGATTCAATTTCTCCTTCCAAAGAGCCTGCCACTTCAACCCTGGCTGGATGGCAACACCCCAGGGGTTGCAACCTCTATGCCAGGATGGGCTGGGTACCTGGCTGGGGTGTGGGTAAGAGGCTTGTCAGATATGTGGTGCTGTCAGCCCAGTGCCTTACCTGGAGACTCCCTGGGGCACACATAACTGGCCCTCCCCACACCCACACCCACTCCCAGGCCCCCACTGCTGGTAGAGGGCAGTAGAAGTTGCTGGAAGACCCAGGGCACCGGGGAGTGAAGAAGCAGGTATCCTAGAACCCATCCCAGAGAGGTTGGGAGGCAGCAGGAAGTGGGACCATGCATGAATCAAGGCTCCAAGTCCCCAGCACATGCCCCATTGTCCCCATTGTCCCATCAGCCTTCACCAGCAAAACACAACACCAAAGATAAGAAGAATTCTAAGACAGCAGCAGAAGAGCGTTAAATCTTAAGTGTAGACAGGCCCTTTCTCAGCACAGGGTCCTGCATGACTGCACTGGTCTGAAGCCCAAGGACCTCCCTGGCCTGTGGGGAGCACAGTGTAGGGAAATGGGGGGAGAGGATGTTGTCCATTCGGATTCTGCTACTCTGTTTATGGACTTTCAGATTCTGCTCCTCTCTCTCTGGGTCCAATGTCCAATTCCCTCGTTTCCCTTCTCTGCACTCCCTCTACCTATGAATTTTTCTATGCCCTTCGGGGAGAGCCTTCCTCCAACTCATGCTTGAGTCCTCTTTTTGGAGCGTCAAATAACTTTCATCTACTTTACTGGGGTAAGACACCCCCCTCCACCCCCCACCCCCACCCAAGGAAATGTATTCTTCATAGTCTAGGTAAAATGAGAGAAAAAAACCCTAGGGTGAAAAGGAAATACTTGTAACAGAAAGCATAAGTTGCTTAATATATTAAAATTATTTTTTCCACCTGCAGGAGTCCTAATACTTGACCATGAAAATCAGTGTATGTGTGTATGGCATGCATGTGCATGTGTGCAAATGAGGAGTTTTGCTGAACAAATGAAGGAAAGCATGACAAACACACATATTTAAATGCAGACTTTAATGTCACATCGAGTATCTTTTATTGATAGTTACTACTCTTGAAGAAGTCCTTGAGTGAATTCAAGGAGCCACATTCTGTCCTCTCTAATTGGCCATAAAAATGTATTTCTTTAAGAAGTACCTAACCTTAACAGAAATGAATCCTGGGTGTCTACCCACTACTTCAAGAAAAAAGGTTTGATACATAATCAAGGAACATGATTTGATTTTCGAAAGCCATTAGGAAAGACAGTCCACAGAGTAATGCTATTAATATTTTTGCTATTAAGATATCTGTTTCCTATCTTTGGAATACCCAGAAAGAATGGAATCTAAATATTTAAACGTCTCACAGAAAAATCTCTGACATCTGGAAAGTGTCTTAAAAGTCTATGAAGTCTGATGCTGGATAATGAGAATCAGCTAACAGAATTCATTTTTATTAAAGCATTTCAAAAGATCAAGTCACTGATGCATTTTAACATTGTAATGGCATAATACCCTTGCCTCAAATCTTCAGAGGCAAAAATGATCACAGATGAAACAAATTCAACTGCACACTATACTTTCATAACCACAGGAATATTACTCCATAAGAAATACTTCCGGTATAAATGATGATTTGGGGAGAAAAGTACCATTTTGGCATAAAATGATCTAGTTGGCTGTGGTTATAAATTACTTCAGGCCCAGTTCTCCTTCCTCTCTTCCGCCAGGTTCCCTTTCTACGTGATAATGAAGGGAGTTCTGAGCATGGAAGGCATGAACCAAGTATGATGAGGTGAATGGGAATCTGACCCTACATAGTTTTTTCTTCTTCCTCCCTACCCCTCATTTTGTCATGTGTAATAACAGCGTATAGCAGGAAGAACTTACCAGGAAGGGCACAGATACTTGAAGCAAAGAGAGAACAACATTTGCTGTCAGGAAGTAATCTTCACTTGCAGCTTTCATTCCAATCCTAACACTCACCCTCATGAGGCGGAAAGAAGTGAACAGCCATGCTTCACTCTCTCCATGAGAACTGAGTTGCCCGCGGGCCCAATGCGTGGCCCTGCGGATATGGGATGATGTGGCAACGCAAACATTATGCAGAGAAGCCATCTGACTTCCGTGCACCCTCTGGAAGGCCGTATAATACCACCATCTCCTGTGGAATTGGTGGAAGAGACTCATTTGCATGGAGAATGCCAGAAGAACCACTGTCTGTGCTCTGTGGTTCTGTCAACCCCTTATAAATTCAGAATATTGGCACGTTACAGGGACTTTTTTAGGCTATGGAGGACTGACTCAGTCGAACAGAAAGCAGTACAGCAGAGATTAAGAGCATAGGCTTTACGACACAACCAGGATTCAAATCCCACCTCTGTCTCAGACAATTTTTGGGGTACTGAGCAAGTCACTTAACCCCTCTAAAATCAGTTCACTTATTTGTTACACAAGTCCTGAGAATACCTTCCTCCTGGGGTGTCGAAGGTTTAAAATAGAAAGTTTATGTAAAGACCACATTTGTTGCCTGGCACATGGTAATGCATAGTGACTCAGTGTCATAACCACAAATGATTTTTTAATGATATATTGTCCACACATTTTGTTGTTGTTGTTGTTGTTATTGCAAGCCCATGAACCCAGGGGAACAGGATCCTGGCCTTTTTCAATGTTTTGTAAATTGTCCGACACTTCTCTGGTGATTTATAAATAATAAAAACAATAAACATGTGTGTGTGTCACTTTCAAGCCAAAGAGACACCGCAAAGTTTTCATAGCATCAAAGTCATTACAAATGAATTGAGGTTTTGTGTTATCTCAATTTGGTCTGGCTGATCCTTCCAGCTGTTGTAGGTGCTCTCCTAATTTTTTCTCTTGCATTTTCCCCACATCATTCCACCTCTAAGAGCAGGACTGAGCAGCTGGAGTCACCACAAAACCTGATTGATGGCTGCAGGACCCAGATGGCAGGAGCTCGAAAATGTTTCTGGCAAATACCTCTACAAGCTGGAGTGTGTGTGTGTGTGTGTGTGTGTGTGTGTGTGTGTGCACGCTCTTCCCTTTCACTGGCACTTGAGCTAAATGCCCAACAGCCCCTTCTTGGCTGGGTTCCATTCAAACTACAGTTGGCGTCTCTGAAAATGGCTTTGGCTCTAATATCTTATGTGTGTGACTGTCTATCGTGAAGAATTTTCCCACTGCTGATGATTTCTGTTTTCATGAATGCTTGAAAATCATGTCTCACATAAGAGTTCTGACCTCCTTTTATCTTTCCAGTGGAAATTCTTTCATAAAGAAATGTCATCTCTTTTATACAATTACTCTTTGTGAGGGGCTATTTATAGCACTGTGAAATTAGGGAACGTAGTACTCCTTTTGACTTTCAGAAAAATTGTTGAGCATCAAATTGCATGTCAAGGGAAAAATGATCTCATGAAAAAATTAACAGGCATCACTATTTTCTACTTCTCCCTCCTAGCCCCCACTCCCAAACACAGAGGATGGGTAGTCATTGCCCTCCAATAACATAAAACTGGCATCAAAAATAAAATCATGCCTTATCTTGTTTGATGCAGTAGATATGCTGCTGAACAGGGGACATTTTAAATGCACTGGAAGAACTAGAGAGTTATCGTTCCAAATGGAAACATGTGGTGAATGCTTTCTGAAAGAAATGATGATTATGGAGGTGATTCTCCAGAACCCGATATACATGTTTTATTAATTGGGATTTTCTCACACTGCCTTTTCTTAAAGCCAGGGTCACCTCTAAAAAGGCTCGATGTATTCTGTGACTTCAAAATCTCTCCATTTATCCATGAGCACTCTTTGGAGACATTTTCTCTCTCTTAGCTGTCATTTATGTGATTTTCAGAAACAGTGAAATTTTCATTTTACCTGGAAATTGAAAATATACTAAACCAAAGTAGGAACTAACGTCTCTCTCTGGGGCCATCTCAGGTCAAGAGCATATTTCACACTACACCAGATGTAAAAAGGAGGAAAGAAGGTCAAGCTGTGGGAATCCTCAACGTGTAAGGAACAGCTTTCTTCTAAAAATGGAGCTAAGGCAATGAGTAAATGTTACAGACTTGCTTGTATTTCTTTATTAATTAGCATGTAGAGACTGAAGTACTGAGAAAAACAAAAGATATCAGACACTCTCTATTGTGAACTTTAAAAGATTTTGTGCAAAAAATAAAGGAAGTCTCTCCTGGAGATTTGAAGGATGCTGTGTCCAGGAAGGTTGAGGTCAGGAGCAGGGATGACTCATTCTGTGGGACGAGCCCCCGTGAGACTCTTTAGCACTAACCCTGGAATCTGGAAACTGATTCTCTCTGAGGAAGCCTGATTCAAATATGTGAGAGCTTATAGTGGCTTTATTTGTAATCCCCCCAAACTGCAAACAACCCAAAATGTCCTTCAGTCTGTGGCTCAGTGATACAGCAAAATAATACTCATCAATAGAAAGGAATGAACTACTGATACACACAACGACGTGAATGAATTTCAGATGCATGGTGCCACGTCAAAAAGGCGAGGTACTGTGAGATTCCATTTATATGGCGTTATAGAAAAAGCGAAGCTCCAGGGGCAAAAACAAATCCGTTTTTGATTGTCAGGGGCTCGGGGTAAGAGGGATTGACTACAAAGGGGAGTGGGGGAACTTTTTTGGGGTGATGGAACTGTTCTACGTCTTGATTATCTGTGGTATTTATATAATTGTATGCATTTGCCAAATCTTGCAGAACTATTCACTAAAAAAGCGAATTTTACTATATGTAAATTATATCTTAATAAAACTATCGAGAACCCACTCCATTAAAAATGAAATGATAAATAAACTAATAAGTTTGAAGATACATTTATAAGGAAGCTTTAGAGATACTTTTAATATATTAAAAAGGGAGAGCATGGATTTTTTAAAATTCCAATTCAGACTCATAGTACCTGCCTGTTTTTCTACCAGATATCTCATTCTGATTTCAATGGTGGTAACCACTCCCAGTCTGCCACATATTGCTGGGGATTTAACCCCAAGACACTTCTTATATTCTGAGAACTTTGCACTCACAAGTGCAGAGTTCTGCATAAGCCTAAGATATCTAGCCACAGTCCCAAAGACTCGGAAGCATTCCAGAACAGGCTGGGATGCCCATGACTCCCCATGTAAGGCTACTAAATGTGGGTATCTTTGGTGTTGGGGGGGGAGGGGTGGATGGTGTATCTGATCACTCAGGTTTGGGAACCACTGGTTTAATCAACTAATACTTACATGAAGATAAGGGAAGCCCGGATATGCGCAAAAACTTTCTTTTTCTGGGTGAGATCAGTTTAAAATAAACCAGAAGGGGAGCCCTGAATAGAAATGGAAGAGGAAAGATAACATAAAGCCTTCGGAATATGTGGAAAGTAGAAGTGTCATCCACTCATTGATGGTGTCTGGCCAGGCCATCGTGGAATATAGAGGCGTGTGTGTGTGTGTGTGTGTGTGTGTGTGTGTGTGTGTATGATTGTATGTGTGTGTCAACAGTTAAGCCATCTCTTGATTGCTGAGGGCCATCTTCTTAAGCCACTGTCCTACCTTAGCACGAACTATCCACGGCCCTGCCTTAATGTGAGGGGCTAAGACAATTTCCCGAGTTCTCTAAGTGTTGCAGGCATCACATTCTGATGGGAACACTCATCTTAGGCCCTTATCTCGGAAGGGACATATGAATGTATCCCTGTCATGAAGTAAATCAATTACTCTTTCATCTGGTTTGGTACTTCTTGGCATCCTTTTGCCAAGTACACACACAGTTAAGTGAGAGAGGTTGCAGGGCCCAGTTGATGACTAAAATTCCTACAAATTGAGTATTTCAGGACTCTGCTTCATACATAACTCAGCTTCAGAAACCTAACTGGCAGTGGCCAAAGGGATTCCTTTCAAGTCATCTGTCTTTCTAATGTACCCAACTTTTTTGTAACTCTCCCAAATCAATGCGATAAAAGCAAGAATACACTGTCTTCTGAAGATCTTGAAAATGCTTCATTGGGTACATCAGAATCATTTGTAATTGGCTTGGTAATTTGGGAGCATGCATGCAAAGTAGATGCTGCTAAAGAGATTTTTAATGTACTTGAGAAACAGTTTGCTTTTCCTCTGAAGTAGGCTGAACAGTTTTCTCTTCAGTCCTATTGACACTATTAATTTGCTTTGCAATCTGCCCCGCCCCTGCACCCCCAACACACACCACCATTTTTCCATCACTATTGCAAACAGAAACAAGGAAAGCAAGGCTTGGAGAGCTCTTGTGGAAAGAGCCATTTGCTCCAGCTCAAGCAAACAGCAAGGTCAATCAGCCTGAAATCTGAATTTTTCAGACACATAATAGACCCTTGGCTTATCCAAGCCTCTTATCTGATTGGAAAAAAATCAAAGGTAAACTTCAGGGCTTGTGGAATTAAAAGACAAATGAGATGTCATAATTATCAAAGTGGCTAATTTAGAAAATTAAGCTGTTCACATAGGTGACATAATTGCTTGTCACAATCACTCTTTTTCTCATTAGCTTCTTCCATTCAGCACCTACAGGCAGCACAACAGTCTTTGGCCTTGCTCAACAATAGGGGTGTTCTTCTGTGGTTTAGTATCACAATTTTTCTCCCATCTTCTATAAGTAATGCATATTTATTAGCAGGTTTATTCAAAGAACAATTCTAGAAATCCCAGTCTTTCACAGTTTGGTATTTAGTCATATTTAAAATTTGTGATCAAATGTTCTTTTGAAGTAATGAGTTAATTATCAAAATAAGACTTATGGAATTGCATAGCATTTTCATGTTCCATGGAAAACATTAAGGGTTTTGAGATATAGTAATATTAGGGGGGGAAGAAAAAAACCTCCGAGTTTAGGTAGGATTTTTCTTTACTAGTCTTCCCAAATTCTGACTAGAAGGAAATGAAATGTATTTCCGAAGCATCCTTTCATTTTTTCCCCCCTAATATTCTATTAGGTATTTGATTTCTATAGATCCAGCCCAATGTAAATAAATTCTCTACAAGAGAATTATTTGTAAGACTGAGAGTAATACTATTTATGTGTCAGCAAGTGCAGAAATTATTAAGGATGATGTCTTAAGAAAGAAAATGAATCTTGTTTGCTATGGACTTCTAAAGCACGCCGTGGTAAGTGGTCAAGGTTAAAAACATGAGTATGAGATTGAGTCAGATTCTGCTGTCTTGTAAAGGGGTAGGATGTGGCTGGTGTGAGTTTTGCAGGGATTTTGTTGATATTGTTTGTTTGAAGTGATAATTTATCCTGAATGTACACAAGGAAGCTGTCATCTGTATGTTTCTGGAGTATTCGTGTAACAATTGTGTTTTGATTTCACTAACATTGAATTAGTGAGGTAATTGTGTTGCAAGAGTTATTATGGTTATATACTAAAAGCCATAAGTTCAGAAAGAAAAAGAAAAATCCAATCAAATCCTCCAATGTATGAGGTTTCTATAAACCTTGACTTTACTCATAACTGAATCCAAAGTGGTACTGTATACTCTGAGGACATGTAGACGTAGAATTGAATGGTGAATATATCTCCCAAAGAAATAGATACAAGTCCAATTATGTTAATGTTGTATTTATTCCCTTCACACTCACAAGTACAATCGTTGGTAAGAGGAATGGTACACTGGATGTTCTAACTAGATAAGGCTGAAGACTAAGACAGAAAAGAGACAGAAGACTCAGCACCTGTCTAACCTTTCTTTGTCCACTGTAGCATTCAGGATCCAATAATACACAAGAGCCCTTGAGTTGATTGTCTTATGGGCCTTTGAATACGAACGTGTGCTAGTTTGTAGCAGAGTAGATATTGGGGTAAAATTTACAGATTGAGGGCACAGTGGTAGCCCATTGCAGGGAAGCAGGATCAAGGAATGCCAACATCTTAGAGATGTCTCAATGGAGATCTGAAAGCTAAGGGAACAGCTGCCAAATATAAATGAGAATGACACTTGGCTATTTTCAGCAATTTGACCATTCGTTTGGACTTTCCATGGAATTCAGTGGAATATTAGTGCAAAGGTTTTCAAATTGTGCTCTAGGCATTTTGAGTTGGGAAGGCAAAACAGACCGGGCTCTAATTCTTCACTTCCTCGTACTTCAGCCAGCACAACAGTGATTTCATCTGCTTTATACAGTGGGCTTCCATTTAAAATTGCATTGGAAGATAGGTTTCATGGCTAAAAATACTTTGAAAACTGCTAGGTCAGTGTGTTTGATAGAACACCTAAAGATAGTATGCTTGAGATAATAAAATAATAATGGTATTGCATAAGAAATCACATCACCTGTATTTCCACCCAATGGACAAATCTGTTGTCAACACAGAAAGTTACTCTTCCCAACATTCATTCTACAAATATTTATTGAGTTTTCCACCACTCATCACCCTCCGCTCAGGTCAACCTGACGTCATCTGAGACATCATCTGGGAACTCGAGTTGCTCATTTTAGCTATTGCTGTTGTGGTTAGACTCTTTCCAATCTGCCAGCTGGAAACCATTATTCCTAGCTTTTGACCTTTCCTGCGATACGCTGTTAGCAAGCCTTGACCGCATTAACATCTGTGATGAACTAAAATTCTATCTTAACAGAAACGGGGGAAACTAGAGGGGGTCTGTCTTCTGATAACAATTTCAGGTGGCAGCAACAAATAAAGGAATTTGGAGATATCTTAGTATTTTAGCATTTACAAAGTGGATCTTGTGCATACCCGTAAGATTAGGAAATGTGTGCTGATTCCGTTTTATCCTCGCATGTCGTTAAACAAGTTCCTTAAGTTACACAGATAATAAGTGACAAATTGTATCTAAGTGTAAGTCTGTCTGAAACTAAAGTTTATCCGTCCCACGAGTTACGCACCAAGTGTGGTCTGTAGGCCCTTGTCCATCTGCAAAGAGATAAGCCCAGGAATTAGGAGTCAGCATTTAGACAGTTTCATCACTTGACAGTAATTTTATACCTGTGGAATATGACGATAAAAAATTGAAGCATATAAGTTGCATGTCTTTTGCTAAAATATGCTGTTTCATATTTCAGTATTGCTAAAATATGCTGTTTCATATTTTAGTATTTTGCAGAAGTATTTTGTCAGTCCATGACACTGATTGGAAAATAAAAGCCGAGACCAAAACTGATCTGCTCTACAGATCGTTGGAGGGGCATAGCACTGCACCAAACTGGCCCTAAAATGTTAGCTCTCCAAGTAAAATGGATGCGGTACAGGAAAGGAGTGGCACCCCTATTCTGAGCACGCACCTTCTTATCTTCGGATAGAAATGATAGCATAAATTCTCAATGGCTTGGCTCAGTTTCCCTATTGAGTCATTTTATGTTAGAGCATGAAAACTTTCCCACAGACTTCTCCCCAATGGAGGGCTGATAGTGTTGCTGCCTTGCCTCAGCGCTCCAAGCTCTTCTTCCAGCCTCATCAGCTTTATCTGGGAGCTGGTTTAATTAGTTTCCTCTCAGAATGGGTTGAATTAAAGAGAGGCTTTCTAATGGCCTGTTCAGGGGCACCCCCTGAAGAGAGAGATCAAATTTATTTACGATGCCCTTTGGCTAGGTGTTTGATTTTCTTGACAAAACATCACTTGAGTCTTTAAAGGTTTGTCTTTAGGTGTTCTATAGCTGGCCTGAAGCCAGGTTCTCTTAAATGGTGATCAAAGGCACAAACAATGCAAGTCATCAATACAAAGTGTGTTCTATTTAAACATACTACTTGGAAAGGACATCCTTTTTAGTTTTTTCAGTTTTTAAAGGGCCCTGTATCGGAGACAGTTACAAACCATTCTACAGTACTGTAATTATGTGCATTTTAGTTTATATGTATTATTTTCTCTCGAGACTCAGAAAGCATGGCCCTGACCCAAAAGTATTTGCTCACTTACTTAAATAACAAATTCATTAGGAGTTTAAGTGGTATATATGGTAAGATATGTTATTAAAACAGAAGTGAAGCTACATCATAATTATATCCCAAAATTAAAAACCGTAATGAGACTTTTGTTATTTGGGGTGTAAAGACAGGGTTTTTTAGAAACTGGAAATGTCCTGTTTATTGCAAAACTCTTATGTTTGGAAGAAAATTGTTAAATTGTCTTTTGGGGCTTTGTTTAAGGACATGCCACTGTAAAGTTTAAAACTATCACAAGAACTCATTGTTTTGAAAGCTGTACTATTAAAATACATTTCGTTGTTATCAGCAGTCAGACTGTTATGATCAGAAATAAACTTAGAATTTTAAAAGGATCAACTTCTCCTGCAAATTAAATCTATCCTCAGTAGCATTTTCCTGGCTGATCTATTTTTGAAATACTTTTATTACTTAAAGGAAACATTCAGTTGCTAATGAAAACAAGGTTTAAAAAAAGGGAGAATTTGCTCAAAATAAACAAAATTTTTAGCGGCTGTTTAACCATCTATTTAATAAGATTATATTTAATCAGTCTATGTAGAAATAATGCCTTGGTCCAACGCTATTTCTTTTAAGAAATGGAAGCTTAAGCATGAATTATCTGGAAATATCTAAGCCAGGGTAACTTACTTGTTTCAGCACCTGGTATGGAGCTGGTGTTGGTGGAAAAGATAACCTAGCAAAGCTCCACAAATTGTGACCAGGTTTTCAACTGAACTCACTCAAGTCCTCATCGATAGAGAAGTCTTTAATTCAAGACTAAATTAGTCAAGTAAATGCATATTGACAGGGCAGCTGACTAAGTTCACAAGTATGGAATAATATCTACCTAATACCTCTTGTGAGCCTTCTTAAATTGCTCTTCTCCCCTGAAACTAAAATGGACTGTGGTCAGTATCTCCGGTCTCTTTTGCATAGTTCTTTGTTTGGATTCTGTATGTGTGTCATGGGGGTAAGTGACTCCTTTGAATGGTAATAATGCCTCTTGAAGTATGAGAGCTGTGCTGGGCTCTCAGACTTAAGTTCCAAATTGTATTGTACAAGACTTCTCTGTTATCTATCATTGACCCTGTACTTCTCTCTTCTGTGCCTTTGCTCCCTTTAATGCTCTGTACTCTATAGCAGAAAGTCAGCACTGCTCTAGGCCTTTTTGTAAACTTCCTGTCCCCTTCTCTGTACTCATGTTTTGAACCCATTGCTAGCTAAACACCAGACTATGGTAAATTGAGCTACTCATTGCCCCAAATTTGAATTCATTTCTTGAGGTCACCACTTTTCTCTACAGCCATCTGTCTGCCCAGGATTAGGGCTCATGCCTGTGAGTGCTGTGGCAGGAACATGATGCAGTCTCACCCAAAGATGGCCATGTCCTGATTCAAAGGACCTATGAATATGTTACCTTATATGGCAGAGGGACTTTGCAGATGTGGTTCGGTTAAGAGCCTTGAGATTAGGGAGATCATCCTGGGTTATGAGGGTAGACCCTTTAAGTGGGAGAAGGAGGCAGACAACGTCCGAGTGCTGTAATAGGAAAAGGACTTGACTCACCTTTGTTAGCCTTGAAGATGGAGGAAGGGGGCTAGAACCAAGGAATGCTGCTGGCCTCTGGAAGCTGAAAAAAAAGACCAAAAAATGAACGCTACCCAAAGCCTCCAGAAGGAACGCAGTCCTGTCAATGTTTGATTTCAGCCCGGTGAGACCTGTGCCAGACTTCAGACATACAGAATTATAAAAGAGGAAATTTGTATGGCTATAAGCCGCCAAGTGTGTTGTAATGTAACACAAGCCGTTAGGCTCTCCACCCTGGACAGCAGCGTGGGGCTAGTCCCGCTGATATCTATGGCTTCCCTAGGCAAGGGGACACCTCAACCCAAGGGAACATTTCACTATATCTACTATTTCACTTGGCCTTTTTGTTTCAGGTGGGAAAGATAATGTTTCCCAGCAAGAGTGTCTCTTCGTGAATAAAAGAGACCCTTTCTAAATAAGCTTTCTCTACTTTTTTTCATTAAAAACTCACCCATTCTCTCCTTTACGGCAATGAACAAATGCTTGGGTTTGATCTGCAAAAGCTGTGGCACAGATTTAATTTGCAGTTGGCCTACCAGAAAATCACGTCAAAACTATTAAATCATTTACTTCCTTTTCACTCCCTTATGCGTGTATTATATAAATCAAATGATTTGCTGAAAATATGAAAACAACCACTGCGTGGATTGGTGTTTTAAAAATGGAATTTAAAGAATTCATTACCAGACCAAAAAATTATTAAGCACAAAGATGAGCACATGTTCACATCGGCTTAATAATTTTCTGATTTAAGAGAGGAATATAAACTCTGTAATATTTGTTATATCATATACTGATATATATAATATTTAATAAGTATAACATGTATACATGCAATATTTACTAAGTATTTATTAAGAACTTACTGTAAGTGTGGGTATACAAAGGCAGACAAGATGGTCTCTGCCACTCACTGATGAGGCTTTGAACCCAGGACTCCTTCCTGAAACCTTGTATACAGCCAAGGTTCTTAATTTTTTTCTCTGTCGTGGACCCTTTTGACAGTTTGGTGCCACCTATGGGACCCTTCTCAGAATGTTTTTAAATGCAGAAAGTCAACTACATAGGACTACAAAGCAAACCAATATTCAAAATACATAATTGCAATACAGAAAATCATGCCTCTATGCTCAGATATTTTTCAACACGATCTAAGGAGATTTTGATCAGTGACATCATAGGTACTGCAAATACTACTGCGATTTGTTGCCTACACTTACAAATTGAAGAATAGGCTAAATTTCATTATAGGACAAATAAAGATGGAATTCTTTCCCCACCCAGTTTAAGGACTCCCAGGACTGGAATTTTTCTTAAAGTAACCCTAAGCTGAGTTAATGTCAAAGAACAGCTTCAAAAGAAGTGGATCTTAAAATGTGGGTCCTTGATCAGGATACAGTTGCTGTATGTTTTTTCTAATTATTAATTTTGATGAGTCACCTCAAGTACACCACATTCTTCTTTGGGAGGAAAAAAAAGAAATCTTTAGAGGAAAGAAATCATATCAGTAAAAGGGACAATCTGCTCTTGTCTGTTTGTTTATTTATTTATATCCTGCCTTGTTCCAGGAAGGATTTAAGACGGCTTGTTTCTGTCTAAATTCCTAGAACTTGGTTAATTAAATCTTCTGAAAATGTAAATTAAAATGCAGTAACATTATTTGACAAATGGGACAAAATTATTATCATCTTTTGAATAATTATGTGATTGGGAATGTCTACATCATATTTATCTAATCTGCAATTAAATCATTTATATATGCAATTAAATCATTTATATCTGCAATACATAAATTCGCCTCATCAATAACAGGAAATGTGGCCAATGGCCAAGTTTGCTGCAAGAACAAAATAGCCTGTGTCAGGGGGAAGGGTCACCGATGATGTTCTAATTGAAATGCTGACAAATTAAACAAGGGCATAACTCATCATTTCAGCTAGCAAGTGACACAGAGATTGCCACACTGAACTGGCACTATTTTGTTTACCGTTTCCTACATATTCTGTAACACACACTTGCCTAGTGGCAACATCACTGTTAATCACCGAAGCAGTGGCTTTCCAGATAGTATCTAATCTCTGTTGGGGCAAGTGTCTACCTTTATTGTGTAAATCTCAATTAGCATTGCTACCATAGATTTCCACCTGCAATTTCACATCTATTTGAAAAAAATTCACTAGGCTGTGCCAAGTACTGTGTTAAGGTATACATAGCCAGAGGACTATTAGTCTACAAACTAGAGGGTTTGCAAAACAAATCTCTTTCTTCATATTATCTAAATAAACTTAAATCGACTCAATACCCTATGTAGAAAAGCAGCATTAGGGCTTGATCTCCATTTCTCTTTAGGTTGTACAAAACTCCAGCTGCTTACAGGGTGTGTGGAACATGACAAGCCTCTGGGCCATCAAGCCACCACCCATATTGAAACCAATGCAGTCCTTGAATTCTGGTGGCTCTCTAGTACCTGTTTTGTGGGACACAGGAAGCTTTGCAGAAGATGGAAGCCCGTGTTTAATGCCTGGGTTGACTTTCCTGAAGTACACACACAGCCATTTTCTTGAGAACCTGCCTCCTTTTCTGGGATGCTGACACCAATTGGTGCGGAGCTTACACTATTTCTGCAGCCTATACACCTGACCCCTTTTCCCAATCTGGAGGACATCTCTCCTTCTCTCTTTCTGTAACTGGAGGGACAACTTTCTCTCTCTTTTTGCCCTCCAGGACAAACAGGATTGTCACTGATGAGTTTAGGCTTGAGCAGAAGTACAGAGATGCCGTTGATCCAAGTAGCTTCTGTTTTCTCCCCGCTGACAATAACCTCCCCCCACTCCCCCAAAATGGCTCTCGTTTCCATTTCCCGAAAAAGGAACTCAAAACCTGCGTGAAGGGGGAAGAGGGTAGAATAGAGTCAGAACAAACACAAATCAATAATATCTCAATAAATTAGTCTACCCTCTTAGAAGACAGGACTTTAACCCTTAAGAATCAAGTGAAATAGGCTTTTCAATCCAGACATTCTGAAGTCCGGTGAAGATGGAAAAAAGAAACATAATGAAGCTTAGCATCTTGCTGGTAGCAGCACTTCGGCATTTTTACTTCTTAATCTCCAGGACTCATTCACTGCCACGTCCTCTGAAGAAGGGAAGCTCTTCGTTAGAGGACTCAACTTCAACACCGACAAGCAGGCTCTGAAGGTCAGGTCAGCTTCCGGCCTGTTTCTGTTTGTTGTCAAGGAGTGGGAGACTCAGCGATCTGGGGTTTTGGCTTCATCACCTTCACCAATTCAGAACATGCCTCAGACGCCATGAGAGCCATGAATGGAGAGTCTGGGTGGTGGCTAGATCTGTGTCGACCAGTCTGGCAAATCGCCCAGGGGACCAGAGCGGGTGCTTATGGGGCCCGCGGGAGTGGTTGCAGCTGCTCCAGAGGTGGTGGGGACCAGGGCTATGGGAATGGCCAGTAGGACAGCCGAGCAGGATAAGATTCGCAAGGTCCAGAGGGGGTGGTGGCTACCAGGGCGGTGATGACTGCTACTCAGGAGGAAATTACAGACACTTACCACAACTGAGATGAGGCATGCACACCTAATGTAGATACACAAGGAATGAAACTCCTGATCCCGTCCTTCCAAATGGCTGTATTTATAAGCATTTTTGGAGATGCATTGTGTCTTCTGTTTTAGTACATCAACTTCTGTTTCTGGATTGAGCTCCCCAAGGTAGCTTCTTAAAAGTCCTTTTAGAAAGATCCATGTCTTTAAAAAGAAACTTTTTTTCTTCCATTTAAAGACAAATTCTGGGACATTTATAGAGTTTGGGTATTGTTTTCCTTTGCCTATTTTTAAAATTTGGGCTCTCAGGATGGGCTTTGGCAAAAAAAAATGGCCAGACAGGCTTTTATTTATTTATTTATTTTCAGAAATAATGTGTATCTAGGGGCATTTCAAAACCCATACACGATGTTTGTCATGGTTAGGAAGCAATTTCCAAATGTAACTACAAGAAACTGGCCATAGTTACTTAGAGGTGTTTTTTACTGAAGATTACTACACTGATTATAAAGAAGTTTCTTAAAAATATTTGTGAATGTCATTTTTTTTTTTAATACTGGAAGAAAAAATATTCTGTTGTGATTCATAGCATTTAGGACATCCTTCATGGAGCTTGTTAAAAAGATGAAACCTGAAAACGAACAACAGATTTTGAACAATAATCAAACGAAGGTTTATATTCCTATAGGCCACATGAAGGTATTTCTTTCTGTACGGTGCCTGGGCTTATTAAAGACTCAATTACTTTAATGAGTGCCTAATAAATGCTCTTTGAGACTAATAATGAAAAGTAAATAAATTAAAAATCTCTAGAACTATAATTTTATTACTATTGTTAATAATATTTAACATTTAAACCTGTGTAAATTAGAATGCTTAGATAATTTTTATGTATCAAACTTCATTTTAAGTTGTTTTTTCAGTTTTTAATTAAGGGCATGTAACAAATGTCACTAATTGCATTGCCATCAAAAGCAAAGAAACTTAACGCTTCCGTCGATACAACCCTTCCTAAGAGATGAAATCTGTAATTTCCAGTGACTTTTTGAAATACTGACAAGTGTTTATAATACCTCGATGATTCACTTGAGAGGAAACCAGGTTGCAATAATGTTTACAATATGCTCACTATGAGTTAACTACTGTACTAAGTGGTTTATGTAATGATTTTATCTCATCCTTGCTGAAATCCCCACTTTTCAGATGTAGAAACTGAGGGTGAGATGGGCCAGGCAACATTCCCACCATGAGTGGTGAATGGGGTTGCAGAATACTGACATGGGAAGAGCTTGGCGAGGCCATTTCGTTGGAAGGGGTGTTGGGGATCGGTGGGAGCCAGGAGAGTCATCCCAAAGCTGCATTTGTAGGCAGCTGTTCTGTTTCTACCGAAGAGCAGAGGCTGATTTAGGGTGGCGGTGACTGATAGTGTTTATAATGCTGTTGCCAGCACCCCTGCCCAGTGTTGGCACTGGTACCATCATGATCGCAGTCAGAATTTAAGCCCAAGAGAGTCCGATTCTGGAAGCCATGTACTTAACCACTGAGCCGTGCTGAGAGTCATGGCCTACTGGAGATCACAGTCTAGTCCTTCTTTTCACAGTCTCAGCTCCATACCACAGGGATGGTGATAATCCCCTCCACTATTTCAGGCATTTTCCTGGGCTAGGGACACAAAATGGGAGAAGCAAGGGGTGAGACATACCTACAGTGAAGCCCTCTGGGAACTTCCAACTCCCTGGATGGTGTTCAGCTAAGTCTTACCTTATCCTGAATTCTGGGTCATGTTGAAATGTATTATAATATAAGCCATTAAACTGATTTCTTTTTCCTTGTTGAGGCAGCATTGTATGGTGAGATTTCTGGAGCCAGATTGCCTGCACTCATCTTTGATAACTATATGACCATGGGCAACAAACTCAACCTCCTGGTACCTAGATTTCCTCATTTATAAATTGGGGACTGTAGTACTACCTACATTGTAGGGCTTTACACAGATTAATTATGTTTTATATATCTGATATACGTACTTAGATATAGCTATAGATAATACATCTGATAACTTAGATTGACCTAAGACAGACGGCTTTAGAGTCCAGCAGAAGGAATATGCATCTCAGAGTCTTGATAATTTGCCAATCAATACATTTCAAATGTTTCCGCATTGTGAGACCTTATGCTCTCCGTGGTGCAGCAGCACCAAGAAGCATCACCTGCTTTTATGCCTTTGAATAGTAATTCATTGTTCTTAGCCATTATATGAACAAATAAACCTAAGTGACTTGAGCAGTTACATATCTAAACTCATTTTTACAAGTAGAAAATGACATCCTCCTCATTGACAGATGTTGAAAATGTTGGCAGAAATGTAGGAGGCCACCTGAGCCAAACCACTGACCAGAAGAGGATGTCTCCTGGGGAAAAAAGATGTACCTTAGCTGTCTACAAATCTAGTCCAGTGTGAACAACAGTATGCCAACCGTCACCGCAAACCAAAAGTGAAACTAGAACTGGAGCTAAGGCAATGCAATAATTGTTAAGTCTATTCATTCATTCATTCATTCATTCATTCATTCATTCCTTCGTTCATTCTGTGCTCAGTACCTGTAGCTAATCTCCATAGCCATCTTTGGTTGGGGTACAACATCCAAAACCAAAGTGCAGATCAACTTTCTCACTATCTTGCTAACTACATCCTCTCCTGGAGGTTTTCCATTTTAAAACGGGTGTTGAAATGTGACAATACAGCCAAATTTATAGTTGTTGCTATATTTGTATATATTTAGACATTTTAAATTTTAGAGCTAATTCCTGTGACAATGGAGCACATTTTTTCAAGTAATAATTCAAGAAGCTTGTTGGGAAAGATCCAATCTATTCTCCTTCACAGTGGGATAGGGGCAAGTCAGAATTGGGGAAGGGGCTCGCAACATATGCGCAAACCTAGGGGTAAAAGCCATTGGGAGGACTTGTAACCAGAATATGAATGAAAAACCACACCCAGTGTAGAGCAGTGGAGGTCAACACAACTGTGTTGTCAGTTTTGAGTATCAGACAAGGGCGGGTCAGTGATGAAGATGCATGGATTAAGGTGAGAATAGGAAAGAGGCTACGAAAAGTTTTCTATAAAAGGTCAGAGTTGAACTGTGCTCAGAAAGAGATGGCAGGAAGAGGAAAATCATCTCTTATGTAGTTTTAATCAAAGAAGTATCATATGATTTCCAATACTCAAAAACAGCCAACGGTCTGCCTCTAAAGAAGGAATGCCTAGAGAACAAAGATTAACCCTGAACACCAAGTGTCCTCTATGTTATAATGACATGGCAATGAAGAGGATCAGGATTAATGGGTCCATCTGGTTTCAAGTGGGTAGCATTTCAAAGATGTCCTGAGGAGGTATTGGCCCAGAATCTAGGACACAGTCAAGAGAGCTAAGAAAGGAAGGAGGCATTTCATGTGTTTGGTTGGTTGGTTCGTTGGTTGGTTAGTTGGTTGGCTGGTTGGTATGGAGGACAGTGGTATAAATGTCAACCTAAGCATGATTGAGAACTTCTTAGGCTGTTTTTCTCTCTCTCTGAAACTATTTAGGCAATTGTAGATCATGAGAATTGAGACCAACACACCTCCTGGTCCCTGAATTAAGTAATGCTGGGGCCAGGCATAAAAATCTTAGCTACTTGCTCCCAGAAACACTTAGTCTTAAAAGACAAGATTGTGATCTAACTAAGGCAAGTTGCTAATCAAACTTGCTTCAAGACCTTTTCCTAGCTCTGCCCATCAATCCAAAGTTCTTGTACCATAATCTATTCCCAACTCCATCAGGCCCCACTTAGCAAATCCCAGCTGGAAACCACTCAACTCAGGCCCTAAAATCCTATAAATTTCCCTTCCTTAGCTTTGCTTGATTTAAAAATTATCATGGCTGATTGTGCTTTTCTGGTGTTGGAGTATTGCGCTGGGTTAGAGGGTCAGAAACAAGACAGAACCGTGGAGCTGACACTTCTGTCATGCAGTTTAAAGCCTCAATGGAACCCAGTGAACTTCCTACTGATAGAACTATGAATCAAGTTCCTTTTGGAGCTAAGGACCTCTCCTGACCTTCGAATATACACCTCTAACAAGTCAGCTGGTTTGACTAAATCCTTATTTAGATCTGACAAGAGTCAGTTTTCTTTATGTTCCTCATTATTTTGTATAAATTTTATTGATTCATCACAGGGCACCATATGCCTTAGACAGGACATCTTCATGGGACTATTCTCCTCTTCAGAGGTTGAAAAGAAAAGTTAACTTCCCAAGTTAAAAAGGAAAAATGGTTCAGGCAGGGAAGAAGGAAGGTGCTTTTTCAGAGTAATGTTGGGAAGCCAAGCAGAGGACAGCAGGAGAGGAAGCCTCAGGCAGTGAAGCAGGTGGCCCAAGTCAGCAGGTGAAAAGAGTGAGTTGCCATGCTAATTGATAGGAATTATACCTGTTGTTTCCATAGTTTTAAGAACAGTTGATCTTAAAGATGTAGGAACCTGCATTCATATTAGGGTAATTCAATGAGAAACCTGGAATTAAAATTTTGGCCACGCGATAACCATAGTTGGCTGCCTTCTGGGGCTCTTTCTCTGGAGAGCCATAGGCATGTTAAAGGCACAAACCTGAAGACATGAGTACTCCATTGTTCATAAAGAAAAGACTTACATACTGTTTTCAGAGAAGTGCATCAAAGTGCTGGTGCACTTTTGAGAGACTTTTATTAAAAATAAAGTTAGCGACACAGCCAGTAATTTATATGAGTATATTTCCTGAGGCAAAAGATAATCCTATAGGCAAAAGATAATGATCCTGAGGCAAAAGATAATGTCTGTTCTGTTACACGCAAAAATATTTAACTTCGATGGCTGAAAATTTTTTTTAATTTTTTTTTATTAGGCCATTGCTAACAAAAAAGTGCGATCTTGGGTATAGAGTGGCATGGCTAGGTAGGACAGACAGCATGTCTCGGAGTTTGCAAATGGTTTTATACATCAAGTAGGAGGAATAAAGATGTAAGCTTTCTGAAAGAAATTACTTTAGCTATAGACAAAGGAGAAAGTGAAGCGGGGCCAGGTGCAGAGTCCACAAAAAGAAATGTCCGCTCTGTGGATTAGCTGTGGGCAGCAGATGGGAAATCCCACGTGTAAACCAGAACAAGAAGCAGAGGCTCCTAGACTTTGATGGTGCCTGGATAAAATAATCTGCAGAAATAGCCACCTGGAAATTAATCTGAAATTCCAACAGACATGAAAGGAATGTGAGCAGTCTTTTATTACTCGGCCCATACCCACTGACAGAGTAATAGTTCCGTCTCTTTTTCTCACTCTCCCACCACTGAAATTTAATTTAGAACATCTCAGAATGTTCTCCTTGTCAGTTCTAATGCCTAGCATAAGACATGGCCCATAGTAGGTATTCAATAAATTCCTGTCGAATAATACAGTTCTTTTTTGCAACTTGGTCTCCTTTTCGTGGACTGATAAAACCCTAAGGGAAAAAAATTACTGTAAAAGAATTGTCTGTGACTCAGTGGAAGTATATCTATGAGGCACTGATTGCCTGTAATGTTTTCGGTCAGGCTGATTATGATATAACATCAAAAGAAATACTGAGGGTGACAAAATTATGTCTACACATGACATGTATTCATCTTTTGTTATTGGTATATATTGAGTATTACAATTTTAATACAGTTTTTTCCTTTCTTAAAATGTGTATGCTTTTTTGGCACCGTCTGTATTTCAATCAAGGAGTATTAAAAACCTAGGCGTATGAACTAGTTGTGTCTAGCATGACATGGGGGTGTGTGGAGGGTTTATAGAACTATCAGTTAATCAGAGTCAGACTTCACTTGTCCTTCAACTTTAGACAAGAGTTCTGTGACAGGAAGGCCATGGTTACAGATGAGATTGTGAATGGAAGACAAGCAAAAAGACAGAGAACACCAGTTGGCTAGAAGTCACCAAACAAGCAAATTCTCCTGTGTTGGGTGTAGCATGGTGAGGAGAGGCAGGAGCCATGTTTTATACAGATACCTGGGAATACTTGAGGGTAAATTCAATTAGTTGAATATGACATATACCCATAATCATGACCGCAGTCATTCTTTTAAGGCTTTAACTATGTGGGATAATAGTGTTAGGTTTAATTACGAAAAGTCTTTACTCTTTAGAATTAGAAAATTCAGAACAGAGGAATAAAACAAAAAAACAAAAAAAACAGACAACAGAATATAAATATTAACACAAACATAAAAAGAGAGCAAATGTTAAGAATTATAAGTGTTCAACGCTAGTAGAAATCCTGCAGAACACCTAGGATTGAGTCTGTTTGTTGGCTGACCAGCTAGCAAAGAGAGAGCTGACTGCTTGGTGAGGTGCAGTGCTGATAGCTGAGCCAAAGGGCCACAGACTACAGGACGCTGGAGGAAAGAGCCAGAGGTATTTGGAGGGAAAATAGCTGTGTTGAGGTTAGTAGAATTTTAAATGTAGGAAAATTCAACTTTTTAGAATAACCCCTTATCCTCCTGCTTGTTTAAAATGTGAGTGCTCTTATTGCTTAGTGTCGATTCCTAGCAATGGCCTATTTTACAGGATAAACTCCTAGAAATTAGAGGTTTGTCTATTTGGCCTTCTTTGGCCCTCCCGTAGAAGCGCATCATCCCTGTGCAAAGGCGGTGTTTTGACAACAAGGGCACCCAATGAAGAAGCTAAAATGGGTATGGTTCCAGATCGGTGGGAACATTTGGGTTGATGTTTTTACTTTATGGCATTTCTCTTGGTGAATTATGAAGTGATTATTAACCTCTCCTGAGCCCACAAGACAAGATGCTCAATACCACAACTCCACTTTACAAACCATTTTCCCGTGAGCCTGAGCAGCTCTAACACATCAACAACCCACACAAGCGCATTTGCTTTATTTTAAGGTAGAATATTTATTTTGGATAATGGATTATTAAGTAGATATGTATCATTTATCTCTGCAAGTCGTTTTATTGAGAATGATTTATAGCACATCAACAGCCATTGCAAATGCATTTGCTCTCTTTTGAGGGCCGCTCATTTTATTATGAATGGCTTACTGAGCAGAGAGAAGCCAATTGCAGAGAACCCGCGTTCTTGGGCTGTGATATTGTACAAGGGTTGCCCTATAAATGTTTTGTAAATTACTTGTAAATCTTTTCTTGGCAAAATGTTCTGAAGCCCAATTAATGTTCCAATTTCATGGGGCCATTCTGGAAATCCCATTCTGGGATTTCACGAAAGTGACTGAAATCTGGCATTCTTTACATTAAATAGTAGCAGTGCATTCTGACACAATTATATTCAGAAGACTTTGATTCTTCATCTGAAATGCCGGTATACATTAGACTGTTTATTTATAAGAATTTGGATGACATTAGGGAAGTTTCATGGCTGAGAATGTGAAGAAAAGAACACCTCTGGCTAACCTCTAACTTTTCTGTTATTGCTGCCTAAAGAAGTCATAGTGTTTGCCATTCGAGTACATGATGGTTCACTGTATGTGAAAATTACAGAAATGGGTGTGAAATGCAACCTCGATGATAATTATTTGGATTGGTTTTATAAAAAACAAAACTTGACTATTAAGACTATCTTTAATACTCTAATGTACATCCAGATGAAAATACAGATACTTGGCTACAGCGTAATGTCACATTTTTAATTTCAGAAAGGGTAAACACTGCCAGGTTTTGAAGGTCTGCATCAAGGATACTGACATAATTTTCAAAGTCACGGGCAATACAGCAGCACCTCCCCTCAACATAAAACCCAGGGGGTTGACACCGGTGCGCCCATTCCTAATCTGTCCCCTGCGTAACAACGTTGCCATGGAGTCCTCCTGACTATTTGCTACTGCAGGGACAGAAGTGGGTTTTGCAAATGAGGTGGGGGTGATGCATTTTATTACTGATATGGTTTCACCTGTATTTAGTTCTACTGACATGGCACACCCCAGGGCCAATTGTCCTTATTATAGCCCCCTTGTATTTCTCCCCAGAGCACTTGCACAGGGGGAAGATGTGAACAGGGAGCGTACTTAACTGCCAAGCTGAATGGCTCTGTAATGTAGCTTCAGTGTGGCATAAATTAAGCTGTCATTTTTTTGGCAGCAAGTGCAGAGAGGCGATTTTCCTGTACTGTAACATTTGAAACAACAATTTTCTGGCTCCCATACTGACTGACAGTTCTGCGTGATACATTCTCAACGTGTGTGCTTCAGGGCTGCAGCTGGAACCTGCCTTCAGGGCAAGGTATTGTCTTTATTAGCAAATCCTGGCTGCGGTTGCCCTCACACAGACATTTCCTGACTCCTTCTGCTGCCACTCAGCCCAAGGAGGCTGCCACCAGGCCAGCAGAAATGGCACTAGAGATCTATCTGCCTGAGCAAGGGGCTTAAGCATGTTTCTCATATGCAAAATGGTCTTTTATCATGAAAATCAGATTGCGCGTTTTTGTGTGCTGGCTCTAACAGTGCAAAGCCTTTTATGAATAGGGAGATTTCCTGGAGCTGGGCAAGATTTGGTGGGCAGGAAACACTGTTGGATGCTCCAAGGGACTTCCAGGTGTGGATCCGGAGTGCTACTACCATTCTATTTCCCATGCTGCAGGTTAGCTACAGGGCAAAAGCAGAATGTTGATAAAGGTAATGAGGGGTGTCGGCAGGAGGGTCTCTGGAGGGACCACAGCAAACTGCTCTTTCTTTAAATGTCCTCTATCCCACCTCCCACCTCACCCCCCACAGGTAACTATAAAGCAATCTGGGCACCGCTACCTGCCAACTCTAGTGAATACACGTAAAGGGCAGAAAAGGTTACCTTGAAAGCGGTCAAAATAAAACTGTAATCACATCAGTCAGGATGCAGCAGGGAGAAATAAGTTATGTTAACCCTGGACTTGCAGGAGAGTTGTTTGGTGTACTAGAAGGATGAGTTTGCTCCCCCACTCAGAGCAAAGGCTTTCAGCAGTTCTGTTAGCCAAGGTTGTGCCTCAGCCTACCCCTCGAGAGGGTCGTGATCATATTTTTGAGCTCTTGAGGGTAGAGGCTATGACTTCTCTGAGTTTGCATTGTTAAGCTCTTTGCTAAGTGAGTAACTTGTTCACAGTCAGCAGGTCCTTTCTTGTAGAGAACTGAAGTCTTTTTCTGTTTGGTGCTGTCATCAAGGAAAATAAAAAGCATGTCATAAGCATTCCTCATAAAATTACATTTAGAGGCCGGCTGTCCTCAGGTTCAATTATGTTGGTTTCCATCATTTTTCACATTGGCTTTGTGAAGTACTCATTTATTTGTCTACACAGTAGACACACAATGTTTGCAATGGATCAGGTACTGTCCTGGGGACCTGAGGATAAATTACAGATCAAAATTCAAGCCCTCCATTTATGGCCCAAGGCATGCCTTCCTTTCCAGCCATTTCCCACCACCCTCTAGGCTCACGTCCTTGGCGTTGGTCATACCTACTTACTAGAGCCAGCCACATTTTCTCTTACTTTCATGCCATAGCTCAAGTGACTTTATTTATGGTAAAGGACAACCTTAACCCCTTCTCTTCCTGATTAACTCCCAACTCAGAGGGAAGTCTTCCCTGACCAAATCCTACAGCCTCATCAGAGTTGGACATTTCTGCTCTGTACTTCAGGATCTTGTGTCTATATTTCTTTGAAATTTTAATTGCCTTTTATCTGTCTCTCTTTAAAGCTATACTTTAGATATTTTATGATGGGACTGCACTTTACTCTGTAGCCCTGCTGCAATGCCTGATACATAATAGGTATTTAATAAATATTTCAGTATGAGTGGTTATTGTTCTCAAGATACATGCACAAAACATAAATCCTCAATATTCTGTGATAATAGCTTATTTTTTCTTGGACAGAAAAAGAATTACTATATAGGTATTTCATGTTATATTTCTTTGGTGATACCCTATCAATGTCCTTTTCTCTTTTTTTTTACCATTGCATCACGTTCCTATATAGCTAATCCATGTTCAGCCCAGGATCAACTAACTTCTAAAGATCTTCCTGCTGTGCATAATATTCCGCCATTCTCCAGAGCTTATTTCTGCAATTTGCTGAGATGTGATCATCCATATTGAATTTTCATTCTGCTTATTCTAAGCCATATTACGAGCTTGTCAAAACCATTTTAAGTTCTCTGGCTAGATTTGAAAATTCTATGTTTTCTCTGTTCATGACAGGATAAGCCAAGGATAATATATGTGGAAAAAGAAGATCCAAAACAAAATTGGGTAAAATGCTCCTCAGGTTTTAAAGTCAGCACTGTTTTCGGAGAAGTAGAGGAGGAAGAGAGAACAGAGACCCAGGTTCTGATCTTAGGTTAAGCATTTACTAGCTGTGTGACTTTGACTACGTCACATAACTACTTACTACGTACTCTGCGTACATTGTTTTGTGTGTGCAATTGTTAGTGCTGTGTTGATACATATTGAAAAAAAATGAATGTTAGAGAAGTCTAAGAGAGTATTTTTGTTTGAACCTTCAACAACCATACTGATTTGCAACCAATGAGAAAATCATTTCTGCAAATTCTCCACCTTTCTTTATATCCTTCTCTTCACGATCATCTCCATAAAATTTATTAATTACATACCAACTCTGTGAAAATCCCTAAACCAAGTTCAGTACTAACCTATTAACCAAACAATGAAATAGTGGGGAAAACCTCCCATTATATCTTGCCTTAAAAAGCTTACAAAACACTCCTATAAGAAAACATAAACTGAATATGAGAGTCTATATAAGGGCCAAGTGAACATTTTCCGAAATACCTGCTATCAGGGACAGCTTTAGGCAATGTTATTTTCAGCCTAGACCTTGAAGTTTTGATAGAATTCTAATCAGTGGATTGGAAAAGAAAGGATATTTCCACAGGGAAGGAGGTAGCGTGCAAAAGTGCAGAGGTAGAATTTGTGCACTCACGTTCATAGCAGCATAATTCACAACAGCCACAATGGGGAAATACCCAAGTAGCCATTGACAGATGAATAAACAAACAAAATGTGGTACATATATACAATGGAATATTATTCAGCTTTAAAAAGGAAGAAAATTCGGGCATATGCTACAATATTGGTGAACCTGGAAGACATCATACCACTTAAAGGTAGCAAGTCACAGAAGGAAAACTACTGTATGATTTCACATATATGAGGTATCTAGAGTAGTTAAATTCATAGAGACAGAAAATAAAATGGTGGTTGCTGGGGGGTGAAGGGGAGGGGGCCATGGGGAGATGTTGTTTAATGGGTATGGGATCTCAGTTTTGCAAGGTGAAAAGGGTTTTAGAGATGGATGATGGTAATGGTTGCACAACAATGTGAATGTACTTAATGCCACTGAATAGTACACTTAAAAATGGTTAAGATGGTCAATTTTATATTATGTGTATTTCATCACAATTTTTTAAAACTCCAGAGTTAGAGAAGTGTAACTTAGAGGCAAATGAATAATAGATGGATTTGGTTGAAGCATCCATTTATATCATAGATTATTAGGTAAAGACAAACCCAGAAAGGAAGGTTCAGACTGGAGCACAGAAAATCTTCAATGAACACTGAGGATTTGTTGATAATCACTGAAGGCTTTTGAGCAGGGGAAGAATGTTGTCAGAACTGTGCTTCCGGAAGCTTGGCCTGGCTGTGGTATGCAGGTTGGTCTGAGAAGCCTGAAGGCGAAGGCAGAAACCCGATGTGACTACATGCCATTGCTTTGGGAGTGAAATTATAAACCCAAAAGGAGGGTGGTGGAAAAGGTCATGAAGAAAATGGGCAGATATAAGGGACGTGGTGAAGAACTGAGGGGACCTGGTGACTGCTGATTGGAGGTGGGGAATGGAGTAAGGGAGAATTAGAGGTGGTTCAAAGACTGTGCTCGACAGACTTGAAAACTAACAACATTCCATCCAAAATGGCGATATTAGCAGCTTGTTTGTTAGAGAAGCTGATGAATTCTGTTTGGGATATTGAATTTAAGGAGATGGTGTATTACATAAAGGAAAATCCCCATCAGGAAATTGATGCTCAACAAAAGATCAGGACTTGAGAAATATCCAAGAGTCATCTCCTCAGAGTAGAAAATGAGCCATAGACAAAAGAGGAGAGGGAAGGGAACAGTATTTATTGTTAAATGCCCCCACTAGGCCAGGCACCCTGTGAGAAATCTCCTAGACAACAGCACAATCCTATGCATTAGATGATAATGTCCTCACTTAGAGAGATGGAAACTGAGGCACAGAAAGGCTAATTAGCTTGCCCAGTTTCACAGACAAATAATAAGTGACAAAAACAGAACTCGCACTATGACCTGCTTTCAGAGCCTGTTCCCTTCTCACACTATTCCATGCCTCCTGTCTTGGGAGATGCGACTCCTAGTTCTGGCTCTACAGTAATTTGCTGTGTGACCTTCAGGAAATTTCCTCTCTGTGGCTCAGTTTATTGTCCAGTAAATACTCTTATACTACAGATTATTAAAGGCAGCTATTAAGTTCTTTCCCGACTCCAGAGTTCAGCATCTCTAAATCTTGATAGGAGACACAGGGATGAATAAAATCTCTGAGAAAATATCAAGAAAGAGTAACAGAGGGAAAGGATAGAGTATAAATAATAAGGTATAGGTAAGGAAGCTCTACAATTAGAGAGGGGAACTGAAGAAAGAGCAAAAATGGCAGAGAGAAAGATAGTGATCGGGAAAGTGGGAGAGATCAAAGTCGTGGGGCTTTCTAAAGGTCACACAAGTAGCTCTTGGGTAAGATGCAGACCAGAGGGTCTCGTGTTGACTGGGCCAAGAAAAATGAAGACTGATACTAGACCATGGGTGGGGCCAGATTGTAAGACTTTAGGAAGAGAGTGAGAGGTGAGAAAACGGACATAGAAATAACATCACTTGCTTGAAAAGTTTGCATCATGTTTCACCTACTTTTATGATTACGTTATTGGAAAGCATTGGAAAGTGTTTTCAGAATTAAGATATTAGACAAGATTTCAACTGGGGATGGAAACCTGGACTTTAGCTGTGTTTTTGTAAGTAGCTCTGTGCATTGGTCAACAAACTTATCCCTACTGGGTTCTCATTCCTCCATCTGAAAGGATCCCAATCTCTTAACATGAAAGTTGTACCCCAGATTCAAAGATTTGGTTTACCATCCTGAATGAATTAAACAAAATTACCTTGTTTTTCTTAAAAAGCAAAGCCACATACCACTATCTGCACCTCTGACAATAATAATAGCAGATTGAGAACGTGGGCTGGGCCTAGTATCTTTGTAAGTACATTACATATGTTAACTAATTTAATCCTCTCACAATCCCGCCAGGTAGGTTTTATTGTCAGTCATTTTCTACAGATGATGGGATTGAGGCAGAGAGGAGTTCTGAAACTTACTTGAGGGCATATAGTTAGAATGTAGTAAAAATGGACAGTCTGAGGGCAGAATCCTACTGACTTGTCAACCAGATACAGAGTCATTCAGCATTTTCATTGACTTGCTATCTTGTTCTGAAAAATTAAATACCCGAACACCCATTGTTACTTAAGCTTTTTGAAACCAACTTGACTTGCTTCCATTTTTACCTTCGAAAATACTTCAGGAGCCATGAGCTTTATATTGGCAGTTCTTTAAATCCTTGCTCTTCAAAGTGGGGTCTTCACACTTCAGCATGACTTGGGAGTTTGTTAGAAATACAGGCACTCAGGCCCCACCCCAGACCTACTGATCAGAATCTGTATGTTAACAAGATTCTCTGTGATTCATGTGTACACTGAAGTTTGAGTAGTGTGTATCTATCTAAATGTTCTCTCTAATCCCGTCCAGCCATGGTGTTCTACCATTCTGTGCTCTACGATTTCCTCTCGGGCTCTCTCAGCATAATGACTTTTCCCCAGAGTTTGTTCTGCAGAACTCACCCAGGATTATTTATCTGCCACCCAATCTTATGCTCTCTTATCAACTGAGGGAGTTAAGTTATTTCCATTACATAAATGTGACCTCTATTGATTTTTGCAGCCCTCCAATTCTGAACTTGACTAAATGTTGTCTTTTTCACCCATAATGTGACACATAGATCTCTAATGCCAAAAGGCTATCCTATTTCTTGAGGTCTTGACAGACATGCATGGAGACCGCTTCTTGATCACTTACCTTCGATATTTTGACACTTTCTCATACCTTTATTGGCTGCAAACAGAATTACTACAAATTCCTTTCTAATGGGTCCTCTGCAAATTTCTATCAGTAGCTTTTATTGTATTCAAATGGCTACTGCAGATTAGACACCTCACCTGCTCAAAGATCACTCAAATCAGCCTTTTCTAAATGTATCGACTAACATTTGGGACCAAAGGAAGATACAGTTAAGACTCCATGTGGCTGAGAGATACCATCGTGTTGTTTTTTTGTTGGAATGTAAGGCCCCATATCATGGAACTAGGAGTCAAAGAGCAGCACTGAGTGGAATCTGTGAGACATTCTCCCTTCCCACTTGTTTTTAAAGCGAATTCAAAAGATGTGGCCATTTGGTGACTATTCATGTTACTCACAGGTTTCCAGGCTGCATAAGGGTGATTTATGAACTAGCTTGGGGCATTTATTTTATCCACATTGAGTAGCGTCATTATAATTAAGTGCCTGTCACGATTTCCATTACACACCCCTGTTTTAAGGGACCTAACACACAGCCATAAAATTTACTTTTGACTGAAACTTGGCATGCCTGAATCCAACACCTAATCACACTTTTCATTAAAAGCATAACATTATATTACGCTTCCCAAATACTAGTTTACACATAATACTTTTATGTTCGGAACAAAGATGCTACTTCACCTCAAAATGGTCAATTGTTTTTTAAATTAAAAATATACATATGATAACCTGGAACAAAAGTATGCTATAGGGCATAAGAAATTTCATAATGTGATTGATTTATAAACCTGATGCTATATTTTCAAGAATTAGCAGTGGTGATTACATTAAATACTATAAATTATATAGTCATGTAATTGTATACAAATAACCTAAAAAATTACATAACACATTTGAGGCAATTATGTCCAGTGACCTACCATACATATGTTTTTTTCTCAGTTTGGTTTGGGGCTGGAGGAGAGGTAATGGAAATCGGTGGGGTGGTGGGGTGGGGAGAGAGAGAGAGAGCATGATTATGCCACTTTTGTAAGTGGATTCCCAGATGGGTAAATATATCATAACACAACCTGAATTGTGCAGAAAAGCCACCAAGATCCCCACATGTCCTAATTCCTGGAAACTGGGAATACATTAGTTCAAGTTTATATGACTAAAGAGACTTTGCAGCTGTGATTGAGTTAATGATCTTGAAACGGGGATAATGATCTTATCCCAGATTACTGGGTGGACCTGGTAAGAGGGAGGCAGGGAGGCCAGAGTCAGAGAAGGACAGGAGATTAAAGGAGAGGTCCAAGTGATGTGGGGTCATGAGCTCAGGAATGTGAAGAGCTCCTAGAAACTAGAAAAGTCATCAAATGAATTCTCCCTAGAGCCTCCAGAAGGAAGGCCGCGCTGCTGACTCCTTGATTTTAAGGCTGCTGAACTCCAGAATTATAAGAGAATAAATTTCTGTTGCTTTGCATCACTATGTTTGTGGAATTTGTTACAGCAGCAATAGGAAACTAATGCAAATACTTAAGGAAATTAAAAATGTGTTGAAGAAGAGCACAGATCAAGGCTATTACTTTATAACTTTTAAGAGCTATTAGTGTCTTTCAGAAACATAAAAAGAAATGCTTTGGGAAAGCTACTTATTAAAAAGTGTTGAACTATTTTTATTTCTCAGTATCAACGTTTCAGGTGTTTGTTATCATGACTGGTAAACCTAATTTGGTTGCTCTGGGTCAGGAATAGGGTAACAGTTCTGTGAAATACCCGAGAGCTTCCTCCCAAAGTTAAGGATGCTGGTTTGGACATCATACTGCCGAGCTGTTCAAGTTGACTTAGTGCTAAGTGCAGACTCCTTTATTGGTTGGCAGGATATGGAAAGTATTTTTTAAAGTAATCAGTAGGAAGTTTGGGCTTTGCACTTATGTGAAATCATGGTGTTTAGCTCTGACCCATCTTTTAAGTAAGCTGCTTATGGTAATGCGTGAATGACTAAGCACATTTTATTCAACTCTACCTTCCTAACAGGTACATGTTGGACCTAGAAGCCCAATCCCTGTAACTGACTCTTTCAGCCAAGAGAAAATTGCCAATCCTCGGCTCACCTGTGTGAGAAGAAAAGCAACAGGACCGGATGTGCCAGCTCCTGGCAGAACACTAGTGCCGTCTGTCCTGGGTAAAAAATCTTGCACATTCACTTCCTTTATCGAATAATGTCAACAAATAATGGACTAGGTGTCCAGCTACAGAGATGACCAGATTATAAAATTGGTACGTCTCCAGATTACCCTAACTTGTCTTAGACACCCCCCCAAACTGTTTCCCCAACTTCACTTATTACACTGGCAATAACATCATGTAGGTAGCAGTAAATGATCTCTCTTTACAGCCTGAATGCTGGTACCACAGCTGTAGAAGGAAGGCATTCACCTCAGCACGGATGCTTTCCCAAAGGGTACTGGAAGCTCTGGAGGGCTGGAACAATTACTCTGCACGTCCATCCCCAAAGCCTGCATCCTGAGCCACGTACCGTGAGAGAGATCCAGATAATAGAATATGTATGTGCAGACAAATAAATAACTATGCAAGAATGCCTCCCCCACTAAAACCAAACAAAAAGAAAACCCCCAAAAACAAAGATAGAAAAACCACAACATGCTCCAAAAAAAAAAGGAGACCTGCCACTTTGATGGCTTTAATGTGTTTTTAAATTCTATAAGTGACCAAATGAGACTCAACAACTCTTTCAAACCATAATGGGGCCATTAGATTATTTTTACCTGCCTTTATACTAAATGGATTCCCAGGGAGCTGAAAATTGACCTGAATGCATGTGGGGCCCTGTATTTGAAAACCCTTGGCACCATTTGCACATTATGTGCTGTTCTTATCCCTTTTGACCATATAATAGGGTTATTTATGCATGTGTTTAATCTCTACTCCTGGACTGCAAGCATCTAGAATCTAGGTATGACTAGGTAACTAGTCATTGCACCATAAGCATTTATGGGGACAGAAAGAGAGAAGGAAGGAAAAGAGGAGGGAGAGGAGGAGGTGAGCCCCTTCCATTTGCCTCATATATTTCCACAGTCAACACTAAAAAAAATAGAAAATACACTTGACGTTTGGCTGCAGGGGCCAGCACTCCTGGCTTTTCTGTTTCTGACTTCATCGGTTACAAAGAGGCTGGCACCAGGTGTGCCAGATGAGGCTAAAGGAGGTGAAGCCCAGACAGTGCTGAGTTTATGGTTTCTCGAATCATTCTGATGGATGTGTTGTGGGCTCCCCCTCCCCACAGGTTCAGAAACACCTAGCCCCCACAGGACGAAGCTGGTAGAGACCATAAGGCCCGTTTGCCTGCTTCCATACGTCCACTGCCCCCTGCATAGCTTCTCCTATGAGTAGTTATTGTTTGATGTCATTTACCAGACAACCTGAATTTCAAGTTTGTTACGTCCCACCTGGTCACTGTGGGTCTTCAGTCCCTTGTCTTTCAGGGGGACTGTCCCCACTCGAGGATTTCTGTCTCACCTGTGCTTATGAATCGGACTGAGCCGATGCTCCTCTGAGTCAAGGTTCCCCCACCTCAGGAATTCAATCCCTTCTGGAGAGCAGTTCTCTTGGGCTGACTCTGCCCTCAGTTCCTCCCTGGCCAGTTTCATACTCTGAGGTAGCCATTGTTCTAGGCAAAGTTTCTGCTAATTCCAGAGATTTCCTTCATTACCTTTCCTGGGTAACCTGAGGCTGGCAACTGGCTTTGCTAAGGCAGAAGATCAGAGACTGAGGTTGGGCAGGTGAGGCAGGCTGATTGCACAGGCCTTATCTCTAGTTATATCTTCTTCATCTTTCACTGGACTTCATTGCCAGGTCTCTAGATTCCACATAGCCAGAAGGGGTGGGCTCTGCCCTCATTCAGAGCACCCCGTCCCCCCCATTCCTTATTGTGGAAGAGAGAAAGAGCATTGACGGCAGAATTCAATACAGGTTTTATTTTAGGTGATAAGTTATGGTGGTCACCTGTCAAAGGGATAGCTAGTCCCGTGCTCTTCCCTCCTCCCTCTGTTTGATGGCCATTGTGGATTTTTCAGTTTCTCCTTCAGGAATTTTTTCCCAGATTTACCTGAGCCATTTGGGAGGGAGAAGTATTTTGGGCATCCATCTCTCCCAGAAAGCTCTAGGCTAATTTTTGGCAATACTATGGTCCACCGGGAAACTGCTCTCTTCTACACAACAAAGCGAAAATCATGGGAGGCCTGTTTCACTGACTCTAAGCATTTTGCCTTTTGGGGCTGGCAGGTGCTTCCTTTAATCATGGTGGCCTCTAATTGCACTGGACAGTGCTCTGAGGGACAGAGTGGCTGGCTTCCTGACAGCTGAAGAACTGGTAGGAACTTTTGAGACTCTTTCAGATGGCTCGTAGTTCTTAAGCCACAGAATGTGGCCTCTCTCTCTTTTAGGAAACTGGAAGCCTTCCCCAAAGCAGGTTACTGAAGATAGCAGCAGGACTCATTCAAGGCTGGCACAATTTACAGTATATTTTGTTACAGGGCCCTACCTGAAACAAGGTTTCTAACCCCCAGACCTGGCAAGACTTGCACCTCTGCCTGATGCTAGGTGTTAGGACAACACCCACAAGGCTGGCCATACTTCTGAACACCTGACTAACCTGTCTTTCCTCATTCCTGTCTGCCTGGTACACCTGCACAGGTACCAGACTTTCCACCTATGACCTTCTCCTTGCCCGTTCTGAGGTAGGTCATGCTGGCCCCTCAGTGTGACGCGTGCCAGCCAGTGTCACCAGTGCTTTCCTCTTCCTCAGTTTGCTGAACGTTTTTCCTCACTATCTCACCCAATGAGTGGGCACACTTGGGGCTAAGGACATGTTCAAGCTTAGGGTAGAGGGGTGCTATCATTACAGATGAGGATGCCAGCCGTACCTGCCACCAGCTACTTCATCTTTCTCCAGGAAAAAGTTCATTCCTATGAATCCTCTCACCAATGTAGAGAAATTAAGGATCGTTTTCTAGCAACCCCTCACCTTTTCTCGTGTCTTGCTAGGTGTAGAAGGAAACATTGACACTCTCAGCAAGCTCTAGAAGACTACATTCATTTCATATTTTTTTTCTCTTCTGAACATTCTGACAAGTACTCTCTATGCCTGAGGAGGAATTTTACAAACAAATCAATTAGCTCTAATTGCTGGAGCAATAGTTAATCCCTGGTGCAAAAATTCATGATCCAGGATTCCCATAACCCCAGAGGAACCCCCAACAGAGAGCTCAAACAACCACGGGCCTCCCAGTGGATGCTTCTGGTGTGGTCTGGTTATGACTGAATCACAGAGATTTCTCTAGATCTTTAGCCCACATCTAGGTTATTCTAAAATCTAAAATCAAGATTCTAAAATCTTGGTCCAACCCACCGTTAAGTTTCCTCCTCCTCTCTGGAAGTTTTTTAACCAACTCTGAGCCACCCATCCCTGCTGGAGCCATCAGCACATTGGTGAGAGCATTCAAAGGAATGAACTTTTTCCTGGAGAAAGATGAAGTAGCTGGTGGCAGGTACGGCTGGCATCCTCATCTGTAATGATAGCACCCCTCTACCCTAAGCTTGAACATGTCCTTAGCCCCAAGTGTGCCCACTCATTGGGTGAGATAGTGAGGAAAAACGTTCAGCAAACTGAGGAAGAGGAAAGCACTGGTGACACTGGCTGGCACGCGTCACACTGAGGGGCCAGCATGACCTACCTCAGAACGGGCAAGGAGAAGGTCATAGGTGGAAAGTCTGGTACCTGTGCAGGTGTACCAGGCAGACAGGAATGAGGAAAGACAGGTTAGTCAGGTGTTCAGAAGTATGGCCAGCCTTGTGGGTGTTGTCCTAACACCTAGCATCAGGCAGAGGTGCAAGTCTTGCCAGGTCTGGGGGTTAGAAACCTTGTTTCAGGTTGGGCCCTGCAACAAAATATACTGTAAATTGTGCCAGCCTTGAATGAGTCCTGCTGCTATCTTCAGTAACTTTGCCATCAGCACAACCATCAGAAGCCCACCCAGGAAGCCCCTCGACTTGTGAATTCCAGAGAGTGCTCTGCCACCACAGCCACTGCCGTTAGTACTTCAATCCCAGGTGGGTAGTACCAAAGGCAGCCTTGCCTCAATGGCGCTATAAGAAGGGACTTGCTGGTTCTCTTTGTGTTATACTTTTTTCTGGGGCCCATGGTGGGGTGGCTCAGCACCCTGAAATGTTAGGGAATGTGAGCGGGCTTCTTCCCATTTACCTATAACCTGCAATAGTAGTAACTCCAGAGTACTATTGATGATCACTAACATTTACTGAGAGCTTACTATGCACTGTTCTAAGCACTTTACATGCATTCACTCATTTTATCTCCAGAAAGACTGACATAACTTCTATTACTAACTTCTATTGCATGTTACAGATGAGGAAACTGAGGCAGAGACTAGTGAAGAGTAGCTGGAGGTTAGCAAGGAGGAAAGCTAGGCTTGGAACACAGGCTGCCTTGCAGTAGAATGTGTGTCCTTTGCCCTTATGCAATTCTGCTTCACATATGCATGTGCTAACTGGTTTCAGCGAAAACCATTATGCTGTCTTCTAGAACCATGTTCCCCTCTGAGGAATACAAAGGGAGGTCAGGTCCCAGTAATCATGCCTGATCCCCTTTTCCTTTGTTTTCTGTCTTAAGTGCCTCAGAATCTTCCTTTGCACTTTGGCTTATGTTTCTCCTCTCCACCTTCCACCCTACTCAGTGTCATAAAACAGGCCTGTATTCTGAAACCTCAGACGTAGACATGGCTTAAGGACTTTTCAGAGAAGCCTCTTATTCTTTCAGTGTATGCATGTAGACAGGGGGAGGAAAATGTCTACCTCTCCAGCCAGGTGTACCTGAATCTCCACCCCAGTCAACCAGGACCTCCCTCATAAGAACAGGAATTATTTTATTACTATTCCCCAAGAGCAGACTACAAACCTTTAAAGTCAAGTTTCTCATAAAGCTTTGTCAGAGTGATTATTTTTCTTCTCCTATGAGCAGGCTTTATTAAGGAAGGAAATTAAAGAAATTAAGAGAAATCCAGAACATTTAGGAGAAGTTGGCCAAAGCAACCCATATTTCCTACTTTTGCACTATTCTCATCAAACATAATGAAAAGATCAAGTAACTATAAAGGACTTGGCATCACCATGGTCCAGTGCAGCTGGTTGCACAGAACTGGTCTAAAAATGAAATGACTCTTCTATTGTTTGCTTATTACTCACTTCAGATAGAGAATACAAGAGCAAATGACATTCTTCTTGGCTTGTGATTTCATTTCCATGCCGCTTCCCTGCGTAGCCTCTTCCTGCCTCCACAGCCATCCCCACTGCTGTCTCCATTTGCTTTTACCCTTAGACTATTTTGCATTCAAGCACATTAAATGCAACCCATGTTATACAAGCCATTATTTATTCTCACATCAGAACACTGTGGGTCACCCACCACATGCTAAAAGGAGAAAACCCATCAACAAATAGGCCCTGTCCATTCAGCATAATTGACATTTCCATTGTCTTTAACTGGGGTTTCTGCATAACAGTGTACACCAGGAAGGAGGTGGCGAGGACACCCATTGGCTGTTGCCTAGCTCTGCATCCATAATTGAGCGCCATTTGACCAATGCTGAGGGGGTTTCTGAGCGTGTTTCCCTCCTTTGTCAATGTTAATGCAATGCCAAGTGATAAAGATGCCCTTTGGCATTCAACACTCTCAGCCTTTAATAATAAACACTTTCTGCATCTCAAATTGCTGCTATACATGAACAGGTTTTAGTCAACCCCTGAAGGGAATATGTACCTTCTCATTACAGGGCAGCGGTGGTGAGAAAGCAATTCACTAAGCCATAGGGTTGGCAATCACCCATATTTTCTGCTATGAGTAAATAACTTCAATTGATTTAATCATAAAAGAATAACAGGAAAACTACATTGATTTCCAAATCCCTAATGTGAACATCAGACTCTATTGACCAGGCTGTGTGCAAGGAGGTTGTGGCCATTTGTATGAACTCAAGAAACATCAATACTTGATCATTACTCCAACAAAAAAAATGACAATTTGGGCCCATTTCAAAATGGATTGAAGTAATATTATGCAGGGTGATTGGGCAATCTAGAGTGATATAAGTGATAGTGCACTGCAGTGCTCATTAGGTTAAAAAGAACAAAATCCATAAATTCTGGTGAACAGTTCTCTTGTTAATTGTAATAGGTCATTCACCTCCTATAGTAACTATAATAACACACTAGACCTCTATTTCTATTAAAGTAACCAAATGGGGTGGTCGAAAATTCATTTGTTGCTCCCGTAAATTTAATTGCTAAGAAGACCTGTGCACATAGAAAATCTCTTCATAAGTGGAGAAACTGCAGGTTTTGTCTCAAACCACTTTTTAAAAAGTGTTTGTTTCCCTGACGTTGACTGATTATTTGGGGTTTTAAGTAAAGTAGAATATCTTTAAGAGGAATGTTTGTGTATAAAAATGTGCAAAAAGAAAGAAATGTATTCTTTATTTTAATGCAGGAGAAAGAATGTTGGACAGAGGAGGTAAGTAGGTGAGCACGTTTATGTCAGTAGACGTAGAGATCATTCAGAATGAAGAGAAGCGATACTGATGACGGGCTGGGGCAAGGGGTACAAGCCAGGACTATCCCAGGCAAAGTGGGACCGGTTACCACTGTGGAGTGAGGGAGACTGCCTATAAACTCTGCCAGTTGCTTTGAAAGAAACTTCGAGCACCTCGCCTCCTAGTTTTGGATCTCTCCTCTTCACCTGCAAAATGAGACAGTCTGTAATCTTGAAGATTTCTTCTAACTATAAAACTCTGACTCTGAACTAAGATTGGAGAGTGATTTTAATGTTATCCTTCTTTTACTCATATATTATTATGAACGCTTCTTAACTATTGATTGCCTCAGTACAAACAATTTCCCCTTTACTAAGCCTTACCGAGGCAAACAATGATTATTTCAATGCACGTTTTGGTGTACTGCAGAAAATATAACAGGTGGGCTCTCTCCCATTCAAGAGACCCAAAGCCCTTGATACTGTTTAAATATGCAAGGTGTTGGAGAGGCCATACTGAGTATTCACTGCATGATGAGCATCCTAAGAAACTCAGTGGTCCTCAGTGACTAGAATTGCACTTTGTGTGTGCCTGGTACAAAACCAGATCTACCGGACATAGAAATTACGTAAGAACAGATATCTACCCTCAAGCAACATACATCGTTGTTAGAGAAATGAAATTAACACATGAAATAGTCAATAGTCACTGAATTGTACACGAGAGTTAATAATTGACTCCAAAAATTAGATTGAAGAATATGCTATAGAATGTAGGAAAACTAAAGTCGAAGAGGAGTGGGTTATTCATAGGTGATTATGGAGTTTGTAATTGGAATGTACACTAGGCTTTGAAAACTGGATGATGTTAGACCAGATGGAAAGAGAGCAGTAGGATCTTCTAACAAGACAATAAACGTGAGAATGAACATGCAGAAAGGGGACTTACACTATTGGCAGAGAGACATATGCTAGCAACTCATGGGAATACACTTTGGCTAAGTGAGATCAGATATATGAACACCAGAATATAAAATAGTTTGTGTTATATTATAACAAAAAAGAATCATTATGAATTATGGCATCTCTCTAAGCATGAGAAGCTTATAACTTGGTACAGAAGATAATTTTAGGCACACATAGACAAGGCATTAAGGAACACTGAATCATTTTATGAGAAAGTTATTTCCTTTTCAATTCTTTTAATTATCCTAGTAAGGCTTTGTCACCTCTCTATCACTTGTTAATTTCCCTTTGTAGAGAAAGACAAAACAGACCTCTGGAACAGAACCTTTGCCTGGCAAAATTATCCACCTACAAATTAATAACATTGTTGTGTTTCTGTTGTATTAGTTTTAATGTTATCTTCTAATTCCATTAAGTGATAATGGTTTTCCTTTTACAACTGTGATATAACGTTTACTTTAATAATATGAATATATTTTTAAAAAGAGCAGAACAATGAACAACGTATGATATAAGAAATGATCTAAGCAGCATGCAGCTGTGAAGGAAGTCCTGAAGGAGGTACATGAATAGAAGTTTGGCAACCACTGTTACAGTAGAAACAGCACTGGCTCTTGGGTGAAAGCCTGGCTTTAAATCCTACTTCTGTTGTTTATTAACAGTGACCTTGAGTAAACCACTTATTCTAATGAAGCGTCAGTTTCCTCATCTGTGAGGGGTTGGATGAGATGAACTCCAAGGTCGCCTTCAGTTCATATAATACTTGTGTGATTAGAGGGCTATTGAAGTCTTCTGAACAGACAGTGAAGAGATGAAAGTGGCATTTAAAGAAGATTAGTCTGGCAGTGGCATGAAGGTGAGATTGGAGAGGAGAAAGCTTGAGGTCAAAGAGGCCAGATAGGTGGCTGCTTCTGTAATCCAAGAATGAGCTGATAAGGGTCTTGGCTGGGACGAAGGTAGTGAGAATGCAAGGGACGAAGAGACAAGAAGACATTTCAAAGAAAGCATTGACAGGATTTGAAAACTAAATAGTGAATAGAATCATGAAAGTGACTTGGGAGTTTTGAACTTCATCAAGTAAAAAAGGAGAGTTTTTGACAAAATACTTATGTTGGAAAAAAGAGCTTGTTTGGTTCTGAAAGTCTTGAGTTTGGGCAGATTGCAAGATACTGTTATTAAAATGCTTTGGGGACAGATGAAAATACAGGACTGCACTTAAATAAAAAGAATCATGCAGAACTATTGATGTACTAGTCTACTGCATTAAAATGATAAATAAATTCCTGGAGAGAATGAAACCACAAGAGTAGCAGAAAGCCCAAAATTGAATTTTGGAGTATGACATCTATTGTTAAGGGCGCAGGAGAAGCAGTGAAGACCAAGAAAAGTAACAAATACAGAATGCTCAGAGTATGAGAGAAACCAGAATGGTGTGGGGTCCTGCAAACCCAAAAAGGAGCCAGTTTTCATAACAAGGAGTCCTGAAGTACAAAAAATCATGCAAGAAGGAAGAGCTCTGAAGCAAAGGCAAAGGCTTAACTGACATCATTAGTGACCTTCATCTGAGCAGAAAATATGAGTGGGAGCAGCCGATTAAGAAGAGAATAAAAGCCAGTTGGGAGGGTAAAGGCAAAAATATAGAAATGTGGCAAGAAGTGGAATGAGGAAAATAATATGCTCACAAGAGAAAAGCTCCAGATTCAAGGAAAGCTGATTTAAAAACAACATATGGGGAGACTATAATTTGATAACAGAAGGGGATCAAAGGCTCTTGGAAAGAGAAAAATGAAAAGTCCTGGAAAATGAAGAGAGGGAAGTTGTGGACTCCATTTTGTGAGGTTCAAATTATCAACACGGCCTACCCTTGAGTTACCAGCGGTCCCCATAATTAACTTCAAAGAAAGAAGCATGTTTATTCCATCTTCCTCAGCACATCTCCACCAGGTTCATGTGCAAAAGACACTAAAACAAATATTAGTGTTGAAGTCACTGATTTTGGGGGTAGACTTTATTGCAGCTTCACTCCTCCAAGCATTTGCAATCTGCTTTGGCCCCTGGGGTTTGGATGGACATATACTTTTCCTATATCAAGTCTGGGACATCCTGGCTTGCTTGTTCTGGCGACTGACGTGTGTAGTCTGGGTGCTCACATCATGACGTCATGAATTCTCATACCACCCTGGGCAGGAGTAGCAAGTGCTCTTTGGGTAATTCATACTAGTTGTCTTTTATTTTGTGTGTGGTCCTTTCCAGAAAGCTATAAAACATTATGAGCCAGGATCTCAACTTAAGTCGAAAAATAAATCAAGGCAGGAATTTTTACCAGCTATAGAAGAATCTAAAAATACAGGGGCCAGATTGCCATCCTATATAACTCTTGGGGAATTCCCTGTACCAGAGCTGTAGGATTCATTCACCTGAACACGGACTCCCAACAGACCCTATGCCCAGCTTCTCTGAAGTCTATAGGAAGGTTCATGAAATATTAAATATGAAATATGAACATATTAAACATGAAAACAAAGAGAAAATAAATGGATTTCCCTGGTATCAATGAAAGTTGTAGTTTTGAATATATAAACTAAATACAGTGTTAGGCAGTGTATCATATTAAGAACACAAATTCTTTGTGTCACAAAATCCTGACTTAAAAATGGCACCCTAGTGTATAAGCTTCAGCCCCACAGTATCTGAATCCATTCCTGGATGCCATGAGGAGGCAGCAGTAATGCCAATAGTACTAAGATGTAATGCCAATAGTACTAAGAGGTACTAATAGTACTAATAGTACTAATAGTACTAAGAGGGTTAACTGGCAAAACAGATTGGGATAGTGATCCACAAACTCATTGGCTGGTAGCAACCAGGAAGTTACATTAACTGACTAAATCAGGTAGCGTGTAAGGCAGTAGTGACAGCGGAGCCTGTGGTGAGCTGCACAGGGTGTGCCCCTCTGAGAAGAGGAGCCACCCACTCACCTCCACCTGGGGCAATGAGGCCCCAGTGACCTAAGATCTTCCAGTTGTTCAGGAGAATCTAGAAATCCTGCTTTTTATAGGACTCTTACAATTTTTAAATCTTGGCAACTAATGAAACATGTTTTCGATATTGTATTAGCCAAACAAAGCATGTCAGTGAGGGATAGTATTTTACAATCTGACTTTCAGCTCACAACTTTTAAATACATGAGTTCTTTGAGATCTCATAACTCAAAGAGGAAGTCCTAGTCTGAGGCCCAGCGCTTTCAGCGCCAGAAGCGCCTCTGCTCTTGAGTCCCTCCCTGAGGGTTTGTCCTGTTGGGGCCTCTGAGATCCAAAATCGCTTTTCATTTCCCATCTGTGACCCATTAAAACTTAGTTTCATCAGTGGCCCCTGATCTCCCCAACAGGGTAGGAGAGATGTCATCTAACTAAGAAAATAGGTTACAAAATCAGAATGCTTTCCAGAAGAATTTGCATCTTAATAGATCATTTAATATAATGTTATGTATCAATTATAACTCCATTTTTAAAAAGATAGAACTTGTGAACCCAAATCCACTTTTAAGCAGTCTGGGGGAGTACAAGAAAATGTACTGCACAGCTTGCCAGGAGATATTTTGGGGAAGTCAGGGATCTTCCTGGGTCCTCTAAATTCCATGGGAGCCTAATTATATTATATGCTAAGGAGCAGGGCTAGCTCCACCTCATTCATTTATTCTTTCATTCTTTCAGAAAATGGTTGGTCAGCTTACACCATGTGCTAGGCACAGAAGTTCATCCTAGGGATAAAGGGCAAACAGGCCCAATAAGGACCTTGTCTTCAAAGTCATGACCAACCTGTTCATGTTACATGCCAAGAAGACAGACATGTAACTAGGCTATTGTACTGCCTCAGAGTTCCATCACGGAGACTCTCCAGGGGACTGTAGAACGATCTCCTGCCTCTTCTTGTCCCTTCTTCCTTTCCCGTCCTATACATTGTCACTCGCTTCAGGCCCTGCTTTCCTCTGTTCTTCACTCTGTCAGGTGACAGAGTCTACCTGACCCCATGACTAGGGTCTCTGGGCAATCTGGTTGCCATCAGGCCAGTAGATTTAGCAGCTAGGTACTCGGGGCTCCAATAGCTTTGTCTTTCTCACCTGCAGACTTACTCATTCTGCTCCTTCTTCCTTGAATGGCATTTGCTTGTTGCCTTTATGTTGTTCTGCCTTCCTATTTAGTTAGTTGTTTCCATTTCTACATCTATTATCAACCTGCAAGATCAGGGGTCATGTGTTTTTAATTTGTGTATCACTGTAGTGTGTTTGTGGTTTTGGCATTCAATAACTATTGATTTAAATGTTTTAAGAGCCCTCCATTTGGTCTCAGTTTCCAGAAATCCACATTATCCTTTGAGAACCCAATTAAAATGCTGCCTCTGTCAGGCAGCCTTCTCTGATTGCTTCAGCTTCAGAGGATGTCTTCTTGCTCAGAAAATCTATAGCCTTGGGCTTGAACTCCTCTCACTGCCATCTCACATGGGGCTTTGTACTGTAAGCATTGTGTATATGTGCCTCATCTCTATTCAGCTATAATGTAGAGGAAGTTTCTTCTGAATCTTTCCACCCTGCACAATAGATAGCACATGAGGTTGCCCATAGCTGGATTTCAATAAGTGTGTACTGAATCGTGTGCTTGAACAAATGAATGAACTGAATAAATGAAGAGGGCAGGATCTGAGGAGGATCAGAGTGTAGCTGATTCCACCCAACTGCTCTCTTCATTTATGCTTAGATTTCAGAGTCTGATACATATTTAACATGGGCATTTTTATGTCTCACAGGTGCCTGTTAAACATAATGGCTGACATTATTTAATTTTTCAAGTAACTAAGGACAACAAATCCTTTTGCATTAAACCCTTATTGAAGAAAGTCTTTATGAAAAACAGTGGAGGGAGCTTCTTGTGATGTCCAGATCACTATATATTCTATAAAACATTGAACTGTCAAAGGTTAGGAGGGTATTTAAGATTGTTTTCCTTTATTGAGTTTGAAACAGGTAGCTCATTTTTTTTCCTTTTACCTCCTTTATCTCTCTTCTCTTACTTGTTTATCTCTCTTCTCTTAACAGTTTCTCTTAACAGTTTATCTCTCTTCTCTTACTTGTTGCTATTACTGTGGTTGTTACTACTTCCACGAGTCTTCCTTTCTCCTCAGTTCTGTTCATTTAATTGATAATTATTTTCTGTTTGACAAACAGAAATACAGTTGAGTGAGGAATCATTTATTAATAAGACAACCACACTTCAATGCAGGGATTTTGCAAACTCTATTTTGGATTCAGAGTGAGCAAGCGGATATCTCACTCTCAGCTGTGCTCCAAGAACAGCTGGTAGAATAACTGAGCAGGGGATGAGTGTGAGTACAACCGGACTTACAGCCTCTAGGAGGGAATTGATGAGCAGAGCAATGAAAGGATTTGCTTCCTTCTGCACTGAAATCAAGTTGCAATTCAGCATTCCAACTTCTCCTCCTCTTGATTTTGCCATTAAAGCAAGTTATCTTCTCATCCTAAATCGCTAGGGAGGGAGGTCACTACAATAATGGAGAAAAACAAAGTAAGAAAACCATAAAACCATACTTCGTAAGCATGAATGACATAATATTGTCAAGAAATTAATAGTCTTTTTCATTCCTTCACAGCAAAGGGGAAAAAAGGGATGACATGTCACACAACCTTTCTCATGAACATTTTCATAGTTACAGTATAGTCATGGATTAGAGACTTATCTAAGATACAGTGGTAGCTCACATGTCAGTGTTTAAGACAATAAACAACTACATCATTAATTTCTACCTCAGAATCACAACTAATTACACTTTACATCTCTAAAAGCCCGTGGACTCTTACCTATTGGAAATGAAAATAATATGGCATTGATTTGAGTGGCCTTTTATAATAGAGTATAGGAATGATGTAAGAGATTTTTAATTATCTAAACTCCAGTAAGAGTTCCTGAGAGCCTTTCAAGAAGAAGGAGGAGGAGGAGGAGGAGAAGAAAAAATTAATAATAATAATAATAATAATAATAATGCTCAATATATAAAAGGTACCTGAAAAAATGAGATGTGCTTTAAGCCAATTTAGATTCTATCACAAAGAGACCATCCATAGATGCTAAGAATTGAGTCCCTTGAGCCTCAGAGAAGCCTGGGCAGAGACACTTTCAAAGAAAGCAAAATGAACACTCCTTAGAGGAATTTTTATACACAAGTAAATACTATTCAGCCATCTTCATGATTACAATTTTATTATCTACATATGCCTCAGAACTGTTGGAAGTCATAAACTCACACACCAAATGACACCTGAGACAAATGTGAGTATTGGCTGCCTTTTCACCTTGTATCCATCTGTGTGTTGAATAGCTGATATGATGGGCCCTTTTTTCTTCACACCTATAAGCCAAAGTCATTGTCCTGTCAGTGTATAACGATTTTAGCATTTTTGGAATGCTAGCTACGGGATTTTTCCATTGCCTTATAGAGTAACACCCCTATCCATAATCAGATTGAATGTGAAGGGGAAGGGAGAAAGAAAGGAAGTGGGGTTGAGAAGGACAAAAAAAAGAAAAGAGGAAATTGTCCATTTGGAATGCTGGACCTGAAGCCCTCTCAGTTAAGAGCTTCTTAGGCTGTCCTGGGCAAGCTATTTGATTTCTCCTCAGATGCTTTCAGTGCCCCAAGGCTCATCAAAATGGCAAATATTTTTAAGTGGGCCTCTTGCCCCTCAAATTTCTGAGAGCTGAGCCCTGCAGGAAACTGATATCATGTACGCCTACCTTCAAACTTTACTGCAGTGTTTTCCTAAGCCCACTTTTGTCTGGTTTCTAATCCATCAGGTATTAATGTTAATCTGATATTTCTGAAGTGCTTAACATTGTTTGTCTATGAAAGGAGCTATGGAAAAGCAGACTGAAGGATTGGCTGTGGATTTGACAGGAATTCAAATTTTGAAAAACAAACCTACTTATCCGAAAGTGCCAAATAACCATCATATGTTTTCCAAAAATAAGAGCGATATATAAAAATCTTCTAAGATGGTGACACTAATTTCCATGTTTGCTGCACCATTTTAGCACTCCCATAAAGCTGTAGTAGCTTTAACAGAAATATGGCCAGAGGAGGCATATTTTATTCCTCAGCATGCAAGCCTAATGAATAGAAACTTTAACATATTCTTAAACAGTCTCTGCATTCAAACTTAGGGAAGTATTTTAACAGACACACAGTTCTCACTCGAATATTTGGGGGAGATAACTGATTATGATTTATAGGAGAATCACAACTAGTGTGATAGACAAAGTACAATTCTTAGGAGGTAGTTTTCTGCCCAAATTATAGTCCAACCATTTGGATTTAAAAGAGAGTCGATCAGGTCAGCATAGCTCTATATTTTACCAAACATGGTAATTTTACCAAAGCATCTCCTTATTTGTTTTTCCCACAGTGGACTCCCAAGTGGTGGTCCCCATTCTGACTGAGTCTTTGGTAAAACTATCCTAGGATTCCTCCATGCGGACCACTTTCAAGGTGAGACTGAAATTCTTATTCTTCTCAGAAGTGAAACTGGTGCATTCAGCCCAAAGATGTCATATATTAAGCTAAATTCTGAGTAATCAAGGCTGAAGTATATATGTTAAATTATATTGAGGACAACATACGAGGTCTGACAATTAAGATCGCGAACTTGCCGCCATGCGCTTACATTAGCAACACTGTACAAACAGCTCAATAAGGTTTCATGACCTTGGTATATCAGTGTCTCACAGCTGTGTCTGTGTCGATGTGTGATGGTATCTTGCTAAGTAGTGTTCATTATTGTTGTTGCATGTTTTTGGGTGCAGCCGCGAGAATGTCTGAACTTGAATTAGAGCAACAAACAAACATTAAATTTCTTGTTAAATATGGCAAGAGTGGAAGTGAAATCAGGGACATGTTAGTCTAAGTTTATGGGGATAATGCCATGAAGAAAATGGCAGTGTACAAATGGATTAAATGTTTTTCCGAGGGGAGGGAATACATCACTTATGAAGAGAGGTCAGAGAGGCCAGGAGCAAGCAGAACTGGAAAAAACATTGCAAAAATTCTTCGAATCGTGCGTCAAAATCGTGGGCTGACTATGAGAAGCATAGCAGACCAAGTAAATATCAATAGAGAAATAGTTAGGAAAATCTTAACTGAAAATCTTGGCATGAGAAAGGTATGTGCAAAAATGGTCCCGAAGGAGCTCCTGCATCACGACAATGCACCAGCTCACACAGCCCTGTCTGTGAGGGAGTTCTCAGCCAGTAAACAAATAACTGTAATGGAACACCCTCCCTACTCACCTGATCCGGCCCCCAATGACTTCTTTCTTTACCCAAAGATAAAGGAAATATTGAAATGAAGACATTTGGATGACATTCAGGACATCAAGAGTAATACGACGACAGTTCTGATGGCCATTCCAGAAAAAGAGTTCCAAAATTGCAAGGGTGGACCAGGCACTGGGGTCAGTGCAAAGGTTTCCAAGGGGAGTACTTTGAAGATGACTGTAATGATATTCAGCAATGAGGTATGTAGCACTTTTTCTAGAGTGAGTTTGCGAACTTAATTTTCTGACCTCATAGACTCTTGCTATGTTAGATATGTAAGCTCCCCTTTTGGGGGTGAGTAAACTGCTCAGAGCCCTTAACCCAAATGAGGGTCCTTCTTCATTTGAAACTGCCCTCCATTTTTAGACTCCTCTCTTCTTGGGGAGGGTGGGGATGGACGTGCTTCATCAGTCACCATCATGGGCAGAATTTAGGAATATACCTGTATCAACCCCCTGGAACCAAGCAAGCTGTCATTTTAAGTCAACAAGGCACATCACTTAAGCTTAGGGATTACCTGGGGATTCTTGTTTAGGACAATTTGTTACATTGGTGCAAAATGATGCTGCTTTGGGGTAGTTTGCAAGAGCATTGGTGGGAAGTAAATGGTGTGAAAAGTCAAACTAGTAGAAAACGATGTACAGCACACTCTGAGATATGGACCTGCACACAGCCTCCCTGTGTCCCCGTGTCATGGGCCTCCCTATGACAGGTAACATACAGAGGGACAAGGAGAGATGGGGAATACCACAGCAGTTCTGAACCATCCCTTGTGGTAACTGCAGTTTTCTTGGTTCATCTGATCATTCATTTATTTAACAAATAGTAATTGGGTGGCTACAGTGCGCCAGGCAATATTCTGGGCACTGAGGCTACAGCAGCAGGAAACTGGATACAAAGTTTATACCCTAGTGGTGGGGGAGACAAGAAACAAAGGGCCCATTCAAAGAGGAAACTACAATCAAGTGATGGCACTGTGAATGAATAAGGGACACATTGGTTTGGGTTGACCAAGTATCCTGAGCACGGGATTAGATAATTTCCTTGATTAAATCATTTAGCAAGAGAAGATGGTGTTTTAGTGACAGAGTCCCATCATAGAGTGTGTCTTAGTCTGTCCATGCTACTATAACAAAAATACCATAGACTGGGTGGCTTATAAATAACAGAAAATTATGCCTTATAGTTCTGGAGGCTGGAGGTCCAAGATCATGGTGCCAGCATGGTTGAGTTCTGATAAGGATCCACCTCCTTGTTCAGACATGGCCACCTTCTTGCTACATCCTCATATGGCAGAAGGGGCAAGAGAGCTCTCTGGGCTCTCTTTATAAGGGTATGAATTCCACTCATGATGGTTCTGCCCTCATGTCCTAATCACTTCCAAAGTTCTCATCTCCAAATACCATTACATTGGGGCTAGGATTTCAACATGTGAATTTTGGGGGAACACAAACATTCAGTCTAGAGCAGAACAGGTGTGAATTCCAGCCTGACATCTTGCAAGGCATGTGATCTTGAACAAATTGTCTCAAATCTTTGGCTTGGACAAGCTGTCCAGTTCTCTGAGCTTTAGCTTTGTCATATGGAAAGTAGAGCTAGAACATCTACTGCGATGATCAGTTAACTCTCATCAAGTGTCTAGCTTAGTCTACTGAACTATCTCCCTCCCTTTCCTTCCTCACAAAAAGTCTTACCTTATCCTGATAGTCTGGGTTTAGATCTAGCTGATACTCTGCCTATGGTCTCTCTCTCATGGCACACCTTCATAATTTCTAAAATCACAATCCCAGACACATGACAACTTCTTTTAGTGAAAAACATTGTGGCATTGCAGATATATTTTGAAATACAAGAACAAAGAAAGTTCAGCTTAAGTAAACGGCTAATGGCAATCTCGCAGACTTCCCTGTATGATAAGAAACATAGATGGTTCCAATAGTTTACAAAGATGCCACCAACCCACCCTTATTAGAATAGATTCTTTTCATTGCATTTCTGGTATTGGTAATAGTTGTTCTGAGCATTTCACATGCTCTTGTTTAATCAACCACTGTTTATTAGTTAAGACATAGATTCGAGTTGCTATAACAGAGACCCAGAACGTAGGGACATAAACAATATAGAAGTTTATTTCTCCCTTATGAAACTGTTTGGAACTAGTATTTTAGGACTGGTATGGCAGTTCCATAGTTTCAGACCCAGGTCCCTCTATTTTGTGTATTATTCTTGCACTATTAGTCCCATCTATATAGTACAAAGTGACTCATTATTATGGTAAGGGCATGCCTGTTAGTGGGAAGGGGACAAAGGAAGGAGACAGCATATCCCCCCCAAGCTAGAGATTGCCACTCATCATTTCCACTCATATTCCTCTGGCCAGAACTTAGTCACAAGATCATAACACTCTGCAATTAGTATTTTAGTGCACAAAAGAAGAGAAGAAAGAATACAGGGACTACTCACAGTCTCGGCCATAACTTATGGTGCAGTCCACTTAGAGACACATAATCTATGCCCATGGACATACCAAAGTGTGACTATAAAGTAAGACAAGTATGTTTTAAAGAAATATAATGGACTTTTATATACAAATGTGTTTACTTTCAAATTAGTTACCCTTGGAAATATTTATTTTTTGAAAATCATTATTGTCCCAAATATTTCTGGATCTTCTCTTTTGTCATTGCTTTTTGGCAACAGTTCATTAATTCCATAAGAATGTCTGTCTGACTTATTGTTTCATAGTTATGGCTCAGCTTTTCTCCAAAAACAATGCCACCTAACAAAGTCACATTACTTCTCTTATTCATCAGGCTTAGTTCCAAATTAGTTTTCACTATTTTCTAAAGTCAAAATCATTGTCAAAATATAAATGGGTCATTGTTGAAGAGTTTCTTAAAATATGATAGGTAGCTCTAAAAGTAATCCCAAAAATGTTCGAAGATATGACATTTATATAGATGAAAAAGCTTTAGTATACTTGCTCAACGAATGACCTTTACCTTATAATCAGACTTCATCTTTTATTAGTATAGTGTTACCTGGACATTTGGGGGAATGGGTATGCTGAACTTGACCTCACCTACAACATGCTATGACTGCAATATACAAGGGAGACATTTGTCACCAGGCTCATTCTTGTGACTTCCTCTAACAACATATCCTATAATAAATCCATCCATTTTTATACTGTTTTCCAGTTTGAACTCTTTTGAGTCTTTGCTTGTTCAAAATTACTTCCTTTATGAAGTTGTCACTGACTCCACTATTAGAGCCAGTTACTCATCCCTTTATGCTCCTAAAGGAAGAGTCCATTCCATGAACTTTCAGTGCTTAGTATACCATATGCTAATTATTCATTTACCCATAATCCCTACATATGTGGGCACTTATCCACCCCTCACCTCTACTTGAGAGAGGACTTCTTGGGCCTCATTCTGCATGTTTTATTCATCCTTGCATGCCCCCTAGTGCCTTCTACATAGTGGCACGCAGCAATGTTGGAGGAATTTATTGAATGTTCAACCAAATGTAAACCATCCCATAGAAAATAACTTGCTTTGTATCTCTAGCTCTCAGCTTTATCCTTATTTATAGTTCCTCTACAAAACATAGAGAGTGGCTTAAGCGTTCTCTGAGATCTTATGAGTCTAGGCAATACTGGGTCAAGATTGTAATTTCAATGGAGGAGGGACTGGCAAATTCTAGGTACAAAATCTGTTCAGGGAAGGCGGAGTAAAGACTGTGACTTTCCAAGACAGCACCTTTGTTACAGATTGGACAAGATCTGTCCCGTTTTTGTAAATGCTGTCTGTAAACACAGGCAATTCTGTTTTATTAGTGAGGAGAAAGGTGAAGAAAAGAAAGGTTTAATCTTACTTGGGCTGGAAGCACAGTGAATGAAGAAAGGATTACCCCTCTTTCCGAGAAATTCTTGATTGCAATGTCTATTAAGATGATTGAAAATGAGAAGAGTTAGCATTGCAAAGCCCTTGAAACTGTTAAACAAAAATAAAATGATAAAAGAAAAACTTTAATTCTAAATTATTGGTTTACAGTCTAATTTGATAACAGAGAATAGTATCACAAACACATGTTAAATAAGAAAATAAGGGAAAAACTATCACTAAATAACATCATTTGATGCAACTTTTAAATTTCCTCAACATGCCATTTCAAAGAAGGCATGTCCTGGAATATTTTTGTAGTAAAAAAGTTATTTATACACTTACATTGGAAGAGTAAAAAAAAAAAAAAGAAAGAAAGAAAGAAATCCTACATGACATATTTTTCTGGAAAAACAGGACCAGCTGAACAAAGGCTTGCTAATCACCAAAACAATTTATTTTTATAGAAAAGAAATGCTCAGAGTATCCCCAGAAACTTTCTTAAACAGTCATTATCTAGGGATATTGACTATTCCTAGAATGTTATATTTACCCAAGTTTTCTCAATGCAAAAGTTATCTAGTCCTGTAGGCATAATTTGTTTATCACAATCTTTCACCTGAAGAGGAAGAACGGGGACCAGGCAAGTGGCCAGGGGAAAGTAAACCTCAGAGGAAGCAAAAGGGGAAGTATTGTAATGGCCTTTCTTTAGTTTCCATTTCTCTTTAGAGGTCGGTGAATATCAGTGAAGTGTTACCGGCCTCAGGCCAGGAGTGCTGATTTGAAATCACCCTGCCAGAGCCCGTTTCTTTTGAGCTGCAGGACATCAAGGCGTTTTTTGTTGTTTACTCATTGGAGAACCAGCCCCCTACACACCCCCGTCGCAAGTTGTTTAAAACACACACACACACACACACACACACACAAATCCAAAAAACAAAAAAACACTCACTCCGCAGGAAACTTCGAGGTTTTACCTGTCTTTAATTTATGCAGCATTTTCCAATTGTGCCATACCCGCCGGTGTGACCGCGCTTTGGCGGAGCCTCGGTGCTATTTTACCTGCTTGAGTCTGTCAAAAACCCATTTGTATGCGCCTGGCTAATGTGCTAGAAATAAAAGCTCCAACCTGTCAAGTAAACCCTCTGCACCTGTACGAAGCATTAAATTGTTCCATCTGCCATTATCCCGGGAGATCAAAGACCCTCCCCGGGAGGGGTGCCCAAGAACCAAAGCAAAGGATGGAGAGCTCCTTGTCTTGGAGTTTTAAAAGCAGAGGACGACGAGAGGCGAGAGGAGAGGGGGGTGGAAAGCCGGCCGAGAACAGGAGCTCTGAGACCCGCGCCCGGCTCTGCTACCTGAAGGAGCTTTTGTCTGACCCAGGCGCGCCAGGAGCACATTCTTTCACATTAGGAACCGCTGGGGAAGACATTCATTCACTTTTTTTTTTTTTTTGGTGACGTATCTGGAGCATTCATGTGTTTTTAACCTTGAATAATTTTTGTTTCTAAGTCCCAAACAAGTTTTATCCTGCCCACAGGTCAGTTTTGTTACAGAGGCCAATTAGCAGTGCTACCTTCGCCTGCGGCAAAAAGCCAAGTAATGGCGGGGCAAGCCCTACCGAGAGGTGATGAATAACTCCGGAGAGCTGTAATTGGAAAGGGGGGCCTTTGAAGCATTTACCTTACACGGGACGCTATTGTCACTGCAGGGTGTTTGATCTTAAAATAATTTACTTAATGATCTCACCATGGGAGCAATTGGCAGAGCAAGATTAGGCTGTAAGGCCTAATGGACATGGGAAAAGTTAAAATTGCTCCGAGAAAGGTATGTACAGCGCTGCGATGCGTCCGTGTTCTGTGTTCATTATCGACAGCGGGGAAAGCCCGGCTGACCGCGGTCAGCTTTGCATAGCTCATCAGAGAAAATCAACAGAGGCGGGCCTGTCCTGGGGGAGAGCAAAATGCTGCGCGGAGCATTTCCCTCTCGCCTGCATTTCGGCATTTGTGGGAATTCATGACCTGAGTTTGGTTTTACAACCAATGCTTGCTTATTTATTTATTTATTTATTTATTTATTTATTTATTTATTTATTTATTTATTTATTTATTTGTGGTTGGCAAGTGTGGAGCCACTGTGTTGGGAAGGCACACAGGAGCAGGGTGACATCTCTGAGTACAGGTTTCTGACCTGGAATCAGAGCCCCCTGAGAATGTGCAAGTCTGTTTTGTCCCCTTTCAGTTGGCAAACAGGATATTAAGTAGACACAAGATGATTTGACATCATTCTCCGAGGCCAAAGTACAACTTGGTCCTCTAGACAGGAACACTTTCAAGTGTAAGCCCCAATTTGACGTTTATAACTCACATCTCCTTGTCTTACATATACATCTGTTCTGCCGATATGACAATTGGAAGAACTACCTTTGGGCCGGGTTCTTACCTGTTTTACATCAAGAGACATAGCACTTCAGGTATAAATTTCTTCATAATTTTGCTCTTTCGGCTGTTCAAAATTTGCTGACTGCCATCGCCTCTTGTAAAAGCATCTTGTTTTTCTGGATTATAGAATTGGAATAGACACCTAAAGTGAATTGTAACCCCAGAGTTGCTATTGCTGTTTATGTATTTGATGCCTGTGGGGACAGAGCCAGGAGTGCAGTTTCTAGGCTCTCAGGCCTCACATAGAAAGGTGCTGGCTCAGGTAGTAAATGGCCATCAACTGTGATTGGATGGCCATCAGCTGTAACCAGTGAGCCATTGGCCACTGATATAACTGTTGTGGCTACGCTAGCAGAAAATGGGGGCTGGCAAGAAGATGGTGGCTGAACTAGCAAGAGTGGATTGCAGAGAGGTGGATGCCGCTGGTGACTTATGGCTCCGTGGGTGTTCCTTTTTGGCCTCACCATGTCCTGAGTTCTTATGTGGGGAGCAGGAGCAGAGACCCCGCCTGACACCCTGCGCGACAATGCCACATCTAAGGAAGTGTGATGCAATAAAATAGGGATAATTGACAAATGAACTGATTTCCTCTCTAATGCAGATTTTAGCCAAATGGATCATAGTGACCTACCCATTCAACCCAACTGATATGTATTCTTCCTTTGGGGGGAAAAATACCTAAGGAATGTATCTAACTGTGTCATCAGAAGATTAGAATGTGTGTTATTTGTGTAGAGTAGAAAAGCTCAATTTTGCACTGAAAGCATTTGAGTCTGATTCCCCAACTTTTGCCTGTGTCTGGTAGGACAGTACAAAGAACTATTTTTAATTCACGCAAATCAAGTACCAGCTTTATGCCAGCAAATGCCAGTCTGCATGTGCCAATTTGGAGCAGTGCAAGTGTTCCCCACGAGTCTGACACCATTTTGGAATTTAGCTTTTGGAGTCCATTTCTGATTAATCTGCTGAAATATGCCTCAGACTGTCCACCGACCAAAATAGAACAGACCCCTTTTGAACTTGTCTTTTTCTCTTTCACCTGTACTTGGAAATCAGCTACTTATTAACATGCTTCAAACATTTCTTCTCTGATGCATGGAATTAACTATCGGAGGCTGAACCAGAGATTGTATATGCTTTGTTCATATATTCTGCTTGTTAAATTACTTGATAAATGAGCACGGAACTCATGCTGCATGGTAGGGCAAAGGATGGCAGAGAGCAGGATGCTCATCAGTGGGTCTTCACCTTCTTCAATTAGCTAACGGAGATACAGCCCCACATAGGTAATGTGGGGATGGAAGTGATGTAATGTATGCGAAGCACATAGGACTGACACGGAAAAGAGAAGACGCTCAATAAAAGTCCTTTCCCACCTTTGCTGTGGAAACAGCTTTGAAGCTCCATAGTCTGAGTTTAGTATGGGTCATTATCCCCCTCCCTAATTAGCATCTCCCCCCATTTCTACTCATGCTCCTGTAGGATGTTACAAATGTAGCAGTTTTCAGTGGGCACATTTAAATGCTGAGATTACGAATATCTAAACATTCTGGGAGAAGTGAGATTAGTCACCTCTAGGCCATCTCAAAGCTGTGAACACTACCGTTGGGGTCATGGCTTCCTGGGTGCTGGGGCGTTGGTGAGATTTCCTCTCCTCCATCTTTTCTTATTTTCTCTTTCTGTTGTTCCCCAATGCTACCTTAAAATATTTTTCCAATCTTAATGGAATTCCAAGTGTAATTGTTGTCATAAGTGTTGAATATAACTTAGAAACCAAGAAAAGAGTTATATTATCCTCACCAAAAGGCAAGCTAACTCCGATTAGAAAAGAATAAAAAAAGATAAACAGGAAAGTTATGAGTGTTTTAACATGGAAGTTACCCTTTGAATAACAGCATGAAGTACAAGTTAGTTAAGCCCCCCTGTCTCTGCTATTTCCTCTCTCTTCCTTCTACCTCCCTTCTTTTCTCCTCCATCTCTCTTCCCTCTGAGTGTGTGTCTCCAACTCAGTTTCTCTCTCTCCCACTATGCATGTTTCTCTATGTCTGGTTCTCTCGTGTTCTCTCTCTCTCTCTCTCTCTCTCTCTCTCTCCCCCCAGGATGTAAATGAAAGGATCAAAGTTGAATATGTGAATATTAGGAATTTTTTCTTAATTATCATCAGTAATGATCTGCTTTTGCAAGTAATAGCTGTGAATTCACAAGCTTACTCTTAGAATCTCCCAATCGACCAGGAACCTGGATGTCAAGGGGCACTTGACCATCACAGACATAAATGCTGAGCCATCTGCTGAGCTCGCACACAGCAAGGCAGCAACAACGGCTCTCTCAGTCTCAGCGTTCTCACTAAGGGATGAGTCAGACAAGAGGGGTGAAAAGAAACAAGGTCAAGGTCAAGCCACTCACCCACCTCTTCCCGCCCACCTCTCCTCCTACCTTGTACTGATTACTGTACTATGTGTCAGAGGTACTCCCCTCGGCCTAGAACCATCATCTCATCCAGAAGACACATAAATTCCACCCAGATAGTTCTAAAATCATCCAATTTATATACAGTATCAAGTGTTCATTTCACAGCCGCTATTTCAGTCTCACTGACCTACCGGTCCTTGACATGTGCTTTACCAGGGCCCCTCCCGTGACGTAAAGGTAACATTTTAGCACACGCAGAAAAAGCAATTGAAGTTCATTTCTCACAGATTACCCAGCCCCATCAGAAATGAAGATGCTATCAAGCCGGCATTGGGCAGTTTTCAAATGTGCATGGATGTCAGGGCATCAGAATAGTCACGTGGGACTTGGTCCTGGGTCTTGGTAGGCTGTGCTGCATTGCAGTAGGATCCCTAAGAGCACAGTGACGCCACCAAGAGATTGAGATGTTTGGCTGGATCTCGAGATTTTTATTTTTTTCATTTCTCGTCTCCGATTTCTCATTTTATTTTTTGCACAGTCCAGCAGTGGCAGTGCTGGCTTCAGAGGGGGAGTATTGGTGGCCTAGCAACAATTTACACATAGAATTTCCAGAAGAATGGAGTGGGCAGCATCTATAATGGCCTATGCTAGGAGTATCTTTCTCTTATTCTAGGATAAGCTGCAGGAGAGCAGACGTGCTGGGTCAAAGGGGATACCTCGTTTCTCTGGGCTCTGCTTCATGGTCACCTCAGAACACGCCCCTTCTGAACTGCCTGGTTCCATTTCCCTTCCCACACTGGATACTCCCATAGATCCCTGCTTCCTAATCCCCCATCCTCTGTTCTCTGCTTCATCCCTCTGCCTTAATGTCCCCATCGCACTCTCTGAATCAGGTTCCCATGAAGTGAGTTTCTGTTTGGGAACTTAAAAGAGGCATTCTCCGGCTAGTGGTCCAAGTCCAATTTGAAGACAATAAGCACAATATTGTTGATTTGCTTTGGCCAGTGATTTCAGAAATTCCCTTCCTAAAACAATAGGAGTTTCTTGGACAGCACTTTTAAGTCCAAGACAAAGGTATTCAGGGATCCACAGACTCAAATTTGGAGAATTCGATGACAGATTTGAAGGAATGAAAATAAGTTTTGTCATGATGTGGGGTGTGTGTGTGTATGTGTGTGTGTGTGTGTGTGTGTGTGTGTGTGTGTTTTAAATGTTAGAAATAAAAAGCCCTGGTTCTTAAAGATTATTGGAAGTTTGGTTTATTTAAAAATATTTTTTCTTCAGCAAAATGACTGCCAAGAACAGCTACAGAATTTCCAAATTCTGAAATTATTACCCTGACTTTTCTAATTCCAATCTCTTTAGCTTTCTAAGGACAAACATTAGCAATCTGGAGTTAACTTGGAAAAAAAACCAAAACACCCTCTTGTTTGTCCCTAGATGGGGTTTCTTTTTTTTATATATAAGTATTTATCTAAGATATTGTGTGGAAAGTGAGCTACTTGTAGGACTTCCAGAAAAGCATATATAATATGACCACTGCTGTTAGCTTGCACAGTTTCTTGGGTGTCGTAGGAAAAAGAGAATTAGTGTTTGAATGCCCTCAGAACAGGTATAATGACTCACAGAAACTTGTACGGCCAAGAAAACCAAGGCCTCGAGGATACATTAAGGTCCCATGGAAGATGTGGGATTTAAAAGTCTGTTCCTCTTCGCAGGCACTATGTGATTGTAAAGCTTCCATTTTCCTCAGAATTAAATGTCCTTAGTGGTGGCGATGCCAATGCCTTACTGTGGCGGTGACTGTAGTGTATATCCCAGAGCACCCACCCCTCTCATGCCCCAGACACCCATTCTCCTGCCTATTGCATGTGGGCTCTGCTGCGCTGAGTCCCTGGAATAGTTTTTGTCCTCAGCTTTAGAGAAAGGCCTCTGTCAGGATTAAGCTCCCTTTCTGTCAGGGCAGCCTGCATCCAAAGTCTGGTTGATTTGGGGAGTGTAAAAACTGCTATACACTTGACTTGGAGGGGACTCTTTTTATAATAATGACAAGAGATATGGTTCTATTTCCTTCTCTCCTATTCCTCCACTGCAGGATAAGTGTGTGTGTGGGGGAAACAGGTGTCTGGGGTGATCAAGTCAGGGGAGGGAGGAGAAATTATGGCAGCAAAAGAGGGGGAGCCAACTTTGAATGTGAATTCCTCTCCACCCCTCCCAGGCTCAGCCTCCTGCTTCACCGTGGGCGCCTGAAGGGCCATCCCAGCACCAGAGCTCAGGTGGGACCTTCCTTCCCCCCCCCCCCAGCATTCAGTTCCACTCCCCCTTTGAGCAGTCCTGTGTTCTTCACATCCCCAAAGTTCTTGAGAGACTCTAGTGAACTTCCTGCTTGGAATTTTCATCCAAAAATCAGTCTCCCAGTACCGGACCTCAGACACTTATATTTGTAAAAGACGAGTATGTCGTTTTCAAATGCTGCTACATGGCATCACTGTGGTGTTTGCAACAGACCGAGGCTCAGAAAAGTGAAGTGACATTTAAGGAAGTGCTGGACTGGAGGCCAAATCTAAATTCTCCATTCCTGGTCCAAGCCTCTTACAAGTGCATGAGTGAGAGTTATAAAGGTGTTCACACATAATTCTCCCTAACAATGTTTCTCCTGGGACTATTACTTGTATTGCTCCACCTTCCATCATTCAGTTCTATCTCCTTAGTTGTTGACCTTTTCCCCTCCCCAAAACTTGCTCTTCCCAATCCCACCACTTCCCTCCTGCTATGCTGTCTTTATAACACCAGTGAGGGAAGAAGCCCCTGTGGGGGGAAGGGGGCATTAACACTTTGGCACTGAGACCTCCTAGCCCCCAGTTTTGTTTCTCCACAGAGCAACGCAGCAGGAAGTGGTGATGGGATGTATCTGGTGATGAATCACTGACCTGCTCTAGACACCTCGTTCTTCTCATGCTTTACACACTTGGTTTTAAAGAATTTCCTCAGAGCCAGTGCTCCAATATTCTTGTTTGAATTTCTGAAGCTAATATCTATAAGAAGGGGACACTTGGGACAGTCAATAACTCCATGCAATTGTTAAAATATTCTTGGGTCTCTTCACTAAGCTTACAACACCCTCCACCATTTCTCTGTTATTTGGTTTAACTCAGCAGTGGCTAGAGCAGAAAAAGTTCATTACACTCTGTGAAAAGCCTCGGGGTCTATTCATTGCCTTGATGTTCTGCCGCTTCTAAGGCCTCAGGGGATTTCCACCTCTCTCTGCAAATCCTCTGGGACTGATTGGCAAGCATAGCTCGTAGCAATTAGCTTCTTTGCTAACCTCAGGACAGGTGTTTGGGGAACCAAAGGTTCCTAGGTACAGTGTTTTTGTTTCATTTTTGATCCTTAATTTTTCTTTTTTGTGTTTATTTTTTCCTTTTGATAATATTTTGGAACGCAAAGTTAAGTCTGTTCAGATCCATCTGTCTCCAGATGGTTTCAACTAATGTACCACCTCCTGCAAAAAATGTGTCTCCAGAAAGTACACTCAGGTTAGAAAAGTGTGGAAAGAGCTGAGGAACTTGTCAGTGGCCATGTGTCCTCTTATTGTTCTTCCACTTTATCACTAAAAATGACCCACCAGGTAAGGCCCTCACTGCTAGTCCTTTGGCTTCTCTTGGACCCCAAGGTAATGTTATGGTCTAGGAAAAGTCCTACTCTGACCAGGTGTACCGTGCACACATGTGAGGTATCTTGTCAAATCTCAGTTATTCTCAGATTAACTCTAAATGACCTTTATAAGAAAGAAAAGGCTTAGACTTCTCATTTATTTCCTGAATTTATTGTTTACATTTTGGGGCACTTTTCAAAAACCTATATACTGTGAAATTTGTCTTTTCTGTGTCATACCAACCCCCCAGGAGTCCAGGTATGGTCCTCTTAGACCATCTGCCATCATGAAAGGCAGGGGTTAACCGTGTGGAACCCAGGATTCCTGAGTTCACATCTCCCCTCCTCCGCCACTGGCCGGTGTGACTTTGGGCAAGTTACTTAACCTCTCGGTTTCCTCGTCTGCAAAATGAGGATCCTAACAATGGAGTTATTGTCAAGATTAAATGAATTCGTTTATTTGGAAGTCCTTACAACAGAGTTTGGCATATAAGACACACTCACGTGTTATTTTCCTACTATTGTTGTTATCTTTCCCCGGTCAGTTACAGCTGCAGATTTTCAAACAACTATCCTTTGTGTTGCCTGATTATATTTGTGGCAGACAGAGAAGAGACAAGACCCTTTTGAACACTTAAATATCATCAGTTTCGTAGGCAAATCTTTTTGTATACTAAGGAAGGAAATTGGAAGGTAAGTGCCCACTGTTTTAAAACTTAGAATGAGGTATTTTTAAACAGTTTTCAATTTACTTGAGAGTTTTAATGCGGCTAATACTAGTAGGAACTGAATGCCTGAGACTGAGGTTAGTTTTCTGCATCAACCCTGCTTTTAAAAAGCTCCCATGAAGGGTCAAAGACCAGGAAATGCTCCCACTATAATTCTCATTTTCAGCTGAATTGGACATGGCAACAAGAATGCAGGCCTGAATCACATTATGTTCCAGGGGAACTTGAACTTTGCATCATAATGACCTGAGGCCTAACAGAAGCAAATTGCAAGTGGTTTCCAATGGATGAACTCTAATGTATATTAAACTAGTATTATAACTTAAGCAACTCGTTTTGAAAGCAAAACAGAAAAAAACAAAAAAACAAAAATGAAACAAAACCCTCATCATTCATGTCATGGCTCCTCAATGCATCCCCTTTACATTTTACCTGTAAAATGCTCTGTGTTTGCCAACAGGCTAAATGTGTACTACACACAGAGCCAACATGTCTCTAACACCGCAGCAATCTTACCAGTTTCAGCAGCATTCTTATTATTTTAAGCTGTCTCCATTGTCTTCTAAATACCATAATTAGAAGCTGAAAAGCTTACAGCAACCAAACCCAATAAGGTCTCTTGAACAAACTCTTCTCCTGTGGCTCCACAGCGACCCTGTGTAGTCTAACACGATAAATCCTTCAGTCCCTCTGCCCAATTAGGGCTCCAGGTACATATAAAGTTTTCCCTTTCAGTATTATTTAGCATCTCCATTCAAGTTTCGGTTCTTGGCCATAATTCTTTTCTTACTGGTCTCTTTGTTTCATTTTGTACAACTCTCAATTTTCCTGTAGACATAGGAAAGAAAACCTGTCTGCTGGAAAGAGTACCGAGTGTCTCTTATTGGTGAGGTGGTGTTTTGTGAATGAGTTGAGAAAGTCAATGAGCAGAGAGCTGAAATAATTAAACTGCTTGATGAAAGAAAGAGAGGGGGTGATTTTAGGGCCCTTGAAAATATTTCGCCCCCTCCTCCCAGGTCAGTGACTTTTCATTTTATGCTTATCTTCTTTTTCCATTTGAACTCTGTCCAAAAGTGAGCTCCTGTGGGAAATATAACAAATCAGGTATTATCAGCCTCTTACACCTGAGTATAAATGAGTACTTTTTTTTTCTCTCATAAAGGGTGAAAGCAGAAGGGTTCTAGGTATCTAATGAGGATTGAAGATGAAAGTTCAAAGAAAAACTAAGAAAGGTTAGAAAAGAAATCTCTTCTATTTTCATGTTTTACCTGGATTTGTTGCTCATTTGAATCCCTTGTTTCAGTGCATTACTGTGTCTTTTTGTGTTGGCTCTAAGCTTGGAAATATTAGTGGGAAGACATGAAATGTGTTCTGGTATTCTATAGCTATTTCAGGGAACACGTTCCCATGGCAAGGAGACACAGAAACTGCTTGGTTATGAAGTATTCTCATTTAAATCAAGCACGTGGAAGGTGCAAATAAATCTTGGATTTTTTTTCTTTATATTCTGCTGGTTAAATGTTAAACACTGAAAAATTGGTATGTCATGATTGCTTTTAATAAATCTATAAACCTGTCATATGTTTTCAAGCTTTCTTGGATATTTGCTAATTATCAACCTGTATTTCTCTTATTTCTCTAATCTTGGAATGCAATGAAGCATATCAATCAGCATAAACCTCAGGGGGGGCTGCTTACCTCTGAAATCTCATCTCAGTTGTTGTGAGATGCCTGGTCCCCCAAGCCAGGGTGGTCCCAGCTGGCAACGTTTTTGTTCCCCTTCTCACTTTGAGACTGAGTTTAGATTCATATTCTCTGCCCTTTTCCCTGCCACCTCTATACACACACACACACACACACACACACACACACACACACACACACACACACACACAAGCAAGGGTGGAGCCTGCTTACGACACCAGGGGCTTGGTACTCATCCAATTAAGTAGAAAGTGACTTTTAGAGCTATTCTCCTCCATGAGGCAGTGTGGTTCAGAATTCACTTTCAGATGTGTCCCTCTGTTGGAAAAATGACCCACTGACTTGGAATGCTCTGGGGACATTGTCAGGAATCTGCCGTTAGGACAGGCTCCCCACATGCTTTGTGAGCTGTGTAAACCAGAAAGCCACTGCCCTGGGCCTCCCATTCTCTCAAGAAAGGACCACTTATCCTTATTTAATGGGATTCAATCCTAAATTCTCTCCCAAAAGACAGATGTGTACCCACATTCCAGAGTCTGGCATAGAGAGAAGATAGAGGAAGGAGGAGATTTTGCTTCTACTATACTGTTTTTTTTTCTTCCATGCCCACTTTCATTGCTCATGGTTTCTGAGGGCAGAGGTCTACATATTCGCTCTGGGGGATGAAGAATGAGGACACCCAGGGAGACCGTGGGCACCATCTGTCTTCACCAGCTCACTGTGGTGGCAGAGGGAGGGGCTCCACCTCCCTGCAGTTCTCCCCGCTTGGCATAGGGCTCAGCCTTGGGGACACTCAAGATTCTCTACAAGAGTTCCCAGACATGAAGTTCTTCCTGATTTAATAAAAATAAATAAATAAATAAACCTGCTACATCCCACTAGCTTTATTTTTAAAAATAAAATAAAATGTAAATACCTGCTAAACTCAAAGACTTTTCCTTTTCACCTATATTTGTCCATGTATTCATTCCATCCTGATGCCCCTATCCGATGATTCTTAGCAACAAAAGAGCTTTAAAATTTTTTTTTAATCTGTTTCTAACTGGATGGAGCCTATAGTCTGAAGATCCAGGACTGTAATTTTATTTCATAATCCTGCAGAAAGTCAACCAGAAAAGGTTGCTTCTGTGGGCAATAACTTGAAAAATTCAGCAAAATCCTAAAACTAGACTCCTGGAGATCTCAGAATTACTCCAGTCTCTGTTGCCTGATTTAACTTTGGCAGGAACTCTTGAGGAACTGATGATTTCTTTTTTTCTGGACCAAAGGGTGGGAGGGAAAATTTTTAAAAGAAAAATTTAAATCAAACTACATGAAAGAATTTGAAGATGCAGCTAAATGTGGATAACAATGAACTAATAGGATGAATTAATGGTTCCCAAATTTTCCACTGGTAAGGGTCCTGGGTTGCATTTTTTTAAAGTAAATTTCTATTAAAAAATAATAAATCTAACCTTTCAGTATCACTTATAAAGTGCTTAGAATTTAGGCACAGCCTACCTTTTTAGCCTCACAGCTCACCTATTCCACACCTGCATGCCCAGCCTAATGACTTAGTTTCTAGAACATGACACGTTCTCTGTTGCCTCCTTATCTTTGTACCTACTGATCTCCCTCTGGAAAACTTTTAATCTCCATCTCCTCCCCACAACTACTCCTCTTTACCACGTTTTGAGTGAGTGAATGAATGAATGAAAAGTGAGGGACAGCAAAGAGCTGTGCCAAGGAAAATTAGTTCTACCCCTGAAGCAAGATTGCTTAAATAATAGATTTGCCTATAAATAAACACTGATAATATTTACCTGTGAATACTATGTATCCCAGACATTCTGCATCATGGTTGCCTTCAACAGTGTGGAAGAATAAGAACTAACAGAGGAAACAGAGGAAACAATGAAAGTAAAGCAGGAATTAAAAACACCTGCTTGGACTCTGAGAAAAAAAAAAAAGTGCACCCAAACTTTTTACAATCTCTGAAGTGTTAAAGAAATGAGGTGTTGGTCAATGTATCTGGATGAAAGGCCCTGATTTTTATTCATAGACTCACATGAAACAATAGGCAATTACAATGACTGGAGGTTTGTATAGGTTTTAAAATACCTTTTCATTGAATTATGGAACATAGACTAGTTGCCTCTTCTCTTTCTTCCTAGAGCTTTTTGAGCCAAAAGATCTACCAGATTTTTTTTTTTCCAGTCCTAACATCACACGATTTTGAAATCTATTATAAATCAAGGGCCCAAAGTGCATTTTAAAGATTGTAATACAGGGTTCAGCTGCCAAAGCCACCCCTGCCTCCTTCTACTTTGAGAAGGTGAGGGTAAGGCTCTTTAGGCTTTTGTTCCCTGAAGCTGCTGTGATCAGGGTTATAGAGCCAAACCCAGCGGCCTATTTTAAGGCTTCCTCTGGCCCATGTGTAACATTTGACAGATGACCACTCCCTTTTTGAAACCGTTTCCAGTTTCCTTCTTGGTTTCCTCTTTTTTGATTCCTCATCCCCTTATAAACGCTTAACATTGGAGTAACTACAGCTCATGTTTTGAATATCTTCTCATTATCTATACTTATTTCCTAAGTGCCATCGTTGAGTCTTATGGCTTTCATACATGCTGATAACTCCCAAATTTATGGTTCTATTCCCAGTGAGGCAGCTCACCTTACAAGATCGCATTTCTTCCCGACTCTGTATTCAGCGACAAGTGACGTCATGGTAGTAACTAGAAATTAGCCATGGCCAAGTAACTGCACCAAAGAAATGGGCAAACATTACATATTGGACCTCTCTCCCCACCAGAGAGCTAGTTGTGGTGTGTCCAACTGCCTCCTGGAAATCAAACACGTCCAGAACTGAACTCCTTTCTCACAACCCAGTCATTCTCCCCCAGCTTTCCCCTCTCAGTAAATACCAACTCCATCTTTCTATCTGCTCAGGTCAAAAATATAGGAGTATCTTTAACTCCTCTCTTTCTCTCATTTCACATAGTCAAACCAGGAGTAAATGCTATTGGTTTTACCTTCAAAATATATCCAGGACACTCCCGATATTTATCTAGGCACTTCCACAGGACGCATGGATTAGATCCAAGAAGAAGCAAAATGGAGCTGTGTTCCCCAATAGATCTCACTAATCTTGTCAGAATTACTCGCTGCTCTCCTCCCATTTTCCCCTCTCCTAGTTGGCTAGGCACTTATAGTAAACAAGAGTTTACTTATCATCTGCTTCACTTTGTATCAAACTCATTCACATATCTTATGTGTTTGCTTCAAGAACGAAATCAACAGCATGGGTAAACTTTATTAGTACCTCTCCTTCCCATATACTTTCAACCATGGGGAAGGTGTATATAAATTCTGCATTTTTCTATTCTAGTTCATGCAACACAAGACAACAAATCAAAGGTGGACTTCCCATGGAGCTAATTGACCTTAAGCTTCAGGGTCTCTTACTTGCCCAGGCTCATGTGAGTTCTGGAAATGGCAGGGAGTCCTAGAGTGTTCTAAGTGGGGAGGAAAAACCAGAGTTTCCACTTCAAAGGGAAGTCAAGCCACCACTTATTGAAATTTAATTTGCTGATTATATCATCTGTGAAAAGAAAGGTGCCACGTGCTGTATCTAAATATTTTTGAAACATTTAGTAGAGGTCTTAAAAGGCACTCAAGTCATATTCCTGATATCTGATCAAATGAGTTTAGTCCTGATTTTATTTGGATAGTCCAAAGAATTTATACCATGTTGTTACATGTCCTACATATGTAACTGGGACTTTATCTGTGCTACAATATCAGCTTCTAAATTTCCCCTGACACTAACATTTTGGAAGACTGTACTGCCTCCATCCGCCCAGAAAAGGACAACGCAGGGTCCTTCAAATTGAGAATACAGGAAAACTGCACTAATAGCCTAAGAGAATAACGTCCCTCTCAAAAAATTCCAGTTTTCCATTTTTAACAATTCTAGTTGGCTAGCCTTTGAATGGTGGAAGTGCAGATGGGTCAACTCCCTTAAATGTCACCCACTTTCCTGTTGAGAGCCAACAAAAAAACAAACAGATGGCTAAAGAATGGGAGTGAAGTGCAGATGGGGCGTGAAGGAATACGTGCTGGAGATAATTCTTGGTTTAGCAAGTTGTGTGTGCAGAACTCTACTGGAAAGTTCACAGGAGTTATACTTTCAGAAAGACAGTAAGGTTGGATTATATCTTTAAAATAATTGTTCAAATAAATGGACTAGCACAGAGAAGCCTATATTGACTTTCTGTTTACCCAGAAGGGGGAGAAAAGTACAAAACAAGCTTTTCTTTAACTACAATGGCAATCTTCTGAAATACAGGACTCAGAGGTTGATAATCATCTTTTGGCTCAGGTTATCACATGCAATTTTTCACATTCATTCAGCTTTCTTCATATAGCTCTTAGTAAAGTAACTTTTAACAATAAAGGGTTTCATGGAGCCCATTGCACTAGAGAGCTAACCACTCCCGTTTTTTTCTTCTTTATCTTCTTTTTATTGGCTCCTTGGAATATTTATAGCTGCCTTTGTTCTCACTGCAAACTTATGCATCTGGTTGTGTGTGGCCATTTTTGTTGTTTTTGTTGTTACTGGGTATGAAATGGGTAAGCGTGTGTGTCTATGTTTGGGTGGCTTCATTTTTGCACATCATCCTGTCACTGCAACTCTTCATTGTTTAGCAAGGAATGTTCTCTCCTGGACTCTTTCCACTGTGACCTGCATGACAAAAAACTTAATGTGCTGCCATGCTGCTGCTTCCTGATGAACAGGTTCTCTGGTGGAGGGAGTCTCCAGTGAGACTGGGCTTCAGGAACACAAGCTTGACTTCCTGAACAGTGGATGAGCAGATTAGATTCCCTGGTAAAGAGTTTCACAGGAACTAACTTACATAAGCAGAGTGAGTACAACCTGGCCTGGATCCAGAAAGAACACGGGAGCTTGTTCTGTATCTCAGCCTCATGGACACCGGCACAACATGAGAAGATGTCCATCTTTACTGCGACATTACAGGACTGCATTTAAGCATTATAACATTCGTACCCAAGTCTTAAAACTCATATTGAACAACCTGGTCTTGCCATCATAATTCCTCTTGCTATTAAGTCCATCCTCTTATCTGAAAGATAAGAGTGGTTGAGATGGCTGACTCTGGGCAAGTTATCCATTCGCTGAGCCTCAGTTTCAGCACCTGCAAAATGGGACTAATAATAATATTTACATGACAGGGTTGTGGTAAAGACTGAGATAATACAAATAAAGTGCTTAAAACGATACCTGGCCCAGAGTAAGATCTCAAGACATTGGATCTCATTAACCCTCTAATGAGAATGTAAGCTCCATGAGGGTAGATTCGGTTTGTTTTATTCACTGATGTATTTCTAACACGTAGAACTTAGTGGGTGCCAATAAATACTTGTTGAAGGAATTCCTCACCAGGTTAACTTAAGAACTTGTTCCTGTGAAGGAATCAGGGAGAGGAGTCTCCTGAATATCAAGTATAAGAAAGCCATGTGTTTCCATGGCTACCTGGTTCCTGTTAAATGCCCATCAGTGGAGGATATAGGTGAAAGGAGTTTGGGGTGTTTCATTTCCCAGTATTGCTTCTAGGTCAAACCCGACCAAAAAGCAACACAGGGGATTCCCAAACTCACAAAAAATCCACTTAACTTTTCCGCCTCACGGGAGTCATTTCTTAGGACTCCTCTCTGCTGTGAGGCTCACTTGGTAGCCCTTTGGCGTGGGCGTCTGTAAAGGATTATGATGCCCTTGTTTCTGATGCATTGTATTCCCAACCTGAACATAAAACTGTTTTGTCACCAAAGACAATCAGGCATGACAGATTTTTTTGGCTTTGAGTGCTAACGTGTGCAAAGACCTTTTTATACCAACTTGATCTTTATTGTATAAATGTAGCAGTATGTTAACATGGGACTCAGTTTCTGAATCAGTTTTAGCAGAGGCTCTGATAGCTCAAAACAATAGGTGGCATGTGTGGGTCTCATTTTGTTAATTTTTTAAAAAACATTTATTTTAAGTGTGTTTTTCCAGGACCCATCAGCTCTAAGTCAAGTAGTTGTTTCAGTCTAGTTGAGGACGGCGCAGCTCACAGTGACCCATGTGGGGATCGAATTGGCAACCCTGTTGTTCAGAGCTCGTGCTCTAACCCACTGAGCCATCTGGCCCCCCCTGCTCATCTTTGATTAAGCTTCATTTCTGTATGGATCCATGCTTAGCTTCATGGTTTCTTTAGGTAACCAGATGAGTTAAAGACAAACTCGACCCCTTGCTTTCTTCCACATAGCCAGTTCACAATATGGGGCCCGTAAGGGAACCACAATGGCTTTGCTGATGATGGAGTGAGGCAGAAGTGCTTCCGTGTTGACGTCAGCCTACTTTAGGGCCTGTCTGGTACCTGACTCCTTCAGGCTCTTCCTTGGGTATATGTTGAGCAGAGTAGGATGCAATGGTCAGTTGTGCTGAGCGTTATGGAATAGGCCACTCCCCACCCAGAAGAATGTGGACACTATTGCAGTGATCAGGGACCTACTGGAAGAGTAACTGCTGCCTGGTAGCCCTGCGGAATCCAGAGAGGCACGGGCTGCCTCAGCGCAGCTCAGGGCATGTACAGGAAAGACCTTGCTTGTGTCAGTGCTGCAGAGGAAGTGCTTGGGCCATTCAGGTGTATTCCTGGCGGCCAGTGGATGCTCGCAGGCTTTTCTAGCACAAGCAGAGGAAACAAAGTAACCTCCGGCTGATCCTGTCCTCGCTTCCTCAGTGACTGTGCTCTCTGGTAGCAATTATGGAAGGTTTGTGCTACTGAGCCCCAAGTTAGCTTGGGGTGGGGGGATTCAAAAAAATACAATTTCGTTGTACTCATGTGGCATACAGTGAAGACTGGATTGTTAAAAACTTAAGGACATTCTCGAAATCATGGAGAGGCACATGGTTTAAAATGAAGATTAGAGAGATTCACCTTGTGAGGTCTTCTCTGTGACAGGAAACCTAAATTACAAAGAGATTGGAATTGGGCAAAAGGTATGGGATGGCAAGCCGGAAGATGTTGGCTGAAACCACCAAGAACACTGTCATGAAACCGTGAACAATGTAGAATTTGCCAATAGGAAAAACCTCACTCGAACAACCCATTCTTTTAAGAGTCAGTCAAACGATCTGGCCCACTGGACCCTTGTAAAAGTGGTATGACAGACCCCTCCCCAAAGTCTTTATATATTTCAGGAGCTACAGAAGCAATGACAATGACAAGACAACTTTAATACATCTCTCTTCCATTATCTAATAAGGTCAAGTCTCCTGCAAGTTTCGTGGTGGTTTCTTCCTATGTAAACCTGAGACCAACTGACCCTCACTACACTGAGTTAAAGTGAAGAAAGTTCTGAGCCAAAGTGAAGAAAGTTTAATAAAACTTCGGTGAAGTATTGAAACGTAAATTCCAAATATCTCATAATCATAACATCTCCATAGTTATTTAGTAACCTTTTATAGTAATCTAGTGCAGAAAATCGGGATGGAGATGGGTGCCAGTTACCTCAGATTTATCTTTCTAAAATAACCGAAAAAAAATGTATTTGGAGTCATTTTAAACTGATTAAAATGACCATGCTGTGTCTTACATCACACAAAAAGAAATAATGGTTTTCTCTAATCCTTTGAAGATACAGCCTTGGTTGTTCTGATTTCCAGCAACAGCTGTTTGATCACCCCAAAATTTGACCTTGAGGAATTAGAGCTGTGATTCTCAACTAGGGGGCAGTTTTGCCTTCTTTTGGCAAAATCTAGAGATGATTCTGATTATCCCAAATTAGGGGTGGGGTGGGAGAAGAGATTTGCTACTGGCAACTAGGGGCCACAGGTCAGGAATGCTACTGAGCTCCCTCCAAGCACAGCACAGCTCCCCACAACAAGGAAGTATCTGGTCCAGAACGCTTTTAGTGCCAAGGCTGAGAAACCTTGAGATACAACAGTCAAAGTGAGGCTGGCCTAGTGTTATGAAAATATTAACAGTGACTTATTGCAAGGAAAATTTCTCAACCCAGACCTCTTTTGGAAAATGTATATTATAGCGGTTTCGGTTTAAAAGAAAAGAAGTGTATAATTTTAAATTACAAAATTCATTTTAATTAATGAGGGTTTCTAAAAAAAAATAATTGGAAGACTTCTTAAAAGCATAGTGATAGCCCTAATTTAACATGAAGCACAACACAATAAACTAGCCTATCCAGGAACAACTCACCAGCCCATAGATAGATACCCGAGGCATTTTTTTTTTTTTTTAAGTATAGGCAGTGTGTATGAAGCACACTGGCTCTCCTGTGGGCAGCACATCACATGACTTATTACCACGCCTACAGTGCAGATGTTAAATTATCCAATGCTGCAGCATTCTTCTTTCAGTTTATTGAAAGTTGCTTGAAAGGCACAGTGTACCTGACAAGCACTCCACATGAGTGGGGACACATTTCAAAGGGATGAGATGCATTCTAACAACAGTCTTCTCTTGTAGAACTTTATCTATGTGAAGGCCATCTTTCCATTCTTTCGGGAAGCTTTTTATATATGCCATGTGTCTTAGTCTGTTCATTCTGCTATAACAAAACACCACAGACTAGGTGGCTTATAAACAACAGATATTTATTTCTCACAGTTCTGTTCACTGGAAGTCCAAGATCAGGGTGCCAGCATGGATTGGTGAGGGACCTCTTCCAGTCTTCTCGGTATGTCCTTCCACGACAGAAGGGATTCGGGAGCTCTGTGGGGTCTCTTTTCTAAGAACACTAAACCTGTTCATGAGGGCTCCACCCTGGTGACCTAAGCATCTCCCAAATTCCCCACCTCCTAGGACCATCACATTGCACATTAGGATTTCAACATTAATTTTCAGGGGACACAAACATTCAAGCCATAGCACCACGATTACACAAAGTTTTATCCCAGCTTCTCTCACTTTGGTTTTATCTGCCTTTCTCCTCACTGCAAATATAAATGATCAGGAGCATGATATTATATAAATCTTCTTTACCATTAGTCTTTTATAATGAAGTGCATTATTTGTTTAGAAAATTATATCACATTTGTGCAGAATTAATTTGTACTTACTAGACTGCAATTTTAGGAGGAGGCACCCAATAAAAATAATTCCTAGGAGACAAAACATATTAATATAGAGGTAATATTTGTGTCATAGGCTTCTACAATATGGAAAATTAAATATCACCTTCTAGTCTGACTCTGTGTCCTAGAGAAACAATGTTGATCCCTCATTGGAGTGATGCATATTGCGTCCTATTACCTGATAACACTGTAGCCATCCATCTATCTGCTCAAGAAATATTTATTGAGTGCCTTCCACTTGCAAGTATTGTAGTGGGCAGTATGTTGGTAAAGTTTTACTTAGGACAATGAGATTATTTATAATTGTGACTATTATAATAAATAAAATAATAGTGTTTCATTCATTCATTCTATATAGGTGAAACACCTTGATTTGCTAGAAATTATGCTAAGTTCTGAAGACATTAAGACTTTTCATTAAGTAAATCATCCTTATCTGTGAAAGACAAGTATAAAAATGTTTCAAGTTGGATAAAAAACAGCTCTGATGGGAAATGTGGGATGGTACTGAGCACCCGTTTTCACCTCCTTCTACTGAGCCCTCCTGTATTACAAGCAGCTGGGACGCTAACCTACATGCCTTGTTTTCCAGAATCCCTGGCTGCAGGAGTTCTGAATTTCAATGAGATGCACTCACGCCAGATTTGGAAGGCTGACGTAAAGCGGAAGCTATCTTCCTGCTGCTTCACCACTTTTCTATCGGAAAGTGTCCTCATGAAGTTGGTTTTTCAGTAGCAGACTCTCCATGACCAGCCGTTAGCTTCATGGGAGCTGAGTCGCAGATGGGGCAGTAGCAGAGAGCAACAGCTTCCTGACTCTTGAGATAAAAATTTCAGTCAACACATCCTGGGGGTTCTCCACCTTCCTGATTATGGCGGAGCGGGCAGCTTCCATGCTGGACCATGGAAGGTGTGATTCTGACAGTTGTTCCTGAGGGACCAGTTGAGGCCCCCTGTCTCCAGCCCTCCCAGCAATTTTGTAAGTAACTAATTCTCTATATCTCATTGTGCTTTCAGTAGCCAGTTTTTGCTCCCTACCTATAAATTTCTTCATATAAAATGAAAAAATGCAGGAAATACAGCCATAAATTTGCCATGTTTCAGGCTATGAAGAGAGCAGTTAGGCTCATTCCTTAGGTACTTATGGGATCTCAGTCTTGTGAAGAAGATTAAAATAAGCAGCGTCTGCTTTGCCTGGCTGAGTAGTTTTTCTTGTCCTTCAGGAATTGGAAGGGACTTTGCAAGTTTTGTGCTAGGAGTGACATGGTGATACCCTAGAAAACAGACTGTACTTTGTTCATCTTTGTATCTTCAGTGTCTAGCAGAGCATTTGGGGCATATTAGTCTTTAATAAAGATGATGCTAAATTATGAGAGTAATGCTCTAGAAGCTTTTATCTGGTTTTGGTGGCAGACTAAGAAGGAGAGAGAGGAGGCAGAGAGCCACTGGCTTTTTCGAGGCATAAAGTTAAAAGAGTCTGGAGGAGCATGGGAAGGATTTGAAGCAAGATTCAACAGGTATTAGTGACTATATCAGTCAGGTTGGGTAAGAGAAGCAGAACCAATAGGAGAAATATATTCAGAGATTTATTGCCAGGCTTACATGATTATGGGGGCTGGCGAGGCAAGTCTGAAATCTGTAAGTTAGAGTCGTGCTGGAACTCTTGGGCACAGACGGAATTTCCACAGGTGGAATTTCTTCAGAGAAGCCTCAGTTCTGCTCTTAAGGCATTTCAGCTGGTTGAATCATGCCCACCTAGATTTTTCTAGGATCATCTCCCTTAAAGTCAACTGATTATGGACTTTAATCACATCTACAAAAACCTTGGCAGCAACACCTACCGTGTTTCCCAGAAAATAAGACCTAACTGGAAAATAAGCCTTAGCATGATTTTTCAGGATGACATCCCTTGAAAAGAAGCCCTCATGCATCTTTTGGAGCAAAACTTCATATAGGACCTGGTCTTATTTTCGGGGGAACATGGTAGGTTAGTATTTGATTGAGTAACTGGGGACTGTAGCCTAGCCAAGTTGACAGATCAAAAAGACCATCACGGTGACCAACTGGAAAGAAGAAACAATTGAAAAGGGTGAGCAAGGAGTCAGGTGTGGCAGGTCCATCTACTCCTCTTGATGTTCCCGCATGCATATTTAAATACTTAAAGCTCACTCAAGTAGCAGCCTGCTCAGTTTCATGAGATTGGTAGAGGTGGTTTATGGTTGAGTTTACTAATAAGCAGAATAACTTCTCCCTTACACATAAGGTAACCCTCTAATTTGTTATCCAAACTGGGACAATATTGAGAATAAAATGGGGGTGCTGTTAATAATTATATCAGGACCACTAGCAAAAACTAGGACAGTCCCAGGCAAACGGGAACACGTAGTCCCCTCACTCAGCCAGAGTTGCTTTGGCTCCTTTTAACTCACCTCTCCAGGTTTCTTCAGTACATGTCGATATACGAGTGCCTCCTATCCACTTTTTTTTTAAATTGGGGAATATTGGGGAACAGTGTGTTTTTCCAGGACCCAACAGCTCCAGGTCAAGCCTTCAATCTAGTTGTGGAGGGTGCAGCTCACTGAGTCATGTGGGAATCAAACCAGCTGCCTTGGTGTTATGAGCACTGAGCTCTAACCACTGAGCCATCCAGCCACCCGCCTCCTGTCCACTTTCAATGTTGCAATGGGATAAAAAATACCATTAACGTGGAGCTTTTTTATTTGTTAAAATTTGCATGGAGAAATTTTTAAAAAGCAAGAAAATTTTTTTCCCTTGATTGAACCTACAAGTGAAAGGATTATTTTTCAATAAATATTAAATGGATAAAAATTGTGAACAATAGCCCCTCCTACCATCCATGCCAAATTATATGGTGATGGTACAGAAGTCAGAGGCAGCAGGGTATAACAATTAGGAGCTTGGCTTTGGAGTAAGATAGCTTTGGTCCACATCCCAACTCCTTTGTTATTAATTATCTGAACTTGGACAAGTTTCTTAGTCTCTCTAAGCCTCGGTTTCCTCACCTGTGAGATGAGGATGAAAATAAAGCCTACAAGACAGGAGCATTTGAGGATTAAATGAAACAATGCGTGTTGAAATTGCTTGGCACAGTAACTGGCTTGTGATCAATTTTTCCATAACCAGGAGTTATTATTATTATAATATAGCTATGCACTCTTTGAACCAAAATATCAAATAAGATTTTTTTTTCAGGCAATACAATAAAATGCTACCCTTATATTTATTTACATTTATGACCTTTACTGTTTGGTAGTTTTTTTGTTTTTTTTTTTAAAATAGCATATTCATTAAACTGTATTATCCTGATGCCAATACCATACTCTGTCTGGAAATATCCTGCCATATGACAACCTAACCTCTTCTAGAGTAATGTTAAGCATTTGCCACGTCTCCAAAACCTTTTTCATACATGTGGCTCCTGTCCATGAAGTGTAATTGTTGAAAACAGGTATGTTTTTGAGATTTCTGCTGAGAGAAAAACTAGCAAAGCCATAGATAGGACTGTTCAACCTTACTAGAAATGATGGGGAATAAAAGAGATTTTCCACCATGCTTTGTAGTTTATGAGACATTCCCTGGATAATTCATTAGTTCTAAAGTGACATGAAAATCAATTAATTTTAATGGTGGATAACAGATTATGGTATTTAATAGTTCATCTAATTTCATGAGGCAAAGTGAATTAGACAATGCAATGTAAATCTAATGTGAGTTGTGAGAGCTCATTTGACTGTTTGTCAAATGCAAAAATGAACATCAGGAATTAGATAAAAACTAAAGCATTCTATACAAACTGTATTTTGTGTATATACAGAATTAAGTTAGAAGCCTTATGGAACATAAAACATATGTACTGTATCTCTTTTAGCAAGCTCTTAAAACTTATTCATTAAAACACTATCTAAACTATGGAGTGTCTATTAAAGAAAGTAGCACAGAATGATACATGCATTTCCCTCTTTGTTCAGCTTTCTAAATATAAATAGGATGACTTAGAAATGTTGGTGTTAAGTTCTTCGTGAAGGGTTGTTTCTGAATAACGGAAATGATGGAGGACCAGCCTCCCAGGTTCTGTTTATCTATGTGATGTTAAAAATAACCTATTTTCTCTAATCATTTTTATCATTCTTAAGCCCATTTTAACTCAGTAAGTAGCCACTTCGTCCTAAGATTTAGCACAGCTGAGACTTTGGGCTAATCACTCTCTCCCTTCCCCAAAGAACCCAATTTCTAGCCCAGTTTTCATTTCCCAATAGAACAGAATGTATCAAGGCAGCTAGCTTCACTGGAAACTTTCTTTTTAAAATGCTATTTTATACAGTTGCAGCTTTACAGTGCTGGAATCGTGAGGTTACAATTGGCTGGTTTCTGTTGATTCTCCTAGTTAATAAAGAGTTAAACAGTGAAGTGTGGTCTTTTATTTTTTATATTTTTTTTTTAAAAAGGCATTTTGAAGGTGCCGAAGAGGGAAAGCCTGGTCCTAAGTGGTCATGTGGCTACCGCCATTCATCTGGGTAGTGACTATCTGTCAAAAGTGGCACGAGTCCCAGTTAACAGCCCTGACCTGTGCGGTAATGAAGGGAGAGTGCACAGCAAAGTGTCCATTATCAGCAGGTCGGGAGCAGTAAATTGGAGCAGTTTGCTTCAATCTTGCTGCAAGTTGAAATGGAAGATAGCTGGGGATCAGCAAGAGGCAATTTTATCCTATGATCATTTTTGTCAGATCGCATCAGAGTGGCAACTTAGTTCGATGCATGATTTCAATTAACCAACTCTGGCCGTAATGCTTCCACTGCCGGGGAAGCTCTTTTCCGAGCTTGGCTTTCTCATAATTTCTTTAAGCCTACCTGAGCACACACAGGTGAGGGAATATGTCACGCTGGGAAAAAGGAAGTGACACATGTGGATGGCAACGGCTGCCAACAAACCTCACATCTGTCCAGCAGGCATCCCAGTGTCCTGGATGGCTCTGAACGCTGCCTTGCTTATCTGCAAATTTCCAAACTCATAAATCCGTTTGTGATGACCTCAACTCCCCAGATTTTAAATATGTTGAGCTTGTATGTTGTTTACTCTTTGACAAAAGAAGTAGCCTTTGGGACGGCAGTGTTAGGAAGGGTCAGGTCTCAAAATTTTGTATTTGTGCTAAGTCACGTGAAGCTGCTCCCAACCACGGGAAAATGAGTGTGAAGCTAAAGACTGAGGCTATAACTCTTCGATCCCTAAGAGAGATTTACTGGAAGGCAGAAGTGAATGCTTGGTTCAATGATTCTACAAAACATATGCATCGGTACACATGTAAGGCCGTCTCTGCTCGCCAGGAACTTCCCGTTCAGGAGGAGAAATGAGATCTACACAAGTGGCTGTAATAAAAGTAAGGAGTGCCATCAGAGGGGAACCGTGTCCTATCAAAATTCAGAGAAAGATCACTTTTGGTTGGGGAAATGGGGTAAACACGAAAGAGGTAGACATTTAAACTGGATCTCGGTGAATGTGCAGGATATTTCTGGGTGAAATTCGAGAGTGGCTTTTATTAGACTTCTATAGCTGCCTAATAAATTATCATCAACTTAGCTGCTTACAGCATCACCACTTTCTTAGCTCACAGTTTCTGTGGGTCAGCAACTGGGTTAGCTTGGTCCTTGGCTCAGGATTTCACTAGGCTGAAATCCAGGTGCCAGCCAGGGCTGCGAGCACATCTGAGACTTGGGTTCCTCATTTAAGCTCATGCAGGTTGTTGGCAGAATTCTGTTCCTTGCAGTTGTAGGACTAAGTCCCCACTCTTACTGGCTGTCAACTGGGGTCATTCTCAGCTCCTAGAGGACACTTGCTGTTCTCTGCCACGTGGCTTCCTCCACAACATATGCTTGCTTCCTCAAGACGTGCAGGATTAGTCTTTCTGATGTTAAGAAGGTCCCAATTCTCTTAAGCTCTTACCTGAGTATGTCAGCCCCACCCACACAATCACCCTTTTGATTAACTCAATAGATTACTGACCTAACCCTAGGAGTAACAGCCTATAATATTGACCAGTTCTGCTCTCACTCCAGGGGAAGGGACTAGACAAGGTGTGTATATTGGGGTGCGACCCTGGGGACCATCAGGCATTGCACAGTGGAACAGCTTTTGAAAAAAAAAAGGAAGCCCTAGGGATGTTTGTGAACTGGAAATGTGTCCGAATTTTCTTAACCACATGGAAAAATGGAGGTGGTTAGGGAATATTGGCCTAGAAAGGGATTGTAGATCAAGTCTGTGTGGCATCTTAAACTTCAGAGTGCAAACTCACCAAAGGTTTTTAAATGGTGACATCATTACCATCACGGTTTTTAGAAAGAAGATTCAGCTGTGCAGGAGGGATTGAGAGAGAAGAGGTCTGTTCAGCTTCTCTCTACGAGGATGGGCTCAGGACAGGGTCATGCTGCAGTTCAGTGCCGCAGCCCCAAGTGGGACATAGTGCGCAGTCATCACACATTTGTTGAATGAAAGCATAAATTGTGGGCAAAACACACACGGAACAATTGCCATGGTCTGGATGAGCACAATTAGGGGAGGAATTAGGGAAGCAGCAGTGCAAATAGAAAAGAGGAGACATACTGAAAAGATACTGCAGAACTGTCAGCAATAGGTTTTACAAACATGGGGAATAGGAAGAAAAGAGAAAAGCGATGTCAAGATTTATAAGGTGGGTTCCTGGGAAATTGGAAAATAATGAAAAACAATAATGCATTATTTAGCCCTATGCAGAGAAAATCACCAATTGTTTGGCTAAGACTTTTCACTTTTAAGGCAAATTTTTGGTATTTCATGGACAGACCCAAATTATATTCGTTAATGGTATGTATTTTACTACTGGCCTGCAGTTATTTTATTTTTCAATCTTATTGAAACATGATTGACATGCAGCACTGTATAAGTTTCAGGTATATGGCATAATGATTTGACTTACATATGTTGTGAAATGATTATCACAATAAGTTTGTTTAACCTCCATCATCTCATATAGATACAAAAAGAAAAAGAAAAGAATAAAGGTTCTTTCCTTATGATGAGAGATCTTAGGATTTACTCTCTTAACTTTCAAATTGATCAGACAGCAGTGTTAACTATAGCCACCATGCTGTACATTGCATCCCTAGTGCTTGTTTATCTTGTAGCTAGAAGTTTGTACCTTTGACTAATTTTATCCAATTTCCCCACCCCAGACCCTCCCACCTCACCCTGTCTCTGGTAACCACAAATCTTTTCTCTTTTTCTATGAGTTTGGGTTTGTTCGTTTTTTAGATTCCACATATAAGAAAAGTGAGATCATACAGTATTTGTCTTTCTCTGACTTATTTCACTTAGCATTATGCCCTCAAGTTTCATCCATCTAAATGGCAGGATTTTTGTTTGTTTGTTTTTTAAGATTTTATTGGGGAAGGGGAACAGGACCTTATTGGGAACAGTGTATACTTCCAGGACTTTTTCCAAGTCAAGTTGTTGTCCTTTAAATCTTAGTTGTGGAGGGCACAGCTCAACTCCAGGTCCAGTTGCCATTGTTAGTTGCAGGGGACACAGCCACTGTCCCTTGCGGGAGTCAAGGAATCGAACTGGTAACCTTGTGTTTGAGAGCCCACTGGTCCATGTGGGAATCGAACAGGCAGCCTTCGGCGTTAGGAGCAGGGAGCTCCAACCACCAGAGCCACCGAGCTGGCCCCCTGTTGTTTTTTTTAATGCCTGAATAACATTCCATTGTGTATACATGAAAGCACATGAGTGTGTGCGTACGCACACATGCACACACCACATTTTCTTTATTCATTTATCTATCGGTGGACACATAAGTTGTTCCCATGTTTTGGCTATTGTAAATAGTGCTGCAGTGAACACTGGAGTGCAGATATCTTTGGTGGACTGTTTTTGCTTTCCTTGTTCATTGGATAAATAACTGGAAGTGGGGTTGCTAGATCACATAGTTCTGTTTTTAATTTTGTGAGGAGCTTTCACACTGTTTTCCATAGTAGCTGTACCAATTCACAATCCCATCAAAAGTGCACAAGGGTTCCCTTTTCTCCACATCCTCACCAGCATTTTTTATCTTGTCTTTTTGATGATGGCCATTCTAACAAGTGTGAGGTGATAGCTCATTGTGGTTTTGATTTGCATTTCCCTAATGGTTAGTGATGTTCATCACCTTTTCATGTACTTGTTTATTCATATATCTTCTTTGGAAAAATATCTTTTCAGGTTCTTTTCCAATTTTTAATTATATTATTTGCTTTCTTTACTACTGGGTTGTATGGCTTCTTTTTAGGTTTTGGATATTAACCCCTTATCAGACATATATAGTTTGCAAATATTTTTTCCCATTCCATAGATTGTCTTTTCATTTTATTGATTGTTTCTTTTGCTTTGCAGAAGCTTTTTAGTTTGATGCGGTCCTACTTGTTTGTTTTTTATTTAGTTACATGTGCTATATCCAAAAAAATCATTGCCAAGAAGCTTTTGTTTTCTATGTTTTCTTCTAGGAGTTTTATGGTTTCCATTTTGAGTTTTTAATCCATTTTGAGTTAATTTTTGTGAGTGGTATAAGACAGGCATCTAGTTTTATTCTTTTACATGTGAATATTCACTTATTCTAGCACCATTTATTTTATTTTTTTTTTTATTAATTAATTTATTTATTAGTTTCAGGTGTACAAAACAAGGTAATACTTAGACGTTCATCATTTATATCCCTCATACTGTGAACTCCCCTCCCCCCATCCACTATCCCTCCGACCTCACACTGAACCATCACATTATATATATAAAATTATAGTTGGCATTCATTAATGTTTAGCTTCTGATGTACAATGCCATGATCAGGTATCCACAGTATCCCTGAGGTGGTCTCCCAAATAGGACGCATGTCCATCGGATACCCAACAAAATCTTTACAACATTATAGAATACCTTCCCCAAATTAATTTTCAAAAGAAAAACCCTGAGGCCATCTTGTGGTTACCAGCTGCTTCCAAATCCCTTCACCTTTCCCCTTATCCCCAACCCCCTCCCACACACCCATCTAACCACTCTCGGTTTTTTCTCTGCGTCCCCAAAACTGACTCTGATTAGTTCATTCACATAGTCTTTTCTTTAGATTCCATATATAAGTGAGATCATATGGTACTTGTCTTTCTCTTTCTGACTTATTTCACTTAACATAATGTTCTCTAGATCCATCCATGTTGCTGCAAATGATAAGATTTCTTTCTTCTTTATGGCTGCGTAATACTCCATTGTATAAATGTACCACAGCTTCTTAATCCAGTCATCTACCGATGGGCATTTTGGTTGTTTCCATATCTTGCTAGCACCATTTATTGAAGAGACTGTCTTTTCTACATTGAGTATTCTTGACTCTTTTGTCAAATATTTTAAGTCTTAATTGAATTTAAAATATATATTGTATGCACAGATATAGATAGAGAAATGTTGCTTATCAGAGGCATGTATATGGTTAAAAATTCATAGATGCAAATAATCTGGAAAAATTTATAAATGAAAACCAAGATTATTGAAAAAATATAGGATAGATAGCTCTCATCAGAAAGGATTAAAGTAACTGAGCATTTTTGTCGTAAAACCTTAGAGTGGCAGCTACCATGAGTGCTGTCCCACCCAACCTTTTAACTAATGAGTACTTTCCCAACACCTTTAGTGCATGATCATTTTATTTTTGCTTGGACCGGAGACTGAGAATCCAGTAGTTTTTTGGATAGCCCATTTAAGTTTTGGACAGCTTTAATTGTTAATAAGTTTTTCACCACATATCAAAATGTGTCTTCTCATAACTTTCCTCCATTGCTCCTAGCCTGGTTGCTGGAGCAATGCCCAAGAGATCTAATTCACACGACAACACTTCTGACTAAAGAAGTCCCATTTTTTGTGTGTGTGAGAAATGCTTCCCTGAGGACATTTCATATTCAAAAATCATAGAAACAGACTAATTCTGATAAAGGATAGGGGTTATTCATGTTTACTGGCTAAAAGTGGTGCTTCCATATAGCAATAAGGGAAATACTATTCACTAGCCTTCTAGTTTTAAACTTATACAATTCTTAATTAATTTTTAATTATGGATAGTTGCCTTTGGAGAGTAAGGAGAGCTATTTCAAATTCCTTTAAAAAGGGAGAGAACTGTATTTGAAGAAAACTGTCATGTCTCCAAGGTTTCTCTTCCAGAATCCCCTTCAGCATATGGGAACAGTTAGAGGAAGTGTGTTAGTCTACCAAAGGAGCCCATAACATTTTCTATTTCTAGACATCTATAAGAACAAGAAAATTAACTCTCTTGAAAGAGTCAAGGATTTGTACATCCAGAGGCTGAGAAGTAGATCAGATGACCCCTCACTTCCTTTAGTATTGATAACATTCTGACTTTTGTTCCTCAAGCCCCGGTTTCTTAACTGTAGCATTGTGACCACACCTAATTATTACTGATAGTACGTATAAGACATATCTAACAAAATATAAATTTAAAATATACATTGGCAAGTGTGAGTACCATTGCATATTTCAATATATTTATGTGCGTACGTAATATATAATATCAAATATTCCAAAGCCATTTGTTTGCTTTGTTTACGCCTTCAACTTTGCATAGGGGACAATCACTATCGCTGTTTGAAAATATAACTTTTATTTACATATTGTTATAAAATATACCTCCACAAAATGCATAGTATAGATATTTGTGTGTATGCTTTAGGTAACATTCTATTTTCTTTCTCATGCAGTACTTAACCATAGAGAGAAATATCAGAAACAAAAAGAAAAAACACTTTGCATAATACTTCATATAAAGTTTTCCAGTGGTTTTCTTTTAAGAAATGTATGTTCAGATAAAATTTTTAAGATCAACTAACTTTAATCCTAATCTTATCACTTTCTGATTTTTTTCCCCAAATAAGTAGCAAAGCCATTGATGTTCAAAAGGGCACTTATCCCCTCTGAAAATTTTATTTTATTTTTATACAGCCTGAAAATCCTCAGCAATAGACAGGTTTATGTAAAAGCACAGACTGATTTGTAGACAATTATGATGCAGTAATTGGGCTGAGAGAGAAGTGAAACGTTTCTTTATGTCAAATCCCTCTCACAGGAAGACAGGGGGGAAAAAAGCCATGAAATTGCTTCCCTAACATGAAAGCTATCTATGTCAAAATATTGTGTATTGAAATGATGATTATTTAAATTTCTCAACCCAACACTATACAAAATGAGAGTAAAGGGGTCAAGAAGAAATGTGTTCAAGGCCTCCTGGTAGTTGAAGTTTCCTTGGCTCTCAACAGTTGCTCCTCTGATAGAAGGTTAAATAGCAGGTTCACATTTTCAGAGTCTATACAAATAATTAGTAAGTGAAAATATTGTGAGGCAATGCCTACCTTCCTCAGTAGTTAGCTCTATTTGGCTTATATCTGTACTAACCAACCAAGTATAAAGCTGAGAAAATAGTGTAGTTACCCTGGCCTCAGGTGTATTGAATTGAAGATCATTATATATGGATACTATGGTAAGAGATGAACACTTTGTGTAAAAATTGGAGTTTTTAAGGTGTGGAGAAACAGCTTTTGAAATACGATATGAAGGGCAGAAACTATAAAGAAATAAATTGATAAATTTTATTTCATAAAATTCTAAACTATTCATGGTAAATAGTTAAAAGGCCGAAGAGTTGGATTATAAGTATTGTCTTAATATATGAGTGAGAAAACAGACGGACACACCATTAGATAAAATGGGCAAGGGACTTACACAAAAATGTTATGAAATAAATACAAGTGAACAATGACAAAGCTACAAGGAAAAGCAAGATTTATAGAAAGATTTTATATATATATATATACCTAAAATCAATTGTGCACATTCAAATATACACAAAACAGTGTACATTGTTATGGACATAGGTAATAAAGAATAAAAATATGGAGAAGGAAGAGAAGGAAGGGAGGTTAAAAAGATCAGAGAAAGTCAAAAGTGACTTAAACCATATATGTAACATCGCATTCTTAAAACACCAATTTGAAGCAAGTATAGCAAAATGTCAACAATTATTTAACCAGGATGATGGGTACTTTTCAACTGACTGTATGATTCTATGTTTAAACATATTTGAAACATTTTAAAATAAAAGTTGTAAAAAATAAAAGTGGGTGTTTATTAACATGGAAAAGTATTTCAGATATATTAGGTATCCACTCAACAAGCAAGCTGTAAAACATTTGCAACATGATGGCATTAAAAATTTACAATGTATGCCCATAATGAAAGCTTATAACCATAGTTTTCAATGTTAAACATAGTTAACCATATTTACTGATGAATGGTTGAAAGACAGATCACTTGACATTTTTTTTAATCTGTCTATTCTGGTCATTATACAATGAGCATGTGCTAGAAATAAATTATTTTTATTTCAGCATCAATCTTTATTTTATATCAGTAGTAATGTTTATTGATTTTTAACCCACAATAAAATTTGCATTCCAGTAAAGTCTATTAGAAACTTTCAGAAAGATCTCACCTTATCCTTAAAAGAATTATAAAATGAATGGCCTCTGCCAAGGAGGAATTGTGTATCTGTGAACTTCTTATTGCTTGGTGACATTTACATATGTCACTCTCACTTTCAGTGGTCATTTGTTAGCCTAGATTTTGCAGAAGGAAATCAGAGTTTAAACATTCTAATAATGTCAGATACCTTGCTCAGTCATTTTTGGAATTTTCTACATTCATGGAGAAAACTGCCTGCAAAGTAGACTGAGCAGAACGGGGGAAAAAGCGTACTTACAATACTGTGGTTTGGTGGCATGGTTAGGGGCTGAATAAGTAATGGGTATGTGAAGAAGTAAAATCTCTATCTAGAAAATGTTGGGAGGAAAAAAAATACCAGCTGTACCTGGAGAGAGCTTTAGAGTACGGTGGGTTTTCATAATTTGACCGAGATGAAAACATGTTTGAGTGCTGATGGGAACAATCCTTTAGTAAAGGAGAGATTGAAAGCACAGTGTGGGCACAAGAGACAATGAGACTAGGAGAGTAACAGTTTGTGAGGTTTCTGAGCAGGGAAAGAAGGAGAACCAGAGCACATCTGGGCTCACTGGTCTCTGAAAGTAGGAGAAAAAGAGGTTGAAACAGATAGAGATGAGTTTTTACATGGTGATTGGAAGGTGAAGGAGTTCCTTTTGATGACCTACTTTTTGCAAAAAGAAACTTCCTACCTCAAGTCTTTTATATTAACCAAATACATAGGCTGAGGACATATTGCTCCCTTCAACTCAACGCGCGCACACGTCCACCCACACACACACACACAATCAACACACTCAAGGTCATAAAAAATAAGATAAAGGGGAAAATGACTATTTCATTAGGAACCAAAATAATGACATCAATAATAAGAATAGCAATGACTATACCAAGGCTGAACTCCATTCCTTAAAGTCCATACTAATGACTCAATTCAAATAAAGTTTTGGCCTAAAATTAGTTGCAAACAAGACTTCAAAAGACAACCAAAGGATTCAGGTTATTTAGTTCTTGTCCTGAGGTAAGACTGGGAGGGGATGAGCTGTATAGCTAACGTGGAAAGTACAACTTTAGCTTCTGTTTCCTTTGCTTTCTTTGAAATGTGTAAATCAGAACCAACTGAATCAAACAGGTGATGCACACCACTTGAATTAATCATTACAATGATTAATGGTACTTACTCAGTAATCTATGGGAAGATTCTATTGAGCTTGGATATTATGACCATTTTTAATCACATACTATATAGTTCAATACATGTGTAAGATATCACCTTTAAAAAAAACAAATTTACATTATATTTTTTCCCCTCCACATTACAAACCTGAGTAGACAGACATTTTGGACCATTCCTGTTAAGAGGCACTGGGCATCACTTTGTGCATATATGGTGATATACCATGTTTTACAACATCACCATGGAAAGGGATTAAAAGTGTTTAAAATAAAGAAATTCATGTACTCTTCATACAGATTCATTCATGGATTTGCCCAATTCGAAATCCAAAGAGAGAGACAGACAGAGAGAGAATGTTTCTTGATTTATAAAAAAATCCCGATAGAAGTATAGAATTAAAAATAACTGAAAATAGTTTATGCGCTGCTGCCTGTTTCTATACTGATTTTTTAAAAATTCTTACTAGTTTTTCATATTTGCTTTATGCCCTTTAAAGGACTCAGATTCATAATATACAAAGAAGATTATGTGATATATAGAACAGAGCCATAAACCATATTTTATGTATAACAGTGATTAAATGCACGGTTGATATATTTCACTATGATGGAACCCATGTCGAAAGGCTTACATTTTGATAAGTTTCCTTTTGGGGGGCATTTCTAAATTATTTAAGTTGAAGAATAAAATGACTTGTTTGTGAATTTATATGCTCTTTTTAATCATCTTTAGGTAATGCTGATATGGCAAAGACACTAAATTACAGGCAGCAGTGGGACTCTACTGTGTAAAAGGCACAGAATCATTTTGTATATGAGTCTATGAGGAATATTCTGTTCAAGGAGTGGAGACATAAGAAAATTACCTCACTCATGAACCACACATTAAGAGCGTAGTCAGCTGTTGTAAATGCGTATCCAACAACAAACCATTATGTATCTTTGGTTTAATTATATGTGCTTATTACACACCTGTACTAGAGAGTAGGGGTTGCTATTTGCATTGCTTGTGGCTTTCTCTATCAAAACAGCATTAGCATTACAGAGCATATCAAGGTTATGTACGAGTGCTTTGGCTTGAGGGTGTAAGTCCCTTTATTTTGTACACAACCCAAACAAGAGAAAGGGAACAAATTAGGAAATATTCTAATCATGTTTGCAAAGAATTTCTAAATTTAGACACGCCATGAATTTATAGACATGGACAAACATTGGCAAAATTGCTAAGCTTTTGGAACTCATCCTGACTTTTAGGAAGAAGAATAAAAAAGTTAGATAAAATCAGCATTTAAATTTTTTCCCTCTTAAAGGGTATAAATTAATTATGATAATGATAGTGTTATTTACAGAGTACTTCAGAATAAAGAAAAATGTTAAACTACCAAATAATTTATGAATTACAGATTTGACAAGTCACATTAAATAAACAATCTAGCCAAAGTTCTGTATTTTTAAAAACATCTAAAACATGTATTATGTGGACAGTACATTTTAAAAGTAAAAATATATATGTGTACTGAAAACAATCTCAGAAGATCTTAAGTAGCTCTAAAGAGAAGAGTTGTATGGAGCAATTCATTTATATACATTACCAAAGCTTGTTACTTTTACAAATTAGATTCCTCAATGATTTTGATGTATACTTACCATGTTTCCCCAAAAATAAGACCTAACTGGAAAATAAGCCCCAGAATGATTTTTCAGGATGACATCCCTTGAACATAAACCCTATAATGTGTCTTTTGGAGCAAAAATTAAGACCTGGTCTTATTTTCGGGGAAACACGGTATTTTAAAAGTCATTAAACCATCCTTTGACTTCATCACTCTCTGTACGTAAATTAATCTTTTCCTATTTTCCCTGTACTCCTGTCTTCTTTCCTTTCCAAAGGAGAAAAAGTGAAGTTGCACTAAGGAAGATAGCACATGTCCTGATGAACATAGTCCTATTATCGTAATGAAAATAATGCCGTTTCAGAGGAATAAACAACAAATGGTACCCAATGCCCAGAGAAAATTAAGATGCTATTTGGGATTCCCACAGGGTCTAGTACCAGTCCCACAGGTGAAGTTTGATAGTTTCTCAAGAAGACAAAATCTTTGTAAAATAGGGGTTTGGATTCATGAAAAAATGATAATAGTGAAAGTAGAAGGACTAAGTAATATTATTGATTTATAGGAGACGCAAGAAAGGAGCAGATGGTAGTTTGGAAAAAAATATACAGTCATGTTAGTAGATGCCTCTTATGAAACATGAATTGTATTTCTTACAACCATAGAAAATCTACAAATAAATCTCTAGCAGCACCAACAAGTTTCTAGAAATATAAGTAATGCTCTAGTAATTTTTTTTCTTAGAATAAAGCTTAGGATCGAATATAAAGATAAGCAAAATTTTTCCAACTCTTGCTTACAGTGTCATATTTTAAAGTTTCTGTAACCTCTTCATTCACAAAAATAAATATGGTCACTTTTTATATTACAATACAAATTGCTAAACCAATTTTGCCTCATTTAATTAATATTTAATAGACATTTTTCAACTCAATTGATTTAAAATACTTTTGTTCAATTATCGCAGCAACATTTTTCTTAGGAATTGCTTTTAAAGTGAAATCGTCTGAGATGACTAGAACAATGAAGTAATTTTTTTTTAATTTAGATTATCTCCACAATGTCTATTACATATTTTTGCAACTCAGCAAATTATTTCATTTTTCTCGCCCTAGTATGGAAATTTAATCTAGGTATTTATTTCATTTCTGGTAACCTATTTGAAGAAAGACTAACTACCCTTCAGTATACAGTATTACATTATGCATTCAAAACTGGTACTATAAATTATGCAATCTAAAAAAAAATTATTAATGGTTTATGGGGTGGGGGGACAGCCATGAAACCTCAACCGCTAGCAATACGTGTAATTTTCTCTGTTACCCATCAGTGAAAGGAAAGGAACCCAGAGTGTCTGCATTTAAACAGGTCTATTGCACTCATACTCTTTTACACATGTCACTGTTTATAAAGACAAATAAACTTCACATCTAAACCATAGATCGCCTTTAAATATCAGTGAGCATGTTTTAATGGTACAGCTCGGTAATTCAATACTTTTCTAATGAGGTCCATTTTAATATGCAATTCATGACAGAATAAGGAGAGAATAGTCATTTTACTGTGTTACATTGATGACAGAATTTGCTGTCTGTTTTCTTCTGCTGTTGTTACTAGTGCTTTCCCAAAATGGAGTAACTGTAATGAGTATCACTGAATGTAGATTCTAAAGCCTTTTCAGCCACTTGAATATCACCTGAATTAGAGAAGGGATCCTGTACACCCTGAATTCTTTTGGAATTGTGTTGTAGGAAATGGACGCCTCCACTAGATACAGGATTAGAATAAGTGAGAACCCTGGCCAGGATCATTCAGAGGCTTTGCAGGTGAGGGACTTTGGGTCACCAGCCAGGAGTCTGGGTTCAAAGAGCTGTTTGGGGTTTTGTTTTGTTTTGTTTTTTGCAGAAATGGTGCAAGAAGCAGAACGAAGTCTGTTTCAGTGTACATGGGGTTAGGCTGGTAAAAAAGAGTGGAGGGTTTGTGAGAGAGTATAGGACCGAGGCAAAGAGTATAGGACCAAGGCTGGAGAAGCAAAGCCACGACAGCCATCTGCTGAGAGCACAGACCTTCCCTCCCCTTATATGAGGTCCCTTCCTAGGGACAGTTGTCCTCATCTAGCATTTCATGTCAGACAGCGTAAGTCTGGGCAAATGTTTAATGTGCAGAACTCTGTTTTATGGAAAGTTTATAGAGAATTATAGAAAGTTTATAATTTTCTGTAAAAATTATAGAAAAAAGTAATCATATGGGAAGTCAGTATAGATTAAGACAAATCTTACGGTAATTTCTTGGATTTTTGCTCACAGCCAGTATACTGTGTCCCCAAATCTCAAAAAAAAAAAAAAACACAGATTTTATATTAAAACATCCTGTCTAAAAAGAAGTTAAGCATTTTCATACCTTATTTTTCAAATAGACTCCATCCCAATTCTATTAGAATTGCAGAGTGACATATTTGGTTTGCTTTATTTTTGTGTACAGCAGTATTTCTTATACTAAGAATGAAAGCTCATTCATTATACGATTCTCTTATATTCATTTTTCATCCTTAAATTAATACATTAGTGCATCCTTAATTAATATATGAAGAGACTACTGTAAGGACGGATGAATCTGCCCTGCCCATTCTATTTCCCGGATTTAATTTGATGTTGGCCTAAGATCTTTCCACAGGGTGCTAAAGGAGAGCATTTGTTTTGTTTTGCTCCGAGTAGTCATTATTTTTGGTATGGGGTGGGGAATGTCAGGTAGGATCTTTGTATCATTAGTGAAAATAAAACTGCTTTGCAATTTTTTCCCCTTTCCTGTAAGGCTGCTAGTAATGAATGAGATAAATTATTACACACTGGATTATGTAATATGCAGTATAGTGGGTTGAATTGTGTTCCCCAAAAAGACATATTCAAGTCCTAATCCCAGGTACCTGTGAATGTGACCTTAATTATAAATAGGGACTTTACAGATATAACCCAGTCAAGAAGAAGTTATACTGGATTGGGGTGGGACCTAAATCCAATGACTGGGGTCTTCAAAAGAGAAAGGAGAGGGAGATTTGCTTTCAGAGACACAGAAGACACACACAGGGAAGATGATATGACAGTCAGAGATTGTCAGAGATTGGCGTGGTACAGCTACAAGCCAGGGAACACCAGGGCTTGCTGGCAATCGCCAGAAGCTAGGAGAAAGAGTCTCCCCTCAGAGCTTCTAGAAGGAACCAATCCTATTGACACCTTGAGTTTGGACTTCTGGCCTCCCAAAGTATAAAAGAATAAATTTCTTTTGTTTTAAGCCACCCACTTTGTGATGATATGTTATAGCAGCCCTAGAAAATGAATATATACAGTATGTGTAAATTTGCAAAATGCACACACCTGAGATTTTTCTCTGGCATAAGAAGAGTCAAAGTGACCCAAGACTTCCCATGCCTCCAGAAACATAGGTGAGAAACTTGGGTATCTGGAGAATTCTTTATGATTAGCAAAACTCTAAAGACATTGGCTTATTTTTCCTCATAATACAGTGTTTAAATTTATCCTCCTCATTGTCTAAAATTACTAACAGCTTGAAAAGAATTATGTTGAAAGTTGGAAGGTAGAAGTTTTTGTTGTGGAATTTGAATTTTCGTAGGAAAACACTCATGTTATGATAGAGGCTCTGCCTTTTCCATCTCCAGTTGCTTCCAGTTTAATTTCTATTGTGAGTGGAAATTGGTTTTTCTATTAAAAATAATAGAAAAATAATTGGGGTTTTGTTTTGTTTGGGGTATATTAGAAATTTAATAATATGGGTGTATTAGAAATTGTAAAGGAACGCACACACACGCACACACAGGAAAAAAATATGTGGCAGTATATATTCCAAAATGTTAATTAAACTGGGAGTTTTCAAGTTTCTTTCTGGTTGTTCAAATTTCCTACTTTTTCTACAATGAGTATAAACTTCTTGTGTAATAAAAAAGAAAGAAAGGAAGAAAGAAATGAATAGGGACTTTGCTTCCATATGGCATGAAATTTGCATCTCTCCTAAGTCACATGTTTCCCTGACCTTATCATTATGTCAGGAGAAATAAGGCAATGGACCTCGAGTCTCCTTGCCTTGGAGTTTTTTTATTCCTACACACACACACACACACACACACACACACACACACACCCAACTACTAGAGCAGTGTTAGCTTTATCAGCAGTGAGATGTAAAGGAGACATAAATCATGGATGTATCTGACATTTAACCAATTTAGATTCCTTTCACACAACTTTCAATTTCAAGTGTGTCCTTTGATTCTCCACTTAGAGAAAACAGTGCTATCTACTGATCAGAGACTGTCTAACCAAGGCTGCCTCATCCCACAGCTCCTGGAAGTCTATTGAGTCACAGCACAGTCAGATGTGACCAGGCAGTACACAACCAACCCCAGGGGCCACATGTGACAGCCCTGAGAAGAACCTGTTTTCTACAACCACTCAGCATTGTATGGAGTCTTAAGCATTAAAAAATATAAGAGCATCCTATCTGTTTTATGGCACTGCCAGTTTTTAAAAGCCAGTGATGTTTCTAGCCTCCCCATTATTCTTAGGGCAAACGATATAATGAAAGTGGCCTACAGAGTTCCATGTGATCCACACCCAGCTCAACGGCCGCTTTTCCCCAGTGCTCTCTTACTCTCCACACACCAGGCATCTTTCAGTCCCTTGAATGTGCCACAGTCCTTCCTGCCACAAGGTATCTGCGTATGTTGTTCCCTCTGCCTAGAATTTTCGTCCTCCCCACCTCTTTACCTAAATGATCCAAGTCACACTTCACATTTCATCTGGGACTTTGTTTCTTCACAGTTAACTTTCCTTTACCCTCCAAGACTCTGTCAATCACCCACATCTTCTGCTCTCACAATACTCTATTTCTCTTTTTTCTAGCACTGACTAAGGATGGAATTTTACATGGATTCCTATGATGATTTTATTAATGCCTACTGCATTCTCTAGATCAGCTCTACAAGGGCAGAGATGGAGCTTTTTTTTTCCTTCCTCACCATGGAATCCCCTTCACTGACACAGTTAGGCTCTAAATAAGTACTTGCTGAATAAGTATATGGATGAATGAATTGGAAATACAAGCTTTGAAAATTCTTTACAGCTCTCAGTTCTGGAGAACCTTCTCCTCCAAGTCCAGGAAACATGAAATGGGGCATTCACCTGGACACAGATGGAAGAACTGTGATAGCAGTGAAGTCAGTGGCCATTTGTAAGCCGGTGCTTAGCTGTGGTGACCACCGCCCTTTCTTTTGAGGTATACTACTAACTGTTCTCTCTCATGTGTCCAGTAACCAACATGAAATGTCTGCTATTTCTTCTTTACATGTGCGTGGCGTCTTATATTTGTATTCAATAGAGTTATTGGAGTGTATTCATGATATGAAGGAGGGTTTCCTATCTCTAGGTTATATGCAGTTTTTACCTCCCAATTGTTCTCTGATATCCTGACCAAGACTCCCAATGTGGTGCCTTTCCAGACCGAGCAATGGGGTTTGTAGACTCAGTTAGCTATGCCGCTTAGTAAAACTCTACATGGAGTATCAATTGCTTTTCAACAGATACAAGGAGGCCAGAAACTGAGACCAGTTCAAGAATTTCATTCTCTCTTGATTCCGTATCACTTGCAAAGCCAAATATTTCCAAAACTTTTTCCTGTCCTCTGCCTGGAAGTGGGATTCTTCACCTATCTGAGCCATCCTGGACATAAATGCTAATAAAGGACATTGGGCCTTGCTGCTGAATCCCAAAGGATTTTGCTCAAGACTTACAGCCAAGCCCCTGCTGTCACTGGGGGATAATCATTCCAAAGGAATCAGACCTTGTCTCACCTTTCTTTATGTCTAACTCCAGGCAAGAATAAAGGTTATGGTGACAGCCATACACAATGTTCTCATGCCTCACTTGGAACATGGATGGACAAGTGTCTACCTATTCCTTTATAGAAATATAAAAATCAAAAATGTGTGATTTCAGGAAAAGGGACTTTTGCCAGGGTTTTTAGTGATATTTTAGTGATTACACATTCTCTCTTTTTGCAAATAGGTCATTTCACAGAAGAGGCCTTGTGAAACCTTGCTTGAGATATTCGCAGTCTATTTATTATATGTACTTCCTCTGAGAAGGAAAAATCACTGTATGGGAGTGTCAGGGTCTCAGGTCACATGTGGGGTGTTTCTCCAAAGGTCTGCCATATAATAGAGGCAAATAACTTTACTTTCAGCCACGCTGCTTCTTTTCAATTTTGTGCTCATTTCAATTGGACCCATTCTGTCAATCATTATAGTCTCATTCGCTGTAGGTCACTCACTGCTACTGCCTCTGAAGCCAGCTCTGCACAAAACTATGAAGAGGAAGACATGTGTCTATACTATCAGCTACTCCCCACCTCAGCTATTTAATTCCTCCCTACCAAACCTGTTACTTCAAAAAAAATGAACTTAGAATGCTTGTTTTTCGTGGTATTTTCGGCATTTGAATAGGAGTGTATGGGGTGTAAAGTACAAGAGGCCTGTTTGATTTTTTATTAAATGTGTTGGGGTCACATTGGTTAATAACACATAAGCTTCAAGTGTACAGTTATGGAATAGAACACCTGTACATTGCATTGTGTATCCTCCACCCAAAGTCTGGTCTCCTTCTGTCATCATATGTTTGACCCCTTTACCCTCCTCATCCTCCCTCACCCCATTCCCCTTTGGTAACCACCCTTCTGTTGTCTGTGTTTATGAGTTTGTTTGTTCATTTGTCTCTTTCTGTTTTATATCCCATATATGAGTGAAATCATATAGTTCTTGTCCTTTTCCATCTGACTTATTTCACTTAGCATGATACTCTCAAGATCCATCCATGTTGTCTCAAATGGCAGTATTTCATCATTTTTTATGACTAATATTCCATTGTATATATGTACCACATCATCTTTATCCAATCATCTATCAAAGGACACTTAGGTTCTTTCCATGTCTTGGCCATTGTGAATAATGCTGCAATGAACATAGGGGTACCTACATCTTTTTAAATAAGTGTTTTCAAATTTTGGGGGTAGACTCCCAGAAGAGGGATTGCTGGGTCACATGGTAGCTGTATTCTTAACTTTTTGAGGAACCTCCATACTGTTTTCCATAGAGGCTGCACAAATTTACATTCCCACCAGCAGTGTACAAAGGTCTGCTTTTCTCTACATCCTCTCCAACACTTGTTATTACTTGTATTGTTGGTAATAGCCATTCTAACAGGTGTGAGGTTGTATCTCATTGTGGTTTTGATTTATATTTCCCGTGAGGTTGAGCATTTTTTACTATATCTGTTGGCCATTTGTGTGTCTTCTTGAGAAAAGTGTCTGTTCAGGTCCTCTACCCATTTGTAATTGGATTGTTTGGTTTTCTTGTTGAATTGTATGAGTTATTTGAATATTAACCCCTTTTCAGAGGTGCTGTTTGCAAATATTCCCTTTCATTTGGTTGGTTGCTTTTTTGTTTTATTGATGGTTTCATTTGTTGTGCAGAAGCTTTTTAGTCTGATGTAGCCCTATTCATTTATTTTTGCTTTTATTTCCCTTGCCTTTGTGATCAAGATGACAAAACCCCAAAAAAGAGTACTTTCTTACACCCCTAAAATATCCCTGCAAAGGCAGGTGCCCACTTTGCTTACCTATAAAGTTTAGCCCTTCTCACACCTCTTCCTGGTATCAAGCTTCACAAGAAAATTATGAAAGTAGAGAACTTCCTACATTTTTTATAAATGAAAGGGAAGCCCTTAAATCACTAGTCTTTCAAGATCTAGGAATTTACCCCTCCCTGTTTTAAGGGGACACTCTCTGCCTGGGAGTCGATCAGGCTGCAAAATCACAGCCCTCGAGAGAGCTCCCTCTTGGATATGCATCCAAAGAGACATGAGTATATTATTCCTTCCAAAGTCAGTGGCAATTGAAGCTCACTAAATTGACTCCCCATCTTCCTATCTCGGGCAGTGACAGAGGAATAGCAAGTATATTTTTACTAAAATGCTCATTTTAAACCAAGTCCTTCTCTGAAGATTTCTCTATCACTGGTGCAGAGGATATGATCTTCACGTTATAGAAGATGGCAGGACACTAGCAAATCGATGTTTGAGCCCAAGGGCTGCTGTCAGTGCCTCAAACACTTATCTAGCTACAGTGTTCTGCCAGCAATGTCACGCAGAATTGAGGGCAGAATTCATTGTAAATGTAAGGGGTCTAACGTCAGAAGGAAATTTGGTATGTGTGCACGAGGACATGTGTAGGCATGTGTTGAGGGCTAAACGTCTATACATACATTCTTGTCTTCACCTCCCGATGCTCCATACTAATTATGGCCAAAAAAATCATGATAACTGACATCTCACATAATGTAAACATGTATTTCAACTGACTTACGCCAATTCCCCTACTAAGCATTCAGCATTGAGCCAAATGACAAATTTTTAAATAAATTTTGATTACTATGTACCTAACATACAATATTTTATTAGTTTCAAGTGTACACCATAGTTGTTCAATATTTATGTACCTGAAGAAGTGATCACTATACGTCCAGCAACCGTCTGACACTGTACCACGTTATCACAATAGTATTGACTATATTCCTCATGCTGTACGTTACCTCCCCATGACTTATTTGTTTTATACCTGGAAATTTGAACCTTGAGAAAATGTGGTAATCAGATTCTTCAATCAAGTTGTTTGACTTAATTCACATGGATGAAGCACCTTTTCAGCAAGTGATACATTCCCGTAGATTACTTTTGTCCCATCTCAAAAAGGTGGTTATCCCTTACTGAGTGGTCACAATGTGACAGGCACTGTGTTAAGTACTGTGCTTGCATTAGTTCAATTAATCCTCACACCAGTCCTCTGAAGTATCGCTGTTATTATCCCCATTTTCACAGTGCCAAACACTGAGTTTCAGAGAGGTTAAGGAGCTCATCCTAGGTCAAATGGCTAATAAGTGATGGGCAGATGCAAGATATGGACTCGACAGTGTGGTCCGGAGCCTGTGCACGTAATTAGTAGCCCTCTGTGCCTTTCATTGTTAGCCTTGGAATTCCAAACTATTTTGTAGGTTTCAATCACCTATCAGGAAGAGGTAATACAGAGCCAACGATGTAAGACCTATATATACAGGAAAGACAGATGAACTTTCTACAATTATAGAGGCAAAATCTGATGCTCTGAATTGTGAACCTTTGTTCTCATCTCTTAGATGAACTTCCGTTTATCCATGGGATCACAAAATGGGATTTTCAGAGCTCAGTGTCAATTCCTTGTCCCTCTAAGCAGCCAAGATCGAATCATTCCACAAATATGAGTATTGTTCTGCTGTAATTTACTTTTATAGGAGGAGGTTGCCTAGGAACTGAAGTAGTTTATTTTAAAATCATCTCCTAAATAGTACCAAGTTTTTACCAGAATACAATTTAACCAGCTCTCTCCCCCAAAATGTATTCTGAAGTCTACAAATGCTCACTATTATCCCCTTATAAGGACAGACACATCAAAGAAAGAATCACTTACTTAGCTGATTTTGTTACCACATTGGCTGTTAAATTCCCCTGACACTTGTTGAACTGAAACAAACCCGGAGTGGGAGAAAATAGCCATTGTGGCTGATATTTGTTTGATCAAATGGTGGTGAAAACTGAAATCTCTCAAACCTGCATGTTTAAGGGGACAGCTCAATTGTCTGGATTTGCTGTGCGAGACAGCACCCATCAGTGGAGCTGAATTATAGAATGACTATTGATCATATAGATGGTAAGTTTTCATCTAGTCCCACCCCAGAGAAACAATTAAAAAAAAATTACCTGCTTGTAAGTGATACACAGGTAGGCTTAGGACTGAGAACCAGATGTTTGGGGGTCCATGTCTGTTGGAGCACTCCTTAACTTTCTCATATATTTAGCGATTCTGCTTTGATTATGGAAATCATTTTCACCTATTCAAATACAGATATAAAATACAGATATAAAAAGAAGAGAGACCAGAAGCCCTGTTAGAAAGTTAAATTTAGACTATTTCAGCAAAGTCCATCTTGTGTTGCCCAGGCTGGCTTCTTGCCAAATCCTTATTTCATTTCAACTTCCTTCTTAGTTAAAATTCTGCTCTTTGAACCCATCTCCAGGTTGAAACCTTTTTTGGCAAAATAATATAAGCTGGCATCTGCAACTAGATGGACCTTTCAAACCCTCCCAAGGTGAGAAAATGTTATTTTTCCCTTTTATGTGTTGTGGTTCATTGAATAGTATTTGTCATCTTGTCACATAATAGGAATGGCATTCACAGTGTTGAAATACATCCTTCAGTAGCAGCGTCGATGGATATGGGAGCAGTGTCCTGGCTGTAGCCTTCATCAGCCCTCCAAGTACTCACAGGCTTATATGTTCCCAGCCAAGGAGATTCTCCTTAAAATGCACCATTTCATTCTGATTTGTCACAAAGGTCAGGTCCACACCGAAACAATCTTTCTTTTGGAGAAGTAAAGGTTATAATTGCATTGCATTTGGATGCCTTTTACCATATTTTGCACTGACACTTGAAAAGGCATGAAAAATTTGCTGAGTATTATATTCTTTAAGACACGCACGCACACACACACACACACACACACACACGCACCATTCTGGTGGGGGAAACAAGTAGTTTTTTTGTTTAACATGAGGACAGTTGTAGTGGAATTATTGTGTTCATACGTAGTCAAGGATTTCCTGAAGGTGCCAATTGAAAGCCCTGTTGAGGGAAGCAGCTTAGGCTCCCCTGTCAGGGAAACCACCCCTCTGCTGTTAGCTCCATAGACTCAGGTTAGTGGCCGGTGGGGAAGAACTGTACTCAGACCATCAAGCCTAACCCCATTGCCACTGCCCCCTGGGCTGCACAGTGTCCTTTGAGATTTTTTTTTTTTTTTTTACTGTTAAGCCACACAATGAAACTCATCTTACTTTTTCTCATCTCTATCTATCATCATCTTTTGGGGAGGGGCTGTGGGGAAAAGCACACAAGATGATTTTCCCACTGACCTGTTCCAGGCAGGATTATCCTGGCCTCAAATGTCCAGAAGTGACAGCTCTACCTATTGACAAATAGACATTTCCAAACAGTTTGGGGAAAAAATCTTTTTCACAAATGATCTTGAAATCTTTCTTGGGAAAATGTACCCAAGAATACAAAACCTGAAAGTGTATAAATACTTAGAGGTTAATAATCCAAACAGTGGTTTGTTTGGTGAGATTTCTTATTTTTTATTTACTGTCAGTTTAGTAGCCTTCTCCAATAGGAAATCCCTACGTTAAAAGGGGAAGAAAACTACGTCATAAGTCCTTCAAAGATCTAGGAGAGGCCATTTCAGCTGTAGTCAAATATGCTTTGGAAGGAATCTCCTCCAGACAAAAATAAGCATTTTCAAATGTATAACGGACATGATCTCATTGACATGATCAAAGTGGATCAGAATGGAGAGCTCACTCTCCGGTCTGATTCTTTCTCCAAAGGTCTCTCAATTAATTTAAAGCTAGAAAATTATTTTTACAATATTCCCTAGGTTTTAATGTATTCATATTTAACAATTAACTCATTTAGTTGCTTTGCATTTCTTTAGGCAACAGATTTTTAGAGAACACACCATGAAGTAGCATTTCTCAAAGCAATGCATTCGGAATATTTGATTGAGCTGGTAGTGTGGCTACTGTTCAGTATTTGAGTACACCTACATTAAAGACTTCCATGCTAAAACTGTTGCAGCCAATGTCTACAAGTAGAATTTTGGGCCTTCAGTCATTTGTGCATTAAAGTAGATGTGGATTATTTTTAAAAAGAAGCTTTATTCCACCTACAATTAATGTGCTGATGTCTACGTAATGTTCTGAATGAAGATAGAACAGTTTTATGTGCTGTTTGTTGTTGTTGTTCATGTGTTTTTTCATTGTTGTTGTTGTTGTTTTTTTGCTACGCTCTAGTAATTTCACAAAGGGATATCAACCCTAATACTGGTTTGACATTCTATTAAGGAGTGGTTTTAAACTGAATTGGGAATGGGAGAGGGGTGAAAAAGGTGAAAAGGAATAAGAGGTACAAAATTTCAATTATAAAATTAATAAGTCATAGGGATATAATGTACAACATAGGAAATAGAGTCAATAATATTGTAATCACCTTGTATAGTGTCAGATGGTTACTAGACTTATCATGGTGATCACTCCATTAGGTATATAAATGTTGAATAACTCTATTGTACACCTGAAACTGATAAAATTATATATTAACTACATTGTAATATAAAATTTTCTACAAAAATACATTTAATTGATAACAGAGAACAATCACAAATCAGAAATTGCCAAAGAGAACAATCTCAAAAATCACAGCTGCCCAATATTCAGCCAAAGCTTAGTTGAGAAAAGCAACATTTATGGATGATCACACAAAGAATATGAATGTAATCCATGTGTCCCTCCACACACTCTAAGCATCTCCATACTTGACCTGCCTTTGGGGTAAAGTCATTTGCCCACACATGTCATTAGCCATATGACCCTGGTCATGTAGCTCCCTTCCATGTACTGTACAGGATATTGATCATTATGGTGCAGAGAACCTGATGTACACTTGACCTTAGGTACAATTTCTTCTCACCTTCATGTCTGGAAGAACTGAGCTTCTCCTAACAATTGTTTAATTTTGTCTTGTAGATACTGTGACTAGTGTATTGCCATTTATTACTTTCAAAGATGGTCCAAATAGGTGCCCACTAGTTCCAGACTGTGGGCTTCCAGTGTAGGCATTTTATATTGCTTAATCCTTAGATCTGTTTAAGTTCTTTCCTTTATCTTTCCTTTGTCTGCCTCTAGTTGATTTTCTTTTGTTGCATTTTAGTAATCTGGCAAACTATTTTTGTGGAAAAGAAGGTTAGTAAATAAGTATTGCCACTTAAGGTAAAGAAGATATTGCCCCCAAAGCCTCAGAAGGAATCTGACTTCTCCTATAATAAGCTGGAAAAATGAGAGATTTCTGCTTGGTCCCTTAAAAGATTAAAAAAAAAATAAAGTATCTTTGAAAGAAGAGCAGGCAACCATAGGAAAAATCAAGGTGACATAAAGACAAAGATATCAACATAATTAATATAAGAAAATAATACAGGAAATACTTGATGGAAAAATGTAAATTTCCTTTGGTGTTGATTTTTGACAACATAAATAATTTGCAAAGTCATATCTGTATTGTGAAGGACACACTTAAGATACCCTCCCAGAAACAGAGTAAAAAAATGCAGACATAAAAGAGATGAGAAACTATGGAAGACAGAGACTTGAGGTCAGACTTAAATAATAATTTTTCCAAATGTAGAAACCAGAGCAATATGAGTGAAGTAATAGTCAAAGATATAATAAAAGAAAACTTTCCTCAGCTGAAGAAAAAAAAATCACAACTCAAAATGGCTTATCAAGGTTCAGGCAAAATTAATAAAAAGGATCTATATCTAAATAAACATTAACAATTGTTAAAACTTATATTCAAGAAAATTGTATAATTAACTTTTCAGAAAGAAGCAACAATAGGAGTGCTCAAATTTCTCTTTTCAAAGCTATTGAAAGAAAAATAAGAGTGATATCTATAGAATTTTGAGGTACAAAAAGTTTGAGAAGCAAAAATTCCACATAAAATCTGGAAGGTATGCCTGTGCCAAGACTCTCAGTCGGGCAAGGATTAAAGGATATGTCACTGTGTATCCTTCCCAAGAAGAGGGCTTGAAGGTGGATCCAACTGACCAAAAGAAAAATGAAAAACACCACAAGAACACATCCTCAAATGTAAATAGATTGGCAGGGTTCATTGAAACCAATGCAAAATTTAGAGACTTAAACTATTATAAATATAATCACAGAATTCAATGAGAATTCCTACAACTGTTGTTGAAAAAGTAGATTCAAGTGATAAAAAATGATCTATAAAAATAAGCTGTTGTCTATGTCTATGACTTTTTAGTGGTTACCAGAGGGAAAGGGAGTTGGGGGTGGGAGATGAGGGTAAAGGGGAACAAATATATGGTGATGGAAGGAGAACTGACTCTGGGTGGTGATCACACAATGGGATTTATAGATGATGTAATACAAAATTGTACACCTGAAATCTATGTAATTTTACTAACAATTGTCACTCCAATAAATTAAAAAAAATAAGCTGGATCTATAACCCTCAATGAAATAACTTGGAACTGGAGTTCAAACAGGCTGTGGAAAATTAAGGGACCACTAAATTCTTGGCTATATGTTATGTGGGGGAGTAGAACCTGAGTTTATTTTTCTATGACCTCAAAATTAAAGAAATATAGGTTTCAGGATAAATTTAATGAGCCTAGATCACTATGGTTGAAAATTGCTCCACTCCCAATAACTACAAAAGACACCAATAGAAGGATATTTGCATGCACAACAAAAGACAGAAAATAAAGCTATTAAAAATATAAAACTATTATTAGGAAGGTTAAAATAAGACTATAGAAATAAATATAAACATGCTAGTTATAATAATACATGTCAGTAAAATCATCTCCCTATATCTACCCTCAGCCCCATGGAAAGACAATTTAAAGAAAGGAAGGAAAGTATATATGGTCCTTACAGACAGTCTAATATAGAAAGAGGGGTTTTTTGTTTGTTTTGTGTTTTAGGTACACAACTGCACATGTTTAAGTACAAATACTGTGGTACATTGAAGATGGCCACAAAATCTTTGTCACTCTTCCCCCACCAAGGAGTACAATCTATTTCCCCAACCGTCTCTTGTCTTGGGCTCACTTGGTAACTTGCTTTGCTCAATACAAAGTAGTAGAAGGTCTGTTCGGACCTTGAACTGAAGAGGCCTGGCGACTTGAGTTTTTGCACTGTTAGAATCCAGCCACCATGCTGTAAGGAAGCCCAAGTTATCTTGCTGGAGACACAGGCCACAATACATTTGACTACAATATATTTTACCATAATAAAAAATAACTTATATTAAAAGAACAAATGTATGTTCAAAAAAAAAAATCACTTCATGTCACTTTATCCCACTCTATCACACTTTTAGTATTCATAACATATTTTTCTTCTTACAGTTTAGTCAATATATTTTTTTTTTAATTCAAATTGTTGTGGAGTGTGTCCAAAGGAAAAGCATTAGTGATAACACCCTCAGACGTCAGACATCAGCTCCCTGAGAACCAACGAAGTTTCTGTGAACTTTCCTTGTCAGATGCAAACTGTGGGGTGGTAGCCAATTCCACGCGAGCGATATTTTCTACAGAAGAAATATTCTCCTTTATAAAGTTCCCATTAATCAGTAGAACAACCTAATTATTACCATAGTTTCCATTTATTATGTTGGCTATCCCCTCCTAACCCAAATTCTAGAGTTAGTATCTATAGTTGTAGTTTCCATTTCTGAAGGAAATAGATTTTAAGGGGGACTAAATGTATGATTCTTGCTGCATTTTTCTCATAGACCATCCTTATTCAAATATTTTGTTTGTGGAGAAACTCCTGTGTGGACCCTGCTTCTTCTTTCATGCTCATCTTTCCCACTCCTGCCTTTTGTCATATGTTCCAGGATCACAGCTGCTTTAAGTTGTCCTGTACCCCCAACAACTCACTTTGATATTTCTCACCTCCAACATTTCAACATTTAGTAGTGTTGCATTTGCCCCTGCAATTTTGCTTATACTACACACACACACACACACACACACACACATACATTAAAAAACCTGACCAACTTCCACATATGTGTATAATTGAAACTCCCTTCAAATATGACATCTTCCTGGAAATCTTTCTTGATTCTCCCTACCCTACCTCCGCTAGACACACAAACCCATGCACACTTCTGGCTGAATTAGATGACTTTCCTCCAGGCTCTTAAGGATTTTTCTCTCTTATTACACTTATTACATGGCATTACTTATATCTCTTTCTGTGCTTATTTCTCCCCAACTTCCCTCTCACTCTTAAAGAAGAGAAACCATACCTTTTTTGCTTTGGGGTCTCCCAGCATCTAGCAATAGAGACCAGTGGTTGGGAACTGATTGACCAAGTAAGAAAAAATGAGTGAATGAGTAGCAGGATCCCCATGATATTAGTCTGTGCAGATAGTAGTGGAGAAAATGACATGGTCTCTTCCTTTCGTGTATTAATAACCCACTTGCCAATTGTTTGGTAGAGTCTAGATCCTATACATTTCATATTGTTCTCTCCACTAATTGTTACATAAAAAACCTTGGAATGTTCATCTGCAGTTATAGAACTTGTATCCATTGCTAGAACATTTCTGTTTTGCTTTAGAATCTCCTTTAACTCTAAAATAAGTTAGTTTTGATACACAATTTCCAGCTGAGCATTGTTTTAATAACAAAGTTCATCACACAGAGTCATTCTTCAAAGGTACAAAGAGTTAACCGTGTAATTTTCTTAATAAGACTGCAAAGGCAGTGCATCATTTTTTTTTAACTATGGCATGCTCTGTGACACCATGTAATTTTGGGGGTATCTTATACTTTGCTTGGAAAAGAAAAAACAATGCCTAGTTTCTTTTTCAGACTATTTTTGCTGCCAGGGAAAAAAATATCATTTGCTCTGTCACAATTATGGCAATAAATCTTACAGTGAAGACATTTAATGATGGCAACAAAGCTTTCTTTATGTTACCTTACAGAGACAGGGTTTAAACTTACTAAGCATGTCAGGAAAAGCAAAGAATGGGTGCATTTTAGTTTTACAAATGCATGTTTGAGAAATATGTTGTTCAATGGAAATACTTTTCTGGCCCTGAATTTGCATGCCCTATGATAAGACTTCTGCCTTCTGTATATAATAAGTTTCATTATATCCAGTAATAAATGATGCAGGCTCTCAGCACTGGGTTACCGAAGTCATTGAAATAAGTTGAATGAGCCCATTTTTAGGCTGGTTTGTGACCTGGTTTGAGGTACCATGGGCTTTTTAAAATTTTAGTTCATTTTCAACAGGAAATAGATGCTCAGAGTATGAAATCCAAAAGATCCCAACGGGAAGTAGTGAAATTCCCATCCCATGTTGGGTACCCTGCCTTACATAGCACCTTCTCTGATACGACCACTTATACCAGCTTCTTCTGTATTATTTCAGAGGTATTGTATGTAGAGCAAATACACACATGCAAGTTTTCTTACTATCTCTCTGTGATCATTCCATGTCAATACATATTAAGTTTGTTTTGATGGCTGCATAGTATTTCATTAGATGAATAAAACATAATTTATAGTTAGTCACATAATAAGTAAATGTTATTATAAATGACGTTTCACTGAATATGACTGGAACATTTGTCCTTCTACATATGTGAAATTATGAATGTAGCTTAAAGCCACAAAAGAGGAATTGCTACATCAAAAATTATATACACTTTTATCTTAATAAATATTGCAAACCACTTTCCATAGACCTTGTACCGATGTTTACTACCACCAACTTAAGTAAGCCTGAACCATCATGTTCTCACCAAAATTGATCTTTGCCAAACATAAAGGTTAAAAAATGTTCCCAGATATTATAACATATGGGAGCACTCTTATTTTTTTCAAGACTGTCATTTGAGAAACTGTTTAAATGTGAAAATTTTCTTATTGAGAGCATTTGAGCTAAATTTGGTGACAGAAATAATCCGAAATGGTTTAATACTCATCAAAAAATGGATTTTCACACTTTGATGTAGAAAATTCATTCATGACAGATCTGAAGTGTAAGCCAAAAAAGAGTTGAGGTGAATTTGAGGTCTTTTCCCCTTTCCCTTTTTTCTAGCCAAATCTCCTCTACCCTGACGTGTAATTACTCATTGCTCTCCTACGTCTCCCCCATTTAATAAAGAGACAATTTAGTTTAAGTTTTCTTTTTTTCCTGAGTTATTCAATGTGTAGTGACTTGAGAAAGCCAAATGTCTTTGGAATTTAAGGGGAAATTCAATTAATGAGAGATAGGACATTTATGTTTTTCTTTCCTCAGTTTACCCTCTGTGTTAATTCTCCTTGGAGTTGAGTTTTCATTTATTCCCTTCTTTGCTTTCTCAGGAAAGAAAACTAATTCAGTGACTCTGCAGAGCTGACTTAAATTCTCACTCTTCTGAAGCAGAGCACAAGTTTATTTCATCTTGTATGGTTTGCTAGTCACGGCCTTTGGGGTTCAGTACAATACGTTGCTAGACACAAATACAGAGACACCATAGTTTCTCTTTGATTGATATGGTAGGTTGTTGACTTTTTTCACAGCTGTAAAGACAGTTGTAATAAGACACAAGTATCCATTTCATCTTCTCAACTGAAAGGAGAGAGCTCAATTAAATTCAAGCTAAACTTCACTAGGATTCTAATTTTTTTGCCATATATTTATAGTTGAGCAATCTTTTAAAAACTGTATTTGGACACTTTAGATATTAAAATACAAAACTTGGCACAGTGGGAGATCCAATTAAGATAGTATTGCAAGTTGATATTTAAATGTTATATTTGGCCATAACTGAGTCTAAATTAAGGTCTACACTAAAACCAAAACAGAAAAGTAATTTAAAATTTTAAAAGCCAACAAAAGCTTCAGTAGGTTTTCAGCACAAGTACCCCTTGATTTAAGCAAACTCAGTAGAAAAATCTTTAATATAATTGATAGAGAAGCCAATTTATTACGCTTAAGCTAAAGCATCCCTTGCAAGTACTAGCATTTTAGTTTTAGTTTTGCTTTTGGTGAAAAATAACGCATGCTGGGTGGTAAGCATATTCTGAGGCAGTATCCAATTATAGTTAGCTCTATTAGATATACGTATGTTCTGTATACAAGAAAAAAAGGCATTGGCTTTAGGCCAATGGTGACAGCCAAAGGAAAATTCCAGTTATAAAATAAGCAAAACTTACAATACATATATAGCAGGGAAAACACAATATAAAGCATCCAAAACATTAACCCAAAATGTGTTGGCAAGATTTCCGGAAGGAGAGTGGTGATACAAGAGAAGTTGAAAAAACTAAATGGCCAAGAAAGAAAAGGGGCAAAGGGAAATGTTGATAATGTGAGTTGAAATGCCCATAAATACAGGGTGTTCCAAATACAGGTGAAAAGACTATTTTAAAAATAATGCTAACAACTCATCGAGAAAAGCCTATACTTGGAAACTCTGTTTAGCTGGGGAAGCACCCCTCAGTTCTAAATCCGTGGTTCTTAACGTGTGGTCCCAGGTCAGCATTATTAGCATCACCTTGGAAACTTGTTAAAAGTGCAAAATATTGGGCTCTTCCCACACCTGTGAATCAGACTCTGTGGGTTGAGGCCCAGAAATCTGCATTTCACAGCTCTTCAGGGATTCTGGTGTAGGCTCAAGTTTGGACCCCACTGTTCTATAGAGAGAAGCTGGTGGCTCAGAGCTTTAGAAAGTACTAAGCAGAATCAGAATGACTCAGGGAAGCACCTCCTGCTTCCCATAAATTCTATGCATTACCTGGTGGCATAAGATTGGCTTTCTATCTGGAGCAGGAGGAAACGAGCAGAACACTCTCTATTCTACGGCATATCTTTAAAAAGCACAGTTTAGAAATTCATTTTGGTTTCTCACTGTCTCAGAAGTCTGTTCCCCTTTGTATTGATTAGTCTAGTAGGGGTGAAAAGGGCTTTTTCTGCTATTTAAAAAGGATATTAGTTATTTCTGTATTCACTTAATTATATCACTTTGAGACAAAGACCATAATGAACAAAATTTCCACATGGAAATCTTGGAAGATAGGTGTTTCTAGATTGCAAAGCATTTTAAAAGTTTCAGTACCCTGCATATATGCCACAGAGACCACCATAGTTTTTCTATTATTAAGTCATGTGATTTTTACAATAATCATTAGATTTTATTGAACATTTGAGAAGGCTACACATTGTGCTGAGAAACATCTTATTTAACCCATAAGTGTATGTGTTAGGTGCTATTATAATTCTCATTTTCTAGAGGTAAAACTAACTTAAAGAGGTTGAGTAACTTGTCCGAGATTGTCCTTTTAATAAATAAATGGTAGAGAAGACCTAGCTAGTTCTGGTGCCAAATCTTGTGCCATTCATAGCCAGTCTCTGCCTCCGTATGCCTTTTACTTGGCCCTAGAGAATCCCCCAGGCGTTTTCTCCTATTCTTCATAGCTGCCACCACCCATTCTGTTCTGGGGTTTTGTTCGTAACCAACATCCACAAAAAAATAAGACACCATCTAAATAATCTTTTTTCCCATCCATTCCTCTTCTTACAAGACAGTAAGTATGTAGAGTATATCGTTTTAAGGATTTTGTTGCCCTCACAATGGAAAAACCAGATGTCTAAAATTAACAAACATGGTAATGATAACATCCTTTAAAAATATATATACAGAGGGTGCCAAAAAAATGTGTACACACTTAAAGGAAAAACCTGTATTAAAATTACGTATATGAGAACCACTTTGAGCACCTCTTGTAATTGAAAAAGTCAAACGTGACTTGTATTCATCTTTGTTATCAGTATATATTGAGTATTACAATTTTAATACAGTACATTCCTTTCTTAAAATGTGTACATATGTTCTTGGCACTCTCTGTATGTTACTAGGGTCTTATAATTATATATATTATGGTAGAGTCCTGTGAACAGAGCACTGGGCTTGGACGCAACGAACCTAAACTTGATTCCCTCCTTTGCCTTGTACAATTTTGAGCACATGAAGTAATCCCTGTGAGCTTGTTTTCTCCTCTTTAAAATAGACACAATAGCACCTATCCTAATTCCACCATAGGATAGTGTGAAAGTCAAGATTAGAATGAAATGCTAATAAAGTGTTATACAATATAAAACTTTAATTGGTTTTATCTTTATCTCATTACACTATAAAGTAAGCCACTTTAAGTTCTTTTAAAAGGAAGGCTATAGATATATGGATATACAATATATAGAAGGAAATTATTATTATCCACTACTATGTGAGCACCTAAAAATAGGGACCATGTCTTAATCAGACTTTTATCCCAAAAATCTAGCACAAAATAAATTATTATTAAATATTGGTTGGATGAATGAATGCACCAAAAGTGAAATGTGGCTAATTTTCCTAGGGCTAACTCTGGAGAAAGTGTCAGTAGTCTTTCATACCTTTCTAGGCATGGAAATATGGAGTCACAGAATTCACTTGACCTATTTTATAATAGTTGGACTACACCTCACTTTTAACTTGTAGATTGCCTCGTTTCTTGATACTCAAAGTGTACTTCCAGAACAATACCAGTCTGCAAACTGCTACTGGTCTGTGGTAATATAAGTACAGAAATTACGAGTAAGTATTTAGAAATTTTGGTAGCAATTTGATAGTGTAATTTTACGTCTGTTGCCTCTTTTTAAAAGTTGGCTTGCGCTTTTTGTGTGTTTTAAATTCATTTTTCTATTAATTTATTGGATGTTACAGAAATATTGGTATATGACAAATTGGGGTTGAGGGGAGAATAATTCTTCATAATTAATTAATAATTAATAATTTGAGAAGCCTGGTTTTTGCCCTAGTGCTGTCATTAATCTCTCCTTTGAAAAATTATCAAAGGTGATACTCAAGATTTCATATCGATGGACATCCTCAGACTTTTTTGTAATTTCTGTAAATTAAATTAAAATTGGGTTAAGAGCAGCTAAGCCAATCCTAGTTTAGATCATTACTATAGTGTTTAGTCCAGGGGGAGGTGGGAGCTGATGTCCTACGTGTTATGGAGACGGTCCAGAAAAGCCAAGATTTTACCCCAGCTCCTCCATCTAGAGCACAGGCTGCTGGGATCTCCCCCCAGAGTCTCTGGTTTAGTAGGTACTGGGCGTGACCTGAATATGTGCCTCTCTAACAAGTTCCATCAGCATGGGGTGATGCTGCAGCTCCTGGTTTGAAAACCACGCTTTGAGAACCATTGCCCTGGACAATGAGGCAGAAATTTTGGCTTTTTCATTGACCTTAAGCCAATGACTTGACTTTCCTCAGTTTCCCCCTCTCTAAAATGAGAATAAACTGAATGATTTGTAATTTCCCTTCTAGTTCTAAAATCTACCCATTCCTACTGGCAGTTGTCTCATGATAAATATGCATTGGTATTTGTGAAATCCATGTAAATACTTTTGACCAGAAGTATTTTCTTTATTCAAAAAATGACCAATAATCACTATGCTGTAAACCTGAAACTAATATAATAGTGACTGTCAACTGTAATTGAAAAAAATTTTTAATTAAAAAAAAGACCAATAATGACACAGGTGTACCTAGAAAAGAACACATATCAGCAACCTTTTTTGACCTACTGGGATGTGGGAAGGCTGGTTTATGGCTGATTTTTAAAAAATAGCACCATTGTTTTCAGAACCTGGAAGTATTGATCCTTCTGCCTGCTGTCTTCATGAGCAGCTCAACAAAGAGCTCGTGTGTGTGTGTTTTATTTAGAATATTCCAGACTTGTTTTAATATTATTTAGGGGCCAGGAACTATACTGAGCACTTGATGTGGATTATCTTATTTAGCCCTCTCAAGGTCCACATGAAGTCGTTACTAATGTCATTTTTCTAATTAGAAAACAGAGGCTTAGAGATTTTTCAGTTAAGTTACCCAAGTTTATACAAGTGATGGAGCTAAAATTAATTGCCATCCTGAGAAATGGCAGTGTCCACACTCTTAACTACTGAGCTATAATAATGTAGAACAGAACAGTATAGAAAAAAAGAAGGGGAGAGGAGTTACTTTCAGGCTTACTGATCCTGTTTCCCCCAACCCTCTCGATTCCCAATAATGGAGGATGGTGACTGAGTCAAAAATTACATTGAGTTTGAAAGATCACAAACATAAAAGTATGTCTATGATTCCATATGTACGTGAAAGTTCAAGAACATTCTAAAGTACTCTTTGGTGACAGAAGTCAGAAGAGTAGTTAGCTCTGGGGGATTGTGGACTGGGGAGGGCAGGAGGGAACTTTCTACAGTAATAAAAATATTGATCTGGAGAGTGGTCACAAGGGTATATATATATATATATATATATGTGCAAAAATTCACACAAGATTTGTGCATTTTACTGCGTATTCTACCTCAGTAAAAGTATCTGTGAGCAAAATATATATTCATACTCAAACATATATATATACATATATACATAAGTCTGTGTATTCTAATTTATATTCAACCCTATATTTACTGATTCCTCACTTAGTTTCTATAGGTCAGTCAGAATTACCATCCCATTTTACAGACAGATTAAGTAAGGAAGAGAGAGAAATCTAAAACACATGACTAATTTTCCAGTTCCCAATACTCTTCATAACTTTAGGTTAATTATAGTGACAATGCAAGCTTTTATACGTTTGGCCAGACACATTTAAAAAAAAAAAAGGCAAAATTAGGTATAAAATATCTGGCCCCAAACCATGAATGATATTCTTTTCAACAGATTTTATATTGTACGTTCAGGGTGATTCTAAGGGGATAGTTGTTTTCAGTAAGCTGCTTTATTTACTAAATACATCAGTTCACCTGTACTTTTCTGATCATGGTCTGTGATCCTGTGTCCCCCTATTTCTTTGTAAGATAATGGAAGATAGTTCCCTGAGAATCTCATTTGCTATGTCCATCCATTCATGAGGTCACTTAACTTAGTGTCCTCATTAAGTACCACCCTAATGTTTCATCATTTTGCTGGCACCAGTGTTTTCCCATTTCTCCCCCAATGTATTCTGTGCAATTTATTCTTGTTACAACTCATCCTCCTTCATCTGCCCATAAACTGCAGTCATGATATTTCATGATACTGCCAGCACCATGTAATTTACAAACGGCCTCGCATACCAAAAGGCCTGTTTAGAAAGAAAGAATAAATTGTTGCAGAGAAAGAAAGCTCAGTGAAACAAGTGGAATCGGGAAGTTTCATTAGAGACTGCTCAAAGAAGAGATTTTTATAGTGGTAGTTTCTTATTCTTAGACAAGGAGCAGACGCTTGCAGGGGGGAAATAAGGCAGGCAGCAATTTTGTGTTCCTAATTAAATTGTTTGCCACCAGTGGCAAAACAGAATCTGCCGCTATTAAACAAGCAGCATCAAGGTAACTGGCATTGGCATACTAAAAATATTTCAGTGCAAAGATTAGTAAGAACTATTCTCGGAGAAAGAACTATAAATCCAAACAAACAAACAAAAAGATAAATGCATACCTTTGAAGTACTTTTTGTGTATGAGAAGTCTGCCTTGAATGTTGAGATGAACAGAAGCAGAGAATTCATAGGAAGCAACATTTTTAACCTGTCCCATTGTATCCACGTGTCAGGGAGATTCTGAATAGCTGATAATTCTCCAGGCCACAGAACCGGAATCCGCTTTCTCTTCCCCACGCCTTGATCTATAGTTCCTATTAAATGTAGCAGGAGTTACAAACCATAAGAGAAAAAAACAGATCTGTCTTCTCTATTCCATTAGAATTGTGAACTTAATTTTCTATTCTCACTGTGTGGGGTTCCGTTGAAAATAACTGCATTATCTGTAAATATGTTGGAAAAATAGGTATCTTCATTAACTCATGTTTTCATTTTCTGTGTTGGCATAGTGCAACACTAGTGTTATTTTAAAATATTTTTCAAATTTTAATTCTCATAGAAAGTGTTGCAAGCCTATCATGGCATTGAGAGAAAGTGTTTTCCTGGTAAAATGTGGTTCTCTAAGCTGTGCTTTTCTATTCACATCGTAACTGAGAAAAAATGAACAAATAATCCTGAGGTTGAATGGTATTCAGATTCCCATTTAAAGCACATTCAGATGCCTTAAGAGTTAAATAATGCCCCCACCCACCTTAAAATTATAGAATCAGTGAGGCAAAAATTAGATTTACTTTCTATAAGTTTAATTCAGATTTAAATCCTATAAGATTTACTTCCTAATTCTGCTACCTGATTTCAGTTTTCAGATAAATGGTGAGCTGCCCCTCCTCCAGAAAAAAATCAAATAAACAAAAAGCAACCCTCACGTTAACATAGGTACCCCCTGATGCTCGGAGCTGTAACTTACAACAGTGTCTCACACACTTCAAATCTGGTATCATTATTGTTCTTTAATATAAGGGATGAGTAAAATAGGGCAGAGAAATGTGATCTCTGCTGGCAGAAAAGAGAATGGGATCAGCTCCTCTTATGAATGCGTGAAAAACCTGTGTAACTTTAGAAACCTTGATGTGATTGAAGGTTAGTAAATTTTGAGAGATTGCTCTTTAAAATAGTTTTATATTATTCTCTGATAAGCCAGTTCATTTTGCCGTCTCAAGATGCTAAGGGGGCTGGGGGTTTTTTTGGTTTGTTTTTTTTTCCTTGCTGTGTAAATGACATCACACAGGTGGCATACCACAATAGCAGATATGAAAGCCAAAGTCCACAGGAAGCAGAAGCATGTGAGGGCTTTAATTCCCTGACTCTTATTTGTGTATTTGTTTTTAAAGACAGTATCTGTCTTTGATATTCTGGAAATTCATATAGGTTGTTTTCCTCTTTGCATGAGAAATGTGATTGTACATATCACTTCTCTCTACATTCATGAGATGCTGATATTGAGACAATATATCATGATCCACAAAAATTCTAAGTACCAACTTTGGTTATTTCGCTGTTTCACACACAAAATGATGTGTTCATAAAAACATATGCAGATAATCCTATGTATGACTTAATATGTACTACTGGAAAACAGTACTTAAAAAAATACGGTATATTCCCGTTTTCCTAAGAAAATTAGGGAGTGTGTTTAATTAATGCTGAAATGCAGTAGAATTCCTATGGAAGTACTTATGACATCCACATGAATACCAAATGAGTTCATGATGATCTGTGTTATTACCATGAATACCAAATGAATTAATAATGCTGGAACACTCAAAATGAAGTGTTACCAAGTGTTGTGGGATAACAAATATGGTTAAATATTATGTGATTAAAGTTATTATAAGCGGAGTCTCAATCAAAAGAAAGCAAAATTCCATCTCTATTGCAGGGAGTTAAGAATGGGATCAAACTGTTGTTTCTACACGTTGTGATTCTTAACTTTGAACAGTCCCTTAAAGCTTTTCTCCAAATACTGTAGTCATTTAAATTACCTTGGCTTGAAGTGGCAGAGGGGATGTGTGGGGGTGGAAGGAGTGATGGGGTAGGAGTGGAAGGTAGGTTGGTTGGAGAAGCAACTAATGTACCTTAAGAATTCAGCAAAGTTGGAAATGTATATATGATTTCCCATAGTTTGCATATTAAGAAATGGCATTTTCAGTTTAATCATTCTCCTCTAATGACAAGCTTATTAAAATAATTATTTAATATGTATTTCAGGATAGTGAAGCAGTGATAAACAGGGACAGCTTCTTCAGTTTTCTAGCTGAAATCCTACATTTAAGTGTCAGATATTCCACAGCAATTTCTAAAATACATTATTTTTTAATAATGTAGCCCAACTGTATTTGTGTACATTATTGCTGCACATTCTGTGGTTGGAAAGCTGGACTCTACATCTGCATTGTATTATTTATGCACTTAGATGGAATACATCGTAACAATTCATATCTATTATAGATGTAGTAAGACAAGAAGGCATAAGTGGATTTAATCAGACATGTAATTATTTTTATGCCTCCAACTCAGAAATATGCGTAAATGAATTTATGGTTATTTGGCAATCTGGGGGAATGGTCTTTATAAATGTTGAAACAGATGCTGGCAAATATGTTTGCAAAAGGAAGAAAAATGGTACTTATCTTCTAGTTAGGTAAATGATAAAGGAATTCTTAGCCAAATGCAGTATCCTGGCGGTTAAATATTTGCTTCAATATCCTTACTATTACATAAACATACATTTAACATAAGAAAACCTTCGTTTCTTTCCTTCTGTGATAATGGAGCATAAGAGGATTTTTTAGAACATCTGTATCCTAAAAAGCTCTTTTTTCAAAGTCTGAGCATGCTGTTTGACTTTTACATTCTCTCATGCTGTTTGACTTTTACATTCCCATTTATTCTATTATTTGTGGTATCATTCCAGTTCTTGAGATAGAAGACTCTCATCGAAAATAATGGGCCATAATAATGCACACACTTCTGTCAAATATGTTGATTCTGGTGTCCATTAGGATTCCTCACTGTTGCTTTTACAATGGCTTTAAGACATTTGTAAAACTTTCTGCCACAGAGAGTAAAATGCAATCTCTGTACCACCTGGCTATGATTACTTTGTTGTGTTGAAGCAGCTAATAAATTACATATCCGTAAATGTAGATCTTGGACAAATACCCTGAGAAAATCTAATTTTCTTGTAGTGCGTCTTTTTTCATTCTTTCAAGTTTTCAGCTTAAATTTATGCCTTTGACGGTGAAAAATTAATAACACCAGCACCTGAAAATTTCTCTATAACCTGTGGCAGAGAAAAAGGCTAGAATCTCTGTAATGTGTCAATTATGACCCAGATAGATTACCAGATGAGGAATTATTTCATTTTTCTTGGATCAAATATAAAACAGCTATAATATATTTAAGTTGTACTGAGGTAGGCACACTAAAGACATTCCCACACACAGTGCAAAGGCAGGCGGCATAAATAAAGCTGTCACTCTCTCTACAAGGTGAGCTTGTATTTAAGCATGCATCTGGGTTTTATGCATATGATGGTTTCCAGTACTAACTGTTTGGGTGATACTCAAATAATAACACACTACTGACTTAAAAGTCACTCGCATCTGAGTTGTGTAAATCACGGGGTTCTCTTTCATTCAGGTACGTTGTTTCAATGATCAGTAGCATTTCCAATAAATTATATACTGACCAGTTGGAAGAGCTTCTGCCTGTTATTGGAGCAAACTGCAAACCTCCTCTGTCAGATGCTGCACTCCCAGCCCTCAGCCCCTCACTTAGCTGAGTTCCTTGGCAAACGACAGAGTGCCCTCTGTTGATGGAAAAAGGAATGTGCAGCGTTGAGATACATTGAGCTTGCTGATCAGAAGTCGCAAGGCTGCAATTAGCCGGTACACATTTGTAATGTAAAAACTACATTTTAAACTATAGAAATATTGATTTAATGGACGTTGATAGAGTGCAGATTGTTGCAAGTTCAGAGGCAATTGTAGGATTATATATTTACACACACACACACACACACACACAGTTATTCTGTTTCTACATACCTGGAAACGCTAGGTAAGACTTTTTACTCTGTGTAGGTACAGATTCACCATTCAAATTATTTCTAGAATCCAAATGGAATACTTGGCATTAATAATTGCTAAATGCTCAGGATCTATAATTTAAATAATTTTTGAATGAAAACTGTAACAACTGAGCACGGAGATTTCTAATTCCCTCAGGCTCCAGGAGGTGGGGGGGGGTGGGTGGACAAAAAGCAAAACCGCTGAGAGCAGCTTGTGGCTCCAGTGCTGTCGCTAACGCGCGATGAAAAATGGATAACCTGGTTTGCTGTTGTCGCTTTCAAACAAAGTTCTCCTGAGCCTTTATAAAGCAGTAGATTTTAGTACAATTTTAAAGCGGTAGTTCACTGATAGGCACTCACGTCTTCACTTCCGTATTTCCATTTACTTTGTATTGGAAAGGGAGGAAAAAAATCAAATCTCACAAAAGTGGCACCTTAACACTTTACGATCATTTCCTGTATTAATTAATTTTAACACAAACATGAAAAATGTTGACTAGCCCCAAAATACTTACAGGTAACATTTTAGATTGTGTGACTTTCTTGACGCTTTTAGAGAAATACACTCTGGTTTGCTTTTGCATGTTTCAAATGCCTTCTGCCTGACAGGTTGAATTTTGGGGAACTGCACGTATTTAGGTGCTCCTCTAGCTGCTCTTGTACTTAAACTTGAGTATTTGCAACCGCACAATTAACCTAATGTAGGGATTTGATTGCAATTTTCAATCCTCTTGTAACAAAGGGAGAATTTTCTTTCTTTTTTTTAAGGTTCCATTTGCAAATACTAAACGAACTTGAACGTTGATAAATTAATCTTCCTGTCATTGCCAAGAAACAGGGTTACCAAGGAGGAGGGGGGATGTTACACTGAATTTTCCAGATATGTTGTTGGTATTCATGATATTCACCAGATAAATTGCTCAGTACCTTTTTTGTTTTCCTGACAGAGACACTAAGATTTTTTCAGTAGTGTGCTGATTCTTGACTTCTATGTACCCAATCATTATCTATTTGAAATAACTTTGTTAATGTGAATTTGAATGCTAGTCACAGGATTTGTGTGCTGAGGAAATAATTTAAAACATGAGCTGGAATTCTCAGGTAGTGACAATGGTCTGACAAATGGAGGTAGTGATGCCTCAGAAGTTGTTTGTTAATACAATCCAAATAGCTCTATGAAAACTACCATCTTTAGTTAGTTGGCATGCCTGAGATTTAAGCTCACTGGAACCTCTATGTTGGGGGAAACTGCAAACAGAAGAGAATGAGATCCTGTTGTATTGTAGGATTGACCGTGCACTGGAGTTTTTCAAGATTCCAAAGTGTTTTATCAATACCCCCTAAATCTGCATTCCTAGTTAGACCCATCTTAGCTCTTATACTTGGATGTGGTATTTCTTTTTCAGCTTTTTGTTTTTTCCTGAATCAATGTAATCTTTTTTTTGTAGGAGTATAATTATCTCACTTCTATTTCTTTTACCAAACCATAAAATTACACTTAAACAGTGACAGAGAATAAAACCTAAGAGTGACAAACAGGTTATTTTTTCCATGGCTTACCAACAGAAAACAACACAATTATCAAAATGCAGCTATGCCAAAAATGAAAATAAAGGTCCAAAAATTGCTTTGCTTCCACTACTTTAACTGAAGCTTAAAACTGAGCTACATTTACACTTAAAGGAAAAGTTTTAAAAATTAGAAATTAGCTACACTCATTATCATTTGCTTTTACATTAATAAAGAGTACTTAACTTTTTAAAGTTTTCTCCTTTTCCCAAATAATTTTGTTATTTACATAAGTCAAATTGTAAAATAATCTCATGGCAATGTATAATATTTTATAAAGCGATTCAGTTAAAGAGGTGCTAAATATTTTAGAAACAGCCCACCAGAGGGCAGTCAGCTTTTAGTCTAACATTTGAAATAGATTATTGCTACTGTTGAATTCTAAGTAAAATATCTATGTAAATTATACTACTTTCTGTAGGAACTGAACAAAATAAAAGCAATGACTTGAGACTGAGAAGCCTAAGGCTTCAACCATTTTGAGTAAAAACCACCAAAGGACTAACAATTCTAACTTTTGCCCTCAGTATACGCTCACACTCAATTTTTCCACTGTGATATTCAGGTTTGGTTATAAAACGAGATTTATTTTTATTTGAAATGCTGTGGAGCATTAATATTTTTTAATCAACAGAAACTTTGGGACAAGCTCTGAGAGGAGAGAGAGAAAGAGAGAGGAGAATTTTTGTACCTCTGTCTCCTGTGAATGCCAAATAAGTCTAGTATGTTTTTTTGTTTGTTTGTTTGTTTTGAGGATTCATAGGGTGTTTTACTACCAGAGTTGACATTAGTAAGTGCATGTATGTGCACAAATGTACAGGTGTGTATGAGAGAGACTATTATTGTCTATTATTGTCTTTAAGTTTGAAGGTATTTCTGAATCTATGTAGTACATATAAATCTAAACATTTGTACTTACATTTAAAAAGTCTAGTATGGTTTTAATGGAGTATAGTGTGCTTAATGATATATACTTGTATCTATGATGCATAGAAAATGTGATTGGGGATTGGAGAAACCACAGTGTATTTCCTCATGCAGATATATCATGGTTGTGGGTACTAAATATCCTCTAGTCATCTTAATAGTTAGAGATAATATTATCCATTTAGAAGAGGACTTTCAAAAACATTCCTAGCAGCAAAATGAGGATAAAGTACCTACCTCACAGAAATGTTTAGGAGCCTTTGGCATATGCAAAGTACCTGGCAAATAGTAAGTTTTCCATATATATGGGAATAAAATGCCCCCTTACTTAACTGGGGAACTCAGGGTCAAAGAGAGAGAAAATAGAGTAACCTACATTGTTAAACAAAAAAAAAAAAAAAAAGAAAAAAGAAAGAAAATGCCTATTTAAATGCTAGACTTCTGTAAGGACTTTGAGAATTACAAGTTATATTCTCTTTACCTTGGTCCACACATATGAAGAAAACCTGAAATGAACCCCCTTCTCGAATATATTTGAATAAGAATTTTTAGGTGAAGCAAATTTAAAAGAAGACCAACAAAAATTTCTCAGAGTTTTTTTGTTTTTGTTTTTGTTTTGTTTTTTGTTGTTGTTGTTGTTTTTTTGCCCTCCAATCAATAAAGCCTCAGGAGAAGTAGGTCTGAAGGAGGGCAAAGAAAACTACTTTTCTTCTTAGCTAATCTCTTGGCAGGTCTGTAAATACTAAATTATGAAGATTTGTAATATGTTCTCAAGTCTTATGTTCCATCACCTGTGCTCGGGGGCTGTTTGAATTAGAGCCAGTACCATGATGGTGAGTACAAATCCACGCCTCAAAATGATTTCTGCTCCAGATGTAAGGCTCCACCATTAGTGAGCCCAGCTGAGTGAATATCAGAACTTGCGATGACAAGTTCCCAAGTACATTGCTCTCAGGTAGAGCCAGAGGTTCCAGCTGAAACAGCAGCATGGTGGTTTTGAGCACACATAGTGACAATGCTTCTGTTGAGAGCAGGATTCTGCGTTCTCTGCAGGTGTCCAGCTGTAACACCAGCAAGACTGCAAGCTACTCCCTCACAAAGACAAAAGATGCTGAGGAGAATTTGCCCAAAGTGCGCAGAATGGCAAAAATCACCAGAACACATGGTCTGAGGCTTGGCCATGAATACCAGTGGGGAAACTACTTATGTGAGAGGCACTTTCCATTTCTCTGTAGGTGAGATCCATGAGCTAACACCAAAAATGGTCCTCTGGGATTTTTAACAAATAAATGTAGCAGCGAGTTCTCTCTGGATGCATCTCCAACTGTGGCTGGTGTCTGTGATCAATGGAACAAGCCTTAGTGGGGGGGGGGGGAGTTCATCTCTTTGACCCTAGATAACTCTGAGATCTCACATGCCTTCTCTCATGCACTTTTCTCAAGAATCCTTATAATCTGGCATTTCATCAATGAAGCAATTAAGATACAGTTTAAGAAAATTGCCCAAGCTCTCAAAGTTGGCTCATATGCTATAATAACTCAAAGTGACAAAGCTGATGCTCAGATCCAGGTCTGGACTCTAAGCTTTTCAGTTAGCCTGGAGCTGACTCCCTCCTGTAGATTTTCCAAAAGCCACCATAAATGCATGTCCGGTAAGGCCTTGGGTAAGGCAAGGGACTTCCATATGAAGAGCCTGCTTGTTTCCTCCACTGGGAATGATCAAAGGCACTAAAAGAGACATCAAAACTGACATTTATAACTCTTATTTTTACTGCCTGTACTTCAGGAAGTGATAAGTATCAATCTAGCTACTGGCGTTTAGTAAAGGCTGAAAAAATCCTGAAGTAATCTGATGGACCACATTCTGTGTGTTTTTTTGTCAATACGGCAACATCTGGACTTAAATAAGAAACGTCCAAATGACTCCAATATTGCAGTCAAGAATTGCATCTAGTTACAAACCCATTAGGTAAAATCATTGCCATGGGATATGTCTGTCAGGTTTTCTTTCCACCTTGGTGCTGCAGTTGCAAAATGGAAGTGCTTCCTCTTCTAATCTTTCAGCATTTAAATTTTTTTCTGTCTTTAGAGAGATGGTTAATTTTCCTGTGCTTAGTCTTCAAGTTTCTAGAGCTCAATGGCTGTCTCTCTCTTTAGGGCATAATGAAGCAAAGTTTGTCCCACAGAGTATCAATCAGGAGAAGCTAAGCTATAATTCAATAACAGACAATCCCCAACTCTCAATGACTTCACGTTACAAAGGTTAATTGCTCACTCATATAACACATTTATCTCCAATTGACTGGGAACGCTGCTTTATGCAGTTCTCACTCTGAGACCTGGCTGATAGAATAGCCACTATTTGGAAGTGACAATGTGTTCCATCTCTTTTGTAAGAACCAGTAACATGGCCTTAAACTGCCCCACCACAAGAGGGCCAGAGAGTACAGTCCCCACAGAGCAGAAAGGGGGAAATAAATCAGTACACCCTACTCATTGCTGGTGCTACTCAAATAATATTTGCATTTTTAGAAAGAAAAAAATTCTCTTTTGCACATTCCTGTTCACAGGAGGACAGTTTTATATATTGTAAAAGGTGTATATTCCAGGAAATTTGGGAAATAGGAACATAGAGTTTGAGCTATCAATGACCTGCCACCCATTCTTAGCACAGCGTACAATATCTGTTCTTTCTTCCATGTACCCCATCATGCAGAGGTTTACTGAGCAGAAGGAGGATAATATGAGCATACACACTGCCGTTATTTCATTCATGATGGTGACAGTAGTATGTGGGGAGACAACCCTGCAGGCAACCACTACACAGTGTGACATACAGGTGGGGCACCCAACCCAGGTGGGGTGTCAAGGAAAACTTCATGGAGGGTGTTACAGCTGGGCTGCAAAAGGAAGGAGGATGTAATACATTTGGTACATTTCCTTTCAGCCTTTCCCCATAAGCCTGGGTGTTGTTTTTATATAATTATAAAAACTTTTTTAGCCAATTCTGTATGCTGCTCTTAGGTAAGGAGATTATAGTATGTCAATTCAACAGAATATGCAGCCATCCACGTGATAATTAGAAAAATTAAAAGATAACATAGAAAATCTTATACAATGTTATGAGAAAACCAAGGTTAAAAATTATGTCTTATTACTAAACTAGATAAACGGACAAGATCTGCAAGACAACATGAAAAACGGAGACAGTTGAGGCTTATGGGTGGGCTTGTGGGTATTTATTATGATTTTTCAGTGTGATGATAAAGTTTGTGCTAACATTAAAATGTAAGACGATACATGTACACACACGTAAAAGACACATCGTTTAACTGTGTCCTCAGTGTCCCTCCCAGAGAAGATTCATGGGTCTATTTAACTTAGGCATTTTTATATTTTTAATTTTATACCTTAATTTCTGCATCTGTTAAACGAATTTTCCTATACAGCATCCATGATACAAGGATTGAGATTTGAAACATAGTTTTAAATATCTTTTATAAGCTGATGACTATAAATTGATAAATCTAGCTGTAGACTCATGTATATCCAACCCCGTATTCAACATCCTTACTTAAATGTCTAGTACAAGTTTTGAGCTTCATAAATCCAAAACTGCACTCCTGATTTCCACTCCCCTCCAAGCCTGCTGCTTTCTCCATTTCAGGTGGCATCAACTCTTTTCTTCCATCTGCTCAGGCAAAAACCTCCTTGATCTTTCCTCTCAAAACCCTCATCTAGTAGGTCAGGAAAAAGTTGTTGGCTCTACCTTCAAAATAAACCCAGAATCAGACCATTCTTCCCCACTTGTACTTCTGCCCCAGAATCACCATTACCTCTGGACTGGATACTGAAATAACTTTCTAACACGTCTCACTGCTTGTCTAGTCTCAGCACTGTAACCAGAGTGATCTTTGCAAAGTCTAAGCTATGTCAAATTTCTCTTCAAAACCCTCTGAGGGCCCCCCATGAAATCCAATAAACATCACCTTCTATAAATGTAAATATCACCCTCTATTTACATTTCTCACTTCTACTCTATCCTTCACTCACTTTGTCTCAGCTACAGTAGTCCCTTTGCTGTTCTTTGAAAGCCAGCATACTTTTGCCTTTGGATATTGGCTTTAGCTCTTCCCTCTTTCTGGAATCCTCTTTCCCCTAAACATCTTCTTGGCTAATTCCCTGGCCTTTGTCAAGTCTCTCCCCAATTCTCACCTCAGTAAGATCTATAATGAGTGCTTTTCTGTACTGTATTCTGCACTTCTTTCCTGCCCCAGTACCCCTTTAACACTTCACACGTAGAACCTAACATCCCACATAATTCACTTGTGTATTTCCTGTTTGTAATCTGCTGGCATGTAAACTTCTCCAGGATGGGGATCTCTGTTTCATTCGCGAGTTATCACAATCATGTAGAGCACATAGTAGGTGTTCGATAACTGCTGTGAATAAATGAATCATAGAGTAGAGAGAATCTACACATTTTCTACAAAACTAATTACAGACAAATCTTCAAATTGAGATACTGGGGAAAAAAAAGATTTATTTTAAAAGGATCTTTTCTATGAGGTGAAGCCAGAAAAGCTAAGCAAATCACACAAAACTAGATCTTTATTACTTTTTAACTCAGAGAAATTCATATTACAGCAATTTGTTACTTCCAGTAAAACTACATATGAACAAAATTCATAAAATGCAGAATTTTATGGTTCTGATACAAAAAACATATGTTAACTAAGAACAAGCTTGTATTTTTATTTCTCAGTATTTTATCCCTTAGCCAGGATGTCAACTAACTATATAAATTTGAAACATTAAGAGGTACAAATCAGCTCACTAAAATATCTGTCAGAGCTTCCTGCATTAATCAAATCTGATATACTGTAACCAACATGGAAAAAATATTTGACAAAAACTCAAACAATTGAATAAGCATAATATTAAAAAGCACGAATTTGAGTTACTACTTAAGCTTAAATAAAGAGAAAAAGAGTAGGAACGCAATGTACCTGTTGTACTTTCACATTGCTGTTAATTTTAAATTTTCTACATGTTGTGGAGAAATTAAACTGTATGCTACTTATGAAACAGTTCAAATGGAATTGGACAGACTCAAGTTATATTAAAAATATGTTTCATTGGACATCATCAAAATGGTGGCGTGAAGTGAACCTCTGGAAATCTCCCCTGGAATTTACAACAAATTGAACAACTATAACTCCAGAAAGGACTCCCTGCACAGCAGACAGGCAAGACTAACAGACACATTACAGAAATAACCTAAAGGTGGGCGAATCACACGAGCCGGGAAGGAGGGAAGGGAGAAGTGCAGACACGGGTCCGGGCGGGCTCAGGATGCAGACCTAGCTCAGTGCTGCGAGCTCGCTGCATCCCGGAACTACTGCAGCTGCGGGAGAGGGAAGAACTCAGACTGCTAGGGCTCTGCTTATGGCCCACAGGGCTGAGGGGGCAGCATATAACACGGCTGAACCCAACGCTCATGGCAGAGATCTCAGAGAAAAGACTGAGGGAAGAAGCAGGAAAACGGTGGTTTAAGCCCTCACTGCAGAGCAGAGAACAGAAGCCTTAGGCACTGGGACTAGCCGCCCCCTCCCTACCCTCCCAGAGCTCGCCCCGCCCCCACCTGCCACGTGCTAGAAGCGAAACAGTAGCAGTGTCAGATCAAAAGAACAGAATATTTGCTGTTCTGAGAACTGTGGACCGCAGACACAGATTTGCAGCCCAACTAGTTCCGGCAAAGGGGAGGGCGCTGTGGAGGCAGGACAGGTTGTGGTGGTGGTCACCGCCATTCCTCTGGGCCACCTCTCACAACTCACTCTGCCCCTGGCCCCACCTATCTGGGCAGGTCCCTGCAAGAATAAACAGAACTGCTGAAACATACAGGCTTTGAATCTGGTGCAGGAAGAGCTTTGGAACTTCAAATGCTCTCAGCATCCCCACAGGGATGTGGTACCCTATGACCCAGGCAAACTGTTAACAGAGGAGAAGCCCACCTTCCAGGGAATCCCCCCATTTTGTGAGAAGCTGGAATAGTGCAGAGAAAACAACACTATAGGGTGAGAGAGAAAAAAAGGCTGCAGATGGAGAGACAATAAATCATTCTGCCAACATGTACTGGAAAACAAAAGAAAGACCTCTTCCTATCAACCTGTTGCAGAACCCACTCCTGTAGATGTCAAGAAAAAGAAATTAATAAATCATTAATTACCATGAATAACCAAGGCAACAAGACAGCTCAGAAAGAAAGTGAAAAGTCTCCAGAAAATTAACTGAAAGATATAGAAATATATGACTTAAATGATAGAGAATTCAAGATTGCATTCTGAAAAAACTCAACGAGATGCAAGAAAACATAGAAAGGCAGTTTAATGAACTCAGAAACACAATCAAAAAACAACATGAACATTTTCCCAGAGATTGAAATTTAAAAAAAAAACAAATAGAATTTCTGGAGACTAAGAACTCAACAGAAGAAATGAAGAATGAAATAGCCAGTGTCGGCAGTAGAATTGACCAGATGGAGGAAAGAATCAGTGACATCAAAGATAGAAACCTGGAAATGACATAGATGAAAGAACAAAGAGACTTGAGACTTAAAAGGAATGAAAGAACTCTACAAGAACTTTTTGACTCCATCAAAAAGAGCAATATAAGAATAATGGGTATACCAGAAGGAGAAGAAAGAGAGAAGGGAACAGAGAGTATATTCAAACAGTCAATGAGAACGTACCAAACTTGTGGAAAGAACTGTAGTCTTGAATCCAAGAAGCAAATAGAACAGCTAATTACCTCAACCCCAACAGGCCTTCTCCAAGGCACATGTGTTGAAGCTGTCTATAATCAACGACAAAGAAAGAATCCTCAAGGCAGCCAGGGAAAAGAAGACGGTAACCTATAAAGGAAAGCCCATTAGATCATCATCAGATTTCTCAGCAGAAACTCTACAATCCAGGAGGGCACGGAACCAAATATTCTAACTATTGAAAGGAGAAATTATGAGCCAAGAATAACATACCCAGAAAAGATATCCTTTAGATGTGAAGGAGGAATAAAGACCTTTCCAGACATACAGAAGCTGAGAGAATTTTCTAATACACAACCTGCACTACAAGAAATATTAAGGCGGCTATTGGACCACCATCAACAGGGACAATTTGTGGCAACCAAAACATAAAAAGGGGGAGAGTAAAGGCCTGAACTGGAATGTGGGAATGGAGAAAGTAAGCATGCTGAAGAAAATGGAATACTCTAAATATCAAACTTTCTTTTACATAAACTTAATGGTAACCACTCAAAAAAAAATTCCAGAACTGCAATATATACTGTAATAAAAGTAGAAACAGAGGGATACATCATAGAATACCACTACACAGAAATAATACACCGCAACAAAAAGGCAAAGAAACCATGGAGACCAGAAAGCTAAAGATAGAATGATAGGAAATCCTCACATATCAATAATCACCCGAAATGTAAATGGACTGAACTCATCAATAAAAAGGCACAGAGTAGCAGATTGGATCAAAAAACTAAACCCAATCATATGCTGTTTCCAAAAGACACATCTCAGCTACAAGGACAAGTATAGACTCAAAGTGAAAGGGTGGAAATTGACACTCGAAGCAAATGGTATACAGAGAAAATCAGGTGTAGTCATACTGATATCAGATGAAACAAACTTCAGGGTGAAAAAGGTAACCAGAGACAAAGATGGACATTTCATAATGGTAAAGGGGACTATACAACAAGAAGACATAACAGTCATCAATATTTATGCCCCCAATCAGGGAGCACTGAAATATACCAAGCAGCTACTAACAGAACTAAAGGGAGAAATTAACAAAAACATAACTGTATTAGGGGACCTAAATACATCACTGACAGTTACGGATAGATCATCCAAACAGAAAATAAATAATGAAATAGCAGCCCTAAATGACACATTAGATGAAATGGACATAATTGACTTATAGAGCACTTCATCCTAAAATATCAGACTATACATTTTTTTCTAGTGTACATGGAACATTTTCAAGGATAGACCATACATTTGGACATAAAACTAGCCTCAGCAAATGTAAGAAGATTGAAATCATACCAAGCATATTCTCTGATCACAAGACTCTGAAATTCGATATCAACTGCAAAATGAAAGCAGGAAAAACCACAAATACGTGGAGATTAAACAACATACTTTTAAAGAACAAACAGATCAAAGAAGAAATTAGAGGAGAGATCAAAAGATACATAGATACAAATGACAATGAAGATACATCCTACCAAAATTTTTGGGATGCAGGTAAAGCAGTTTTTAGAGGGAAATTTATATCATTACAGGCCTATCTCAAGAAACAAGAAAAATCCCTAATAAATAACCTTACATTACACCTTAAAGAACTAGAAAAAGAACAACAAATGAAACCCAAGGTCAGCAGAAGAAAGGAAATAATAAAAATCAGAGCAGAATTAAATGAAATAGAGAACAAAAAGACAATAGAAAAAATTAATGTGACAAAGAGCTGGTTCTTTGAAAAGATTAACAAAATCGACAAACCCTTGGCTAGGCTCACTAAGATAAAAAGAGAAAAGACACTAATAAACAAAATCAGAAATGAAAAAGGGGAAGTTATCACGGATGCCACAGAAATACAATGATCATCCAAGAATACTATGAAGGACTATATGCCACCAAATTTAATAACCTAGAAGAAATGGACAAGTTCTTAGAAACATATAGCCTTCCTAGGCTGAACCATGAAGAATTGGATAATCTAAATAGACCAATCACCAGTAAGGAAATTGAATCAGTCATCCAAAACCTTCCCAAAAGCAAAAGTCTGGGACCAGATGGGCTTCACTAGTGAATTCTACCAAAACTTCAAAGAGAGTCGAATACCAATCCTGCTCAAACTCTTCCTAAAAATTGAAAAAGAGACAGAACTCCCTAACTCATTTTATGAGGCCAACATTACCCTGATACCAAAACCTGGTAAGGATAACACACAAAAAAAGAAAACTACAGACCAATATCTCTGATGAATATGGATGCAAAAATCCTAAACAAAATTCTAGCAAATCGAATGCAGCAATACATTTAAAAGATTATTCATCACGACCAAGTGGGGTTTATCCCAGGGGCACTAGGATGGTTCAACATCCGCAAATCCATCAATGTGATACATCACATAAACAAAATAAAGGACAAAAATCATATGATTATATCAATTGATGCAGAAAAAGCATTTAACAAGATACAACATCCATTTGTGACTAAAACACTTAATAAAATAGGTCTAGAAGGAAAATACCTTAACATAATAAAGACCATATATGACAAACCCTTAGCTAATCTCATAATTAACAGGGAAAAACTGAAGCCCTTTGCTCTATGTTAAGGAACAGGACAGGGCTGTCCCCTATCACCTCTGCTTTTCAACATAGTGTTGGAAGTCCTCACCAGAGCAATCAGGCAAGAGAAAGACATAAAAGGCATCCAAATTGGGAATGAAGAAGTTAAATTGTACTCTTTGCAGATGACATGATTCTATACATAGAAAACCCTAAAGACTCCAGACCTGAAACAATAAACTGCATGGAAGAAAACATAGGTACTAAACTTATGGATCTTGCATTCAAAGGGCATTTTATGAATTTGACTCCAATGAATTTGACTCACAAGGGAAGTAGATGCTAAAATAAATGAAGGGGACTATATCAAACTCAAAAGCTTCCTCACAGCAAAAGAAACCATCAACAAAATAAAGAGGCAACCAACTGAATGGGAGAAGATTTTTGCAAACAGTGCCTCTGATAAGGGTCTAATATGCAAAATATACAAGGAACTCATACAACTCAATAACAAAAAAACAAACAACCCAATTGAAAAATGGGCAGAGGACCTGAAGAGACATTTCTCCAAAGAGGACATACAAATGGCAAATAGACATGAAAAAATGCTCAACATTTCTAATCATCAGAGAAATGCAAATAAAAACCACAGTGAGATATCACTTCACCCCAGTTAGAATGGCTATCATCAACAAGACAAATAGTAACAAGTGTTGAAGAGGCTGTGGAGAAAAAGGGACCCTCATACACTGTTGGTGGCAATGCAGACTGGTGCAGCCGCTATGGAAGGCAGTGTGGAGGTTCCTCAAAAAATTATGAATAGAATTACCATATGAGCCAGCAATCCCTCCCATGGGTATCTACCCCAAAAATCTGAAAACATTTATCCATAAAGACAAGTGTGCTCCAATGTTCATTGCAGCTTTATTTACGGTGGCCAAGACATGGAAACAACCAAAATGTCCTTCGATAGATGAATGGATAAAGAAGTTGTGGTATATATACACAATGGAATACTATTTGGCGTTAAGAAAAGATGATATGGGAACATTTGTGACAACTTAGATGGATCTTGAGAGTATAATGCTAAGCGAAATAAGTCAGACTGAAAAAGCAGAGAACCATATGATTTCACTGATATGTGGAATATAAACCAAAACAACAAAAGAACAAGACAAACAAATGAGAAACAAAAACTCACAGACACAGACAATAGTTTAGTGGTTACCAGAGTATAAGGACGGTGGGGGGTGGGAGATGAGGGTAAGGGGGATCAAATATATGGTGATGGAAGGAGAACTGACTCTGGGTGGTGAACACACAATTAGATTTATAGATGATGTAATACAGAATTATACACCTGAAATCTATGTAACTTTACTAAGAATTGTCACCCCAATAAACTGTAATTAAAATATATATATGTGTGTGTGTGTGTGTGTGTGTGTGTGTGTGTGTTTCAATCTATTTTAGTTGCTTTAAAGTACAGTTGTAAATTCAACAGTTAATACTCATTATTTTTTTTAAAAATCTTTTAAATTTTGACAAAAAAGGATAATTCCTCAATTTGAATAAGTAGTTTATAGCCAGGGGCCAACATTATATTTGATGGTGAATGCCAAAGGCATTTCCATTAAAATTTAAAAAAGGATACTATCTCAAATATTATATAACATTTTTCTGAATATTCTGGCCAGTTCATAAGCTATAAAAGAGAAATAAGAAACATAACTATTGAAAAGAGAGGAATTATTATTCTTGATCAACAAAATTATATACTTAGAAAATAAGAGAAAATCTCACTAAAATGATGGAGAAATATTTATCACTACTTTAAATAAACATTAAAACATTAAAAATGTAAAAAGCTAAGATTATGTTCATATTTATGGCAATATATAAAACACATCTAGAATAAACGTAAAAGAAAATGTGCAGCAATTATAAGAAGGAAACTATAAATCTTTTTTTTTTGTTGAGATTTTGTAAGATTTGCCAGCATCAAAGCCTAAACAGTATGAAGATATCAATTCATCCAAAATTAACTTATAAGGTTAATATTATTCTAGTTGAAATAATTTCTGTCTTGAACTGAATTGATTGAATTATCTTAGATTTTTCCTACTCTAGTGGCTTAGAAATTATGTCTGTTACTCTGTTCTTCTAGTGTTTTATCTTAAAATTTTAACAAAACAATGTAAACATGTTTGTCACTATCAGGACTTTATAATCTCTCCTGGAAGAGCGGCTCATTTCAATGCCTCACTCTCCATCACAAACAATTCCCATGTTCAGCTGAGATAGTCTGAAATTTTAGTACTAGATTATTTTTTCAGAAAGCTTTTAAATTAATTTGCCTTACATTTCTCAGCTATTTATTCAAACTTAATTATAAGTTTTACCCGTGCCACAGATTCTTGTGACACAGGCAGAATTATTATATGACTATTCGCAGACTTTCCCATGGCTCCTGCCCTCAACCCCTTCTAAAAGGATTATTCCATCTCTCCAACATCATTCCTGATGTCAGCTAATGTGATGTTGACACCAGGGTAATGGGTAAGCCACAAAATAGAGAGGAGTGCTTGCCTGCTTGTTCACTTATATTGGAAAAGGCAGGGAGTTACTCTAGAAAGGAGGGGAAAGGAGTATACAGAGGCATAGACGCGGTAGGAAAAAGGTTTTGGTGATCGTAGAAGAGAGAGATTTTGGATTTAAGGATGGTTGGCATATGTTAAAGATACTGAGAAAGGAAAAAAGAAGGACTGAGGATTTGAAGATGGTTTCCAGTGCATTATTAATATAATTTCTTTGGGCATTTTCTCAAGAAACTTCAAGAAAGATTTTAGTTGCTTTTAATTTTATCTACCTGTTTACTTGCTCGCTTGTTTGTTTTACCGTTGTGGCTTTGAAGGTGACTCCTGACTGAGACTGGACCACAGGGTACCTCAGCCTGACATGGATTACGTGTATACATCATTCAAGACAGAAATTCAGACCCAGAGAGATAAACCACATTCTTTTGACACCTGAGAAGGTGTCAATAGCTTGAATTATTTACTTTTTACTTTATAACAAATCATCTGGAAACTTAATGGCTTATAACTATAAATAGTTATTATTTGTCATGATTCTGTGATTTGGGTGGGAATTCCTTCTAGTCTAGGGTGGGTTGACTTGGCTTGGCCTCATTCATATAATAGCAGAACAATTCCTAACAGCCTCTGCTTGAGTTATATTTGTTATTGTCCTGTTAATCGAACCAAGTCACCTGGCCAGGCCCAGAGTTAGTATGGGAAATATGGGAACTGCTGCAAATTGCTTTTCAAAGGGGTCTGGTTAGAAAGAGAGGAATGATTTGTGGCCATTTGTGCAATCTGCCATTCTGAGTGAAAGAACATGTTAGTAAGGCAGGTTAGCTAATTAAAAGGCCTTCATACTTAAAGCAAAATGCAAAAGAACTAAAACGCAGTTAACTGAAGGGCAGTAACTACTGATGTATGTAGAAAAACTCAGGTGGCTCAGGAGATGAGGTTTGGGGAGGTATAGGATGGAGAAGGTGGGGATCATTGTTTTTTCTTTATATCTTTGTTTTATCTCATTGTGGCAATAATAAACATCTGTTACCATTATGATTTGTGAAATAGAATCTAACAAGTATATCTATTAGTTTCCTAGTGCTTCTGTAATAATTTACGACAAAGTGATGACATCAAACAGCACAAATTTTTTCTCTTACAACCCTAGATCAGAAGCCTAAATGAGTAGACAGGATTGTGTTCCTTCTGGAGGCTGTAGGGCAGAATCGGTTTCTTTGCCTTTTCCAGCTTCTAGAAACTGTCTACATTCCTCTGCTCATGACCCCGCCTAGTTCAGACCTCTGTTTCAGTCTGTCTCCTCTGACTCTGATGCTCCTGTCTCCTTCTTGTAAGTACCTTTGTGATTACATTGGGTCCATCAACTAATCCTGGCTAATCTCCCCATCTCAAGATCCTTAACATAATCACATCTGCAAACTCCCTAAGGTAACACAGTCATGGGCTTGGGGATTTGGATGGGACATTAGGATGTCTTTGGGGGGGCCATAATGAATTCAACCTGCCACAATGTATTAATTAAATTAATTTATTGGAAGCTCCTCAGGGAATCTGATATTCAGCCAGGTTAAGGAACCCTTGTCCTCACGTATTTCTCTGACTGTAGTCACAATGTCTCTGCTCAAGTAATTTTTCCATTCAGAAATTACCAGATGGCTGCAATTTTCCTAGTGGATCCACTAGGAAATGACGCCACAGAGACACCGCTATTGCCATTGTTCATTTCTGGGAGTTCTTACCTCTCCCTACGCAATTATAATGATCTTCTCAGGGTGACCATGGTAGTAAGACATGTCTTCTCAGGAAATCTGCCCACAGTTGCATAATCTGCCCAAGTCCTCATACCACAAGAACCTCCAGGAAGCCACACATTTAGACAAAATAATGTTTTGGTTGGTGTTTATGGGGTTATTGTTTCTCCACTAAGGGACTCATTCTGCTGTTTCTCTAGAATGAGTGGACTTGATTGAGGCAGACTTATGAGGGCGACCTTATAGAGGCCAGACCGTATCAGTGGATAACCCACCTCCAGACACACAGGGATCTCATAAAGAGAAACAAACTTCACATCTGGTACACTGTTATTATCTAAGCACGACTGCAGTTCCAGTCTGGTGATCAGTAATACACTATATAAGCGTGCCCACAGTTAGTAGGCGGCACTGTTGTATGCTTCCTTAGGACATGCAAATCCTTTGCGTGGAGGCGTTCAAAGGGAATATGTTCTGGTAAACTAGACTTGAGGATTTAAGTAGAACAAACATATGGACTCTTGATGCCAAAATTAAAATTCCATTTTCCAGTTTGCGCATTATCATCAGTCAGGCTGGGCCAGATTCAAAAACCACTATGAGAGTGCTAGCCTTTGAGTGGCTGCCAGAAACATCCACGTCCATCTCCTGGGGAGAGTACAAAATTTAAGACTGAGAAGGGGGAATTGTCCTGGTCTGCAATTCAAAATGTTTTAGTTGAAAAAAAGTGAAATCTATACAAATGAAACTGTGAAAAATGACATCTAAACCTTAAACTGTGATGAAAATCAGCTTTATTACTAGCACATACTTCCACTGACTTTAAACATAACTTCATATTCATGTTCCCAGGAAAGGGGGCTTTTATTGTGTGCTATGTATTTCTTGGGTTTCCAATGTTGACAAGTTAACCGATAATCAGGGAAGACACAGGATCTGCTCGCACCTTGATCTTGGACTTCCAACCTCCAGAACTGGGAGAAATAAATGTTAGTTAAACCACCCAGTCTATGGTATTTTGTTGCAGTAGCTCAGCAGACTAAAACAGTTCTTATAGTTCCTCAGAACCTTTGCTCTAGGGGGTTGTTCTGCCTAGAATGTTCTCTCTCTCTGTCTCTCTCTGTCTGTCTCTCTCTCTCTCTTTCTCTCTCCTCTCTCTCTCTGTGATCTAGGCATGGCTCACTCTTTTTTCATATTTAGATCTCTACTTGAGATTGGCCTTTACTGATATCATCCAATCTAGAGGAACTGTCAAGACACACTCTAATTTCCCTAATTTAACAATTTTCATATTACTTGTTACTTCCTGATGTTTTCCTTTTTTTCAGACTTAAACATTTAATTTTATTGTCTTTTATACCCAATTATAATATAAATCTATGAGAAAAAAGAGAGTTTGTATATTTGGTTTACTACTATATCTGTCACGCCTAGAAAAATGCTTGGCGCGTGGTGAGCAGTCTGGAAATATTTTTCAAATTAATGAAGAAAGAAAATATCAGGCTAACATCGACGGTATCCAGTTATTGCTTCCTCTTTTCAACTTTAGAACACATTCCCTAAACCATAGGTTCTCTGAAACCTTAAGGGTTTGTTTCAGTAATCCATGGGAATCTGAAGTAGCAAGTGACGTAATTTCTTCAACCATACAATCACTCTGGTACTAGGATTTTCTTTTTTTTTTTTTTTTTTTTTTTTTAATTAATTTTATTGGGGTGACAATTGTTAGTAAATTTACATAGATTTCAGGTGTACAATTCTGTATTACATCGTCTATAAATCCCATTGTGTGTTCACCACCCAGAGTCAGTTCTCCTTCCATCACCATATATTTGATCCCCTTTACCCTCATCACCCACCCCCCACCCCCTTACCCTCTGGTAACCACTAAATTATTGTCTGTGTCTATGAGTTTTTGTTTCTCATTTCAGATGTCCCCAATCATTTGAGTGACAGCCTGCATTTGAGTCACCCACCTTATCTTTGCCTACCAAAAAGAAATGGCTTGATTGCTTCAATCAATATGAAGCAGAGTTTCCAGACGAGGGTCCATGCCCTCCAGCCAAAGACTAGCAGGAAGAAACCTACGGTTGTACCTGCTGTGTCTATTGTTCCTTGAAGCAAGGCAGACTGCACACCGTGGGGAGCTGGAAAGCATCTCAATAAGACAGCGTGAGAAAGCACTTTTTATGGGATTTGAGCTATTGTTAGGTGATTTGGGGGAGGACTCCAGGAAAGAGGATGTTGCTCTGGATTGGATGGTCTCAGGAAGTGGGGTCATTCTATGAGTGAGTATCTTAAATCATATTTAGCCCAAGGAAAGACTAATGAGGCTAAAGGTGCAATTGATACAGAAGCAGCAGTCACTTGTATTAGCTGAGAGAGTGGACATTCGGTGTTTTGTGGTTTACACGGTGACCTTGTTTTTTTTTCTGTGCTTAGATAAGATTATGAAGTGTGTTTTGTTTGTTTGGTGTCACTTGACGTCCATCAGAGTGACCCTATCAGACGTTAGAAATCTGGGAGATTCTGAGAACAGCTAACTATGAATGCCAGGTCAGCTGCTAACCACACGTAGACCCAGTTATTAAGAGTCAGGCCAGTTCCCCAGGTCAGAGGCTGCCTGCTTGTTTTCACCAGCTTACTCAGAGATGATTGATTCCCCATGTCCAGCTTACACGTGGTTATGGTTAGCTTTTGTCTGATCAATCATGTAGTGAGGCAGCTTTGCCCCCACAAATGCTACACAAGGCATTGTAACTTACCCCAGTCAGACCTAAGTCCCTCTCCTTCAAATGTAGCTGTAGGTGTGATAGGTCCCGGAGGTTCCCTGGACCTCTGCTGACACTATCCAGAGAAGGTTGCAGTTGCCTTGGTGCAGGAGGGGGAGGGCCTGAGCTAAGGCAGTGACAGCGTGGATGTGGAGAAACTGGGGTAAACCATGTGGGAGAGGTCACATTCAGAAGGTCGTCAGAGAGAGGAACTGAGGATTCGGACATGGTTAAGTTAGGAGACTGGGTATTAGTGACGTTATGGACCAACAGGTATAGGTCCACAGCAAGTTTTTGCAGGGAGGTGATCCTTTCTGTTTGGGACATACTCAATTTGAGGTGCTCAAGGTAGAGATGACCTTGACAGTGGAGTATAAGATTTAATAGAGAGGGTTTAGCACTGGGACTCATCAATATGATGAATTCACCTTAGGTGACAAGGGTGAACATATAGAATCAGAAGAGAAGCAGCGTCTGAATAAAATGCAAATAAGCAACTGGGGAAAAAAGAGGAAGTATGAGGCATTTCTCCAAAGTCAAAACCAAAGTTAAGAAAGGGCTAATCAATGTGTGCTTTAAAACAAAAAATCAAAGGCACGTGGGAAATCAAAGGCTGTGAAGACAAAATAAAGCATGGCCATTTTCATTCATTTATTCAAGAAATAATTATTGAGCATTAAGTGCCAAGGGCTCTTCAGGACCTGGAAATAAAATATGGGTTGGGGGACGGGGACAGGTGGGGAAGAAAACAGACAAAAATTCCTGCTCTCCTACTTCTTACATTGTACTGTGGAAAACAAATAATAAATAAAATGGACAACTAAATTAAATAAGATTAGAAGGTAATAAGTATTTTGGAGAAAAATAAGTCAGAGAAGGAGAATGGATTGAGCTGGAAGTGTGGGAGGGAGGTTTTCAGTTTTAGAGAGGGTGTTCCTCGACTATGAAGTGGACTTAGAAAAAAGATTTGAAGTAGGTGAGAGGTTAGTGATGCTGTTATCCGGTCAGATCATTCTAGATAGCAAGGGAGTTCTCCTCACTGACATTAGCCACACCAACAAGAGAAGAATAGCCTTCTTTGATGCCATCCACGTAGTAGGTACTCAATATATATTTAGTGGACTAATTAACACAATGGGTATTCAAAGAAATTTCAAGTAATCAGTTCTAGAAGCTCAATCAATATATAGACATGACAATACATTGATTTGGAAAAAATATTTAGTAATATCTTCTTGATAAAATAAAGTGCACACCTAAGGATTGTAACATAGCAATTTATGAGAGTTCTCTTTGTTTCTTTCTTTCAAGAGTAGGTATCAAAGAAACTAGTCATGCAATAAGTATTTGAAGGATTAGAACGTGAGTGCTTGGTTTAACTGCTTTGCGTTTCTTTAGGGGATGATATTTCATTGTCCTTTTGCTTCTATCCAGTGTTTCATCCAAAAAGAACTTCTTGTATAAACATTGCAGTCTTATTCTATTGACAAACAACAGCACACAATTTCTTATGGCTGAGGTATCTAATATAAAACATCTATATACACATATACATACAAAATTTATAACAAGACTATGTTACCAGTTAAATGTGTCTTGATTTTTGAGAACTGAAATATTTGCTTTTCCACTAGTGCCCTGGTGAGTTCATAAATGATGGAAGTACTTTGGCTTTCAGAGAGATGCTATTTCTTTGCAATGTTACATCTTTGGGGAACAAATATGAAAAATAAAATGTGTCATTTTACATGATACAGAGTCTTTTTATTGTCACCTTCCTGGCTTTAAAAGTAAGTGGGACAAATCATAAAAAGACATATTGTAGGTGCAGGTTCTGCCTTAAATTTAGATATTCTAATGGAATGTCAATTCAGTGAGTCTTTCTCCGTGTCTCTTACTTCTCCCTTTCCTTACCCACGGGCAGTGTGACCTGGTAATAAAGCACTAAGCTGTGAATAGTATGATTTATTTTGGGCTGGCAGCCTTTATCAGCTTATAGCTCTTGGAGATGATGATTTTTCTACCAACTTACTCCATGGGAGTGCTGTCAAAATCCATCAGATTGAGCCCAGGGAATTTAATAGAAGTGGATGTGTACACAGGTGACTTTAAGGACAATTTGCCAAATTTTCAGGGATCACAATTGTGATGATCAATTATATACATTTTTTTTGCAGACTTAGAAAGTGATACTAAAAAAATTAATGGAATCACACTAAGATTACTTCACATCTACGAGAGTAGCTTTGATAAAAAAGACAAACAATAACAAGTGTTGACGAGATTGTGGAGAAATTGGAGCCTTCGCATGCTGCAGTTGAGAATGTAAAATGCTACACTGTGAAAAGCAGTTTAGCAGTTCTTCAAAAAGTCAAACATAGTAACCATATGACCCAGTAATTTCATTCCTACACACATACCCAAAAGCTTTGAGAACATATGTCCACACAAAACTCATACACAAATGTTCATAGCAGCATTATTCAAAATAACCAAAAAGTAGAAATAACCCAAATATCCATCAACTAATGAATGGATAAATAAAATGTAGCATGTGCATACAATGAAATAATAATTAGCCATAAAAGAGAATGAAGTACTGATACATGCTATAACGTGGATGAGCCTTGAAAGGCATGCTAAGTGGAAGAAGCCAGACATAGAATGGCAGATATGACATGCCAGTTATATAAAATATCCAAAATAAGTAAATCCATAAAGACGAGAGAGAGAGAGAAAGAGAGAGAGAGAGAGAGAGAGAGAGAGAGAGAGAGAGAGAGAGAGAGAGAGAGAGAGAGAGGTGCTTACCTAAGACTGGGAAGTTTGTGGATAAGTAGGGAGTAACTGATAAGAGGTATGGAATGTATATTTTAGGTGTGATAAAAATGTACTAAAATTAGATAGTGATGGTTGCATAACTTTGTTAATGTACTAAAAAAGTCATTGGATTATTCTCTTCAACAGGATGCGTTTTATGGTATGTGAATTATATCTCAACAAAGTTGTTATTTTAAAAATGTTTTAAATCAAGGATGTGAAATTTGATTGATTATCAGATGATATAAAGGGATTGTTACTAATTTTTGGTATGATAATACTGTGGTAATATTTTCTTAATGGAAATTTGGGCTACTTCTTTCAATGATCTGAGGCAATGTTTTTAAAATGGGTCTTATGAAGATGATTAAATACTTACGAATATATATATAAAAAAATTATTATTTTTAATTAACTGCAAGCCCCTGTTGCTAAGGTGGTAGGTACTCTGTTGCTAGATTTTTGTCATATAGACATGGTGGTCATAAACTATAAATCCCAGATTAGTGCTGTGATCTTAAGAAAATGGCTTAGCTGCTGCAAGACTTAGTTTTCTCTTCTATAAAACAGAGATTGTTATAAGGATTGAAAACTCCCAGGGCAGTTGTGAAAGCCAGTAGGCAATTGAGAAATGGTGGTTGTTGTTGTTGACAGGGCAGGAGGGGTAGGAGGGTGGTTAACTGTGTTACATTGATTGTAACACACATTTTTTTTTCCATTTTAGCAGCTCTGAAGTTAAGATTCATCTATTAATCAATGGCACTGCATAGCTCAATTGGAAATATTTTCCTTTGTTAATGGTACATAAAATAAAGGCATATCTTACACTCAACAGATACTTGTTAGACTCCATGAAATAACGGTTTTGCTAGAACTATTACTACTACTCTTACTACTGTGACATAGGTGGTTTTCATTTTCCATCTTTTTGGTCTTCTGACACATTTGATCTTCAAAGAACATCAATTTATTTCTTCTGTCTTCTCCTCCTTCCCCATTTCTTGTCTCTTGTCCCCATTTATTATTCCTTGATCTAACAATTACAGTCAGTAATGACTATAAGCAATCAATTTAAACTTCTTCAAAAAAGGTAAATATGTGAGGTGATGGATGTGTTAATTAACTCAATGGGAATCCTTTCACAACATATGCATTGGCAAATTATCACATTTTTACACTTTAAGTATCTTATAATTTTATTTGTGAATTGTACCTCAAGAATGCTGAAAAAAAAAACCCACTTGCTTAAAACCACAATGAATGAATAAATAGACAGATAAAACAATTAAATGCAAAAAAAGATGCTCCTTTAGAAACGAGGCCAGAGCTTAAAAATGATCTTTCTCAAAAATGACATTTATATAGGAAAGTTAAATGTATAAGCTAGTCTTTATTTTCAAAGGGAAAAGAAGTGACAATTACATATAATTCAAATAAAACCCCTTCCACTTAAAAAAGCAAAGTCTTTCATCTTGGCTGCTTTAGTATCTATGAAATAGGTATAGCAATAGCTCTACCAATCTTATGTTCTAAACAACGTTCCAGGTACTGAGAACATAGCAGTGAACTGTAGAAATTATTTACCCATGGGTAGCTTGTATTCTAGGGGAGCAGGGAGAGAGGGGCCATAAATTAATAATCATTTACTGTGTCAAGTAGTTATATGTGCTGTAAAAATAATAAAGTGGAATAAAGGGGTTAGAGTGTAATGGGTTGCTTTTTTCTTATAAGGTGTTCAGGGAAGCCTTCTGTGATTAGGTAATAATTGAGTAAAAAAATAGGAAGATAAATAATCATTATGAAAATACTCTATAAACTATAAAGGTAAGGAAGTAATTTTTTCTCATGCTATAAAATCATTGTGTTCTGGGTTTGGCCCTAAAAAAAGACTCCAGTCCAATCTCTGTGTCATTATGAAGTTCATGGGCTTGTGTGAGAGACAGACACACATGGAAACAGTAATTGCCATGCAGCATGATAACTACTAATATGGAAAAGTCTAACACTTCCGTGGAAACACATAGGAAGCAGACCATAACAGAAGGCTTCACAGATGAAATACCATTTGAGCTGAATCTTTAAAACTAGTTTTTTAATTAAAAAATGTTTTTAGAGAAAATTCATATAATACAGAAAAGCCCACAAGAAAGAAAATATCATCCCCATTACATATTTTTAGTTTTGTTTTGTCTTTTGACATGTCAAAATCAGAATTAAAATCTCTCCTTCCTCACTCCTAGGGTTGGCAGACTTTTTCTGTAAAGGGAGCTAGCGTAAATATTTTAGGCTTTGTGGACCTGACGTCCTCATCACAGCCACTCAACAATGCCAACGTAGCACAAAAGCAGCCACAGACAATACACAAATGAATGAGCATAACTGTGGCCCTGTACATTTTTATTTATAAAAACAGGCAGCCAGCTGGATTTGGCCATATTTTGTCATCTCCTGCCTTCCCTTAAACCCCAGAGCTTTGTAATACAAATGCGGAGTATGACCAGTTTTTAAATTTTTAGCTAAGACTTAAAAGCTGCGTAAGAGTTTTCCAGGATAGAGTCCAGGGAGCAACAAAACAATGCAAACATATTGAAAGTCATGTGCAAAGTTATGGTCATGAAAAAGGAAATCACGGGCAATTCAGAGAACTTAACTAACCTTAGTTAATATAGTTAGACCTGACGTTTTACAAGCTAAATCAAAATGCTCCTGTGTCGTAATAAATTAATGACAATCTTCTATGTTACTAGGGGTGGAGTGGCAGTGCTGAGAAGGAATGACTAGAAATATCTCAATTTTAACTTTTTCCTTCATTGTCCTTTTTGAGTCGAAGTTCATACTTCCAGTTGTAGTCATTTCCTAGTATTGAGATGTGAATAACATGAACGTTATGACTTTAATATCGTCATTTCCCCCTTAGCTCCAACACATTTCTAAAGATCTTTTCTGACCCTGCTGCCATAAGCTTTTAACTTCCTCATATTTACTGCTGAATTTTGACATCATTAGCTTCCCTGACACCTGGTTTTCTTGCACTCGAGCTAGATAATCTGGATCCTTCTGACTGATTCCTATAGCCCTGTATATCTCTGCTAAGACTTTCTTTCCAACCACCCCTAAAATTCTCTTCTGCTTCCTGTATGGCAAATTACATAAACAAAGTCAAGTGCATGATATACACCACTTACCAAGAAAACCTCTCGTTAGGAAAATGAAACCAAGAAGTTGAGCATTTAAAGGACCTTTTAGAATTGCTCTGCTGTCTTTGGACAAATGCGTGTATTATCTCTTAAAGATCTGCCTGATATGGCAGTTTGGGCATTGGAATGAGACATATGTTTGAATCCCAACTACTTATAAATATGGTAAGTTAAACGAATCACTTTACCTCTCTTTGTCTCATCTTTTAAATGGATATTTAATTACTTCACAGGATTGTGGTATCAAAAAACAATTTGGGTAGAAGCTTGGACTAGTATCCAGCAAGTTATAGGTACTTAATCAATGTTAAGCTCCTCATCCCCATTAATTAATATGTATGACTATTTACAAATTTGAATATGCTTCATGAACCGAAATATGGAAAATCAGTATTTATCCACTACTGTAGAATTATTTAATACTGAATGTAACTTAAATACCTTGGTTTTAAAAAAGTTAAAATAACATGTAAATCATCTTGAAGAAAAAAAGAAGAAAAGGGAGAGGGATGAAGGAGAAATTGAAATAACATTCCTACCCTAGCTTCTTTTGACTTTCATCTTAAGCCTTAACACGCTCATAATTTTTAGTAATATGTTATTTATTCCTAGCCCAACTTTGTCCTCACTCTTATTTTTCTTTCTTCTTTCATTGTGCCTTTAACTCATGTTACTTGTTATATTTTATGTTCATCTGTAAGCTCCCTGAAATCCTTTCTGGAGCATAGTGAGGTATAAATAAAATAAAATATTGTGTGTTAGAGATGGCAACCTCAGAAAGAGAGTCCAAGGAAATCAATAATTCTTAACAATACTTAAAACAGTATAGTCCCAGCCCTTAATCTGGGCCCTGTTGGGTAACAAAACCAACAGTTTGCCTTTTCTTGAACCTGTTTTACTAATTTGAAAAATTAAAATAGCTAACATTTATCAAGTACTTTGTATGTGCTGACTGTTAGGCTAAGAATTTTACATGTGTTCATTCATCTAATTTTCCCAACAATTCTGGGAGAAAGTTATTATTTATTATCCCCGACGTATAACTGAGGAAATCGGTGACAAAGAAATTAAGTTACTTAGAGTCACACACCTGGTAAGTGTAAAGCTGGGGTCCCACTGGAGGCAGCCCAACTCCAAACGCCTTGCCCTTAGCCACTGTGTAATGTGACTCAAGAGGATTTACAAAGGCATTATAAAGGACTTAGAAATCCTTTTACAATTCCTTTCTTTATTTGGTTTTTGTCTCATGGGTATTTATAAATCATACCAAAAAACCATTCTCTTATAAATCAATTTACTGCCCTTAAAGTTGTTATTTCTTGGTCCTTTCTTCAATATATTTTTCAAAATTTTAAAATAGATTTTGCATGGCAAAGAAAGAAAGAGAATGAGTGAGAATAGTTTGCCTTTTCAAACAGTCGACTCAATTTAGCAAAATATTTGTGGCAACATCACTATATCAGACAATGTCAGGCCCTGAGCCCACACAGAGGTGGTGTCTTTGGCTGCGTGGTGTCTAGAGTCCAAATATGAAACATGCGGTGATAAGATAAGATGGTAGGGACACACGATGCTCTGAAATCATGGTGGGGTGGGGGTTACTATACCCAGATGGATCATTTAGGGAAGGATTCCTGCAGAAAAATTGCCTCTATTGAAGTCTTTTGAAAGACGAGAGCAGAAGAGAAGTGGTGGTGGTCAAGGTATGGTATATCAGTCTGCTCGGGTTGCCATAACAAAATGCCATAGACTGACTGGTTTAAGCAACAGAAATTTATTTCTTATAGTTCTGGATGCTGGGAAGTCCAAGATCAAGGTGCCAGCCAACTTGGTTTCTAATGAGAGCTCTCTTCTGGCTTGTAGATGGCTGCCTCCTTTTTGTGTCCTCACATGAGGGTAAGGGGTGGAGTAGGAGAGAGAAAAGAGAGGAGAAGGAGAGGGAGTGCCCACTCTGGTGTTTCTTCTTATAAGAACACTAATTCTGCTAGATAAGAGCCCCACTCTTAGGACCTCATTTAACCTTAATTACCTCCTGAAAGCCCTATCTACAAATACAGTCACATCAGAGGTTGAGACTTCAACATATGAATTTGGGGAGACACAAACATTCAGACCATCATGTATAAGTAGGGGGAAGGAGGAGAATAGGGTTTGAGCATGGAGAGTGCTTCAGGAAAACGTTGTAGAATGAAGAGCCCTATTGCTTTCAAGGACTTGAACATAATTTAACAATTAGAGTGCTTGGATACTAGAGATAGGGAGCGTACAAATGTAGTTGCTGTGTAGACTTTATCCAAAGAGCAATAACAATGACAAGCCGTTAAAAGACTCAGGACAGGAGGGGCATGGTGGAACTGAATTCTTGAGGACCTCTGTTGTAGTAGGGAAAATAGATTGGAGAGGGGCAAGGTGGAAGGCAGACAATCAAGGAGATGTAGTTTTAGGGTAGTGACAATGAAGGCACAAAGAAGTGAACAGATTGGAGAGCTGTTTAGGGGGTCAAAATAGCAGGACTTAGAGATAAATTGAACACTGTAGAAGAGGGAAAGAGAGGTGTCAAAGATGGCACCCAAGTTGGTGACCTGGGTTTCCCTAGCACTTGGTCCTGGAAAAGACAGGAGCTACATACAGAATACAAAGACAGAATTGTCACTGTGTCCCAGGCAGGGCAGTGAGAAAACTCTCCCCTGGTTGCTAACTGCCTCAAACATAGTTGACAATCAGAACTTTCTGTCATTGAGCTTGCCTTTTATAGCCACCCATAAGCCTTAAAGTCTAAAGGCTAGTAACACCTCATTGGTGTTTATTTGTCAGCTTTTACCAATTTCCACATAGACTTGTGTTCTGAATATTCCTTTTATCTTTGGTTTATTTTCTCAAAGTCCACGGGGACTCTAGAACTATAAGAAACATACCTCTGTGATCTTGTCAAGTGTATATTGATTGGCTGAGCAATCTTGAAGCAAAGAGATTTTAGATTTCTCTTCTGAAATATATTGAGATGAAGAAGTAGTATTTAAGTATTGTAATAACAATAATAATGGTTATTGTTACTTAGCACTGAGTAAAGACATATAAATATACATCAAATTTAATCCTCTTTGGTAGGTGCTTTTATGATCTCTTCTTGTATGTACACACTAAGATTTTGGATTTAAATGACTTGCTAGTAAATGACCCAGCTCAGAGGTCAAACTCAGACAGACTACATCATGACACGCCAATTCTGTTTTTTACACTCTTTTGTCTCTCCAGTTTTATTTCTATGATGGTTTAACAATTGAAGTGTAATTTTAAACATTTGTCTATTAAATCATTAGCATTTATAGTGTGATTTAAAATAACATTATGATTATAATAATGGAGGCTTATTCTGTGACACTTGGAAAATATAAAGAAAATACAAATAATCTAGAATCCTACCACCTAGAGGTAACTATATTATAACTTTGATGTATTTCATGCCAGTGTTTTTTAGTACATACTTTTTAATAGTTGACATCAGTGTTTATACATTTTAATCATGTTTTTTCATTTAAATTATAAATATAATCCTGTCTCCTTGCTGTTAAACATGATTTACAAATGTTATTTTCAATGACTGCAAAATATTTCATTGTATGGGTATACTGTAATTGATGTAACCATTCAAGCATTTTTGAACATTTAGTCTTTTCTCATTTTTCACTATTATAAATAACACATTTGGTATTTCAAGTTATTTTCTTTAAAAATATCACCAGAATTGCTTCAGAAAGGGTAGGTGCAATTTTAAGGCTCTTATTACTTTAGAAAACAATGGAATAATAGACACTCCCATAAGCAGGAAATGAAAATCTCCGCCTCATCAGACTCTCACCAGCACTGTGCATTATCAATGTTAGATCTTTATTAATAATTTAAGTATTTTTATAATTTCATTTAATACCTATTTCTATGGCTACAAATAATGTTTACCATTATTATATACCTTTGGGATTGTTCTTAATGTTAGTTTCTTTTTCTTTTCCTGTTGTTATCCATTCATCTTTTCATTCATTTAACACATATTTATTGAGCAACTATTATATGTTGGGTTCTATTTGAAACTCTAAAACAGTGCAGTAAACAAGATAGGCCAGGTGCTAACAGTCTAGGGAAAAGGCATATAGTATATGGGTTTAAATATATTTTTTTAATTCGATGATAAAGGGTTATGCAGACTACTTATTTAAGGGAGGTAATATGATGAAGTAATAAAACAGAGTTCTTAAAGTTTTGGTCTCAGGAACCCTTTACATTCTTACTGAGGACCCCCATATAGGTTATACCTATCAATATTTACTGTATTAGAAATAAAAACTGAAAAAAAATTAAAATTTTAACATACTCAAGCACATCAGAGAAATGTAATCACCCACCATGTAGCCTCTGGAAAACTCCACTGTACACTCATAAAGGAATGAGAATGAAAACACAAAGACTGCTTTAGTATTATTCTAAAAACAATTTTGACCTCATAGACCCCTTGCTGAGATCTCAAGGACCCTTGGAATCCTCAGATCACAGTTCGAGACTTACTGTGACTGAAAATGTCTCGATACTTTGGATTGGGTGGTTAAAGGAGGTCTCTCTGAGGATATGACATTTGACTCGGGATCCAAGTGATGAGAAAGAACAATAGTGTGAATGTCAAAAGCAAAATAATTCAGTTTGTGAAAATTCATCAAGTCATGTGTGTGTTCGTGTGTGCATGTGTAAACATATGTGTATGCATACACACATGTGTATGGCTTGTACATATACATACATATATACACATGTGTATACACACATACACAAACTTCTGAAAATATAATATGCTTCAATAAAAATGTTTTTCAGAAAGATTTAAAAGTAGAGATATTAAAAAATTAATTGAAAAATAAGGGAAAATATACGCATACATGCCAAGTGTGGCTCTACTAAACTCAGCATTTTTTATCAATATTAAAGACACACAACCCAAATATACGTGGATTTCAGATTACGTACCTCGCCACTGAAAGAGTAAATATATATTTGCTCTAAACCCTAAAAGTCTCTGTCTCTGGAGGATGTCTTCCTGAAACTCGAGTTCTATATTGACTTTTGCATTGTTTTGAGTATAGAAAAACAAAAACTGATAGACACAGACAATAGTTTAGTGGTTACCAGAGGGTAAGGGGGTTGGGGGGTGGGAGATGAGGGTAAGGGGGATTAAATATATGGTGATGGAAGGAGAACTGACTCTGGGTGGTGAACACACAATGGGATTTATAGATGATGTAATACAGAATTATACACCTGAAATTATGTAATTTCATTAACAATTGTCACCCCAATAAATAAAAAAATAAATTAATTTTAAAAAAAGAAAATAAAAGTAATAAAAATAAAGAAAAATAAATACTCACAAATTTGGGCCCATGAACAAAATTTCCACCCTGAATTTGGGGCACCAGATGGCCAAACAAGTTCTTATTTATTTTCAGTCTCATCAAAAAAATTGATGCCCAACAACTGAATGGGCTACTTATTTTTTTTCTTTTCAAAAATCTAAATTTTTAAAATTACCCAATTAAAATAATGTTAATGAAAATTTGGATACATTAAAAAGGTATATAATCTCAAACCCTAATACAATTATTAAGATTTTGCCTATTTCCTTTTTTGTTAAAATAGGCATGTTTTTACTTGGTACAATTAAATGTAATAATATTGTATCCTGCTTTTTTTAACTTAACATATAATTTACTTATTCACTTATTAATTATACTTATGATTTATTTTCTGCCCCTACTAGAATGTAAGTGTTACAAGAACAGGGTAGGGGTTACGCTTATTTTGTTCACTGGTATCTTTCAAGTGCTTATAATAATAATGCTTTCCAAGTGCTTAGAATAACATCATAAGTGACCAATTAATATCTTTCATTGACTGAATATTGAGCATATCATATATATCTTTTCATATTGCTATAATCTTCTATTACTTCAAATAGACTCTATTCTTTACTTTTGAGGAGAATAATCCAAAATAAAAGCCTCCTGTTGAATGTTCTATGTTTCACATTTCAAGATATCATCTTATTAATACTCTACATCTCAAAATTGGATGCAAACTCAAATACCTATAATCTTAGGCAGTTAATAAATTAACATGTGGGGTGTAAAAGAGGGTTGCAGTAAGAAGTAGTGGGGTCTGTGGAAAATTTGAGAGTACGTCTCCTACCATATCCAGAGAAGGCAGCAGCCATCAACTCTAGCCAATAATATCTATGCAAGAATTAAAGACCAATGCTGCCAGGTCATCTGACTTTTTCATAAGAATAAAGAAATTTGACAATTTATCTCTATGCTCCCAATCTTCAATGTTGCCAACTAAATCAATTTTTTTATAAAGCGCTGAAGGTCTAATCCGCACAGCCAAACAAAATGAATCCAGGGACACTTCACATACAGTAGAATGGCTGTTATTAAAAAACAAAAAAGAAAATAAACAAGTGTTTGGCAAGGATGTGGAGATACTGGAACACTTGTGCATTGCTAGTGGGAATGTGAAATGGTGCAGCCATTGTGGAAAACAGTATGGCAGTTCCTCAAAAAATTAAACATAGAATTACCATATGCTCCAGCAATTCTAGTACTGGCTATACAGCCGAAAGAATTGAAAGCAAGTTTCTGAAGGAATATTTGTACTCTCACACTCATTGCAGCATTATTCACAAAAACAGAAAGGTGGAAGTAACCCAACTGTCCATGACAGATGAATGAAGAAGCAAAATGTGGTCCATATATACAATGGAATGTTATTCAGTCTTAAAAAGTGAATGAAATTCTGACACATGCTACAGCATGAACGAACCTTTCATATATTATGCTAAGTGAAATAAGCCAGACATCAAAGAACAAATATTGTATGATTCCATTTACAGGAGGTACCGAGAATTGGCAAATTCATAAAGACAGGAAGTAGAATAGTGGCTGCCAGGAGCTGGCGGGGAGGACGGAATGAGGAGTTAGTTTTCAATTGATACAGAGCTTCAGGTTGGAAATATAAAAATTTCTGAAGATGGATGATTGTGATCGTTGCCCAACAATGTAAATGTAATTAATACCACTGAACTGAACACTTAAAAATAGTTAAAAAAAAAAAAAGAATCCAATGGTATCAACCTCTAATTTGGGACTTCTCCTGAATTTCTCTATGTAAATTGTGTATCAGCCAACTGTGTTTTGCAATTTCTTGTGCAGTTACTTGCATATGTAACAACAATGGTTTGATCTTTTGTTTTATGATTCGTTGTACAGAATAGGCTGCCCCAGAAGCAAATGTATCAGTAGAGATAAGACACACTAGACCTGGATATTACAGAAGAAATTAAAATGCTTACAATCTGGGCTTTTACCATTCACCATTTAAGGGCTTTTGAATGCTATTATTTTATGAGTATATTTGATAGCGTACAGTCTTTTAGCATAATTTGCCTCCTAAATTCCATTTCTGTAACTATCAATGATTCTATTTGAAACCCTAGGGAATATGCCTCACTTCTCTGTGGTTTTCCGTCATCATTAAAATTAAGACACTAGTACTCACAAACACAATTAGCTAGAATGTGCTTTAAGATCCTTGAACTCATATTACTATGTGTAAGAAAGTGGAACAAAGTAATTATTATTAAAACTAATATCTACTCTCCTTCACATGGCTAAATCATACTTAACACCATCTCATGCTATTAAAGACTCAACAGGATACAAACTGAAAAAAAAACACCATGAAGACAATAAAATAATAAGTTTTGTTTTGTTTCAATTAGGTTGGTGCAAAAGTAATGGCGGTTTTTGCAATTATTTTTAACCTTTTAAACTGCAATTACTTTTGCACCAACCTAATAATTATGGAAAAGATAAAGTTATCAAGCCAGTTAAATTTCGATTTTGTCTTTCTAATGCTCCAACTGAAGATTCCAAAGTTAGTGTTCCCATAAGCAGGACCTCCATTTTGGCAAAAAGAAATAAGTAGAAATTAGTCCAAAACATTAATATTTTAAAAATTGCAGATTCTGAGTCCAGTAGATTTAAAAGGAAAGAAAAAAGTGAAAGAAACAAATCTGATAGATTACAATAAAAAAGAACAAGTTCCCAAAGGATGTAAAACTTCATCTCTTTTTTCTCTCCTCTTTGCTTCCACTCACTCCCCTCAGAAAGGCCTAATTTTAGCCTTCAACAAGAAAATGCTACACCGCTTTAGCAAATCAAATACTTTTTATCGGAGACAGTCTCTAAGGAGAATGGAGCTAACTGAAAATTAGATGGAATTTAATTTTTAATCCAGAAATGTATTCTTCACAGGAGTCCTTTAAATAGCAGATACCATTTTTTTTATGATTAATGCGGGTGTTAAGAACCCCAAAGTTGGTCACCTCTGGGAATAGCTCTGTAATTCCTTTAGCAAGATGACGCTAAGGGAAGTCTGCCTCCTTTGTCAGGCCTGACTCACAGAGCATTTGCTGAGTTTAAAAAGTTGAGAAACATGTACATTTTGTATTTCATAGGGCCAGAGGGGCTACAGAGCTGAAAGAAGAGCACAGATTATCTGGCTTTTCCTTCTTATTAATGTCATTGATTTAAACAGTTTAATATGTAGATGAAAGTTGAATATTTCTTTCAGACATATTGGTGTATCTTCGTTTTGTCAGAGCCTCTAAAATAGAGCCTCTAAAATAGATTCAGAGCCTCTAAAATAAAAGGAAAGATGACCAATTCTAAGACTGAAAATGCAAGTGTTATAAATCAGGTATATGGTTTGTTCACTGACATAGGAATTAGAAATGTATCTAAAAGACAATGAAGTTTATCAAATTCTTTAATTGAGGTAAATACCTTCATGTTTAAAATCAATAATGTGATTCTGAACCAAACTGAACATTTCATTCAATTTGCTCACATGTTCTCAAAGAGAAAAGAAAAAAAGGATCAACAAATAAACTCTCTTCCTCTCTTTTAATTCCCAACCCTTGGAGAATATTAGGTTGAATGATATACATTATCATTTTTTAGGTCAAACACAGTTGGAACTAGCAATTTCATATGGTTCAAGCTTCACGTTTTCTGTTTTTCAAGTCATGAAACTAGAATATCTAGTGAAGATGCTTCTCACATTAGATATAGATGACCAACTGTCCACTTTGTGCAAAAACCATAATGTCAACTGGAAGGTTTTAGGCTGTAGACTTCGTGAAGAGCCATATATGCTCTTGGAAATATGCATGTGGAGATACGTTTCCTGTTAAAAAGTCCAGCTGCATGAATCAACGTTGTTCTAGTCTCAGTTATGATTTTGTGCCACTACCCGGGTGGCAGTTGTCTAATCTGGCTCGACTATCAATGGGAACAATTCTGGCTCCTGTAGCTGCCTGGGACTTTGGGACTCAAGCATCATTCTGAGAATCTCCCCATTAGCTGGTACCCAATTCGTTTGTATGATTGAAGATGTTGGCAAGAAAAATATTGGCTCTCCTTTTTCCTGCCATTTCCCAAGATTAAGTTGCCTGCTTTATCTATCCCAATCTGAGAGTGCAAGCTGGGCAGAGAATGAAAGCCAATTACCAATTGCATAAAATCCTATTTCACATGACCATAAGATTTTACTCTAGTATTATTACCAATATTGTTTTAACAGCTTTTAAGGCCTTTGGGCACCAGACTTGTACTCAAAAATATATTCTCACCTTCATGTCAGTTTTTTGTAGGCCAACAACCATAAAATACCCAGTTTTAGAAAAATAGCTAATGTACTAGATTGTTTTCGTGGGTTACTTCAACCCTATGAGGTAGGCAGACTTGTTTTTCTTATTTTAAAGGGGAGAAAACTGAGGCACAGAGAGGTAACTAAATTGGTCAAGGTCACTGTGTTAGTTTCCTAGGGCTGCTGTACCAAAGTACCACAAACTTGGTGACTTAAGACAACAGAAATTTATTGTCTCACAGTTCTGGAGGCTGAAAGTGAAATCAAGGTGTCAGCAGGGCCATTCTTCATTTAAAACCTGTAGGGGAATTCTTGTCTCTTCCTAGATCCTTGTAACACCAGGTGTTCCTTGGCTTGTAGATGTTATCATTCCAATCCTCCTCTCAATTCAACATCATCACATAGCATTCTCACTGTGTGTCTCTGTGTCTTCACATGGCTGTTTTCTTATAAGGAAACCCATCATATTGGATTAGGAGCCCACTCTACTTCAGTATGACCTCATCTTAACTAATACATCTGCAGTGACCATATTTCCAAATTAGGTCACATAGTGAGGTATTGATGGGTTCGGACTTCAACATATCTTTTCTGGGGGACAATTCAACCCATACCAGTCATATAACTGAAAGCGGTATAACAAGGGGCTGCCTGAAATTTCAGGATATGGAGGGGGTTACATATGGCATGATGTTAAATCACAGTATACGCAATAGCTAACAGGTTTTAGATGGTGTCTCTCTCAATTTAAAGACATCTCTTGAACACCTTTCCTTTCCCTTAATCTCCTCTGGAAGCAAATACTCTATTGTTGGGTCAATCTTTGGGTCAGTCCCATAGTATTCCAATGTATTACTTTTCATACCTTTGAGAATCAGAAGGACAATTAACATGAAAATTACGTAAGACAAATGAAAAGCTATACAAATTAACACACACAATGATAATAAGGAATCCTCTAAAAATTTACTAATGCATGCTTTTGTTTTCTTTAATGGTAACTAATCTTTATCTAGTATGTACTATATCCAGGCATTTTACTAAGTACTTTAAAAACAAAAGTTTTGGACCATTTGGTCGTCATAATAATCTCTTGAGGCAGGGAATATGATTGCTCTCACTTTGCAAATGTAGATGCTAAAGTTTAGAGAAACCAGTTGACTTGCCCAAGGTCACAAAACTGGGTTCCAGACAATCTGCAGAGCCCAGGCTCTTCACCATCCTGATCCTTTCCTCTCTTTTCCCAAGATTATAAACATTGGTGACACTGTTAATCAGTTTAAAAAAAAAAGAAAAAAGGACAGTATCCTGAAATCCGATGCCCCAACATTTCATTGGGGTTTATGTGAAATCTCATTTCAAGATTATAAAGATGTTCCTGTGATTCACCCTAATAAAATTACTCCCAGTTAAAGAAGAAATTCGATATGCTGTCTTGTCTAAGCTCTATCCAATCACAAAAGAGTAATGAACTCCAGGTGTATAAAAGCTTTCTTTTTCACAGACCCCTAAAGGTGTAGTAAAATAATAATAAAATCTAAAACAACACCTTGAATAAACTATACACAGCTATGCAACAGGCATATGTAATATGGCAAGCTAGTGAGGTTAGATTTACTCCCTCTCCAGCACATTGTATACCTATTAGCACGAGTAAGCCGTTCAGGTAACATTTATCCTGGTCTCAGTTTTCTCCCTTTTCTAACTGAGCTGTCTTCCTCTGTTATAACATAGCCTCCTCCTGATACTCTAATGGATAATTTTCTCCTGTATCAGTACTAAAATACTAACAGCAATAAATCATTCTTTCTGCAGCTTCTCAAATTCCACTAATGAAATGTATGGACATTCTGCCTTAATTATGAGCTCATCTACAGCTAGTGATCTTTTTTTTTTTTACCTATTTACATCACTGCTGCTGCTGCAATTGCATTTATGTTATACATTATCCTCTTGCCCTCTATGCATTTGAATATGTTCCCAGGATGCTTTATGGTTTTGGTCACTGACATTGAAAGAAAAAGTCTTAATTTGGCCACATAACCCCCTTGACCAAGTCCTACTCTTCTCAGTGTCTCAGTCTGCCAATTCTCACTAGTTTATATGTGATGAAATATAAAAATGATGCACAAAAATTTGTATAAAATTACTTTCACTGGTTCTTTCATCAATGTTTGATTAACTCAAAATGAATAGACCAAAATCCCATTGTATAATCAGCTCCATTTCTAAATCGTAATTAAATTAGTTATACATTTTAAAACTATATTTAGTTTGAACATTTTCTTTTCATGTACTGCAACTATCTAAGACAAACTTATAACAAAATAAGCAAATCTTCCTCTTCTAAATACCAAAAATTAAATTTACAAATAAAAATTTCAAGTTGTCTCACACGTTCTGATACTATTTAAATGCTTAATAAAATTTTCTTATACCTTTTGCTTCAAATAGATAAGACTTTTAAAATGTCTTCAAATTATTACCACCCAGATTTTTTTAAACTTTAGTACAAAGATGTCACCCTACATTTTATTATCTCTATACTTATTTATCTTCCCTAAATGGATGGTTATTTAATTAAAAATACATATTTCCCATAGAACATGGAGAAGGTTAGTTATGGTTACTCATCAGTGATAGATTTAAGACCAAAACAGGGTACAAAGGATTAAGTTTAGGATGATTTTATCTGAGTCACATGAATACAATGACCTGTTTTTAAAGGTCATTATGCAGCAAGAGACTCCAAGTTTATACCATACAGTTGGAATTCAGTTTAATAATATTTGCCTCCTGAGTTTTTATACCACTTATAATTCATTTGTTCTTTCATGTATTCATTCATAACCTCTTTTAATTTTATCACCTGATGTCTGTTAACAGAATTCTATGCTTTTATTCAGTTTGCAGATAATTTCCTGTAATGCTTTTTTGGATCCTGCAAATTTCTTCACTGCCTAATTGGGTTCTGTGTTCTGATCATGCTATTTTTCATCTTACATAGCTCTTGGCCACAACTCTGTGTTCATCCTTTTTATTTTTAACATCTTTATCAAAATATAATTTACATACCATAGAATTCACACATTTAAAATGAACAATTTTGTGTTTTTAGTATGTTCACAGGTATGTGCAACCATCACCACAAGTTTTGACTATTTTCATCACCTCAAAAAGAAACCTTGTACCTTTTATCTATCACCCCTTTCCATCCACCACCACCTTTCCATCCTCCAAACCCCTCCCAGCCCTGAGCAACCATTATCTACTTTATGTCTATAGACTTCCCTATTCTGGACTTTCATATAAATGAAATCATACATTAGGTTGGTGCAAAAGTTATTGCAGAGTTTAAAAGGTTAAAAATACAAAAACCGCAACTACTTTTGCACCAACCTAATGTCATCTTTTGCGATTGACTTGGTTGACAAAAATGCAACATTACCTACCTGGGACAGGCTGTAAAAAGCAGAAGCTTTGCTGCCAGAGAAGGATGGACTTGATTTAGAGTGAAAGACAAAAATATCATGGATTTTTTTCAGCTAAAAGTGATGGTATAAGATTGGAATAAACAGAGAAATATCCACAGGTTTGCCAGACCAAGACTGCAGTTCTAGTTGGGTTGAGTGGTTTACTAGCTAGAAAACTTAACAAGGAGATCCGGGAAATAAATAGCCATAGATAGTCTTAGATAAGCTCTCCACATATCCCTGGGTCACTGAGATACTCTCAATGCGTGGAGAGACTTGAGAGAGGCTGGCATAAAATGCAAACAAAGTAGGAGTTAAGAACTGACTGCAAATTTGAAATTATTCCCCAGTCCACACAAGTATCACTTCAATCAAGGATAGAAGCATTATGGTCTTGAGATGTTTGAGTACAACTCTATCCAAATTAGTGTAATTTATGTTGCCACTAAATTATGTTGCTATAGTGGTGACTTCTAGGAAGCAAGGCTAAAAAAGAAAAAGAAATACTGAAAAAACATAAGGAGATGAACAATATAGGAGAGACACATTCTGCAGTTTAAGTTCAGGCACATTACTAAAACTAACCAACAAACTCTCACCCCTAAAACTCAGAGTAGCTATAATATATTACCTAAAATGTCCACTTTTCAACCAAAATTGCTAGACATAAAAAGAAACAGGAAGATGTAACCTATACTAGGGGATGGCATGGGGGAAGTCAATAGAAATTGACCCAGAGTGAGTCCAGATTCAGGAATTATCAGACATATACTATATGCTTCAATGCAGCTGTTATAAATATGTCCAAAGGATTGAAGGGAAATATGATGTCAATAAACCAATGAATGGAAAATCTCAATAAATAGTAACCAGAGAAAGGGACCATGTTCTCCCTACAACAAAACAGATGCTGCAGGAGCTGGCAATACTTCACAGTTCAGTAGCAAAAAGAGAGAGAGAGAGAGAGAGAGAGAGAGAGAGAGAGAGAGAGAGAGAGAGAGAGAGAGGGAGAGAGAGAGAGAGAGAGAAGGAAGAAAGAAAGAGAAAGAAAGAAAAAGAAAGCAAGAAGAGGTGAAGTTTATGGACTCTGTAAATTAGATCATGTCACTATCCTGCTTAAAGTCCTTCAGCAGCTTTCTATTGACCTTGGGCTAAAAAATGTAAACAGTAACAAAAAGTTTTAAGGAGAAAATGCTGAAAATCATATGAAAATTCAACAATTGAAAAACACAATAACTAATATTTAAAAATTCACTAGATGAGTTTGACAACAGATTTGAAATGTTAGAAGAAAGATTAAGTGACCTTTAAGATAGATCAATAGGAATTATCCAACCTAAAAAGCAAGAAAAATAAGGTCTCCAAGAGATCTTAGGAACCTTATAAAGCATACCCTGTTTTTCCAAAAATAAGACCTAGCCAGACAATCAGCTCTAATGCATCTTTTGGAGCAAAAATTAATATAAGACCCAGTATTATATTATATCACATCATATCACATCATATCATATTATATAAGACCGGGTCTTATAGTAAAATAAGACCTGGTATCATTATATTATATTATATTATATTATATTATATTATATTATATTATACCCGGTCTTATAGTAAAATAAGACTTAAAATAACTTTTATAGTAAAATAAGACCGGGTCTTATATTAATTTTTGCTCCAAAACACACATTAGAGTTGATTGTCTGGCTAGATCTTATTTTCGGGGAAACACAGTATAACAAGAGTCCAAGAAAGAGAAAATTTTTTTGAAAATATATCTGAAGAAATAATGGCTGAGAACTCCCCAATTTGCTGGAAAAAAAAATAAAAATAAATAAATTAACCTACAGATCCCAGAAATCCAATGAGCCTCAAGAAGGATAAATGCAAAGAGACCTAAACACACATATGTCATGTCAAACTGCTGAAAGACAAAGAGAAAATGTTAAAAGCAGCAAGAATAAAATGGTGCATCACATGTAGGAAACAATACAATTAATGGGTGATTTCTCATCAGAAGCAATGTAAGTCAGAAGGCAGTTGAATAGCATATCAAAGTGCTGAAAGAAAACACACTGTCAACCAAAAATTCTATATCAAGTGAGATTATCCTTAGAAATGAAGATAAAATAAAAACATCCCAATACAGAAAATCTGAGAGAATTTATTGCTCTTTCCTACAAGAAATACTAAAAGACAACCTTCAGATGAAAAAGAAATGACACGAGGTGGTAACTCAAAAGAGCACCAGAAATTGTAAATATGTATATCAATTTTTTCTTTTAAAAAACTATATATGTACGTATTCTTTTCTTCTACTCATAATAGTTTTAAAACACAAAAGATTGTATAAAGTAATAACTATAAGACTATATTGTTCAGCTTATCACAAGTAAACCTGTAATATATATGACAATAACAACACAAAGATTAGAAAAGTTAATGAAATTATATTGAAATAAATTTACTAAAAAAAAATTTAAAAAATAAAAAATAAAAAAATAAATTAAAAAAAATAAAAAAAAATAAATTTACTGTGTTTACTGAATGAAATATATTTACTAAATATATTTATTGGAACTAACCTAAAATTAATTGTGATAAGATAAAGTCACATATGTTAATGCATAGAGTAAACACACACACATATACACACAAACACAAAAATTACAGCTAAAAAATTCACAAAGGAAGTAAAGTGGTCTAATAAAAAATATTTGGTTAACATAAGGAAGGCACCAAAGCAGGAACAGAGAAACAAAATATGAGATATGTAGAAAACAATAGTGAAATTGCAGGTATAAATTCAGCCACATCAAATTATTACATTAAATTTGAATGGGCTAAACACAAATCAAAAGGCAGTGATTGTCAACTGGACGAAAAACATATACTATATACTATATAGTATATACTATATACATATATACTATTTACAAGAGACATATCAATAAATTCAAAGATACAAATAGATTGAAGGTGAAAGGACGAAAATAGTTATACCATGTAACTATATCCATAAAAGAACAGAAGTAGCGGTAATGTCAAAAAACAGGCTTTAAGACAAGTAATATAACTAGAGACAAAGAAGGACATTTGACAATGATAAAGAGTCAATACCTCAGAAAGATATAAAAATTATGGATGTATATGTACCTAACAACAGAGCTCCAAAATACATAAAGCAAAAATTACAGAATTCAAAGGAGAAATAGGCAGTTTACCAAGTGTAGTTGGAGGTTTTAATACTCAGATCCAGTAATTGAGAGGACAACTAGAAATAACATCGGTAAGGGTATAAGAGTCTTAAATAATACTGTCAAACTATTTGACCTTTTTGGGGTGGCTGGTTAGCTCAGTTAGTTAAAGTGTGGTGCTGATAATACCAAGTTTGATAGTTTGATCCCCGGCATGGGCCACTGTGAGCTACACCCTCCTTAAAATAAATAAATACATACATACATACATACATACATACATACATACATACATACAATAAAACTATTTCACATTTTGATATGTATAGAACATGCCATGCAACAACAGAATTCACGTTCTTTTCAAACACACGCGAACATTCTCTGGGATAGACTATGTGGTAAGCTGCAAAAAAAAAAGTCCCAATAAATTTAAAACATATCATACAAAATATGCCCTCCAACTACAATGGAATTAAATTAGGAATCAGCAACAGAAAGACATTTGGGAAATCCCCCCAAATTAAAAATTAAATAATATATTTGTAAATAACACATGGCCAAAAAAGAAATCACAAGGAAAATTAGAAAATATCTTAAACTAGAAAGAAAAAGAGAAACATAAAATATCAAAATATATGGGATATAGTATTGGCAACTGGCTAAGGTTCAGATGAATAGAAACAAGGAGAAAACACAGTTGGCGAATTGGTGACAGTAATGATGGGTACACTGTAAGAATATTTGTGTCTTATGTGATTATAGCTCAAGGAGGATGACCAGTAATCAAATAATTGGGTAGACTCAGCCTCTGATGATGTCAACTTCTTTTAATAGCCACCCTCTTCTAACATAGAGGAGTTTGTAAATAAATTGACCAGGTTACATCAATGGACCAGGTCATCATGGGCTTATGTTTATATATTCTTTTTTCCCAGTCATTTGCCTTAAAGTTTACTTATGATATCTTTTGATATGCAACAGGTGTAAGATTCTATGTTGCCAAATCATTAATATTTTCCTTTGGGGTTTCTTCCTTTGCATTTAGGTATATATAGCTCTCTCCTCCCTCAAGGTCATAAAAACTATCAAATATTCTCTTAATTTTCCTTTATGTTTTATTATGGTTTCATCAAAATATTACTTTATGCTTAACTTAAACTTTAATTATTGTGTCCTATGGTCTACTGAGTAAAATACAGTTTATTATTACATGGACTCAAATAAAAATCAAATTTTATTACCCTGAAACACTTATGCAGATTTTTAAAACTTTTAATAGAACAATTTGTCATGCCTTCTAATGTCAAAAATCATAAATAGCTTATAATTTACTACAACATATTGGGTCACAATTTCTTTACATTGCTCTTTCTTCACCTTTTGTTCCCATACTTGTCACATGCCAGATTAATCACCAAGTAGTGTTTCTTCTGTATTTAATTTTTACCTCTTGTCACTGCTGATTTAGATAAGCATAAATAATTCACCAGGCTGAGGATTTAGTCTACAACTCACATATGCTTGAGAAGCCTGTTCTTCAATGAATTTTGTGACCATATTTTCACACTCACTGGAAATAAACAAAATAAAAATAATTAGTAAAATATTTGAATTTCCTCTGCCTACGTTGTTCCTACAATTTTTAAAAAAATAAAATTATCTCAGTCATTAACTTAATAGTTACACTCTTCTGTTGGGACAATACTTCCCCCATCCCAATTTCTTTGGGGGTGGGGAAGCTTTCAAAACATTCATCTGGTGCTTCTTAGATCTCAGAGAAAAAGCTAAATGTTTCCACAGGCACTGACACCTTTTGGAATTTCTGACAGCTTGGAATTCATACCGTTTCAATTCCACATTCAGATGCGATTAAGTATCTTTCCCCCTTAAAGTTAACATTTTTTAATGTCAGTTTTATTTATTTATTTATTTTAAATTTTCTTTTAAATTGGGGAGTGTTGAGGAACAGTTTGTTTCTCCCGGGCCCATCAGCTCCAAGTAGTTGTCTTTCAATCTAGTACTGGAGGGCGCAGCTCAGTTCCAAGTCCAGTCGCTGTTTTCAATCTTTAGTTGCAGGGGGCGCAGCCCACCATCCCATGTGGAAATTGAACCAGCAGCCTTGTTGTTGAGAGCTGGTGCTCTAACCAACTGAGCCATCTGACGCCCCAACATTTTTGAGGAAAAAAAAAAAGCTAAAATGAGAATGTACTTTTTAAAAAATCACTTGAGGGTATACCTCAAGTGACTAAGAAAACAGAAAACAGCTCTCAAAGTATCATTTGTCATACAAATGATTATTTTCAAAAAGAACCTATAATTATACACAATATATGATAAATATACACCGTATAGTCTACCATATATTAAAGTTATAATTATGAAACTGCAGGACTTTACCAGATCCACAAGATAAATATAATTAATATGCTGTCACTCTGAAAAAAACTTACCCTTATGGAAGAATGAAATTAGAAAAGAAATATGCACAAATATTGACAGAATGTATATATTTTCCCTTGCAGAAGCTTTCCTCTTACTCAATTTTTGAAGAAGAAAAATATTTACTTCTTGTTTTGGGAAATGCAAATTGTCATGGTCCTCCTTCTCTTCAGTGACCACAGACTTGCCTTTTTGTAATCCCTCTTTCATTAAAAAGGCTTCTTTAAGATCCTTTACTAGTCAACAAAGAAGTATGGCAGTATCATTACCACCACTGACACAGTGAGAAGAGAGAAAACCTGGTTTCTCAGCCCACATACAATGAGGCTTAAATCACCTGATTTATGGTAGAAGAATTGTCACTGTCTGTACAACCCTTCTTTTCTTTCAGTTACTTTAATACTCTTTCCAAACAGATTTTTAAGAGAGGATACCTATTTCCTAATTTTCATCACCCGTGAATAGTTTTCATTCTAAATTTATGACATATAAAGCAAGAGCATTTATTACCCCGTTGCTGGAAAATATTTAGTTATTCCCAAGTTCCCAACTAAATTTTCATACTTTTAAATTATATTTTGCTTTCTCCAAAAGTTAAACTCAGGTCTTTTGAGCTAGCTTTACACATCAAAAATTGAAGTCTTCCACTGATAATACCTTTAAGATTTGTGCCATAGGGAATGCTTTCTGAGAAATCAGACCAGTCAATGACATATTTCTATCATCGTTAATTGCATGTCTGACAATGTTTGCCGATAAGACTTTATTGTAGTCTTGGCTTAATGATGTATTTTCCTATTCTACCTATCTCGGGGGGCACACTGAGAGGATACTTATGGGAACAGTGAAATTTGAATCTAAGTAATTACATTTTAAAGATTTGGGATTTTTATTACAATTACAAAAAGCCAATAGCATAGTTTATTATTCTCCTATTTCAAGTCTTTGACTTGTAATCCTATAGATTGCTGTACTGATTTATTCCACAGATTGCTTTGAAAAGGGCAGCATCAGTAATATTCATTTACAAATTACTGCGTCTTGTTGTCAGTATCTTCTAAAATATTATTCTCAGCATATGTGATTCATGAAGACAGGCAGATGGTAAATTTCCCTTTGGCAAAATACATTGAAAGTCTTTCATTCTGTCCTTTTGCAAGTTCTTACTGTTAAGCTCTGACTGTTAACAAATTGGATGAGAGAATGCTTTTAGGAGTATGATACTTTGAAGAGAGAAGATGAATTCTTTTCTCTTGATTATAGTTCAGTTATGTTCACAGCAGCCATATATCACTAAAATGTTAAAGGTCATATGAATACCAGCTTGCAGCATATGCTCTCTTCATTTATTCTGCACAGCTACAGTTATGCATTTAGCTGGCAAGTTAAATCACGCCCTTTTCTGTTAGGTCACTAATAGCATTCAGAGGAAGGAAGCCCCTCTGAGCATCACCATTAAAAATCATTTCACAGACAATGAAACCAGAGACCAAAATCATCTGAGAGTCAAAATTAAATGATGGGAAGGCAGTACGACCCACTGAAAAGTTTCAAGAAATAAGCAGTATAAACTTTAACCATCAAAAGATGCCTGAAGGCCCCACATTTAGAAATGTACTTGGGAATCAATGTTTCATTGTCACTTTCCTGATTTTGTACTGGTTAGATATAAAAGGGTAAGAATGTACATACATATGAATTGCTGTAAAGCACTGTCTCAGGGCCAGGAAGCTTTCTCTGGTGAGTCCCTAGACTTTATTCCAGTTTTGATAAAACCAAAATGGAAGCCTCGATGGTTTTCCAACAGAAGAAAACATGAACCCCCAACAGTCTTTGCTAATACTTCTGTTTGGTTCTAGATCAATTTCCTAAAAGCCATTAACAAATGACTGATTTACCAATATTAGGTTTGAAGAGGGTTTAAAGATAATAATTTATTAGTGAAAAATAGTTCCATAAGGGCCCCTCGTATTCAAGTATGCCCCTCTGCCTCCCCTCACTTTGTCTTTTCTCTCCCTGTTCATTCCCCCCACAAACACCCCCACCCCAGTTTCCAGCTGCAGTAGGAAGCGGGGGCAGGACAAACTGAACATGCCTCAAATTTTCATTATGAATTTTTTACAGAAACAATTACCATTGTTATGCCAGTGAAAACCAGTCAGATGGAACTAAATAATTAATGGAAACAAGTAAATGAACTAAATTGGCTTTCAAACAAACTGCTGCCTTTGTGTTCTTATCAATCCTCATAGGATACAGCTACGTGCTCAGGGACAGAGCTGGGTGAAATCTGTACCAGACAGAAACTTTCAGTCACAACCATGAGATGGAAGCTCCCCCAGACAGTACAATCAGCCAACACCCAGCCGTTGGCCAGGCTCTGTGAGTAAAATGCAGTGAATCAGACAGCTGCAAATTAGAATCTTATGGCCAGGGGAACTCCGCGACAGGTGTGTAGCTCCAGCCCCTGTTGGGAAATTCCTCCTTGGGTCTAACCCTTCATTTTGTTTCTCTCCTCTTGTTATAATGTTTTTGGCATCTGTATTGTGCTTTTTGGCATGCAAACTGCTCTCCCGGGTGCTGTGTCTTCTAAGCCTCAGAAGAATCCTATGAATTCGGTGTTACGTTGTCCCCAGCGGAGGAAGTAAAGCGCAGTCATGTATGGTGACTTGCTCGGGTTCAAATACCTAGTGATTGATGGGCCAGGGACTTGAACCCAGATTTTTGAATCTATGTGTTATGCTATGTCGACCACATCACACCACCTGTTACTTACATTGATGGAGACACAACTAGATTAACCACCATCTTCCATACAATATCTACAAAGCGTCAAGGAAACATCTGGTCAAATAAAAGGTAGGAAATGCTTTATACTGTCTTCCTTTGGGAGACTTAATATGTTTAGTAGCTCATGAAATGTTCCGAGAAGTCCCAAAGGAAAGGGAATCTGTTTTCCCTTGCTTTTTCCAGAAAGTCCCTAACTTTTTAGTCTATAGGACAATTTTTCCATTTAATATGCATCAACATTTCAGAAAGAAACGTTCCATAAAAGACAAGTAAAGTAGCATTGCCAGGTAAGATACAGGTCTCCCAGTTAAATTTGAATTTCAGGTTTTAAAAATGTTTTTTAAGACTATAAGTATATCCCAAATATTGTATGGGCATACTTAGAACTATTGTTATTTCCTTTTATCTGAAGTTCAAATTTAACTGGTGTCTTGTATTTTAATTTGTGAAATCTCATGACCGTAACCTTGGTCTTTACTGGTTACTGTCTTTCCTTTTCTGTAGGTACTAATGAACGATAAAATGTAAGAAGTTCTAAAGCACGCATACAATTTTATTTATTCTATTATACTATGTAACTATTGGAACAAGAAATATGATAGTGATTAGTGTTATACAGTAATGAGGAAAAGAGATTAGCCATAACATCAGAACCATAGAACAAATTAACTCTACACTTTGGAAATATAAGTTGAAGTTATAATGATGGTTTCCTTTTCCATAAATGTCCTTGGAACATTTTGAATCCTAGCATAGACTCATGGAGCAGGCACATAGCTGATTGAAGCAAGCCAGCTGAAAAATAGGAAACAGTTTGACTTGGGGCTAAAATAAGTCCATAACACCATCTTCAGCACCTCTTCATTCTCTCCAGATGAAGGACCTGCCAGCACCTTAATCCTGCAGGGCTACCCTCCCAGTACCGTTATTTAGGAACTGCTGTTGTCTTGGGCTCAGTTCTCTCCTTAACCCCACATATCTATACACTTTCTAAGCCCCACTCAACGCTACCTCCAAAATAATTTCTATCTCTTCCCTCACGGGTAATGCCGTCTACACCTCCCATTTCAGATCCTCCTTAACTTTTACCTACACCTCTAGCATCTACCTCCTGATGGGTGTCCCTGTCTCCAGTCTCTCCCCCTCCATAATCCCTCCTGTATACCATTATCAGAGTTGCCTTAAAAATCACGGTTCAAATGTCTCTGCTCTACTCAAAAACATACAATGATTCCGTCTGCCCATATTTGTTTTCTAATGCTTAATAATGGCCCATTGGCCAAAGCAAGTCATGTGACAAAGCACAAATGTAAGTGTTAGAAAAATAGACTCCATCTCTGATGGAAGGAAAAGCACATTGCAATAGGGTGTGTATAAAGAGACAGAAAGAATTGATGGCCATTTGTGCCCTCTACCCCATATAAACATGTGACTAAAAGATATATCTGAAACTTTGTCTTTCAACTTTCACACTTTTTCCATCATACTACACAGCCAGTTCAAAATGAAGCATCCCAAAATATGAACTAGTTCAACTAACTCTTTTATGAGGCCACATGAATACCAATAAGCTGGCTTTTGACATAGGGCTTCGTTCCTCGCATCTTTCTTTGGTTTCTGGGGCTGCTCTGACTTCTATTTAATCAGCATATATGTCTCAGGCTATCAATTGGACTCTGGGATCTGCCTGTCCCTCAACTACCTGTGACCTTGACTAAGACGACATATTGAAATTTCATCTCCATAAATTTTTTTTTTTTAAATATCACAAAGACCCCAATTTCTCAATGTACAAAGAGCATAATTTGTGAAGAAGCCTCAACTAGTTAACAAATATATGGGAAAATGTTCAATTTCACTAGTAATTACGAAATTCAAATTAAATTAAGGTGATACAACTGCCCCTCCACCACCCGAGTTAGCTCCCAGTAGTTTGGTTTGTTCCTTGGGTTTTTTAATCAAAAGACATGGCACTTCAGTGGAGTATAATTTGGAATATTCATTTTAGAAAGCTTTTAGTTAATTTTAATCAAGAAGTTCCACTAATTACTATTCTGTGAATCTCTCCTGAGGAAAGAATCCTAAATATGAAAATTACTGCATGCACAAAGATGTTTGTTATGCAATTATTTATATTACCATAAAACTGAAAATAACACAAAGTTTGGTGATTGTTAATAGAGGGAAAACTTAAAACCATTGGATGCTAACTGGTAATACTATATATTCATAAAATTATGTAAATTGTGTAAAAAGAAAACAATATCCTTATTAAACTAAGTGAAAGAAATAGCTCATAGAATTCCCATGTACTATTTCTACATGTAAAAACAAAATAAACAAAAACTATAGAATAAATACTAGAGTTAAACATATCACAGAGTAAATTGTAGCTGTCTCTGCACTTTTCGTACTGTCATTATTAATCTTATATTTCTTTAAAAAAATAGAAAACTAAAATTACCTAAAGTTTTGATTTATCCAAAACAGTAAAGTTTTCTATTTATCTGTTCCTTTTTGTTTTTAATACAAATACTCATACCTAATCTTTATACATTGGTTATTATTATACATTGCTTATACATTGGTTGACCACATATTCTGTTTTTCCATGTTTACTTTGTTTTCCAAATTCAATCAGAATTTAGAAAGCTAGACAGCTCTAATTTTATAATGAGCTACTAACGACACTATACCTGGGATTTAGGATCTTATCCTAAATCTCAATCCTAAGTCTCAATATTGACCCCATGGTATAGTTCATGTATGACTTCCCTTATAGGCAGTGCCTTAGAATGAGATTTGGGGTAATACATAAATAATGTATTATGTTTTAAATAATGCTATTTAAAAGAGGATATGTTTCATGAGAAAAGATTTTAAAATCATGTAGATAATTTTAGAAACTGGAGAATATGTTTGGATATTTTGAATTTTTCTTTTCATGTGAGCACTTCCTTACCTATTAGAGTTAGAGGGTTTTAGTGTGTACATTTCCCTATTCATCTCCAATTTGCATTAATTTCTGCTTTTCCAGATGTCTTTAACCATCAGTCCCATGAACTATGCTACTAATAATCTATTTCAGAGTAGAGTACAAAAACAACATCAAAAACTATGCACTACTCTGAAATAGGGAAACACTAACATTTCAGTAAACTTGATGCATATAAGTATATATTATATATTTACATAATATATAATATATTAAGCATATTGCCTTCACAAGCTTAGCTATATGATTTCCAGTAATATGTGTCAAGGTTATAAATGAATAACAGATTAGATCTAGCTGACATATGGATAAATGACAAGTGTGGTGAGCTGGGTTCTAGAAAGAGACTAAAGACTCATGTTCCAGCAGCGATACCCAGAGCTACATCCTACAGAAAGCCCCCTAAATTGTCACTACACCTGCCACACTTGGGAAACTGCTGAATCCGTATGATGAGCCCCCACCGATGCCAGCTCGGGGTTCACATAGCCTCTGCCACAATCTGTGCCAGCAAAATGGATGTTTGGTCCTATGCTACTTTCCCTGCCTAGCTCGGTTCTAAATCAAAGTGTCATATGAAGCCAAGAGACTCTAAATCACAAGTCTACTTTGTACGGCATTTCTTCAGAGAAGCACTTTAAATTATGAGTAAAGGTCTGAAACATACTCTTTGGTAAGGAACATCATGACTTCAAATTTACCTTGCTGTTTTTAAGCCTCTTTTCTCCCCAGAGAGGTGAAGCAGGGTCCTTTTGGGCTCCTTGAACGATCATTGTGACAGATTGTGTCTCTACCTACCACAATAGTGTCTTTTTTCTTGGCAATCCTCTCATTAAGTAGGTGTCTTTTATTTATTACCATTGCTCTATATGTTTGTAAATGAGATGACCTCAGTATTTCAACTGACATACCTTGAAACCTATTAGAAGTGCAAATTTTTGAGCCCAACCCCAAATCTATGGAACCAGAGACCGGAGGGTGTTTTACAAAGCCTGCCAGGTGACTTTGGCACACACTAAAGTTCAAGAACAGTAGAGCTATGGAATTGGTGCAATGAGGAAAAGAGATGCAAGTACTTTAGGATTCAGGCCTTGTCCTAGGCCAATGTTCCAGGAACTGAATGCTTAATATATGTACTCTCTCTGTATCTATTCCCCCAAATCTGAACTCCCATCTCCCTTTTCCTGAGCCTCCTTTTTCCTCTTCCTCCAGAGGAACTAGAGTCATAGAATCACAAACTGTGAAAGCTCTAGAGGTTCTTAGAAAAATTCTACTGCTAATACATGATAGACCTTGAGTAGACTCTGCCTGTCACCTGTATACCTTCATTCCTACCTGCATTCTGGTCTCCCACAGCTACCCTGCTAGTCCTTTCCTTTGTTTCCCAGCAACCTTCTCCCTCCTTCTATTCCCTATTCCATCATAGAGAAACACTCCAGCACACTTAACTCTCCTAGGCCAATTACTGATAATGTGGTCCACATGGCGATGAAAGAGCCCATTAGTCCAAATGCATTTTCCTTTTACTGAACAAAAAAGCGCTAACTGGCTATTTAAAGTCATGTAGGAACCTCCACACACAGAGCCCAGTTATTTGGCTGAATTTTTCACTCTCCAGTTGCTTATGTTGGTGCTGTGTAGACAAAACCTCAACTAATTACTCTGTAGGTTTCTGGCTCTAACAGTATCAACAGAATGTGGAAGTCACATATTGGAAGATGCCGCCAAATGGGGTTCCCGGGAAGAGGAAATCAGCAATGGCTTTTCCCTAAATTTGGGTCCTTATTCATTTCTAGTTAAAGCTCATAAAGAAAATTGCTGTGTGCAATTGCTGACAAACACATAGAAATGAACAGAGCGTCATTACTTGGTACAATACAGTTTTTGCTCCATAGCTCTTATTTGTATAGCATTTTCAGCATTTACCAGAACTTTGTTGTTCTAATCATTAGATTGATAGAAGTAAATGCGGAATATCAGGAAGAAAGAAAAAGCTTGAAAACAAATAGCCAAGTGCCGCATTTTGATCACTCCCGTTGCTTAATTGACAATTAGTGCGTTTCCATTCGTTTTTAAAGCCAATTATTTTGATTTAGCAGTACAAAAGAAAACTCTCCTTTTCAGCTATTTGAGGTACTTGAAATAACTTTTTAAATGTCACAATTCAAATAGATTTTATTACGCAGATTATATACAATCAAGTATCAATTCTATTCAAGCAATTGTTAAGGAGCCTCAAAAATACTGTCAGGAGAGCTTTGGCCTGTAATATATGGAGTAGTTTTATCCCTGTCAATGTCTCTCCAGTTTAAAATGTCTTTAGCACTGATGGACTTATCAATCTTCATTTCTCATAGATCTGTTTTCTAACTCCCCACAGTGGCACTGACTTCCCTTCCTGAAGGGTCAGCTGGCCACATGTCCTCTGTCATTCTTGACACAAGACAAAGAGGATTCAACAGCCTCCCTCCCACTACTGATGGCTGGGGTCCTGTGGTTCTCATGAATTAAAATTCTGGTCTTGGGGAAATAGGAAAGACCTTTTCCCTAAATGGGGGCCCATAGTTATCATCTCGGGTCTGGGCTCCTGATAAATTTGCTTTTTCTCTTCCTTTGCTCTTTTATTTTTATTATCATTACCACTGTACATTTAAAGGTTTACAGAGTCAGGCATCATCGAAATGGATAAATCCCCACTGTAAGATTATAAATGGAGTCCCAAAAATTTAGCCACGTAAAATGCGAGCTTCTCTATTACGAAGTTGATGAAATGATCTGAGCCAAACTGCGTTATAGCCAGGTAGCTGGAGTTCCAGGGCCCAGGAGAAAATTGCCAATTGCATTACATCTGGAATTTGCATCATTATGGGGCTTTCTTGTATTTTTTACATATATTGTTGTCTCGGTTAATTTTCACCAAACACTATAAGAAAGATGACTATTATTTCCATTTGACAGGTGAGAACGTTGCAATTTAAAAAGACCAGGTACTTTGCCCATGGATACAAGTCACTGTCATTTTCATCTCTAGCCTAGAGATCTCATGAGCCCCAGCTCTCATCCCCCATGCTATAATTTCCACTTTTTGTCACTTTTCTTGAAGCCCGAAAGCCTTATCCTGAACCCCAGCCCAGGACAAGCTGAAGACAGACTTTCCTGACAGCACTACAAGCCCAAAAGACTCTAGCATACTGCCTGTCCCTTAACCCCACTGTCAAGATCGTCTGGTTGCGACCACACAGTCTCTTCTAAGAACGCCCTGTCTCCCTTGCTGAGTGCAACTTGAGTCACACTGGGTAGGGCTGGCATTTACCCATGTGAACATAACCAAGTAACTTGGCCTGTCTGACCTCAGCTTTCTCTTCTATAAAATGAATATAATGGTACCAGTGATACTCTTTTGTCATATAGATGACAGAGAATAAATGTGTAAATCCCCTGCTCCAGTACTACAGTCGGTTCCTAGGTGGTCCATCGATGAAGGGTACCATCCTTATTTGTGCCCCTGCAGCTACTAGCTGCTTGTCCACAGTTCACTGGTCTTATATTTCCCAGCTCTAAGTTACTGAATATCACGTCAGCTTCAAGTTTTTTGCTTGACTGTGTTTATTCTCTGCTACTGGGGAAAAGCATCACCCAGATTCTGAAACCCTGGGATATAATAGGCAGTAACTGTCAAGACTAGTTCCTGTTTTCTAAATATCGTAACAGTAACATATTTTTTTTAATATTCCATTTTGGGTGTAGGGTTAGAGAGCCAATATTTTATGAAATACTTTTTAATGGGTTTAATGCAGGTGATCTAAAGCATAACAAAGTCTTCAAGTATTTAACTAACAGAATAGTTTTCTCTCTTCCCATGCATACCGCTCTGGTTTCCTCTTTCTTTTTGTTGTTTTGCTGCATCTGATCCAGTTGGAACCTCTGAGACTCAAATGGAGTAGGAGAATTCCAAGATGCTAGGGAACCAATTTTCTCTGATGTCTGGAAAGGTCCCTTTGATACCTCTTGATCAAAACCATGACTGTGTATTTCAAAGAAATGTGCTGGAGTTCTTTTATGGGCCCAATGTTATAGAGTTGCTGGTATAATGATATGAATGAACAGATATGTCTCTATGATCTGAAGTGCTCTGGAAAGCCTTCAGCTTCCAGAATCCATTTCTCCAAACTCAGAGACACAGAATTGATTGTCTATAAAGAGCCAGGCTCTGATCGTGTGAAGGAGAAAAACAGATTACAAGTCAGGGAATCTGGGGGCCAGTCTCAGCTCACTACCTACCTGTGGCCCCCAGATTGAGGCTCATTTTACTCACTCGCATTGTGGGAGATTTGGAACAGAATTTTTCTAAGAACTTCTAGAGCCCTCACAGTTTGTTTTATGACTTCAGTTCCTCTGGGGGAAGAGAGAAAAGAGGCTCAGGAAAAGGGAGATGGGAGTCCAGGCTTGGCAGAATCAATCCAGAGAGAGAGACAGTACATACATATACCAAGCATTCAGTCACTGCAGCATACCCCAGGGCAAGGCCTAAGTCCTAAAGCAAGACAGTGTATTGTATCAGAAAGAGGCTCTGAAGTCAGACAAACCCAGGTGTAAATCCTGTTTGTACTCCAAATTTGCAATGTGGCCTTGGGCAAGCTGCTCAGCCTGTGTAAGTGTTAGATCTACAATTCGTGTAGACCAGGGATACTAATGTTTATCTCATAGGGCTGTTATGAGAATTACATGAGAAACTCATATAAAATGCTTATCAGATGGCCTTCTAATGTTCAAAACTCATGTGACCCCCTTCTTCCCTATACTCCAAGTCACTAGAAGTGAAGTACAGAACAACCTTAAAGAGCATCATATGGCCAAAGCTGAGACAGTTTGAGCAGCAAAATAGATAACGAGAGTGTCAGATCATAACCCATACAATAAAACAAATGCCCACTACTCCGTGACAATGCAAATAAATAATTGAATATATACGAGTAGATAAATTAGAAAGGGCAGCTCTTCTTTACAGAAGCATTCCAATCAATAATATGTAATAATTGTTGTAGACAACATCCTCCAATAAATGCCAGAATTAGTGAACAAAATTGGAGGAGCAACAGGCTATTTGTAGAGTCTTAAGATGTGTCCCTTAAGATATTTACTAATTGTAAAGGAAAGAATAGTAAGTAGCTTTATAGTGAAAAAGCCCAGAAGATGCCACCTTCACCAATTAAGGATAACATTGCCAGAATTCATGCATATTGACATCATGTGCCCCATGACACGATGCACTGAGAAAGACAACCTTCTGTCGCATCCTTCCCCGAACTACATAACCCCAGTCTAATCCTGAGAAAACATTAGATAAACCCAAATTGAGGGACATTCTGCAAAATCACTTACCCATGCTCTTCAAAAGTATCAAGATCATGAAAGACAAGGAAAGACTGAGGAACCCTCACAGACTGGAGGAGAGCAAGGAGACATGACAGTAAAACGCAATATGGGATCCTTAGTTGGATCCTGGACAGAAAAAGGACATGAGATGAAACACAGAGGAAATCCAAATAACGTTTGTACTTTAGTTAATAGTATTATACCAATGTAAATTTCTTACTTTTGATTATTGTACTGCGGTTATGTAAGATGTTAACATTAAAGGGAGCTGGGTGAAAGATATATGGAAAATCTGTACTATTTTTGCAACTTTGGGGAGCTTAAAATTTTTTCCAAATGAACATATTTTTAAAAATGAGAGGGCAATGCCTGTTGTCAATATAATTTAAAGTATGTAAGAGTCAACATTTAGAAACTGTTTTGGCAGCAGTTTTAGGTCTATTGGATTTATTTATTTTTTTTTAATTGGGGCCTCTTTTTAAAAAGGATAATTAAGGAAGTGGTGGGAAGGGTTCTGCTGTGTCTTCTCTAGGAAGATTTGACGTCACTTCATCTTTCCTGGGGACAGCCCTGTCCTATCTCCAGTTATGAATTTGTACCCAGCACCAGGAATGTACCAACCACATTCCTCAACAAGTCTACAAGAAACATGCTTACGTGGAAAAAGATAAGACTTGAATCCATTTTTCTTCGACATTAGAAATGTTATAATGCTAGCCTTACTTAAGTAGAGGTTTTTGACCTTCATTAATCCTATACATGGTCACTAATATTTATATATTTTTTATTTGAAAAATAAAGATTAAGCCACCAAGACCCATTAAAGAGTTGGAGTCAAGCCCAAACCTAGAATTCTTCATTTTGTTTTAAAAGTCTTATTCCAGTGCTTAATTTTTGACCAAATATAACTACCTTTTAACTCTGAGAATACAGCAGTCATATAGGAATGTGGATCTCCAGGTTCATCAAAAATAGCACATGTTTGTAGTTTGACATTATTTTCTCATAATTTGAAGGGCAGTGACTCAGCAGTTGTATTCTTAGAAGAGATAACAATACAATTTCAACATTGCTTTCCCTTCTTCCTCTTTTTTCTCTTCCCCCTCTGCTGTAGAAAGCATATAACATCAATGTGAAATAGAAACTTGGCCCTCTGATGTAAAGAAATAAGCCAGTGTTGATTAATTTCATCAGTGCAAATAGACCCGAGAAATTAGACTGTAGAAGCTGTAGATTCATCTGCATATGACATTTTCCCCGTCTCTCATATGAAGAACGGGGAACCAATCTTCCTGTTCAGGGATGGGAAAGACCCCCAATCTTGGCTTATCAGGGTCATTCCCAGGACTTGTGCTACATCTTTTCTCTCTGGAATTATAGGTTATAAAAGCATAATATATCCTTGGGAACACTGTAGGATGCTATCTATTTTACTAGAGGAAAGAATTTTCCAGAGAATAAAGCCAACGCATTAAAGAGCAAATCTGAGACATGGAGAGAGGAGACTGGAGGGGATGGGGAGTGAAAAAAGAGTGAAAAAAGAGAGAAGGTTAGAGAGAGTGAGGAAGAAAGAGAACAGGCTAGAAAGACCAGGTTTTCTATGAACATTCGACAGACAAACCTTCCATCTCTGCTTGAAATCTGCACACTTCTGGACTCTTCAGTTACATGTCCAAAGATACTCTTATTTTTCTTCAGCTAGATGAGGTTGTCATTCTGTCACCGTGAAAAAGAACCATCTTATTAGTTAATTATACCTCCATAAGCTGGGGGGGGGGGCGGAATATGATTTACAATTTTTTAATGAAGAAATAAAGGAATGGCATTAATGATAAAAAAAATTTAACGTCTTGAAGGGCTTGCTCACGTTACATATCTAAACAGATAAAGGAAGTAACTAAGCTCTATTAGCACACTTGCTTGCCTTGACATTTGAATGTCTTTGGCCATCCAGTAGATCAGGTTGTCAAATCTAAACTGGAACTCAATTACAGTCTTTCCATCTAGTTCTCTACAGAGAACTCCAAAAAAGTAAAGCTGACTTTGATGCAATTTCTCTGCAGTGTGTTCCCATACTGATTCTTGTTCGTGCAAGGGAGACAAAACTCAGCTGATATACTTTATTCATATTTAAAGATTAATAAGCTTACATTTTACTCCTTCTAGTAATGTAGTTATATTTCATAGCAGTTACTATCCATGCTTAATCTAAAGAAATGGGTGTCCAATGGTGAAATTATAAGGACTGTAGTATGTGGATGAAAAAGATATTTTGTGTCAAGAAAATTGTTCTCTTATATACACGAGGAGCTGTAAAGGTGACATTTTAGATATCAGAAGATTTTGCATCTCTTTATATTGTTCAGAATCCAGATATGCGGTCATGCAGGGGATCAACTCATTGTTTCTTAGAGTAGAATAAGGCATGTCATTTTACAAAAATAATTTACAATTACTCCTACCAAGTCCCTTCAAAATCTAAACCCATTAATGTCCCAAATCCCCTTGACTTACCACCTTCAGGGACTTTTACCAGCAGCCTGTTCTTTACTTATCTGGACACATAAGAGATCAGAAAAAATGGACGTTCGAGCCTGAAATCTGAACTGTTCTTAATTAAAATAAAATCATGTTTATCATTTCTGTTTATTCAAGTCACAAGGTATGCCAACAGGGCACTAAACAAATGGCTTATTTACACAATTAAATAATCAAAGCATCTATTAAAAATAAAAAGATCATTGACAAGTCTCAACTTCTGGAGAAGGTGAAGATAATCCAGATGTGTTTGGGGTACTTTTCCATCATGTACTTTTGCGTGAAGACTCCCGTTCAAACGCTCCTCCTTATTCTTGATGTCTTTTTTTTCCTTCATCCCTCTCCATTTCCATTCTTTTTAAATTTTCCTTTCTTTTCCCTTCCTTTCATCATTCCGTCCTCCCACCTCCTCCTTCAATCAATTATTTGGTTTGTATTTACTGAGAAGCTAATTGGTTCCTGGTACTGGGCTAACCAATGGGGATTGTTTAGGTATAGTGCTGCTATAGTAGTTTTCTATTACTCAGTAACACATTCTATTACTCAGTAACACATTACCACAAATTCAGTGGCTTAACCCAACATCCATTTATTATCTCCCAACTCTGTATGTCCAGCATGGCATGGTAGGAATCTCTGCTCAGGGGCTCAAATGAGCAAAGTCAAGATGTCAGCCAGGCTGGGATCTCAAGTGTAGGTTCTGAAGACAAATCCATTTTCAAGTCCATTCATATTCTTGGCAGAATTCCATTCCTTGCAGTTATAGGACTGAGGTTCTGGTTGTTTGCTGTCTGTCTTCCAGGGCCTCTCTTAGCTCTTATAGCCACCCACATGGCTCCTGCATCTTCAAGCCAGCAACAGTGTGTCAAATATCCATCATGTTTTGTATCTCTCTGCTTCCTCTTCTGTCACCAGGCAGAGAAAACTCTCTGCTTAAGAGTTTATGTGATTACATTGGGCCTCCTCAACTATTCCAGATTAATTTTCTGTATAACAAAACATAATCTCAGGAGTGATAGCTCATCATATTCACAGATCGCAGGGACTTGGCAGGATGTTTGTGGGGGTCTGTTGTAGAAATTCTTCCTACGACATCTGCCATCAAGGTGTTCCTAATCTAGTGGGGATAGGCAAACAACAGCATTACAATAAGATAACTGTACAAAAGAGAGAGAGGTAAACAAAATGTGCTATGTACATATAGTGGACTATTACTCAGTCGTAAAAAGAAAAGAAACTCTGACACATGCTACAACATAGATGTACCTTGAAAACATTATGTAAGTGAAATAAGCCAGACACAAAAGGACATGTATTGTAGGATTCCACTTCTATGTGGAATTCTAGGCAAATTCATAGAGACAGAAAGTAGAATAAAGGTTACCAGGGGCTGGGGGAGGGGTTAAGGGGGAGTTATTTTTTAATTATTGTTTAATGGGCCAGAGTTTCTGTTTGGGATGATGTAAGCATTCTGGAAATACATAGTGGTGATAGTTGAACAACATTGTTAATGTACTTATAGCACTGAACTGTACACTTTAAAATGGTTTAAATGGTAAGTTTCACATTATGTTTATTTTGCCACAGTAAATTAAAATGTTGAAAAAAATAGAGTGGGGCATAGGGAAAGAACAGCATATCCGCCTCCTGAAAGATCAAAGTGTCAGATTGGGCAGGAGATAAAAACAGACGAGTGTGGGAGAAGAGAAGGGTGTGTACTATGCAGAGGTGTGGTGTCATAATTTCAGTTCTCTTTTTGGTCATCTCTAGCCTAGAATAACTTGTTAATTTTCTCCAGATATGGCCTTTCTGTCTCAAACAGGCTGCCTTGAAAGCCTTATTTAGTAATCACTGGTTGTCCTAGAACCTCAATTGTTGGTGGTAGAGGTGTGAATTACGCAGCTGCTACCTATTAAATGTCATGTTGGTGACCCCACATTTATCTTATTTCTAGGAAACAAAAGAAAAGAAAAAGAAAACACAGATACTGAACACTACTCTATTCTGGGTTCTGCTTCCTTGCTTAGCACTGATGCCTCACAATAACTCTTCCAGTTTGAGAACCAATAGCTCCAGTTTTACCAATAAAATAATTCAGGTTGTAAGAGTCGATAATTTCCCCCACGTCCGGTAGCTGGCAAGGTGAAGCACCTTCCCACATAAGAGTCTTATAACATACTGTTCCCTCTACCTTGAGTATCTGTGTTCTTTCTCAACACTGCCACCACCTCCACCCCCACACACATCGGCTTAACTGTCTTCATCTAATGCCTACCCATTATTAAGCAGGGCTACCATGTTCAGCTTTATACTTTGTGCTCTGCAAAGGACCCAGGAGTACCATTCACCTAGGTTACAGTGTAAAAGATGTCCCCTAGGATTGTATACAGTGCCTGACCTGCCCAAACACACAGGCAAACCTCTCTTAAGGTTTTGGATTAGGTATTACTACACTAAATATGGCAATCGTCATGCTTCCCATGCCTATATTATCTGGTAAGGGGCACTCTACAGAGCCCCATTTTGTACTAGATGACTGTACTGGAGTGAATAGTGTCCCCCCAAAACTCACCTAGAACCTCAGAATGTGAGCTTATTTGAGAATAGGGTCTTTGCAGGTGGACTTCGTTAAGACAAGGTCACACTGGATTAAGGTAGGCCCAAAAATTCAATGACTGGTGTCTTTATAGGAGAAAGGAGAGAGAGATTCAGACACAGAGACAGAGTAGAAATAGGAGGAAAGCAAGCCATGTGACAATGGGTGCAGAGATGGGGGAGATGCCACTGCAAGCCAAGGAACAGCAAGGATTGCTGGCAACCACTAAAAAGTAGGAAGTGGCAAGGAAGCATCCTTCCCTGTAGCATTTGGAAGCAGAATGGCCTTGCAGACACCAAGATTTTAGACTTCTCTATGCCACAACTCTGAGTGAATACATTTCTGTTGTTTTAAACTATCCACTTTATGGTACTTTATTACAGCACTCTTGGGAAAATAATCAAATCATCTTTCCTATAATTTCTTAGGCTGGCTATAATGCTAAGTGCCATGACAAACACCTCAAATTTTCAGTAGCTTATTAAAAGGAGTTTGAGACGCAGTAATTGTAACCTCCTGTAAATTTCCAGGTATATCGGTGGCTGTCCTCCACATGTTGATTAAGTATCCCAGGCTCTTTTGATCTTGTCTCCTCTATTGTCTGTGAAAAGATAAAGACAGAGTTTAGAACAGATACCCACTTTTTAATTGCTTTAAGTGACACAAATTTATGCTCACATTCCTTTGGCAAGAACTGGCTACATGGCTGTACTATTAAAATGAGTAGATACTAGTACTTTCGGATGACAGTTCTATGTCGTGGAAAGGGAACACTAATTTTTCTGGACAGTTTGCCATTTCTGCTGCATTGATCTCCCAACCTCCGTTGATGTGTCCGGGCTGAGCAGTGATCTCATACTTGGCATAAAACAAAACTTGACATGATTAATCAGATTCTCACTCTTAGGAATTTTGTTTTAGAACCTCAGAGAGAATCCAGCTCTTAGAAGAGGAGCTGAGGCTGAAAGGATATACTCAGAGAGCCATGGGTAGGCAGGTTCATGGCCATAAACAATTATGAGGAACCCAAACTATGTGGAAGTAGAAACTATGAATAATCAGGAGTCTTAATGAATATGCAATTCAGTGGGGAGAGGATAACTAACTAGCTGACATCTAGGAGTGGCTCCGTCATGTTCATAGCAGAGCACCGAAGTGAAAATCCTCAAAATCCTTCATCTAGGCCCCCTAAAGCAGCTATGGATCAAATGCCAACTCTTGTGAAGACTCAACTGGACTATATTTCCTGTTTCTGGAATCCCCTGACATCCCAGCTACCACTGTTACCTATGTATGCTTACAATATCTCCCCTGGGCCACCCACCTCCTGTGACTTGGTTAATTTGAGTAGTTTCTCGCAATCCAAAGAGTATCACCAAAACAAACATCCTTATTCCTTATCATCTGCATATTAGAGAGAAAGAAAATAAGTTAACTTCTGGAATATCTGGAAGAAGTACACTACACAATTCTGACTCAGCAGCCCATTCCTTGTTTGCTGGGCCATCCCGCTCCCGTGGAAAAGCTCCATGGTCAGCTAGAGTTCATGCTTCATCCTTCCACGTTCTTCTCTGCAGACAACAGAATTCATTCTACCTACTTTAAGCAGAAAAGTATTTATTGCAGGGTATTAGATAGTGAACCAAACTTGTAAGAGGAAAACTAAGTTTGGGTGCAGCCAACAAGAAATGATCAACCAGCCATTCAATGAGGCTGTTCTGGCAAAACTCACAGATGCTTAGCACCACTGATGCTGGGAACTGGAGAGAACACTCTTCACAGAAGTTGTTGCCAAAGAACCCAACTCCTCTGGCCTTGAGCTTGTCTGAAGATCCGATTCCCCCATATGTGACTGTCTCCTCAGGTTGCTCTCCTTGTCTTTGAAGGTTTTTGTCAGCAGAACCTAGATCACAAACAGAAATCTACTTGCAAGGGAGTGTGGGAAATGTAGTTTTTAGCCTTCCAGTCTTTATAGTGCAGGAGATCAGGTGTAAGAGGGTTTGAAAGGGTATCAAATATGCTAGTCTCTAGTAGTTGTAATATCCATCAACTTCTAGAAACTGACCTACCAGAAAACTCTTATTATATACTCAACCACCATGTGTGGTAGAAGTGCTACTCCACATGGGAGTGAGAGCGAGCACTCTCCATGCTTCCTCCATGAAAACAGTGACAGAGTCAAAGAACGGATCTGGTCTTCTGAGCTTAGCATAGCCCCTGATCTGAAGGACTTTGACAGTAATGTCACTTTATTCACCATCCTTCAGGGTTAGATAGGAAACAGTGACCACCAGCACGGATTGTCAGGTCTCTAGGAGGTTACTGTAAAAGTTTCAAAATTACTTGATATTTAATTCCAAATCTCCTTTGAGTGTCAGGAGGCAATGCATGAAATCAAAGACAATTAAGGTACTCAACTCAAAAAAATTTTGAGAATCACTGACATCCTAAGAATAAGAAAGGAGGGAGGGTAGTCATTAAAAAGAAAGGAAAACTTGTGAAATCTCTAGGAATGAAAAATATGGATGGTAAATGTGAATTGCTAATTATGAGTAGTATAGTGAACTCTGATTTTTCAAGCTAAAAGGAAGAATGTTAGATCAGAAAACAAAAACAATAGCAGATTGTTACCTCAGGGCCTTCTTCAAGCACATTCCTCTCAAAAAGGAAAATGTGTAATGCACCCTGTATGCCACTACCACAGTAATCTTCCTCACACAGTTCTTTACGTGTGTCACTCTCCAGTTCAGAAACCTAAGCAGTTTTCTATTGTTTAAAAAAATAATAAATTTCTAGTAGCTGGAGCCCTCCACATCCTGGGACAAAACTGGCTTTTCATTTTATACAGATTCTATATTTTGTGGTAAAGCTGGTCTGCTGCTTGTCCCCCCAAAGGCATGGCAGTTACCCATCTCTGTATGTGTTTCCATGTTCCATGATTCTGCAGGAATCATCTCTGACTTTCCACGTTACACATTTGCGCAAGGTCTATACCCTCCCACCAGCTTCTTCTAAGCTTTCCTGGACCAGCCTCGTCAGGAGCAACCGCTTCATGCCTGACAAGTTCGGAAGCTCTATTACGGCACTTACCACACACTCTCTTATGTTACAGTTTTGGGTATATATGTTTTTTAGCTCTTCTCTCAATCTGTTCCCAAGTTCTTGGGGTCGGGGAACTATATCTGATTCATCTTTATACCCTGCAGACTTCCTTGTCCAGTGATTTACATGTAGTGGGAATTTAATACGTATTAGCTGTGTACATGCCCATATGTATAAATGAATTAGGAAGCATTCCGATTAAAGAGTTGTGGTACCTATAAATTGAATGCAGGTGGTCAAATTGACCATACTCAACTGTAGTTTATATTATATATATATATATATATATATATATATATATATATATATACACACACATATATATATATATATACATATATATATATATATATATATATATATATATATATATACCTAGGATGCCAGAAAAATGTATACAAGTGGACACTTTGGTCAACGTTGTTCAAGCAGTAGTTCGCCATAATGAGAAGTGTCTGGATGCTGATGGTAACCACTTTGAGCACCTCTTGTAATTACAGAAGTCAAACGTAACTTGTATTCATGTTTTGTTGTCGGTGTATATTGAGTATTACAATTTTAATAGATTTTTCCTTTCTTAAAATGTGTATACATTTTTCATACAGAGGATGCAAAAAAATATATACACATTTTAAGAAAGGAAAAAATACTGTATTAAAATTGTAACACCCAATATTTACCGATAACTAAAGATGAATACAAGTCACGTTTGACTTCTGCAAATTGCAAGGTGTACTCAAAGTGGTTACCATCAGTGAAATTTTAATACAGTTTTTTCCTTTCTTAAAATGTGTATACATTCTTTTGGCACCCATTTTTTTGGGCACCCTCTGTATGTATATACTATACATATATATGTATACATATGTATATATATATATAGTACACACACACACACACACACACACACAATGGGATTTGTACAGTGACATTTCTCCAAAATAAACACCTGATCCTTATTTTCAGTGTTTTGCCATGCTCTGCATTCAACAGTGCAGGAGGAGCATGTGTCAGAGGAAGTAATGGCTCTCTAGTTACATGCAACTTACTCAGGATTTTGCACAATAGTTTGCCATTTGTCAATGCTAACATGCTCCTCAGCAAAAAAAAAAAAAAAAAAAGCCACATCAGATGAATTATGGTTTTCTTCTTGCTCTCAGAGTAGCAGCAACCCACGGCCACATCTAGTTAGAGAAGAGTCGTTAACCACCGGTAGAAGAGACTCAGCCTTGACGTGGAAACTCTTCAGCAGCTCTTTAGCAGAAGGCTGAAATATCTGGGTTGCTCAGTGTCACATCTATTTGTGCAATGCTGTGGGACTGCTTGAAGCAAAGTGAAGTTATTGGGGCCTGCAAAGTACAGTAAATTGACTCCTTGAAAAACTCGTTCAATGTCAGGCAACTGGATATGTGTGCAATGAAATTTATAAAATATATATGTATATATGGTGATAAATCAAGGTGTATTCTCAACTAGATTAAAGTCTGCTCATGGATCTGCTCTTTTCCCCACAAAATATGTTGAGCTTTGTTTGTTTTTCTCCCGTGAGAAGTATCACCTTATGATACCACATATTTCCAAGAGATATGAGAAAGTAATCTCCTCTGTTTCCTCATGAGCTTTAAAAAGCTAATCCCTGGGGGAAAGGGAAGAATTCTGTGATTTATCAGCTGCCTTGTTTAAACACTTCACAAGTGAATTATTACAATCTGCATGAGGCACTCAAAATAACAACTCTCTCTAAACACTAACCATCATTCTATCACTAAAGAAGAAGACAGAAATATGACCAGCATAAAATGGCAGTCCTTTTCTTGAAAGCAAGAAGATATTCATAAAATCATTAAAATTCTGCCACAGCCACTCTATTAAAAGTGAAAAACTTGATCAAAAAAGGGACAAAGTTAAATGGAAACAATTGACATGTATTACTTTGACAAGTGGGATTGACAAACTTTAATAGGATTGGGTGGCTGAGATTTGTTACAGTCAGAAGGTCTCTTTGAACAGGGAAGAGGAAATTTTCTATTGTCATTCATAGATACTTTTTATTACTGTCTTTATACTTTATGCCCAAGATGAACCTAAAGGACAATTTAATATAGTCCTCAGTTGAACAATACTTGTTGTCTATTGTTATATTTCAAGTAGAGGGAGTAAAATTTGCTCCTACCTAACTGGAAGAAATAAGCTCAAAGTAAAAAATGAGAAAATCCAGCCAGCTTCAGTGCTACTAGAGGAAAGAGAAAAAAAAACACATAAAAACAGTAAAATCTACCCTTAATTTGTCTTGGAAATATCACCTTGTACTCAGTGGAGAAAGAAATGTGAAGAACAAGAGAAATTTTTCCCCACTGATTCCTAGGAAAAGAAAAAACAGTAGATTTAAACAACAGACAATAATGAGTTTTGCAGTAATAACGGTCTTTAGATACTTCTGAAGACAGCTTTGCTTGTTGAATACTATAGATGTATCAAGCACTACCCTAGAGACTTTCTGTAAATTATCACTATTAATAACCACCAACTGATAATCAGTGTTACTATATTGCTATTTTCATTTTACAAAAAAGGAAACTGTTGCTCAGTGAAGATCAGAAATGTATCCAAGAGCATCCAAGAGCATCAGCTAGTAATTGGTGGTGCTCGCTTGAAAATTCATCTCTGTGGTACTAAAACCTGTACTCTCTCCATCATGTTACAGTAATTCCCAACACACTGGCCCCAGCATCAGAGAAACAATCTAGGGTGAGTCTTAGCTGTGCTCCACAGAGGTAGATGGCATGTGAAGGAAATTTCTAGTCATGGGGTATGGGGTTCAGAGTTAAAGGACCACCTTGATATGAGCAAAGTGAAAAATCATATTTGGGTAATTGACTTATACACAGATTAAATGAATAAATAGGCAGGTAAGACTTCCTGTCATTACACCACACCCATGGAAATACGGAAATACAAACTTTTTCTTTTTAGGTTGTCCTTTATTTCTCTGTGTTGGCATTTATTGGTTGGTTCTCAAGATATCAGAGATTTTCGGATTGCTGGTGTCCAGCCTTTTGGGAAATAAACTATCTGCTCAACTTACAAAGGTGAGGTCTCATTTTCCTGTTCTTCTTGTAGCTTTACACACCTCTCCTTCTTTTGTAGTGTACTTCTTTTTCTTTTCCTCTTGTGCACTGGTCACTCTACCAACCCTGAAACTTGAGTATCCTTGAGAATTTCTCATAGTGCTCTGGACTTATTTTATCATCAAAGCCATAGTGGTTTTCTTCTAAAATGTAGAGGCTCTGCATTTGAAGCCTTTCTGTCTTCCTGGACTAATCATTTTTCTAAAATCATGTACTCTTTTTCTGACTGACTTGACCATTGTTAACAGATGAATACGTTTTTGGCCACATCCTGTCCCCCTTAACCCTTACTCATATCACAATCCATTTTGGTCCCTTGGTCTTGAAGATTCTTATTGCACACCTCCCTCCACCAACTTGGCTTTCTCTCTTACATAGGCCACCTGGCAAGCAATCCCATTATCTGGTTGCCCATATGTACTCCTACTTTTGCCACAAAAAGCATCCTTATCACTGCATGTAATTTGGAGAGAACAATGTTTGCCACATTAGTATCATTGAGAAGACATACCCAAGCAACCCGCTGAAAAATCCACAAACTTTTCTTCGTAATCACAGACTTTGGCGTTGCCCAGAACCTTTGCTGGAAAAATCCCTGATGTTGAATCTGATCACATATCAGGACACCACTGGCCACCACTTTGGCTTCCTGGCTGGACAGCATTCTGTGTACCTGTCAGCTGGAACATCGTCTTCTAACTGCCTCTAACCAGGTAGGCATGGTTCAGTAATGGCCCCTAGTAAGCATCAACATTTAAATGATATTCCTCTCTCTCTTGCCATTCTTTCCTCCTCTCTCTTTTTCTTACTTTATACACAATCTGTATGATCCATGAAATACCTAACATTTACTCTGTGGTGTTACATGTCTTTTTTTATGTGTGAGTTTTATATCTCAGCTAGAGTGTAGACTGCTTTAGAGCACGAACCTTGTCCTATAATCTTTAAGTCCCCAATAATACCCAGCATGATAAGCAACAGACACTCAAAAACGGTTCTTTCATTTTAATTTGCTCTGTGGGTGGATCTGAACTATTTACAGCATCATTAGGCACTTTAGTCAGGATCTTCTCTCATTACCTGGCCTTCCCTGTATGAAATGTGTCATCTGGGGTAGAGGAAGTGACCACTTAAACAAAATAAACAGCAGTTGGTCTATAGCCATCGTCCACCTCAAACTGTACAGTAAAAACAGAAATATTTACTTCTATATCTCAACTACCTAATCTGTAACACAGGGATAATAATAAGCATTCCTATTTCATAGGTTTGCCTAAGGATCAAATGAGTTAATATATGAAAAGTCTTTCCAATAGTGCCTGGCAGAGTCAATGCCATATAAATATTTGCTATTTGGTTATTCATACCTTGATGGTTTCCATAAAGTGTCCTTCAGATCTTTTCATTTTTCTCACATATGAGAGAATTGGGCTCTGTCTTATCTAAAATGTTGACCCACGCTACATTTTGTTAACCTAGGACCGATCATCGAAACCTGACCTCATGGGAAATAGCGTTATCTACCATTTCATCTGTATTTTACAACTGCGATACAAATTTCCTTCCTGGTTGCTTTGATAACGGAGGAGAAAATGTTCTTCTCAGGTTAGTCTGTACTTTTCAATATATAATTTAGTGGCACTAATGAAGAGAGTCCTAAATTTTTTTTAATATAGTACAATAAAATAATGAACTATACCAAGTAGTTCAAGTAGATGATTATTTTTCAGACTGTCAAGTAGAAACACATGCTTTTGATCATTACATGGTGCATGAACATTGTGATCTTTCTTACCAATTCACAATCAAAGATGACAAAGGCAAAGGAAACATTAAACATGTTAGGTTCTGCAACTGTCCAACATGCTTTAGAACTTTCTGCACCAAGGTTGACTAATCAGCCCTCTCTTACATATCCCCATTATGTAAAATATTCATATGTCAGCGAAATGTGAAAATGGGCCTTCTTCACTTTAAGTAGGCCTGAGGAAAGAAAAATTTTAAATCTTGACATTTGGGCCTGTTTGTTAATGGCAACAATGTGATAAACAGTTCATTAATCCTATTTATCAGATGGTAAAATACCCAACATTGCCATCGGCAAGTGGCAAACTAAAGGGGCTTTTAAAAAACAGTGTTCTTTCATCTAACCTGGCGGTTCAGACTTTTTCTAAAAGGATCAGATGGTAAATATCTTACGCCTCACAGGCCATAAAGTCTCTGTCACACTATTTTAACTCTGCAACTTGAAAGTGGCTGTAGATAATATGTAAACAAATGGGCCTGGCTGGGTTCCAATAAAACTTTATTTATACATAGTTCAACATAGATGACATTTGAAGACATGGTGCTAAATTAAATAAGCCAGACACCAAAGGACAAATATTGTCGGATTCCACTTATATGAGGTATCTGGAACAGGCAAATTCATAGAAAGTAAAATAAAGGTTACCAGGGCTTCAGGGAAAGAGGAATGAGGAGTTAGTGTTTAATGGGTACATAATTTCAGCTTGGGTTGATGCAAACATTCTGGAAATGGTTAATGGTAATGGTTGTACAACATTGTGAGTGCATTTAATGCCACTGAACTAACTGTACACTTAAAGATGGCTAAAATGGGAAAGTTTATGTTATGTATATTTTACCTCAATTTTTAAAAAAACTTTATTTACAAAAATGGGCTGTTGGCCTTCAGGCCACAGTTTTCCAACCCCTGACCTCAACTTTCCTTTGGTCTGCTGAAAGGGCTCACCCTTTCTCTGCCTCATACATCTTTGCTATTGTTGCTGCTATAGCTGCTGCCACTGCTCTTTATTTCATTCCTGGATGAAGCTGTGTACCCCAAATGTTGCCTTGTGTGCAAAGGAAAAAACACAAACCATTTGCATTCTTTGGGGGCTACAGTTCTTTCTAGAAGTCGTCCATCCTGACACACACAGCTTTAGCATATCTAGAGGTAGAAATGTTAAATATGACTATGCATACACAAATGACCAAAGGGACCCCAAAACATCTAGGGATAGACTTGAGCTGGTTTGCACCCTTTCTGGTAGGATCTACAAAACCTCCACTTTTATTTCCCTAGCATCTTAGTGGAAAAGGTACATGGATTAGGGTACTAGTGTTAGACTCTGGCTGTCGATAAAGCTTTTCTCCTCATGAAGGTCTATTGGCTCTTGCACATGTTGAAACTCTTCTTCTCTTGACTTATCACTCTGCTCTAACTGGTAGGTCAGTTGACATTGACTGAGTTAATCACCTTCAGGAGACAACGACGAGTGCTTGACCTCTGAGGACAAACCAGATTCCTCAAAATAGAAACCCAGGAAAACAGAAACGTTTAGATTTTGAAAGAGAACCTATTGAGAAATGAATATTTGAAAATATACATATTATTATTTGAAGATACCATTAAGTGGACCAACTCAGTCTGACAAGAGCTCTTAAAGGTTAGAATCCCCAATTCACTTCAAAGTCTTGTCCAGCAAGTGACGACCCCAAAGTTGACCAGGGTGACTTACATTTGACAGATGAGAATGATAAATTCTCTATCTGTAACTAATGAAGTAAAAATTTTTACTGATAGGAGAGAACACAAAGCTTTTGATTTCAAAAGAGTTTTCCCTTAAGGAAAAAAATCTATTACTTTTGTTATATTACTAATGAATGGACATTTTTAAAGCACCCTATTACCTGCTTAAAAGACTCTAAAATCGTATGATTTGCACACTTCAGTAATTCTTAATGTTTTTATGTTTTGCTTAATTTCTATAATGAGCTTTTGCATGTCATTGTAGAAAAGACATTGATTTTAAGAAGTTTCATAAGTGCAGAGATAACTTCAACAATGTCATTTGATACCAAAATAGATTGTTTTAAATTTTTAATGCCATTCCCACTTTTTTCCTTCCAACACTTGGCCCTGCTACCAATAAAACACCAATTGATTGAAAACAACTTATAAGAATGAATATTATTTTCAAATCAAACAGTAGAATATATTTGTATTCAAAACTACATTTTCTTTAAAGACTTTTAATCTGCCTATATTAAAAATTGTGTTCAAATATTTAATAAGTTAAAACTGCAGAAGCATCACTTTGATAATCTACTTTAGCTGCAAACCTGTTGTTGTCTGCCGTTGTGCAGATTCTCAGATATAAGGGGGAGATGGAGGGCAATGATGTCTGAAAATTTATAGCCACCAGAATGATTAGGTTACAACATTCATTTCTAAGCACATGAAGTATTTACAGATCGCTTGAAAAATCACTGTACCTTCTGGGATGTTACCTGTTGACCTTTGAAAGTGGAAGCAAGTGAATTTTGCCATCAGTATCCTTCTTTCATTTTGAAGTTTAATATAGTGTCATTGGTTCTCCAATATCCACAGTGCCAATTTCCCACTGATGTCTTATATCTTGGGTTTCTTTTCCCTGTTGGAAAAGTATAGTGATGAAATAGCTGAGGTAACTTTGAGCACAGAAAGCCCATGTAATTACATGGTGTTTCCAGTACAATCCACAATGTTCTGACGATGGATATCAGTACAATAATAAGTAAGAACAAAAAGCTTGTCAGAGAACTTCATGAGTGCAGCCCCAGGTGAAGTACAGAAGAGTTTCTAAGCAAAAGTGGTGGTTGTGAATACTTGGAAATCAGAATGTATATGTGGAGAAAAATTTGGCTTCTCCTGATTGTTTGTAGGAGGTCTCTTTGTGAGGCTCATTTCTCTTATAACAAGGCAGAATGTCCCATATGTAAAGAAAAATGCTTCTTTTCTGAGAAGAGCCATTCATGGAAAGGGTTGTTCCCAATCACAAGAGGACATGGACAATTCTTAGCATTACATAAAGAATTTCTTTTTAAAAACTGACTTCCAATTCAGCAATTTGACAAAATTTGACCAGCTGCACTAATTGGACTCAAACAAATACAGCCTCCAATTTTCCTTTTGAAACTTGAGGACCACCCTGCAAGTACTTTCCCTTCATAACTATTATTCTCCAGGGCCTTGAATGCTTGCTGAGCTTTCCAAAGTACCTGTTTAGTCCTTTTTAGTTATTTGTCTCTGACTATGCATGAAAGTAGTTAAGAACAAATACTTTTATATAAATCCAGGTCTTATTGCCCTGCCTAACCTTTTTGTCTTTGGTTTTGAATTTCTTATCATGAGGGAACCTGTACTGTCCTTGTGTAGCTATTACAGCACACTCCCAACACTGCGGGCAACCACAGTGAACAGCTCTAACTAGTTATACTATGTGGAATTGAGAGAACAAAGAATTCGTCCATGTCTCAGAGATTCCTTAACCTCAGACACACCTCAGATGACAGATTCAGCCAAAAATCACTACTGAAACCAAGCTGTAGGATTCTAAGCACAAATATAGCTATTACTTTGAGTATCAGATGCTGCCCTATATACTTTAGGTAATAGATACTTCATTTCTCCAACGGGCAAATTAGGTAATTAATTATCATCTCCACTTCACAGGTATGGAAATTGAGGCTAGGGGATGTTAGGACATTTGTCCAACGTCTTCCCAGCTAGTAAACATTGGGATCAGGATTTAACCTCCTTTCTTAACACCAAATTCCATGCTCCCTCCATCACACGACATCAAATGTCACCCAAGTCTCCTGCTTCTTTCTTCTTGATGTGCAGAATCTGAAAACATGGTCATGGGAAAAGTTAAAAATTTTAAAGCAACTTACAAAAAAGAAATACCTACATATACAGTGTGGTTTTTTAATATGGCAAATTAGTAGGTCACTAATTTACTTTAATTAATGCTTAACATATAGTTAAAAAACTGAGAGCTAATATACCAAAATATTAGCCGTGGTTATCTTTTGGCAGATTACTGGTAATATTTGTTTCTTATACTTTGTCATACAAATTTTCTATAATAAACATAATACTTTTTTTAAATTTAGTATTTATTTAAGGTGCAAGAAATGTCACTAATGCAAAATGGTATAATGGAATGGGTTTTCTCTAGTGACTTAGATATTTTGTCATGTTGTCAGGTTCAATTGACAATAATCTTTGGGCTTAACATATCAGTGAATATTTTAATGTCCAAAGGAGGACTTTTATGTGCAAAATGAACCACTTAAAGCTGTATGCAATTTGTAACTGGAGATAATTATAAGACAGAATTTTTATTAAACATCTAAATTCGACTTATAATTCTTGCTAGTTGATTTATGAATTAAGTAAGTTTTACTAAAATTAAGTATAATCACTTTTACTTATTATTTGATTAATTTTTAACTAATAAGTTTAACAAGTTAGGTGTTCTCATATTATTAAAACGCATTCAAAAAATGTATTTCACTAAATTCTCTTAAATGTTTTAAATTACATAATGCAAACTTAATTTTTTTTCCTGAGATACATCACATTCATAATAAGGCCAGCTTATAAACTAAAGCAGTCTTTATACGTTCTTAAGCATCATTAAAATACGTAACAAATTCAATTTACAACTTTAGTAAGCATTCAAATACTGTTTATAAGCATAATTAATTACATTCTCTAATGCATACCAAATTCAAGTCACAAGTATCAATCAGACATTTCTAATAAAAGAACAAGGCAAACATGGCAAACATTCTCTAACATGGTATCTCTAGGACATTTCAAAACTGCATATAAGAAACTACTATTGCAACTTAAAATATATTCCACATAAACTGACTACTGCAGTTTTAATACTTTCTATAGATTTACTCATGATCTCTATACTTATCTCTACAACTTTCTGGATCTACAAAGTCATTTATCCAACTAAATAAAGAGTGAAAACTGCTATCTCCAGCAGTGCCAGTTTCCTTGGGTAGAAATTCAAAACTAAGTACAGCTATAGATCTGGAATTTGGTCTGAATTTGGCGACTAGAACAAGGGATCAGCTCTGTGCTTCACGTTCGAACCCAGTGCTGCTTGCCATATCAACAGGGGAACTCAAAAGCATGCTTTTGCCTGCCATGTAGTTTTACACTCTCTAAAACATATTCACTGGGTATATTTCAAATTTCACCTTTATGTACATTTTTTCAACTTTTTATTGACTGATTTAGATAGATGGAATTTATCAACCACCCAAACGGAATCTACCAATTTTCCTCAGAGTTAATTGAATTTTGTACTCTCTTCATGATTATAGAACTCTTTTTATATGTTACTCATTACCTCCTTGGCACCTATTTGATAGTCGTTCTATTATTCTATTCACAGTATAACAGGATACTTATAGATTATGTAGATATATCCAAAATGTTTATACATTGCTTTAGATCTGTACTCTAGAACAGGAAAATACGGTTTCCCTGTTAATTCATCAAAATTATATTTAGGTCACAGTTTAGGGGCAGCTAGTTCATCCAGCCACTGACCCATAAAGCTAGCCATGGCCCACCCAAGTTAATCGTCTAATAACAATCTTTTCTACATAAACATGAAATATTACTCATAACAATGTAGGATTTTGTAAGTCTACCACAAGATACCTAATTAACCTCTTTTTTATCGTTCTTTTCAGAAAGTCTAAGCTGTCTCAGTTAGATGCTTAATAGAAATTATAATCATCCACCAAATTAGCATAACAATATTTAATTTACTATTGCCTATTATGATAATTGAGGTTGTTTCGATTTTTAATATTATAAATAAAATTATATATTTGATCATGAACAGAGGCTTATTGTCCTGTTGTATTATTTCTTTAGAAAAAATTCCCACTAGTAATATAACTCAGTAAGCAGATGGACTTAGTTTTGAATATTCATAGGTATTGCCTTTAATACTTTCCAAAAAGCTTGTTTGATTACAACTATGTCAGTATTGTTCTTTACTATGGGAAAATTCATAGACATTAAAGGGTACTAAAGTGTCACTTTGATTACTAGTGACAATAGATTTTTTATAATATTTGTCTGCTTTTTGTGGCTGTCATATAAGTGGGTAGGAAAATTTCATATAGAATTTTTAACAAAATGCTAGTCAGCGTCAACTAGCATGATATTATAAAACCTGTGGAATCTGTAAATATAGGGAAATCCACACCCATCTGTGGGCTCTTCTTTACCTTCTAATAGCATTATATTGGGGGTTAAGATTTCCACATATAAATCTTAGGGGGACACAAATGTTCAGTCTATAACACGTGTAGTGGAAAAAAGATAAGAATTATGGCAGACTCCTTGTCATCCCTTGAGCTTCTATACAAGCCAAGGAATAGTGGAGTGACATCTTTAAAATACTTAAAAAAAAAAAACAAAAAAAAAAAACCTATCAACCTAGCTCCCATACCCAGGAAAAAAAAAATCTTTCAAAAATGAAAGATAAATAAATCTGTTTAAGAGCATTTATTACCAGCAGACCTGCATTACAGAAATGTTAAAGAAAGTTCTTCTGGCCAAAAAAAATATAAGACCAGGCAGAAATTTGGATCTACGTAAAGAAATAAAAATTGCCTGAAGCAATGAACGTAAACATAAGTCATATTTCGTTATTTTTTGTTATTTTTAAAGCACTCTACAAGATCATTGTAAAGCAAAAAATAGTAGCAGCAATGTTTTTGGAGTGTCTGGCATACGTACAAGTAAAATGTCTGACAATATCACAAAAGATGGGAGGAAGAAATGGGAGTTTACTATTGCAAAGTCCTTATACCACATACAAGAGGTATAATATTATTTGAAGGTAAACTGTGACTAACTAAAGATGTACATTATAAGCTCTAGGAAAAATACTAAAAAAAAAATAATTTCAGGAGCTATATATAATAAGCCAATAGTGGAGATAAAAATAGAACATAAAAGGTATTCTACTAATCTAAACACAAGCAAAAAAAAAAATGAAAAAAAGAAGAAACAAAAAACACATGAAGCAAATAGAGAACAATGGTAGATTTTAATTTAACATATCAATACTTTAGATGTAAATGATCTAAATACACAGAGGACAGAGAATAGCAGGAAGGTAAAACTATGTCTCCAGATCTTAATCCAGAGTTAAGGTAAATAGTGAAAATTGTGAATGAGATAAAACTTAGCCTCTTTTCAGCATGCTCAGCAAATGGGTGGATTACAGGTTCAAGGTTCTGATTTTTTCACTTAAGTACAATGGCTTTTGAGAGAAATTAGAGGTGAGATAATAACATTTCCTCATGACCTGACAAAGCCAGTAAAGCCTAATGCCCACTCTGTGATTGTTTTTTTTTGTTTGTTTCAATAATTTTACATATTTTAAGGATTTTGTTCAAGTGGTATGTTTCTGCAATGTACTCTCAAATGTTCAGCAATAATAATAATATATATATATATATACACATTATTATAATTATTATTTTAATTAGAAAGAGGCAATTGCAGTAAAATGTTAAGAATTGATAATTCTAGGTGAAGGACAAGTGGATAGTCATCACACACTACTTGAAACTTTTACCTACATTTGAAAATTTTCAAATTATAAAGTTAGGGGGAAAAATTCATGAGCACAAAACAATTATACTTGTGATGATCCAGGCTAATCAAGGCTCTATGATGTTTGGCTCTTTGATTTAATCAGATTTCCATTAAGAGCAAATCGTACATTAGAACAGGTGATTTTGGTGTGTTTTAGGATATTCTGGACTAAGATGTGCAATAGAATAGAGCAGGAGCCTCTTTTACTGCAGCCTGAGAATTTTTTAAGAATGCATCCAAATTTTAACAGAAAATTCCAACTGAGCTCTTGTCAACACAAAATTACAGATGATGTTTACCAATTTTTGAGAAAACAAAATATCAAGTAGAATGCACACAGACCAAATATGAGCAAGTCCAAAATAAATACAACTTTCTTCTTACATAAATAAAAATCAGCCAAATGTGCATTCAAATATATGTTTACAAATATAATACCCTTGGAAAGGTAAAAAGGGCTAGTAATTAGTGTTGCCTCTAAAGAAAGAAATTGGGAAGCTATAACACACTATTGTCTCCTTGAGATCTTTGAAACTTTTGCATTATGTGAATTTTAGAAATTAAAAATACTAATAATAATTAAAAACAAATGAAAAGAATAGTGATCACCACTGGGGCAGAGGCCCACAAAATCAAAGCAAAGTGTAGGTAGCTTTGATGAGGCTTGAAAACTTATATAAATTGGGGAGGACGTAGGCTCTTTAAGAAAAGGAATACAAAGTTAGATATGAATGTGATTATTTATTTAGAATGAAAAATTATACAACATTACAAATTTCGTAATGATGAAAAGTAACACAACTATTTCTAACCTACAAATATTATATTTTAATTAAGTGCTAGTCTTAGTCCATTCAGGCTGCTCTATAACTAAATACCACACACTGGGTAGCTTATAAACAATAAAAATTTATTTGTCACAGTTATAGGGGGTGGGAAGTTCATGATCATGCTCATGATGCCAGCATGGTCAAGTTTTGGTGACAGCCCTCTTCTGGTTCATAACTGGCAGCTTCTAGCCCTGTCCTTCCATGGTAGAAGGGGCTAGGTGGCTCTGTGGGTTCTCTTTTATAAGAATACTAAGCCATTCATGAGAACTGTACCCTATAAGCTAATCACTTCCCAAAGACCCTACCTCTAGTACCATCACATTGGGCATTAGGATTTAAGCAGAGAATTTGGGGGGGGACACAAATATTCAGACCACAGTAGTGCCTGACACATCTTCTAACTTACCTTATTAAAGATTTTTTTTTTGCCTGTATATTCTTTAATAACCTCTTGGTAGAATAATGATTTCAATATATTAATTTTATAGAAAAAATAGGAATAGATTTGGTATTCCCCTAACATGCTTCATCAATTTCAAAAATTATTATTGACATATAGATGCATAAAATATGTGACTTTACTCACAGACATAAATGCTGCTTGTAGCATTGCTACAGACTTGCGACTGACAAAGAAATACTATTTTGGTGACATCTATCAAAAGAGGGGGAAAATTGCACTTATACCCACTGCGATAGCAAGTATATTCCTGGTAAGTGAGAACTTGCATGTTGACCAGGTGTTTATGAAAACTAAATCCTTCGCTGACAAATTACCACAGACTAGCTTTCATTTCCATTAATTTTAAGCTTTGTTTCTTTTCTACCACCCACATGTGTCTCGTGCTAGTGCTACAGAACACGTTCACTTTAGCCCTGCATTTTTTGTGTCAAGATTCTAAGTGAATTGACGTAGTTTTGTAGGTGTTGCTCTTACTTGGAGATGGCTAGCTGTTATTTAACTACACTATGCACAGAAGTGACAACCTTATAAATACATAACCCATTACAAACACACCAAACTGGTCCCCAACTCAACTTCCTTTTAGCTGGTTCCTCAAAAATGCCCACAAAGATTCCAAAAATATCCTACACAACGGGAAGTGTGAGGGAAGAGGTGTAAATGGAAAGAGACAGCCATATTTACTAATTACAATTAAAAACAATGTCTAGAAATGTATACAATTGAATTGTTTTAAACAATTAAATTTCAATAGTTATTTCAATGATAATTCATCCTCTAAGATAATTCTACAGTGAGTGTAGAATGGAAATATGAGTTCAAAGAGAATAGACACCATGTAAAATTTCTGACTATTGAAGAAAACCTTGTTTGTGTATTTTAAATGGATAATGATGATATCAAATCTATATGATATTTGAATTATCTTTTTTACTTTTAAATGTATTATAAAAGTTTCAACTTTAAAATGCCATAAAGTATGCTAAAATTTATACTCTTTTAACTTTTTAAACTTCTCATGAAATTTTTAGGTATTAACTTTAAAACATTCAAGTGGCATATGATTTTTCAAAATTATTTTAGGACATGTGTATATGAAAAAAAAATGTCTAAAGGCCAAGGCTCTAGATTCTCTAAGCTTTTTGCCTGTACCAGGCAATTCATTGGTAATCCGTCAACTTGGATGACACTAGTTCCCCATATAAATTCCAAAGGACCATGAGTTAATGTTTTATACTCTATATTAGTGGAATTAAAATATTAGCAGGATAAAATTATCCTGCCTTTAAAAATGTTTCTGAATGCCTTTTATTATGCCAATCAAGATCCCTTTGGTATATATACCTCCCAAAGTACAAGGTAAGGATATTTGTTCATCTTGATCTGTTATGATCTGTAACACATCACAATTCCATTTTCTACTGGATGTCCCCAAAGTGCAGAGTCAAGTGTCATAGTGAATTTCTTTTTTGAGCAAAGTAGTTGTTTAATAAACTTTTTAAAGATTTATTGGGGTGACAATTGTTAGTGAAATTACATAGATTTCAGATGTACAATTCTGTATTACATCATCTATAAATCCCATTGTGTGTTCACCACCCATAGTCAGTTCTCCTTCCATCACCATATATTTGATCCCCCTTACCGTCATCTCCCTCCTCCCACCCCCTTTACCCTCTGGTAACCACTAAACTATTGTCTGTGTCTATGAGTCTGTGGTATATATACACAATGGAATACTATTCGGCAGTAAGAAAAGATGATATAGGAACATTTGTGACAACATGGATGGATCTTGAGAGTATAATTCTAAGTGAAATAAGTCAGACAGAAAAAGCAGAGAAGCCTATGATTTCACTGATATGTGGTATATAAACCAAAAACAACAAAAGAACAAGACAAACAAATGAGAAACAAAAACTCACAGACAAAAACTCATAGACTAGTGAATTTAAATAGTTACTCTTAGACTAGGTTTCCTAGCACCTAATTATTCCTCAGCCACCTCAATTGTTGCTTGCATCAACCTACTTTACTTATCTTAATGATTTTATGGTTTTATTGTAACTATGAGTAAGTGGATTGTTTTCTCTCTTTGACCTTTAACTCACCCACTTGTTAAGTAAATAATGCACAAACTAGTTTGGATAAATTCAGTTCAATTAAGCAAATCATCAAACTACAAAAAGTAGAGTGGAAATATTCAGGTTAGATGATGGTATTATTGACAACTAGATAACAGTCATAAGAGTACCAAATTTACAGTATACTTATTAAATAGTCAGAAACTTACATTACTAAAATTATCACATTTTCCTCTTCTGACTGACAATCCTACCAATTATTTGTGTTTGTGACCCAAAACTTAGGGATTAGAACTAGGACCCAGGAGAAAATCACAGATATTATCAAAAAGGAAAGAGTACTCACCTAGACACATATTATGGATTAACAAATTAATAATAATAATAGGCTGATATTATAGTTAGCAGCATAGTCTTAGTAAATGTAAGAAGGAAATCATACAGGAAACAACTACATTTTAAAGCAGCAAATGGTATTCAGCTCAAAAATACTTTACAGAGCTACTTAAAATAATTAAATACAAGCAATGTTATATTTATAAAACATTACAGACACTTTTGCAATTTAGGAAATGAATACATTCGTGATAAGCCCTCTGTAAAGTAATATTTCGTATAATGAACTGATTCCCTTTATTTAAATTATTCGTTTAAATATGAATTTGTAAGAGAGAAAAATCAGTGACTTTACTGAGAATTTAATAGGAAAAAATTAAGTTGAGGGACTATACCTGCAGTTCTTATGCCACATAGAGGTTACAGGCCACCCCTTTGGTTTACTTGAGAACTTCAATAAAGTCTTACTGATTCTTTAAAACCACAATAATAACAAAAACAAAACAAGACACCACTTTAGCTACTCTTGTGTACTATCATTATGGCAACGTGTAGATCAAAAATCTTACATTTTCTTATAGAAGATTCAACTTTACCGATATCTTAGGTAAGTCTCAGTCCAGGATATAAGCTATTTTAGGCAGGTTAAGGTTTGAGGCTTAAAATGTGCAAGGCAGGTCCTCTGGAATGGCAGCTCCAACTCCGTTATAAAATGATTCCATCTATATTATTATTATTATTATTTACAAATCTACTATTGGCAGTTCATGAAACAGAACTTGAAAAGCCAAAAGCAAAGAGAGATGCTATTGTCAGTCTCAAATGAACCATCTATAGCCGCCATTTGGTTGTTCTAAGTGTTCCAAATAGCTTAACTCTCTCTAATTTCTTCAGAATATAGTTAAACACTTAACTATTATGGAGATAAATATGAATATCCCAATGACACATCCATGAGATGTATGAATTTATGTTGGTTAAATGGTGGCATGTAAATTTGAGAGCTTTATGGAGATACATATACATATATATTAACTATGAGGAATTCCATATTACAACACTATTCTGGATTATTAATTATCAATTGTATATTAAGAAAATCATATTAATAGTTACCCTAAAATGTCTGATAATAAATTAGTGACCCTCTTGACATCTTTTGCTTCTTGTTTATGACTCATCCCACTATGGTGAAGCTATTTAGATTTCTTTAACAGTTTTTAATAATAGTGGTAAATGAGTAAGTCTCAAAATATGATGAATATGATGGCCAATATTTCATTTGAAGACTATAAATATAACCTGGTTGTTATTAGATGTACAAAATTTAACATTTATTAATGAAAAATTATCTTCAATTAGTAGTTGTGATATGATTACACACACACGCACACACCCTGAGGTCAGACAATTAAGTTCACAAACATTCCACCATGTAAATGCATATGATGTGATAAAAAAATACGGTGACTATTTAAATAAAAATATTTGTTATAGTAAAAGACACATTACCATTAATCCCCCACAAAACACCCCCCCTTGCTTTAAACACACTTATTACATTTTTTTTTTTTTTTGCCACTTTCTGAAGCAGTTCTGGAAGTCCTCTTTCATGAGTATCTTTACTTCATCCCGCATCATGACAACACTCCATGTCACACATTGCTTCTGGTACAGCAATTTCTGTCAAATAAAAATAATATGGTGTGTCCTCATCTACATTATTCACGAGATCTGGCACCGTGCAATTTATGGCTTTTCCCCAAAGTCAAAATGACCATGAAAGGAAAACATTTTTTTTTTAATTAATTTTATTGGGGTGACAATTGTTAGTAAATTTACATAGATTTCAGGTGTACAATTCTGTATTACATCGTCTATAAATCCCACTGCGTGTTCACCACCCAGAGTCAGTTCTCCTTCCATCACCATATATTTGATCCCCTTTACCATTTTGAATCACGACATCAAGGCAGCCATGACAGCACAATTAAAGACACTTACAAAAGAGGACTTCCAAAACTGCTTCAGAAAGTGGCAAGAACAATGGGATAAGTGTCTTTGAAACCCGGAGGAGTATTTTGAGGGAGATTAATGGCAAGGTGTCTTTTACTGTAATAAATTTTATTTTTATTTAAACATTCATATTTTGTGATCACAGCTCATATATTGGGTCTAAATTCCCCATTTTTGTCACAAAGCTCTTAAAACCCTTGAAATTTCTTCAGTGCTTACACCAAGGAAGCACCTTTTGTTTTAATAGTTGGTCTTTTGTCCTAAAACAGCTTTAGTTCCTGAATAGCTCCACAGTGATAAAGATGAAAATGTTTTATGTTATCATAACACACTCCTTTCAACCACACCTGAGTTTATGTTAATAAGGTGACTTTTCAAAATCCCCTAAGCCTGCGATCTGGTTGCCAGGGGATCCAACCATGTGATTAGAGGGTTGCAACTTTCAGCTTCACCTTCTAATCTCTGGGGAGGAGAGAGGGACTGTGTTCTGAATTAATCATCAATAAACAAGATTTTATCAATTATGCCCATGTAATGAAGCCTCCATAAAAACACAAAAGAACTAGATTTCGAGAGCTTCTGAGTTGCTGAACACATGGAGGTGTTGGAAGAGTGATGTGCCTGGAGAGGCCATAGGAGCTCTGTGTCCTGTTAAAGAGAACCAGAACCAGACAGAAGTTAAAGCGGTAAAGATAGATTTTATTCACAAAATCTATTGCAATAGGGGAAGGGAGTCTGTAATGTAGAACTGGGCTCAATTCCAATTATAATCCGAACAAGTAGAGATTTATAACCAAGGAACAAGTTGGGTGCTGGGGCATTGGTGGATGGAAAATTACTAAATTTTCATCTCCCCAATCACATTTGGGGGATTCTGAGTTAATTGACCTAATAGAATTCTTGCTGAAGGCAAGCCAAGGTGATCAGACATCACCTGGAAGGACAGTGGGGATTAGGAATTGATAAACTACAAAGGGTGGGGAACTCTCAATAAACTGATGTAGCAGGATTATTGCTAAAACTGGATTCTATAAGGAAGTACAGGGATGAGCCTTGTTGGAGAGAGGGAGGGTTCAGGGGAGCCTGACTAAAGTTTGATCAAGCCAATAATTTTTTTCAACCCCTTCACCCATACGTTGCCCTAAGCATCTCTTCCATTGGGGTGTTCCTCTGTATCCTTTGAAACATCCTTTGTAATAAATAGTCAATAGTAATTAAAGTGTTCTCTGAGTTCAGTGAGCCATTCTAGGAAATAATTGAACCTGAAGATGGGATCATGGAAACCTCTGACTTATAGCCATTTGGAAGACTAGGTGACACCCTGCACTTGTGTTTGACATCTGAAGTGGGGTTAGGAGCAGTCTTGCGGGGCTGAACCCATAATCTGTGGGATCTGATGCCAACTCCAGGGAGATAGTGTCAGAATTGAGTTAACTTGTAAGACACCCAAATGGCGTCTGGGGAATCAGAAAATTGTTTGGTATGGAGGAAAAATCCTCACACATTTGGTGACCAGAAGGGTCAGAAGTGAAGTATCCTGTGAGTAGAGTGTAGTATTGAGAGGAGAGGCAAAACACAGAACAGTATTTTTCCCTATACAGTAGTTAATTTTGGGAACTATATAGTCAGAACTTTTTGGCAATGACAGAAACCCAACTTAAACTAGCTTACTTAAAATAGAAATTTAATGTCTCAAATAATTCCAATGACAAGTTTATTTCTGTTATCAGACATGATTTAATTCAGGTTCAAATGATATCATCAAGTTTTCTTCTTTTGGCTCTATTTCTTTTTGTATGTTGGCACCGTCTTTTCCATGTTGCAGAGATAATGGTTAATGTTAACCCCAGCATTATCTTTCCACATTGTGAGTCCATACGAAAGAAACTTGCCCCACTAATTTTTGCTTGAGGTGGTTGTACTCTAACTCCAAAGCATGGTCAAGGGAATTGCCCAAGTATCAGTCACACACCTACTTTTGTTGGCAGAGAAAACAAAACCAACTATTGAAGAGGAGGAAAGGGAGAAAAACATGGTAGTACACCAAAAATGTTAGTATGAGAGGGACCAAAAAGCAAATCATCATAAAACTCATTGAAATGACTGTAACATTTGGAGTATATATAAAAGACCTGTAATATCACTAATGATAATTGGGCAGGGATGGGACGCTAAAAGCCAGTTACAGGGTCTGCTCTGCTGAGGAGAATAAATCAAAATAAAATATCAACTGGACCAAGCATGTAATTAATTAGGCTGCAAGATAACCCTATGATCTGGACTCAAGAGTCAGCACAACCTCCAAGGAACTGAAGCTTTCCTAGAAAATTAAGAAGTACTATGTCTCAAAATTTCCAAATGTTCCCATCTTTATCTAAAAGTCCAAAGGATGTATGAGATGTCTGAAGTTCCATGGATCCTCTAGGGAGCGCCAGTAGATTTGATGGCATCCCGAAGACCCAAGGAATTCCCTGCATGCTGGCAAACTTAGAAATATAGTCTAGATAAGACTAGATATCTTCAGTGCTTCTTCACTGTGTACTAGAGCAGTGGATCTCAAAGGGTGGACCCCAGCCAGCAGCATCAGCAATACCTGGTAACTTACTAGAAGTGTAGATTCTCAGGCCCTCACCGCAGGACTACTGAAGCAGAAACTCTGGGGATGGGGGCCAAACATCGTGTTTTAACAAATACTCCAGGTGTTTCTCATGCAACCAAAGTTTGAGAACCACTGATCCAGACCAGATTGGAAATGAAGTTCGCTAGCCAGATTCCTGAAACACACTTTATGATGGTTTACATCATTGAACTGTCAGAAGAAAATGGAGTTGTTATTCAGAAGAGCTCCAAGGAGCTTTGGATAACTGCTAACCAAGTTCATGAAGAATTATCATGGCTTTAGTGTAGATTATGCTGGTAGCTAGCCATTTATTCCATAAATAAATGGACCATATAATTATATGGCAATAAAATATTTTGGTGTTTTTGTTTCTTTTTCAACTATTCTATATAAATGGACTATTGTTATTATCCAAATTAATAGTTGTAATACATTCTGATTTATATAATGCAATGTAAAATCACCATAGTTGCAGTTCATGAAAAACACAGCTTGTATGGTAATGCTGAAAAGATCAATATAATGTAACATTCTGCATAACACAAATATAGGAATGCACCCAAAAGTTAAATCTTAGAAAGTATTAATCATAGTTTTAAATCACAGAATGTACCTTAAACAATACAATTGTGATTATATATTATTAGTAATAAATAACTCGAAAGTCAGTCACACCTTTGCTCTGATATAGAAGTGAAGAAAAAACATAGAGATGTTTAAGATGCAGTGAGGAAATACTGAGAAGGTACATTTGGTTGTCTCTAACAGCAAACATTTATAGAGAACTTACATGTGCCAGACATTGTATTAGGAACTTTAACTAACACTAACTCATTAGAGCCTATAAAGTTTCCTATGCAGTAGGTTGCTTTTTATTATCTCACTCCACGTCAGAGAAGAGGAAACAAGGTTTAGAAAAGTTAACACAATTTGCCTAAGTTTAGACAACTGGTAAATGAGGAGCCATGGCTCAAACCCAGTGCTTTATTGCTTCCAAGTAGGTGCTCCTAACTACCAAATTATGAGAGCAGAACAACCCATAAGAAAACAAAGAAGTAATCTTCATGATCTTGGATTAGGTAAGGATTTCTTAAACATGACACCAAAAGCACAAGCTACCAAAACAAACAAACAAAAAATAGATAAACTGGACTTTATAAAATTAAAACCTTTTGTGCTTTGAAGAACATTATTATCAGGAAAGTGAAAAAAGAAACACTGAATGGGAGAAAATATTTAAAAATCATGTATCTGATGAGGGACATATATCTATAATATATAAAGAACACTTACAACTTGTTCTGGACTGAATGTTTGTGATCCCCCACCCAGTTCTTACGTTGAGGCCCTAATGCCCAGTAATGCTGTATTTGAAGATGGAGCATTTACGGATGTAATTGAGGTTAAAGAAGGTCATAAAGATGGGGCCTTGAACGGATAGGATTAGTATTCTTAGAAGAAGAAACACCAGAAAAAATCTCTCTCTCTCTCTCTCTCTCTTTCTCTCTCTCTCTCTCTCTCTCTCTCTCTCTCTCTTCCCTTCTCGCCAGAGGAAAGGCCACGTGAATACAAAGTAGTTGTTTACAAAGCAAGAAGAGAGCTCTCACCAGAAACCGAACCCTGCCAGAACCTTGATCTAGACTTTCCAGACTCCAGAACTGTGAGAAAACAAATTTATGTTTTCAAGCTATGCAGTTTATAGGTATTTTGTTATGGCAGCCTGAGCAGACTAATATACAACTCAATAATAAAAAGACATAATCCAATTTTAAAATGAGCAAAGGATCTGAATAGACATTTCTCCAAAAAAGATATACAAATGGCCAATAAACACATGAAAAGATATTCAATATCATTAGGTATCAGGGAAATCAAAACCATAACAAAACCGCACTTCATATGATGGCTAAAAAATCAAGGATTAGCAAGGATGTAAAGAAATTGAAACTCTCATCGCATACTATGCTGTTGGCGGGAATTTAAGATGGGGCAGTCACTTTGGGAAATAGTCTGACAGTTTGTCAAGCGGGTGGATATAAAGTTACTATATAACCCAGCGATTCCACTCCTAGGTATATACCTATCCAAGAGAAAGAAAACATATGTCCACACATCTGTTCACAGATGCTCATGACAGCATTATTCACAATAGCCAAAAGGTAGGAACACCCAGTGTCTGTCAACTAATGAATTCATAAACAAAATATAGTACATACACACAATAGAATATTATTTAGATACATGTCTTCATAAAAAGAAATCAAGTTCTGATTCGTTCTACAACATGGATGATCCTTGAAAACCTTATGCTAAATGAAAGAAGCCAGTCACAAAGGACCACATGTTGTGTGATTCCGTTTACATGAAATGTCTAGAACAGGCAAATCTATAGAAACAGAAAGCAGATTAGTGGTTGCCTAGGGCTGGAGGACTGGGGGATAGTGTTTGTGTGGTGATGGCTAAAGGGTATAAGATTTCTTTTTGGAGTGAGAAAATGTTCTAAAATGGATTCTGGTGATGATTGCACAACTCTGTGATCATATTTTTAAAAATTGAATTATACAGTTTCAATGGGTGAATGCTTCTATCTCTATCTCAATAAAGCTGTTACTGGAGAAAAGAGTGAGTGTAGACAATGATTAGAGTCCTTGGGAGAGTAAAAGTTTAGGATAGCTAGCTGCTGGGGTAAATGTGTTAGGAATTAGCCAAAGATAACAAACTGATTCTGTCCTGTGGTGAGAAACCAATTAAAACTAGATTGTGTGCATACGCAGAAGTTTCAAGCCAGTAACAGCAGAATTCTTCAACCCAGAGTCTGGAGGGCAGGGAGACTGAACAGGCTGAAGTTGCTGCACAAAGAGGCTGAAGGTCAGTGCGCCGAACTTCGCCACCATACGTCTTCCTGGGTTCATTCTTTTTTGTTTGACCATTTCTTCATGGTCTTCTTTCTCTCGTCATCCTTCTTCCACTGTCCATCCTTCAAATGTCTGTGTCCTCAAGGGCTCCCACTCCAGCCCTCTATTCTTCTTGCTCTGAGTACTCTCTCTTGGTGAGCCCACTCTGTCATGTTTCAGCTGCCATGTGTATTATGCTGAGTGCAAAATATATATTCCCAGCTCAGACCTACCCTGAGCATCAGCCCATTATTCAGCTGCCTGCTAGACACTGCCACCTGATTGCCCCACATATGTCCCTACTCAAAGGCCCAACATTGCTCCTTTTCCATCCAGCTCGTCATCCTGTATTCCGTTTTGGAAAATGGAGTCAGGTCAATTCTGCAAACAGTACAATAGTAGTTTCATAAGACCCAATGAGATGAGGTTTATAGATGTAAGCAGAGCAGGGAAGTGAAAGAGACTCTTTCACTCTTTTGATCAAGTCATACCTTTGGTTGACAACTTTTTTTTTTTTTTAGTTAAAGTTTATTGGGGAGACAATTCTTAGTAAAGTTACATAGATTTCAGGTGTACAATTCTGTATTACATCATCTATAAATCCCATTGTGTGTTCACCACACAGAGTCAGTTCTCCTTCCATCACCATATATTTGATCCCCCTTATCCTCATCTCCCTCCCCCCACCCCCCTCACCCTCTGGTAACCACTAAACTATTGTCTGTGTCTATGAGTTTTTCTTTCTCATTTGTTTGTCTTGTTCTTTTGTTGTTTTTGGTTTATATACCACATATCAGTGAAATCATAGGGTTCTCTGCTTTTTCTGTCTGACTTATTTCACTTAGCATTATCCTCTCAAGATCCATCCATGTTGTCACAAATGTTCCTATATCATCTTTTCTTACCACCGAATAGTATTCCATTGTATATATATACCACAACTTCTTTATCCAGTCATCTATCGAAGGACATTTGGGTTGTTTCCATGTCTTGGCCACCATAAATAAAGCTGCAGTGAACATTGGAGCACACTTGTCTTTATGGATAAATGTTTTCAGATTTTTGGGGTAGATACCCAGGAGAGGGATTGCTGGGTCATATGGTAATTCTATTTGTAATTTTTTTGAGGAACCTCCACGCTGCCTTCCACAGCGGCTGCACCAGTCTGCATTCCCACCAACAGTGTAAGAGGGTTCCTTTTTCTCCACAGCCTCTCCAACACTTGTTACTATTTGTCTTGTTGATGATAGCCATTCTGACTGGGGTGAGGTGATATCTCATTGTGGTTTTTATTTGCATTTCTCTGATGACTAGTGATGTTGAGCATTTTTTCATATGTCTATTTGCCATTTGTATGTCTTCTTTGGAGAAATGTCTCTTTAGGTCCTCTGTCCATTTTTCAATTGGGTTGTTTGTTTTTTGTTGTTGAGTTGCATGAGTTCCTTGTATATTTTGGATATTAGACCCTTAACGGAGACACTGTTTGCAAAAGTCTTCTTCCATTCTGTTGGTTACCTCTTCATTTTGTCGATGGTTTCTTTTGCTGTGCAGAAGCTTTTGAGTTTGATATAGTCCCATTCATTTATTTTAGCTTTTACTTCCCTTGCCTTTGGAGTCAAATTCATAAAATGCTCTTTGAACCTGAGGTCCATAAGTTTAGTACCTATGTTTTCTCCTATGCAGTTTATTGTGTCAGGTCTTATGCTTAAGTCTTTGATCCATTTTGAATTAATTTTGGTACATGGTGACAGATAACAGTCCAGTTTCATTCTTTGGCACGTGGCTATCCAATTCTCCCAGCACCATTTATTGAAGAGGCTGTCTTTCCTACATTGTATGTTTTTTGCTTCTTTGTCAAAAATTATCTGGTTGACAACTTTCAATTCTTTAATGTGCAGAGATGAAAACCCAACTTCTATATGCTGTTACTCGCAATTCAGCTTTCCTTGGAAATTTAACTGAAAAGACCATGTTTCCAACAAACAAGGAATTGTGATACAGATATAGACCTTGACCTCCACTAGCAAAGGAGGCCCACTAGTGAACAAGAAATTTCCATGCAATGTGATAAATGTAAGTAAAGATTAAGTACGAGATGTGATGCCAGCACATAGGGCTTACTCAGTAATGGGGGATGCGGGGGTACGTCTAGAGCACAGAGTGTGTTTGAAATGGCTTTCCTGAGGCCAGAACAGTTCTTGAAACAATAGTATGAGAGAAGTGTAGTGAAGAGTATCCCAGGCATGAGCTTGGCCAAACTGTGGGCCCCTTCAGTAATGCTGGGTACAGAGAGAGGAAGCTTGGAGAGGGGATCTGCTAAATGTAGACAAAGAAGTTTCAGTGAATAAAGTAGGAGTCAAGTGAAGTGAAGAGGTGGACACAAAAGGGGCTTGAACATTTTTCCAATAAGCTTGGCTGTGAAGAGGGAGAGAAAGATAAGGCAAGAGGCAGAAGGGAGTGTGTGTTAGAGAGAGTGTTTGGGGTTGTTATGTGTGTGTGTTTCTAAGATAAGACTCTCAGGTTGAAATGCTGAAGAGAAGAAGCCAGAGTCGGGAGTGGGTTGAGGGAAGAGCTGTGGAGCAAGATGCCTCATGTGGGAGAGGCTGAGAAAATGAAGGCTTTATTAGCCTCATTTACTGGGGTTTGAAGGAAGAAGCAAAGATGGGTGTGGCAGACAGGATGGCAGGAATTGGACAGATTTCATTTTCAAAGTCAGTGAGGGAACAAATAGGAGGGTAGATGGTTTGTAGTATATGAAGAATGTTTGAAATAACCATGACTGTAGAAGGATTGAGTAGGAAAGACTGAGTGTTTTCTATGAATTTGGAAACCAGCTAAACTTAGGAGCAAATAAGTAAGGAAACTCCAAAACTGGAAGATAGGAATTTGAGAATGAAATGTGCTATTTTATGATTTCAGAAGCAGATCAATTGCAATGATGATAAGATCTTGACCTAGCAGTGGGACTGAGTGGCAAATTGGGAAACAATGTGAAGGGAATTGGAACTGAGGAAGTCTGTGAGCTGAGAATCCAGTGATTTCCATGGAGCATCGTGTGCATTAAATTCCCCTGGTTGGTGGGAAGTCTTAGGGAGAAGAAACTGCCTAAGAAGAGTTCAGGTCTTCAGGGCACGATAGGGAGGAAGTAGAGTTATGAAGGTAATGGTCAGGAGAAGAAGATGCTACAGCTGGATGATATGACTCTTAAAGGTGCAGAATTTCTACCAAAATTTTTTTTTAAAAAAATAGAAGAATGATCCAGAACCTATCTCCCTGCTTCCATTGTCTATTCTCCACATAGCAGTTGGGTTAATTTTTCAAAAGTGTACTTCTTATCATGTTATTCTTCTACCACAAACCCTCCCATGGCTTCCCACCTCCCTCTGAGTAACTCCAAGATCTTCACCATGGCCTTCACTATCTGGCCTGCCTATCTTTCCTCTCTGATTTCGTCTCACCACTTTACTACTTGCCCACCCTGCTCCAGCTGCCCTGGCTTCTTTGCTATCCCCACACATGATAGAACTTGTCCTCACCTCAGGGCTTTGGCACTTGCTCTTCATTATGTCTGGAAAGCTCTTCCCCCAGTGGCCTGCTCCCTCATCTCCATCAGATCTCTGCTTCACTGCCACCTGCTCAGCAAGGCCTTCCTGAAATCCTCCTGTCCCCACTCCTACAGGGAATTCCCATCCTACACTCCTGCTTCATTTTCCCACATAGCACATTCACCATCTGACTTTACCTGCAGTTACTTTTGTTTTGTTTTTGTCCTCACACCTCTCTCCCAATTATAGCAGCTACTTGAAGACTGGGTTTGGGGCCATTCTGCTCACTGCTATATCATAGAGGAGGCCTAAATCAACATATTGTTGAATGAAGGCCCTGGCAGTGGGTTGTGAGAACAACCTTGACCCTTGACCCTAACTATGTGAAGTATGTGAGAGAATTTCAGGGAAAGGTACGGAGGGAAGAGTGTGAGCGTGCTGGGGAGTTGTAGCCACGCAATGGTGTTCCATTGGGAACTCTGGGAAGCGTTGCTGGAGCTGTGGCTGTAGGTCACTGGTAGGAAGCCTGGAGCAGTACGGGAACACAAAGACAGCGAGACTGGATCATTGGACTTACCCTTCAGGAAGTCTCTGAAGATGATGCCAAGCATGGGCAGTGTGGTGACATTGCTGGCTTTAGAGTTTCCAAAAGATGTAGCACCAACAGCCCACGATTGTCCTTCTGGGTGATTGTACTGCTGAAGGAATCCACATGAGAGACAATAGCCCTCCTGGGCATGTCGGAGGAGCATAAAATCTGTCTGAAGGGGTTGCCCATCCTGTGGGTGGATGTGTCACCAAGGGCTTCATAGCCGGCAGGGTACAGGGGGAGAGTTAGATATTGGTTAGTACCAGGGCACTTTATCAAGAGTTCTCCACAGCAGCAGCCCTGAGGGGTGAGGGGTTGGCACTGAAATAATGTCAGGTTCTATCAGGTTTCATGTTTACTGTCCGCACCCCAAATGTGTACTTCCAGCATTTTTTTCCTCCACACCTATGTTCACAGTGTTCATTCGTTCTGGAACGCCCTTCCTTTCCCTGGGAGCTATTCACATTTTTGGCATCCTTTAAGATCCTATTCAGACTGTCTCCCTGACAAAGTTTTCTTTTACAACCCCAGCCTGGAGAGTTGCTCCCTGTCTTGAACTCCTAGAAGTTATTAACCATCAAATTCATTTAGTGATTAATCACCTATAGCCCTGTGACTCCTATCTCTTCAGTAGTTGCATTGAACTCTTGTTCATACCTGTAGACTTCTTGAAGGCAGAGGCAAGTTTTATTGTCTTTGGAGCCCCCACATTACCTGACATAGACCCTTACACAGAGAAGGTATTCTGACCCTATAAATTGATGTGCTTTAATTTATTAATCATTAATATTCCGTGCCGACACCCAGATGATAATTCTGTTTACCTTCAAATGATTATTAACATAGTGAGTGTACTGTAATATTGTTTTTTCTAACTATAAATGTGTTGTGTACGCTCCCTTTTTCATTCACAGATGCTTCCAAGGACTGATGCTGTTGGGTTTTCTGTCACACAATTTGATCTTAATTTTCCAGCAGAGGCCAGAGAGCTTGGTGGATAACAGAACAGCTTCTGGAATCAGATGTCCTGGTTTAAATGTGAGCTCTTCCACTTGCTAGAAGGGTGAGTGTGAACAAGTTTTTTTTAACTTTTCCATACCTCATTTTCTTCATCTGCAAAATGGGGATTACAAAATGGGGGTTCTAATAACATGCTTCTCATTGATTTGTTGTGAAGATTGAATAAATTGTATCACGTGACATTTTTTGGTCAGCATTTGGTGACCAAATGTACTTGCTAGATGTTATTTCTGAGTGACTAGAAATTTCCAGATTTAAAGTATGAGGTTCTCATACCTCTTTCCACCCCACTTATACCACTAAGGAACAGAGGGCAGCTGGTGAAACTAGACTGACTGCTCTGGTCTCCACCTCAGGAGACCAGGCTGCAGTCTGAACTCTGCCACTTAGTTGGGAGTTATTTTAGGCAAGATACTCAACCTCTTCCGGGTGTTGTAAATAAAGATCAGGGAGTAAACATCTGTGAAAGTACTTTGTCAACAGCATGCTTGTGTTACCCAAAGTAAGAACCGTGGTTGAGAACAGGAAATAAATTTAATTGATTCTGTTTTGAAAATCTTACCCTTAGAAAATTGGCCTTGGGACAAGAGTAACTCTTTGTCTCACTTGACTGGATTATCCTGATTATCTTATGTGGCCTAAGTTTTTTCTTTTTTTTTAAACTACCAGTGCTGTGGGAAGTATTCCTAAACCCGTGATATGCTTCCTTTTCTCTTTGTAAATCTGGTTGGTCAACTAAACAAACAACCATGATCATTCACATCTTTGTGGTTTAAAATCTGTTGACGTGATTCGACAAAGGAGCTCTGTAGGGAACTGTAATGCGATTAGGAGGGTAACTGTTGGGGGGGGGGGAGTGGGAATACTCACACCAGGCACCCCTCCCTCCAGGGTTCCTGAAAGAAATGTGTCAGAGGCAGGTTAAGAGCAAAGCCTCTGGCTCGAGTTGCCTAGGTTTGAATCCCAGCTCTACTGCTTATTTTTTAGGCCATCTCGCAAAATACTTAACCTGAGTGCTTCTGATTCTACATCTGTAAAATGGAAACAACTATAGTGCTTATCTTATGAGATTACTGGGGGATTAAATGAGTCGATAAATGTAAAGTGCCTACATGTAGCATAGTGAGTGCTACATAAGTATTTACTCTTAATATATGTCAGAGTCGATGGCAGCAAAGGCATGTCGTTCAGTACTAGATAGGCCTTCCCAAACGCCAGGGCCTCCCTGAGAAGCTGCGCTGGGACAGAGGGAGGACTCATTTTGTCTAGGCTAGAGGTTTAGAAGTAATACAGGCCAAGTAATAGGTTTCTCTTCTTCTTTCCCTCTGTCTGATAGGCCATGGCCAAGGACAAAGGGGGATACAGAACCCACCAATTGGATAGAAAAAGATAGAGTCCCAGTGCCAGTTGGGCCTGCCACCTTGGTCTTCCCGGTGCTGGAGGAGTCTGCTCCAAATACTTTGTCCCCTGGCTTATTTTGCCCAGTTGATAGCAAGGAGGGAAAAGGGAGGGGGAAACAGAAGTGGTTTAGAGAGACTGGGCCTGTCTCTGAAGTGGGAGCCAATCCCTGATCTCATCTTTTCTCTTTCATCTCTTAGAAAGAAATGTGGCAGCCAGAGAGAGAGAGAGAGATGGCTAGACCTTCTGCTAAGTTTATCTTGCCATCTCAGGTTTGAACTGTCCTGTCTCATGAGTGGCATGCAAGGAAAACAATCCAAAGAATGAAAGGTCATCGAGAATCAGGTGGACTGGGCCTTCTCCCCAGGAATAGCAGGCAGGCCCCTTGCTCCCTCACCTCTCTAACCTCATATAAGAAAATGCATTCCAAGGGCCCAAAGGAGCGGGCCTCACCTCTCAACCGCACAGCACCGGAGGGAAAGCCAGTTACATTGCATTCTCTTAAAAGCCAGTTACATGGTAGATCAACACCTCTTAAACTTGGAGGTGCCTCAAATGAACTGGTAATTTTGTTAAAATGCAAGAATAGGCCTGCGATTCTGTATTTCTAGCAAGCTCCCCAGTGATGCTATCGCTGCTAGCCCAGGATCTCGCTTGAAGTAGCAAATCTTCTAGATGAATGGTAATCTAGGTGTGATGCACAGGAACTCCTGCTAAGTTACTACCCTCAAGATAATATGGTTCACCTGTGTACACTTGAACTTGGCCGATCTGCTTTTTTGGGGATGGAGTGACAAGAAATGTCCTAGTCCTTGATTCTGACTTTAGAAGAGTGAAGATGGGTAAAGGAAGACAAAGGTGTTTATCTTGGCCAAACTGTTCTGTGAGTGATTTTTCTAGTCTGTTCCCAAGCTAGAGTTGTCTGAAATAAGCCTCCTGTGAATATTGCGGCTTGGTGACATTTCATGAACTCTTGGCTTATGTCTTAAATTGGGGGATGTGGAACAAAGTCATTCATTATGTTCAGGGTGACAGATGATAACTCCAAATGGCATTTGAAATAACCTTTTCCTTAGGACTACCCAAATCTTATTAGGCCTTCAATTTAGCTGTCATCAATTATGTAACTGCTATATGCCAGTATTTTACATACATAATTTTATTTAACTTTCCCCCAAAATATTTCAAGATAGAGATCATTACCTGCATTTTACAGGTGAAGGAATTGAGGCTCAGAGAAGTTCAGTAATGTTTCCAGGGTTACGCAGCTATGAAAAAAAAGAGGTAAGCTAGGAACCCAGGTGAATCTAATTTTACTTCTTTTTCTACTACCTACATGCTGTCCTATGGATAAAAGAAAAATTATTATAAAATTAAGAAGAATTATTTAAAAAACAAATTCAAATCTTGCATTTATTTGATATCAACTGACATCCTTGCTGCAAATTTAATGACAAAGCTAAGGAAGTTTAAGTTTGGAAGATTCCTCACTTATAAGTTCCTTCCAAGGGTCTCTAATTTTTATTCATAACTTTGTATTCTTTGTTCAGAAAAAGGGCTCCTCTAATTTAAAAAGTTCGGGCTCCACAAAATCTGGATCTGCTTTTGTTATCAGATACGTAAATCCTCTTTTGTAACATTCCTAATAAGTACTAGTAGGTCAGCCTGTGTTTGAATATCTCTCATTAAGAAGAGCTCACCACCCTACAGGGATTTTGTTTCATTTCAGATAGTTCTAATTCTTCAGAAGCTTTTTTTGTACCGTGCCAAAATCTACCTCCTGACGACATCCACTTATTGGTCTTAGTTCCGCCCTCTGAAACTACACAAAGTAAACCTAATCCCTCTCCATCTAATACGCCTGAAAGTATTTGAAGGCTGTTTCAGTAAGTACCCTTTCCCAGATCATTCTCAGGGCTTACAACCATTCCTCATCTCTTGCCATCCTAGCCCATCTACTCTTCCAGTTGTTGACATCCTTCTTTAAGAGCATTCCAGGTTTGGTTTGACAGAGAACAAAGCAACCTCCTTGCTATACTTAATTGTTGAAGACTGCATTTATCACGGTGGACATTTCTCATTGCTGTTACATTTGACTCACCGTTGCCACTTGCCCAATCATGTTGTACCCATATCTGTTTCGTACCCCAGACTTCATAGTCCTGGGACATACTTCCTGCTTTTTTTGTGGTGATGTTGTTCACATCACATGCTCTCTCAGGAACTAGATTTGGCAGGGCTTAGCAAGTAGGCTCCCTGGCAAATTTCAGACAACATATACTTTAGGAAAACAGCACTCATACAGCTGTCCTTACATATAATGTGACCATGTCTATACCCCTTGGCGGGCGTTTCCTCCTCCAGGATCATACTCTTAATCTAGCTTTTCTCAAGCCACTCAGCACATTTGGAAAAAAATCTTTATAGAAAGAGCTCATAAAATAGGATAATTCTGATTTTTTTTCTTTTTTGTTACATTTAGTGTTTATACTCTTTCTACATGAATTCCTCTCAACCCTTTGGCCTTCTGATTTTTTTCAGAAAACCCTCTGTCCTGTCTAGCAGCTCATCATCTTCTCTGGTGAGGTAGGGGCAGAGAAGGCCCTAAACCCATGCATCTTCTACACTGATAAGCACTTCACTCTCAGGTGATATGCCCCAAACAGGCTATTCTCTGCAGGTTTCAGCCTTGCTACTCTCATTGCCCCTCCTTTCCTGCCATTTTTCTTCCACATTGCTTTATATACACCAGAGTCCCCCACGTCTCCCTTATGCCTTTTCCTTTTTGTTGGACAAACTCTTCACTCAGTCTTTTAAGTAGAGATGTTAATAAACTTTAGAGTTCAGATTCTCTTGGAGATAAGTGGAGACTCTTCCCCCATTAAATTTTTATTAAATTGCTTTCTGTACGTTTTTTGGCAAATTGCTTTAAAAAATTAAATACATGTAGATGCTGAAACCCCAAAAAGGCCATTGATGATTCCAGAGCCTCTCATTTACTCATGGACAGCACCTTTCACTCACTGTAGAGACTGCTCGCTGCATTTTAGAATTAGGAGAGTAGCAAAATGAAGACGTAATTTTCATGAAAGGTAATAAAAACACTGAAGCAGACAGGAAAGAAATCCAAATTAATTATTAGGTGCCTGCTATGGAGATTACCTCACATCATTTTCCTAAGAACCTATATGGTAGGAATTGTGATAAAGGTTTCACATATAGGTAAGGACACTCAGAGGGGTAAGTAACCTGCCTGGGAACTAAGATGGGAGCACTTGCTTTCCAGGTTCCAAAGCAGCCAAGGCTCATTCTACTTCAACTCACTCACTCTAGACTGGCTGTTAGCCAAGCTGCTTGAACTTCATTATTGATCTTCTTCATAAGTCTGCATTTTCATAGCCCCACAAGAATCTGAGTAGGTAGGAAGGGTACTGGCTTGACAAACCAGAAAACCATCCTGAGCAATTTAAAACACATTCTGGGGTTCATGTCCCTCCCTTCTTCTCTGAACTGTATCTTTAAACACTGAATTCACTCTTGGATGAACTGGCTATTTGTTCCCCTGAATCCTATTTGGCTAATGTACTTCGACTAAGGATTTGGTGTATCACAAAACTGAATGGCCTCAGAAAAGAATTGTTCCTGATATTTGAAAGAAGGACTGAACCCAAAATCTTTGGCATTCACAAGAATTCTTAGATATCTAGTTGTGAGTTGATTCATTTAGTTATTTTACGGGTGTTAGTGTGAATTGTTTTAAATGTCCAAGGGAGACTTTTAGACAGTTTGGAAAAATAAATTGATAGATTCTTGGGTTTTAAATTAACATTCAATTTATTAAAGTCACATTTTTTTCCCTCCAACCCTTCAAGTCCAATTTTCAAATCTTCTTGGTCAATTTTTAAGTCTAGAAGTATTTGAATAAAATAAGAAACTTGCTTTTACCTAATCATTGATTGACGCTCTATTAATCCCAAAATAAACACCTAATTTTTTCCTAAGTAATTTCATCTAGGAAATTAATTTAAATTCATGACATATTTCAAACCACATTCTTAAATTCAATATAATTAATTCTTCCAAACATTTTAATGCCTGAAATGGCAAATTCACAGCCCTAACATGTAGCGTTTACAAAATAGTCATCAATCTGTGGAGCTAGGAAGAGCTTTGTTTTCTCTGAGAAAATGATATTTTTCTCCTTTCTGATAATGAGAACTATACAACTAATCATGTTTCTTTACTTGCTCTGGTCACTAGGAAGCTCGGAATCAAAATTAAAGCTTAGGTAAAGCCTATCTGTTGACACTATTGATGGCCATATTTATTTTCTTCTTTTCATTGGTTCTGATTTTTCATTTCACCTCATTAATTATTATTATTTCACTATTTTATTACAAATGACTTAGGTCCTTGTGAAAAGAAAAATGTTATCAGTGAAAATAAATAAGGAAAGAGACCTGAATATTATTATTACTGTCTTCCCTCAGGACAGTTGAAAGAATCCATAACCGTAATTAAAAATCGAAGCTTGCAGTTGCCAGGAAGAATAATGACTTAGAATATTCTGGGTATACGTGCCTCTCCTCCTACCCCTGGTGAATTTGATAGTCTATGTTTCAATTCAGACCATTCCAAATAGTAGCTTGCGAATTTGATAAAGAATAATTTCATTTTTTTTTGTGACCGGGGAACTTTATTTGTGTAGATTATAGACTGAAACTTTAAAATTAACTGACTCAGTAAACATATATTAAATGCTTATGATGTTCCAGGGCATTTAGGACAGGGGAAGGGTCAGTTGGAGAGGGGTAGAGAGTGTGGGTAAAGAGGTAACAATCCACTCCTACTCTTGTGGAGAAAACAATTCTGCCTAAAAAGTACAAAAGGTGTCTTATCCTTGTTTATAAACATATTTTAACGAAGTATGAAAATCATGCATTTAGGAATAGAGACAGTGGAAATGTAATGGCTGTGTGCAATGGCAGAGGTGTAGTGGATGGGGAGCGGGGGGTTGACACAGTGTGAGGGATATAAATGATAAATGTCTATTACATTGTTTTGTGCACCTGAAACCAATAATAAAGAAAGAAAGAAAGAAAGAAAGAAAGAAAAAAGAAAAAAGAAAATCATGCATTTAGGTCGGTATTATCCTTTCTGAAGTAGGATTCAAAATGTATTATACAGAATATATGGCAAAAGACCAAAGACAATAGATTGGGGAAAATATATTAGCAATAGATATGAAAAGCAAAGGCTTAATATTGTCACATACATTTAGCTCCTAGAAATTGGTAAAAGAAAGATAAATAATCATATAGAAAATTAAAGAGGCAAGAGGAGGAATGAGTGAACAATTTACTGCAATGGGAAATGCACATGTCCACTAAGCAAATGCAAAGTAGTAGTCAGGTAAATACACCCTTCACCTATCAGGTTTACAGTAATTTACATGGCTGGGAATAATCAGTGTTGGTGAAATTATAGAAAAATGGGCATTCTCATACCAGGTAAATGTGGGAAATAAAATAACTTTTTGTATAGTAATCTTACTGTATGTATTAAAATTTTAAATATGCATATACTTTGTGACAGTATTCTCACTGTTGGAAATTTTTCTATTAAAAAAATACTAACATAAAAGAATATCTTTGCAAGTACCAGTACAAAGAAGTTCATTGCAAATTATTTATGGTAGGGTGAAAACAGTAAACAACTTGAATCACTATCAATAGTATTTTAATTGAACAAAATATATTCATATCATGGAGCAGTAAACGCTATGAAAATAGTGATTTTTGATTTATACTTTTTGACCTGGAGACATTGCCATTATATATTAAGGTTAAAAAAAAAAAGCAAGTTTGCACATATTTGTCAATACGGTCACGTGAGTGTGTGAGTGAAATTTTACTTAAAAAAAATCACACATGTGCATTATATATAAATAATTTGTGTAAACCAGATAAAACAGAGAGGATTTGCCAGTTTTTATTGATGAATTTAGTGTTTGGAATAGAGGTGGATGGAAAGAGAGAGGGTTTTTACTTACATACCCCTGTGTTTGGCTTATTGCAACTAATATATCTTAATAATATTAATAATAATGATAAAAATGATAGGTAACATTTCTGAGCATTTACCACAGTCAGAGACTATCCTAAATATTTTAATCTCATTTGATTCTTGACACTACCCCATGAGATGGTAACGTTGTCATCTTCACCATTTTATAGACAAAGGTATGAGACTCACAGGGATTAAAGTCACTTGTCCAGGTTTGTACTTTTAGTGACAAGCAGACCAAAATTTAAATCCAAGTAGTGTTATTCCACTGCTTTAAACAAAACTCTTTAACAACTCTTTAACAACAAAACTCTTTAAACAAAAATACAATGATTCCTTTATTAGTAAAATATATAATAAATTGAGCATATGGAATTGACATGCTTTCAAAAGTTACAATTGCAAACAAACTGGGAATTGGTGCTCTATATTTTCTTGATGTTTAATCACTAATTTTATATACAGTTGTAGGAAAATTAATGTATCTATGTTATAGCTTACACACTGACCAAATATTTTGTTTTGTGGCAACAATGAGCCTCATTACACTCCTTTACGTATATAAATTGATATAAAATATTGAATATTTATACTATGCCCCATTAACTGCCAATGCTATTAATTACATTCAAATATGAATTAACAGTAAATGTAACTTGGTGAAAATAAAAAACTTTACACATTTAAAAATCATGAATTAAATGTTCTGAAAGTTGTGCATGAACAATCCATGAAAGAGCTAAGCGCATATGAGGAATACCACTGTCATTAACTCTTGCTGGGGAAACCCAAGCAGTCTGAGGGTCTATCTTTATTCACTATTAGTGTCAGTTATACACAGTATTTAAAATTCTCAAAAGGCATGTACAACCACCTCTTTTACCTATTTCCATATCAGTGTTCTACATTTGGGCCCCAATTACATTACAATTATGTTTTAAAAACTTTCTGTTTCCTGAAAACAATTATTGTTGGTATTTGGTTTGTTTGTTGTTTGTTTGTTTGTTTGTTTATATGTTTATTTATTAAAGAAGGCCCAGCTCACAGTGGCCTACGCGGGGATCGAACCAGCAACCTTGGTGTTATCAGCACTATGCTCTAACCAAATGATCTAACCGGCCACCTCAGAACTGTATTTTTAAATGTAATTTGGAACACCACTAGGGTTTTTTTTAATGATAGGAACTATGCACTATACACTGAGGCTGTATCAAAATTCCTGGCTGGCTATACTCTGTTAATGCACTTTGGAGCAGAGGTGGAGGCTAAATTTCGACCTTTCTCTGGTTTGTGGCCTCTCCAGATCTTTTTCTTTCTGCTTCCCAAAGACAAAATGAAGCAGTTTAACAGTTATTTCAACAACTAGCTCCCTGATGGAGACACTCAAAATTGGTCCCTTTCTTTTATTCAAGTCACCGGTCACGTCTAGTCCTCAGTTTCTTCTCCTGTAATATTAGGTATCCTCTGGAGCTACTTCTATGACAATCATCCATAAGCGTATTTATTAAAGTCTCACTACATATATCCTCAGCATTCATTGTGGGGGAATTAAAAGCCCTGGCCTTTGCCCTCAAAGAGCTAAGGGCTTGTACCAGGGGCAGAAGGAGTGGTGGTTTCTGTGTGATTATATTAGCATTCAAGACTTGATTGAATGATCAATTGAGAAATGCCAGGCCCCAGAAAATTAGACCATGAGATATTTTATACCTGATAAAGACCATTGAAAACTTCCATCAGCATTTTTCTAAATGTAGACTGAGAGTTGATGTAGGTATACAGAGCTATGCATAAGAAATCTACCTAAAAGTCTAGATTTGTTCTGTGGTGTAAATAGAAATATGAACTTTCTGTTCCACAAAGGTGGGAGGGAGGTTGAAAATTCATGGGACACTGTTTTTTTAAATTCTAGGTTGCTACTAGAATTTTTTTTTTTAAAGGGAGATGGAGGGGAGAATAGAAAAACTAGTATTTTTTTTGTTGAAGCTTTGTTTTAGTTAACATAATTATTTGATATTCAACTAATGCATATTGCTATGGCTCTAAAAGCTATTACCCCTGGACAAATAACTAGAGTCTGAGTCTCCACCGCAAGACCAACACTGTTTTCCCACTCTCTGGAGCTCTCCACCCAACAACAACAAGCATAATGCATGGCAGGGGCATCTAGGGTACTGTTAGAGCATTGAGGCGATGTTGAGCTAAGTGGTCAGTGCTCAATGTCGTTATTAAACATTTTGAATAAAAATGCTCATTTCCTCTGTGTGTGGGTATATATATATATATATATACATATAATATATATACTATTATATATATAATATATATATTTATAATATATAAAGTATATTTATTCTTGTGGGTCATGATAAAAAAAAGTTTGAAAGCCACTGTTCTATAGGCAATAAGAGTGTGGGAGGAAACCTTAGGAGGGAACCATTTTGAACGAACTGCTTCCTCTGGAAAGAGACCACCCTCAGAGGCCTGAGGCTGAGAATTTTGTTGAATTTATATTTATTGTGACTGCTATAGCGATGATACTGGCTTTTCACTTACCATGATGATATTAACTTCTTAAATTAATTATGGTAGGAATGGAAGTAAATTGGTTTAGAGAAAAATATTAAGTATATCATAGTATAGATGGTACATAGCTTAGATTAGGAAGGTGGTATATGATTGTAATTTTGGAGCTATCTTATCTAGCTAAACCTTCTATTATATAGATAACAATGATGGTGCTTGAGAAGTGATTACTTTTAAGTAATTAGTCACCTGCCCAGGTCTCATGGCTCAGGCAAGGATCAAAGGTTTTGGTCCATCATGACAAGCAGGGATTCTTAACTATATATTGAAGGGCAGCAGAATATGCCACCTTAAAATACGCCTCTTTGGCACATTGTTTTGAGCAGTAGGCACTTGAAAAACAGCAAATTCAGGCTTTCTCTGAACTCCCCTTATCTGACTAAAGGCAGATCCTCCAAAAGGAACTCAGTTGTCATAAAACCCCTCGCCTGGAATTTCATCAGCCAGGAGACGATTGACTCTTTTCACAGGAGAGGAGACTAGAAGTCTATACCACATCCAGACAACTTTGTCACAAACTATCCTACCTCCCATCTATTTTGCTACAAGCCCTTTCATCTTTCCTAAAAATTATGTAGTCTCCCCTAAGAGGCCAACATCCCCACTCCCCTGTTCCTGTTAAGATGATAGATTCTAAGCCACCGTGGGAAGTCATTCACTTTTCCCTGGGTATCTGGCATGTATACATGAGGTACACATGTTAATAAAATTCTGTTTGTTTTTCTCTTGCTAATATTTTATTACAGGGGTCTCAGCTGAAATGGGTAGAGGGAAAATTAACTTTCTTCCCCTGCACTATATTTCATGAATACCAGTGTTACCCCTTATCTATAGGGTGCAGAATATTTAGGACACTTTGTAGATCCATACTGAATGGATAAGCATTCTTTTTTAAACCTGTGGTTCAGAGCTACTGATATTGCCTCTCTGAAGCAGGTTTTGTAAGGTAAGAAAACTACAGGGACTGCCCCAATTCATAAGACTACAAAATGTCTTCCTTCCTTCCTTCATCACAATGAACTGGAAAACAAACAGACCAGAGGATACACAGTGTATCTGTAACTGCAAGAAGCACTGTTGAGCTTTCTATATTGTACATAGTGGGGGGGGGGGAGGGAGCAGGTTTTTAAAGGATCTTAGGCTCATTTTTTAAAGAAGGGGTAGACAACACCAAGTAATTATTTGAATTGCTTTGTCTTGCTGCACTGCTGGCTTTGTCATCAGCGGATGTTGCAATTAGTTTAACAAGCAAAGGATATGCCAGTCAAGTGCAGCAGCACCTGGGACCTCCCCACCCTTGCAACTTGTCGGGCCTCAGGCAGGAGACAAAAAAGGCTCAAGGCTGTGGGTGGAGCGCAGGTAAAAAAGTTACGTGCGTGGCTGTGAGCCTGGTGTAGAAGGGCGCCTTGTCCCCAAGGCCGAGGTTTACGTTAGCAATTCCCTTCCCCCTTTGGTACACTTAACCAGGCGCTGATTATATTCCATGAGATCATGGGCTTTGGAGGAAAGCTGGGGTCAGGAGACTGCTCCAGTGCATTTGACAATAAAATGCTTTGTAGAGCTGGATGTAAACTCCACCTGCCCACAAGCTTCTGCAGAACAGGGACTGGTGCTGGCCCAAATGGAGCTGGGCTTTCCTTCACCTCGAGAATCTTGTGAGGCAGATAAGAAGTCCCCCAACCACGCTGGCTATTGGACAAAACACGATGCAACCTTAGAAGGCGGGTCATTGCTCTGCTCCAGCAGCCAGCCAGAGACACATAAAATGGAAGCTCCTTCTCTGCGGGGAAGCAGGCCTCGGGTCTGAAGCGAGGGCCTCACCGAGGGAGATAAGCAAAGACAGGAAAGGCGAAGGCGCGTCTCCAAGAAGCCGGGTTCATTCAAACCCGGAGGACAGCAAACCCCGCCTCCCCATGCCGCCGCCCGCTCAATCGCCGAGCGCTTCGGGTGTGAGCTCGCCCCGCGGGGAGCGGCTTGCAGCCGAGGAGGCGGTGGCAGAGGTGGTTTGGGCAGCCCCGCGCGGCGGATAGGCCCAGGCAAACAACACCCATTCCCCCTCCTCCTCGCTCAGTTCAACTCCCACTCGGCCCCGGCCACGCCCTGCCGCCACCGCCCCCTCGGGCAGCTTTCCGCTTGGCAGCCCGGCCTCGGTCGGGGGCGGGAGGGAAGGCGGTGCCATTGAGGGGCCGTCGCGGCTGCGAGAGACTACAAAGGCCGACAGCCTTTGCGGCAGTGACCCGCCCACCGACTCCTACCAGTCAGCGCGCGTCACCAGGGGCTCAGCCAATGGGGCCCAAGCCAGGGAAAAAGGGCGCCCGGGTCCGGATGCGCCTCAGGAAAGGCATGCTCCTTATGCGGGGGCAGCGGGCAGTTCACACGGCGCGCCGAGCCGTCGGTGGTCGGGGCGCATCCTCACCCGCCTCTCTCGCTTCTCTTGAGCGATAGCCCTACTTTTTCCTTTAGTGGCAATTCGGAGGGATGCTGCAGCAGGTTTTTGAGGGGAGGGCGCTGGGAAATGAGTAGGGGGCGGGATATCCTGAGACAACAAGTTTGGCTGTATGGAGAGCCTACCGGCAGCGCGCCTGAGCTAGAACGCCGAAAGAAAGAGCGCTAGAGGAGCCAAGGGAGGAAAAGAAAAGCTGCAGAAAGAATAACCCCGAGAAAGGGGGTGGAGAAGAGGCGGCCCCAGCGCCCCGGCCCCCGGCAGGTCGGCGGCCAATCCGCTGGGGGAAGGGGTGGAGAGTCGGCGGCTCCGGCGGAGAGAGGCCGAGGGGGGTGGGGAGTCGGCCGGGCTCGCACCGCCCTGGCCCCGCCCCCGGCCCGCGCCGCCGCCCGCGCCGCGCGCCGCCGCTGTCAATCAAGGGCGAGTCAGCCGGGCTCGGGCGGAGAGAGGAGCTGCTACGCCACAGCCCAGCGGCGGCCATTCGCGGAAAAAGAGGCAGAGCCTGTGCCAGCTACAGCCTCCTCCGAGCCACCGCGGGCGGGCGGGACCGGCCTCTCCTCCCGCCTCGCCCCCACCCCCACCCACCTCTATCCCAGTGTCTCCGTCTGAGGGTTTGTCCTGTTAATGCGGGATGAGCGGTACGTATTCTCCACCCCCCTCGGTCTCCTTCACCACCTCCCTCTCTCCCTCCCTCCCCAGACCCTGCTTGGTTCTCCCCCTCCCCCGGGGCCGCTGAGATGCTTTAAGGGGAGGAGGAGAGGGCGGGAGGGAATCAAGGGGAGGGAGGGAAGGAGGGTTGTGTTTTGTCTTAATGTCTGAGAACAACCTCCTTCTGGGTGTTGCTCTGGAGCGGATGGGTCGGGTTTCAAACCACGTTTTGTGATATCCCCCTCCTCCCGGCCCTCGTCTCCCCCACCCCCTGCCGGTGTGCGCGGCTCGCGGGCTTATGGAGATTACTGTTCGCGGGGGAGGGGGCGAGGCGCAGAGGGGGCCGGCGAATAGTAATAATCCTAATAACCTGTTGTCGTGTGTATGGGGGGTTTGTTGCAGATCAGAAGAAGGAGGAGGAGGAGGAGGCGGCGGCGGCAGTGGCGATGGCTGCAGAAGGAGGGAAAACCTCTGAGCCAGAGAGTAACAATAAAAAACCCAAAACCTCAGGCTCCCAGGTAAAAGCAAACATATATAAAAACAAAAAAACAAATTCATCACGAAACTGTAAGGGGAGAGAGGGAGTTATGTCCTTTAAATTACCCAGAAATGAAGAACAGAATAAAAATGTTTATCCACTCAGAGCATCTTTCTGCGAGTGAGGAAGTTAAATTGTAAATTCATACAGATTTCACGTTTTGGGGTAACGTTTGTTTGAAATGACCTCAGGAACTCGGCCTAAAAGAAAACGGTGTGTATTTTTCCCAAGGGCATTTTGAGTTTAGGAAAAGAACACTTTAAGCAAGTGGGTTAGACGTTTCCTTTTATTTAAACTTGACGTTAGAGGATCTGCTACCTTATTCCTATATCTTAACTGTTTTTGTTAATATTTCTTTTTTGATTTCTGCCACTTCCTGAGTACGTTCTGAAATGTAGAGCTGTCAAAGTAAATAAATAAGCCCTTCCCGACTACTGGCCTCCACTAAATCCGCCCACTTTTTTTTCCCCTCTCCTTTACCATCCCGTTTTGGGTAGGATTCTCAGCCCTCTCCTCTGGCTTTACTGGCAGCTACTTGCAGCAAAATAGGGACTCCTGGTGAAAATCAAGCAACTGGACAACAACAAATTATTATAGATCCAAGCCAAGGATTGGTGCAGCTTCAAAACCAACCACAACAGCTAGAACTGGTAACGACACAACTTGCTGGGAACGCTTGGCAACTTGTTGCCTCCACTCCTCCTGCGTCAAAAGAAAATAACGTTTCTCAACCAGCTTCTAGTTCATCTAGTTCTTCCAGCAGTAATAACGGGAGTGCATCTCCTACAAAAACTAAATCAGGTAATTCTTCCACCCCTGGTCAGTTTCAAGTCATTCAAGTACAAAACCCAGGTGGTAGTGTACAGTACCAAGTGATTCCACAACTTCAGACAGTGGAAGGTCAGCAAATTCAGATCAATCCAACCAGTAGTTCATCTCTACAGGATTTGCAGGGTCAAATTCAGCTCATTTCTGCAGGTAGTAATCAAGCTATACTCACAGCTGCTAACAGGACAGCTTCTGGGAATATTCTTGCTCAAAACCTGGCAAATCAGACAGTTCCAGTCCAAATTAGACCTGGTGTTTCAATACCACTGCAATTACAGACCCTTCCTGGTACTCAGGCTCAAGTTGTAACAACCCTCCCAATTAACATTGGAGGAGTGACTTTAGCTTTGCCAGTGATAAACAACGTGGCTGCGGGAGGAGGGACTGGGCAGGTCAGCCAGCCTGCTACTACTACTGATAGTGGGACTTCCAATGGGAGTCAGGTAGTTTCCACACCCACCACCACCACTGCTTCCGCCAGTACTATGCCGGAATCTCCCTCCTCCTCCACTACCTGCACAACCACTGCTTCAACATCTCTCACGAGCAGTGACACATTGGTGAGCTCAGCAGATACGGGCCAGTATGCAAGCACGTCAGCCAGTAATTCTGAACGCACTGTTGAAGAATCTCAAACACCTGCTGCCACTGAGTGTGAAGCCCAGAGCTCCAGTCAGCTTCAGTCTAATGGAATACAGAACACACAGGATCAATCAAATTCTCTTCAGCAGGTGCAAATTGTAGGCCAGCCTATCTTACAACAGATCCAGATCCAACAGCCTCAGCAACAGATAATTCAGGCTATTCCACCACAGTCATTTCAGCTCCAGCCAGGGCAGACAATTCAGACCATCCAGCAGCAGCCTTTGCAGAATGTTCAACTTCAAGCAGTAAATCCGACTCAGGTGCTTATCAGGGCTCCAACTTTAACACCTTCAGGGCAAATCAGTTGGCAAACTGTACAGGTTCAGAATATTCAGAGTCTTTCCAATTTGCAAGTTCAGAATGCTGGGTTATCCCAACAATTAACCATCACCCCAGTGTCCTCAAGTGGTGGCACAACTCTTGCTCAGATTGCTCCCGTGGCTGTTGCTGGTGCCCCAATAACTTTGAATACTGCCCAGCTTGCATCAGTGCCTAATCTTCAGACTGTGAGCGTTGCCAATCTGGGTGCTGCAGGCGTTCAAGTGCAAGGAGTTCCAGTTACAATCACTAGTGTTGCAGGTAAGTTACTACAGTTTTCTCTTTAAGATCCATTTATACAGTTTTTAATAATCAGTTACTGTTTTTCTTTGCTAATTCTTAGGTTTGCATAGACCTCTGAAGTAAACATAATCATAAGGAATCTAAAATACACAGGAATGTTATACCAACTACCATAGCTCAGTAATCATTATGTGACCTGTTCACATTTGTACATTTTAGTATTAGGTTTATGTATTAAATACAAATATGTTAGTTTTATAAAACTCTTCCATGGAACAAAACTTCCTGGTTAGAATCATAATTGTCTTCTGTAATTTAGAGATCATATTGGAGTACAGTTGAATTCTTCGGAAAGAACTAGTCAAAATGATTATATCTTCCTTAAGGGAAAGTAGTTCTAACTTTCAATTTGTATACACTTGTGAGTCTGTTGTAGTTTTAATTCTACTTTGTAATAAGGCTTTGTAATTAAATTATCTTAAATTGAGAGTTAACTTCTCATGCTTCAGCATCCTGTTGCCCATACTTTTGTGTTTTATTATACAGCCTTCTTTTAAACTAGGTATTGATGCAGTTGAGAGATGATTTTAAGTTGAAAATTAACTTTTGTCTCCTTTTCTGCTAAAAACCAGGGTTTGCTTAGGCTTTTGAGTTAGTAGTCCTTTACTTAGAAAATTACATTTAAGTACATCTTATGGTTGTATGTTATTTATAGGTGTTCTTAGTGTGAAGTTGATGGAAAGCAATTAAAAATGAAGATAGTAAAATGTCACCAATTAGAATTAATTGCGGTCATTTGAAAACCAGTTACAAAGCAGTTATTTATTCTGCATATAAATAATACTTCTGAAGTATTTAGAAAACTAGTCTTAAGTATTTTAATATCTCTGTACTGGTCTTATTTTATCTACTACCTTTTGTGTTCTAGTAATTAAACACTTTTCATTGATTCTAATTTGGTGAAAACCTCGTTGTGGGTTTAGTGCCTTTGGCCCTTTCAGACCTCCTTTCAGACAAAAATACCAAAATATTTGTATTTTGATAATCTGAAATGAATAAGCATATCACTTTTGAATGACCTTTCTTGAAACAAGTTTTAGAAAAATTATGCTCAGGTTCTTGTTTTACAGTTAATGCCTAAAGTAGATGTATATATTAAAAATTGGAAATTGCTGGATAGAGTTCTCTGATTCGGGAGAACAGAGATTACATGTTTTGTGTAAACCCATTACCTCTAAACCAGAGTTATCCAATGGAATTTTCTGTGGTGATGGAAATGTTCCAATCTGTTTTATCCAACGTATTAGCCACTAGCCATGTGTGGCTATTGAGCCCTTAAAATGTGACTAGTGCAACTGAGAAACTGATGTTAAATTTTGTTTACTTTTAATTTAAACAGCCACATGTGGCTAATGGCTCCTGTGTTGACAGGACAGTAATCTAGTCAAGGAGTATTTTGTGTGTGGTACTTTTTCCCCTAAAACTTTTACAGCACAGTTTTATAAGTGTTTCTGTGGATTATGGTCCTTAGTTTTCTTTGTTCCTACTCTTTTTCTAAACATTGACAATAACTTCAGTATTTCAGAAAAAATGTGTTTTTGGTGGGTTGAATGGCAGTTTGCATTGTCAAAGCAAAAGTTATTTCACTTTGTTTTGTCTTGTTTTAAAGACCAGTTAGTGAATTTTGATTGAGAGAATTGAGTAATTTATAATTTACATTAGATATAGTCAGTTCTGTTCTTTAACATCAATTGCAACCTAGGGTTTTTGCCCTTGCCCATTGGTAAGCCAGTGGTACTAAGAGTATGATCTGACTACCTAACTCTGATTCACTTGAATGATGCATTATTACAAATACAGGATCCAGCTTCTAGAACTGTAATTTTGGGGGGATGTGGTCAGGGAATTGCCTTTTCAAACAAACTTTCCAGGTGATTCTAAGTCTCACTGAAATGTGAGAACCAAAGGGTATAGTCATGAGCAGTGAACCAGAAGGCAAAATGTGGAAAGAGATGGGTGTGGAGATCGTTCATAAGTGTCTCAGAGAATGGATTTCGATGGCAGATACAACTTACAGTTTTTATTCCACAAACATATATTGACTGGCTGCCTGCTGAGCATTTGCTTCCCAACAGGTGTGTTTAGCCCTTCATTTTCAGGGATAATTTTTTTATTTAAAGAGTTTACATGATGTGGCAGGGGGCACTTAAGTATATGAGGAAATTTGAACTTTACATAATTGTTTTTTTCTCGTGAAACCAAAGATTTTGAATTTTGTTGACATTGAGGGGTCTATGTTCTAATAGATATGCTCAATCATTTTAAGAAGACAGCCATGTTACAAAGACCAGAAATGGACCCTGATTTCTACAAGTCTTTGCAGTTAATCTGGGCCGAGTTTGCAGATTTTACCTTATTTCCTAGCATAGTAGGAGCTTGACAAATTTTTGCTGAATTAGGGTGCAGAAGACGATGGAGAAAATAGCAATTTGGAATTGAGAGCAATACCCTGGAGTAGTTTTAATGAAGCTAATGAAATAGCTCTGTTTTCATTAAATTTTTTTTGACTTTGAGCTTTTAAGACCTTAAGAGTGTGACCTGGGGTACTTTCTGTCTCTAGCAGGGGGAGAATGAGCAAGTGCCTCTGGTGTCCCTTTATAAATGAGGCCTGGGAATGCAGGTCTTTTAACTTTGTGTCTCCATTCATTATTTAGTACTTTTTGGTTATTTTAGGACCCTTCCCCCAGGAGAACGGTATTGTTTAATTTATGGGAGAAAAAAATTGCTCTAAACATTCATGACAACTCTTTCCAGGGCTTGAAAAAATTAATAGTAGTTAGCTTTAACAGAATATAACGGCTAGCTCAAGAACAAGGCACCAAAAGTTTTCCACCATCCATCCTCATGGATACTTTTCAGGAGGTAGAGGAAGCCCTGAATGATAAGGGCTGAAAACGGAAAAAAAAAAAAAAATAAGTTGTACAAGGCAAATTAAGTAAAACCAGTTCTTGAAGCTGGGGAGCTTCATACTTGATTTTATGAAATGAGAATGTTAGTGACAACCTACAGGGAACCACTGTACTGCTTTCCTTAATAATGTATTCCTCATAATGTGTTTGTGTGGTTTGGTCTCAGCTTGAAATCCTGAGTTCCAGGCTGAGCATCTAGCATTTAGACTTGTAGTAGGAACTAAATACATGTACCCCCTACATACTATTGTTTGTTCCTTGTTGGGCTTCTGACTTTGACTTTAACTAAAGGAAAAGCAGAAATCCTATAATAAGAGCACAGGTAACAGCCATTGTACTGTTGGTTTAAAAACATCTTTTGTTTTAACTGAGTGATCAAAGTGGACTATGTTTGCTCAAAAAGGACTACCTGTTCTTCAGTGCACTTTGGTAGCCAAAGAGCCCTAGATAAAATGAACTTTAGGAGTTGTGTCTCCTAAAGAATTTAGAATATGTAAGGAACCATTGATCTAAATCTGTAATTAACTTTTATTGGCCAGGAATTTGGTTGAGTTTTGGCCCTAATCATCACATACAGTAACAGATCATGCTTTTGCTTGCTGTGTGGATATTTCCTTGTCAATTTTAGGCGCAATTAACATTTTTATGCTCATTCTCACACAAAGGAAGTTCAGACTTGAGGATAAGATGTTGGCTCTTTAAGAACTTGTCTCTCTTACTTTCCTCTACTTCGTTGGGGATTTAAATAATGAGACCTGTGGATGTCCTAAAACCAGAAATGGGAAGACCAGTTTTTCATTATTGCTGACAATGGGGACCAAAGAAAATAATTGACATTTATATTTAATTTAAAAATCTAGTCCAGTAGTATCAACCTCTTACACCAAACATTTTTTCTAGAGCTATTAAGAATAGAAAATTGACTTAAAGTTTAATACAAATATGTTTTTTCTTTGCTATATATAGTCTATTACTTTGGTTTTCCCTAATAGGCATCTTAACAAAATATGTACACTTTATACAAATATACACATATCTACATGCACACACACATATGTTTGTATATGTATACATATGACCCTGTGTTTGGTGGTGGTTTCTTTTTTCAGAGAAGTCAAGTTTACTCCTTTAATTTTATTTTTCTAAAATCTTCTAATTGTTTGTTATAGATTGGAATTCATTATGAGGAACTTTGTCTTGTATCCTGTGAAGTGATTTAGGTTCTGAACTACCAAGTTGGTTTTACCCATTAGATGATGGATAGCATGACCTTTAAGATTTGTTGATGATGACAAAACAGTATTATTGCCTATTTTTAAGATTTTCATGGAAGATGAAAAAGTACTCAATGTAGAGCCACATTAATTTTTAAAAGGGCATTTTTGAGAGGGATTTCATGATAGAGAGGTGCAAGAGAAACAGTTTTAATCATCCACTTTTCAAATCTGAATCAGAATAAATAAAAAGTAATACTTAAGGAATATTGGAGCAGGTAGACAAGCCAATTGAAGGAAAAAAAGAAAAGGAAGCTTGATAAAGAATGAAGATAAAGTTGCTATACATAGATTTTGTAGAAATAACAGACGTACAAAATCATGGAATTTTAGTTTGAAAGGATCTTTGAGGTCATTGCTCACCAGTTGTAGCCTTTTGGTATTGCTGCTGAAGTCTATTTATAAAAGAATTTTGTGTTTTTACTGTTACGTAAAAGCAGAAATATGGGTCAGAGGTTCTGCAGGGCTCCATGAAGTACTGTAGGGATGACACAGTAAGGTCTAACAGTAAAAGAGGGAACCTGGCCTGATACCAGACCATATGTACATGTGGGGTCTTCTATACTCTTCTGATCTAGGTATGAAATGAGGTTGGATATTCATAGTGCTTGTCATTTTGTTACCTAGTGAATGAGCAAATTGTGGCAAAGGAAACCTGTTGAAGCACAAATTGCTCATGGAAGTATATGGCGAGATAAAGGCTTAATGAAATTGTAGTTAACTAGGTAACTTAAAGATAACTGACCATCTCTTCCTGTCCCTCATTCCTTAGTGGTATTTTAGAAATGAAGAAACTGAAGCCCAGAAAGGTTGAATGACTTTCTGGTACTTTGTGGCAAAGTGAGGGCTAGAAACTTGGCTTCTGTGCTAGTTGTCTTTCTGCTGTATTTAGAGTTTTGTTATCCTCATCTTTTGCTAGTAAATGTGTAAATGTAGCTGAGGTTTAGTTTAGGGACCAGAGGGGGAGAGTATCCAGCGTGAGTTTGTCTTCTTCCAGATAGACTGCCTGTTTATTTTCACTGGTTATTATTCTGCCTTAGTATGTTGAATACGATACCGGTGAAAAGTACAATTCTCTTATGTCTCCTTGTTATTGAATTTAATGGTGGAACCTAAGTGGTATTATTTTGTTCTTTCTTGAAAGAGCAAATTCAGAACTAAAGAGATCAGTAAATTCTTTGTGTAGGTAAGCAAATCCTCAGGCTGTTGAGATATTACTGTATCTTTTCCCAAACTATAGTTAGAAATGGATTTTTTTTAAAAATGACACTTATGGAGGGAGAAAACAAACATTTATTTTTTACCTAGTGTGTGTTAAATGCTGGGCTGGGCATTTATATTAACTCATTACAACCTGCAATATCCTTGTAAGGTTGTTATTACTCTGCCCACTTTACAGATAGCCTCAGTGAACTCTAATTTCTGTAAGCAGATCTGCCCTCCAGTAAATGGTAGACCCGTGATTTAAAATCATCTCTGATTCTGAGGCTTTTGTTCATGTGACATAAGGTAAAAAAGGGTAAGTCCACAGAGAAAGGCTGTTTTTCACCCTTTTGTGTCTCATGCATACTTTAAATCCTTTAAAAGGTAAGTAATTTTGAAAATTAAAATACTGACTATGCAGTTAAGGTTTCTTCCAGTCCTAACATTCTGTGGCACTGACAGACAATTAGGACCAAAGGCAGTGTGAAAGAGGTGGTAAATAGAAACTAGTGTGGTTGCATGGAGACCTCTGTGTGAAGCGCAGATTTTAAGATACTGTATGTGGAAGATAGAAGGAGGCACATAGGATTAAGAAGGAAAACAAAAAGCAGTTTGACATTTTAAGAATAATGTCAGGAAAACAGAAACCCATAAAAAAGTCAGGCTTTTAAAATTATTTTAAACAATTTCTTAAGGCTTTAAGTCAAAGCAAGAGACACTCATTGCTTGAGCAAACTGGTATAATGTGGAGAGGACAGAGAAAAGGCAGAGCTTCTTCATTCTTCTTCTGTTAACCAGCAAGGAAAATACAGTTCCAGCTGAAATGACTAGAGCTGTAACTCACTCTGAGATACTTGTTCAAGGTAAGTGAGGAGAGGAAGGACATTCAGAAGCTTTTCGGAAGTCTGGATCATCCAGGAGAGTGCTCTCCTAGGGATCAGCAGGAACTTCAGGCCAGTTTCAGTAACTTGAAAATTATGCATCGTGGAAAACTTGAGCATGAATAAGCAGCTCATCACTTTAAAAAAAAATCCTAAACTGCAGACAAATGAGCTTGATAACCATCCTTAGCAAAGTCCTTTGAATGAATTACCGAGAGGATTCAGATGAGATACAGTGGAAATACTATCAACAGAGTGGGTCTGGATTTCAGTATTTATAGTCATGATTTCTCTAAAGGCTCACACTTGCTTAGTCAGTTATATGAAAAATGTTGGTTGTCCACCTCAGTTGAGGCCTCCGGTATTAGGGCATGGGAGTCTATCCTTGAGAGAGTCCTGTTTCAAGTTTTTCGCAAATACCATACTGAAGAATGGCATATTTACTGAATTCAAAGATGAGACAAAACTGGGTGATGTTGCTAATAATTGTGAGAGGAGAAAGAATTGAGATTCTGAGTGATCTTAATAGGCTAGGATGCTGGTCCAGAATTAGCAAAGTAAATACAACAGGTGAGAGCTGGGGGCATTGAGTACCTACAAGATGAAAAACTTGGCTGGGCAGCAGGACAAGTAAAGACTATTTGGGGCATATTGACCTTAATATGAACTAAGAGTAGAATAAAGCTCCTTCTGGACTTTGTGCTTGTCAGGCCATTTCTGCAATATTGTGTACTATTGTGTACTGTATTAGATGGCACATTTTAAATGGGGCAAGAAGGATTCCCAGAATGAAGAGTGTAGAAAACATTTCATACTAGCAGTAATTGAAGAGTGGTCATTTTTGTTGTTAAAAGTAAGAGAAAGTGTGACATAGGAAGGGCTGGGTTTTTTGAAATTGAAACAGTTCTGTTTTGTCTGGCTCTGGGAAAACAATGGAATGTGACGTGTTTGTGTATATACATGGACAGAGCTGTACAATAATACAAAGCCTTCGTTCATCAAGTCGTGGCCTTCCTATCATTAGAGGCTGGATATCCATCTATCAAAGACAGGATAGAATATAGAAGAATTTTTTGTACCGTATAGAGAGTTTGATTAGATGAACTCTGAGTCTTCGTCTATTTCTAAAATTTAAGATTCTGTGAATATTTGAGTCCATGGTCCTGTTCTGGGTACTGCACCCAGCATATGGTGAGAGTGCTCTCTATAAGTCAGTTAAACTTAGATGATGAAGTATTTACGGATTGGAGGGGAGGGGTTGAGGCTCACATTTACCATGTTTCTTATAAGGGCTGTGTGATTACGGTGGATTCTATTAAAGAATAAAGGCAGTACTTTAATTCACAGATTAATAGATTTTTGTTCTTCATTATTTGTTAGACTTATTGACTGCTCCTAGGTTGTATTTTTATGGGTAATGTGTACTTTTATATGTTGGTGACCAAAAACATTAGTATTTTAAACATATACTTCAGTGTCCAACATTGGATTTGTAGTTAGGACATTTTGTCAGTAGCTCTTTAACCACGGTCGTGTTTGTGATACTGTCACTTTGGTATGAACAATGTGATTACTTTTTCTTGAGTGGAATTAGCAGTTGGAAAATCTAAGATCCCAGTGGACTACAAACTCTGAGAAGCATTTACAGCCTCAAATTTGTTAATTTACACCGTGGAGTAAGCAAATCCATTATCCCTGTCATTTTGGCTCAGAATATCTAGCTTCTAGGTGTTTTTAAAATTTGAGACCTGAGACTCTTGAATAGAAAAAGTAGTAATTCAGATGTATGAAGGGTCTCCTTTCCTTAGGTATGGTAATAAAATTAGGAGCAGGAACTCTGTGCTTGATTGGAGGGGTGGTTTAAGTAGTAGGTTTATTATTACTGCACACATGTGTACTGAGAGGCTTCCTAGAGTAGAAGTATTTTGTGTTTTGTGTTTGTCAGTCAAGGTATGGCCACAAGAGGAAATACAGGGGAAAAAAAATTTATCATACTCATGGGACCTAGAGAGACAGAGTCACTATACACAGAGAAGGGGTCACGTGGGAGGGACCTGACTCAACCAAACAGGTGGAAGCAGAGAACAGAGCAAGGACCCATGGGCAGGTGCCTTTATTGGGGGTTCAGGGTGGAGTACACAAGAAAAGGTGTGGGGGAGTTCATTGGTGTGTATTACAGTTACTAGGTCACTGTAAGGGGAAGCTAGGAAGGGAAACTCCTGGCAGGAACCACCCTTATCACACCGTGCATCTGATTCCCTGGGCGGGGTGCTCATAGCTTGCTTATGGGGATGTTGAGGCAGCAGGAAAAAGTGACATTTTAAAATTCGTAATACAACAGATCTAAGAATTCGAACCTTTACATTTTTGTTCAGATGATACTCCCAGTTAGCTGTTCACCCTGAGCAAACAAGTTACAAAAGGAGCCTCATTTCTTTCTTCATTTTAAAATTTGTAGTATTAATTCCTTCCCTCTTTACCTCATAGAGTTGTAAAGATCAGATAATATGTATAAAAAGGCTTTGAATGTTATAAAGAAAACTGTATGTGGAAATTGGTAACCTGCTAAAATCTCTACATAGCAACACCTACTAGAAGAATGTGAAATAGTAAAGTGAGGGAATGACTAGTTTTAGATGTGGATATCGCTTGAGTTAAATATCAGAGCTAAACAAGAGAGAGTTGTGTAAAAGGACTATCTGAAAGTTTCGGTGGAGTGCAACCAAGGATATGGGGAGAGGTGTATCCGCAGGTGGAAAAGAAGCAGTAGGTTTCAGTGTAGTGAGAACTAAATGTCTACTGTGTGCTCTCAGTCTGTTAGGCTCTGAGTGTCCTAATCTGTCTTAAAAGGATGCTTATATTGGGAAGATAAGGCTTGCATACATGAAACAATTACATGGCAGCTGCAATTGCATGTGAGCATTTATACTTAAGTACTGGGTTTTAAGGTATGGAAAATGAGTATGAAAGCTCAGAGACAAGTGAATCGGTGGATTTGAATAAACAGGAAGGATGATGGAAGGAAAGAAAGTAGGCTTTTTTTGTGGTGGAAATAGGACTTGAAACAAGGCCTTGAAGATTGGTTTGGAAAGTGGATATCTGAGACTTTGGGTCAGGTGGAGAGGTGAGGACAGAGGGTGTCTTGAGCCAGGTGGCCTCACATTGAAGCTTGCAGCTAACACAGGGCGTGGTATTCTCTCTCTGTGCTCCATAGAGACGGAGTGGTCTCACAGAGAGGCTCAGCATACTCCAAGTGAACAGCCTGTCACCCATGCTTCAGCCAGAGAAGTTGTGTGTTTATGGAATTGTTTCCTAACATTTCGTTTGAAGAAGAGAGTTTGCCAGAATAATAAAAGTAAGTTTGAAAAACATGAATCTAGTAGGTGGAAGGAATTGAATGGAAAGACTTGTTATGCAAATATTAGAGTATTTCTCTATAGATAAAAGTATGGAAAAGTTATAAACCAGGAGCCCAATAAAAAGAATGTCGTTGCAGTAATTTAGTCATGAATTCACAGTGGCCTCTAGAAAGAGTATGACAGTGAAGTTGCTTAATATAAAAAAACAGGTTGTCAAACTTCTCTTTAGCACACAGAACAGTGACTTGAAAAGGAATGAGATGAAAGAAAGGGTAAAGGATTAGGTGAAAACATCAGGCTTGCTTGTTCTTTTCCTCTACTCTGTACCCAGCATGGTAATGGGCATTGAAAAACTGAAGAACAATAAGATGTGTTTGCTGCTCTCACAGAATTTTACCTGTTGTGGGAGATATACTGCATTTTTTCGCTTCTAAGACGTACTTTGTCTAATTTTTTCATTTTAGTATCTTTGAAATTGGAATACAACTTATAATCATAGGCACGTCACAGTTTAATTAGCTGAACTTTTTCTTTCTTATGATCACTTGCATCTTAGATTCAATGGAATATGATTAATAACTATATTAAGTAAATTGCAATGTGGCATTTGATTTATAAAGGCTATGAGTGAGGTATTAGAGAATCCCAGAGGGGAAAAAAGAAACTAGTTCTGCTTGTAGGGTTGTGGGAATGTTTTTATGAAGAGGGTGGTAACTGAGCTCGGACGTGAAGAATGACTAAAAGTTTGCTAGGTCAGGACAAGAAGGGTCATTTCAGGTTATGTTGGATTTTACATGCAGTTTGCAAATTCAGTTAAAGAGCCTTCTATATGCATTGCAAAATCCAGGCATGGATGAAGAAATTGTAGTACGCATTCAAGTTGGATGTGAACCTTCTCCAGGCAGGGCCTGGGTCGTACATACACCTTTTTCTCACACACTGAACATCACTGGGTACATACAGTCCTGAGAGTGGACTGGGGGAAGGACACAGATGCAGAACTTTGATTTCATAGGAGACTTGGGATGGACGGATCCTTGGAATAGATTTGAGATGCATACTTGAAAAGGAATGAGATGAAAGGAATTTACGTCTGATTGTTTCATGTCTTTGGTAAACAGTTGCAGGTGAGAGTCTTAGCAGTGAGAGGAGTTTTGATGAGAGAAATCAAAGGTACTGAAAGTTTCCAGGTCGTTTCTGTCCCTCTGAAGTTACGATGTCGAGGCCTCATAGTGTGGCCAGTAAGAGAGGGTTTAGTACAGTTCTGTAAATACTGAGTCGAGTTACCAGAGCTTTTTGTCCACAGAAGCGGAGCTGCTTTTGCACAGGAGTGTAGGACCCAGATAGTGACCTGTGCTGTGGTAAGTGGGTACCTGTGCCTGGTGTGGGGCTGGGGAGGGGGTGGGAAGTCCTTGTTCGGCTGTAGTTGAGGGTGTCTAGGCCAGGGAGTTGAGGAGGAGAGGGAAGAGGAGGTCGACGTGCATATGAGGACAAGTACTACCTGGGTTTACATAGTAGGAGAAATAATTATGCTTAAAGGGGCTTGTAAATCCTGCTTGTCTCCCATATATGTAAATCTACGTATGAGCCGATTTGGGACGGTAACGTTGGACAGATATTTGTCATAAATACTATAAACTATAATACACTATTGAAGCAGTAATTGGATTAATTAGTGGTTTTATTAATATCGTTTTATAAAGTTAAAGTGCATTGTATTTCTATTTCTAGAATGTCTCGCATCTTTTATCCTCATTGGTAAGGTGTCAGTGCCTGTGTTGATTTTAATGCCAGGGCAGGTCCACGGTTTTAGCAGCCTTTTGATAGACTTGCATCCGTTTCACGGACTCCCTGCTGGCAGACTGCATCCGTTACATTGAGTCGGCAAATAGGAACTCAGCACCGTGTTGTGAGGCTCCTCCTGTTCCTTATAAGGTTAGGCAACGCGGGACTGAATTCCCACTTCCATAGTGTTCTAATAGGAAAGAAATCATTCAGTTTCTGTTTCATGAATTAAACCAGAAATAAGGGGGTTCTTTAACCCTTACGCTTGTTTTATATTTGAGCTCACATTTACTGCGTGTTTATAGTATGCAGCTACTGTATGCAGCACTTGATATATTCATTTACTCTTCAGAACACCCTATAAAGTTAAGTGTTTTTGTCAGGTGCAAAAATGAGGCCTAGAGTGGTAAAGAACTTGCTCAAGACCATATAAACCAAACATATTCTGTCTCTAGAGCCCCATGCTTTAACCATTACCACTTACTATCTCCCATATACTTGTATGTCTGTGTTTTCTGATTATTTATGGTATTAATTCATTGTTTGTCTCTTATGTGTCAGATACTACGGTGTTTAAGGATTTTATATGTATTAACTCATTTAATTTTTGCAATTCTATGAAGAATGTAACGATGGTTTATAAAACAGGAAACCAAGGCTGTCAGAGGTTAATGTCTTAGGTAGGGTCATATGAGGTCATACAGTATGTTAGGCAGCTAGTAAGTGAGAAGACTGTGTAAGGCTGGTCTAGGTGAACAGGACTAGCACCTACTCGTACAGCTGAGCAGTACTTAAGTATCTTACGGTAATTGCTATAGTATAGCCGATAAGGCACTGATTCCTGTATTGTTAGCTGAGCACTCTACTCCTTATCTCTGTTGGGGCATGGCGTATATATGCCACAGAGAGAGTTAGAGTTCAAAAAAGTTTTCTTTGTGGTATCCTGTGTTGATTGGAAATTTAAGGCTAACAACATTTCTTTTATTAAGTATATGTGTGTACTATAAACCAATTTTGAATGAATTTTTAAAAAGAGATTCCAGAATTATAAGCCATAGAGAAGTCTTATGTTTTATTGCTATTAACATTTGTAAAACAATATTAACATTTAATATAATTAAATATAGTTTTATATAACCAACATATAGTAATAATATTTATATTTCTATACATTAATGTTTATATTAATTACATTAATATAAAATTAATAAAATTGTCAAATTAATTTATCAGGCCTGTATTTCATGACTTGTTTCTTGATAAGTATGTTACATGTCAGTAGATAGGAATTTATTTACTTTCTAAAGAAAATATCATTAAAAATTGACTTTATGTAAACCCAAAGACTGTAAGAATTTGTGTTCTTCATATAATTCTGCATGTCATTTTTATGTAGCGTTAATTCATTTGACAGAGATGGTGCTATAACTTTATTATTATTGTCTAGTGAATAAACAATGAACAAGAAATATTTGAGTATCTGTTACTATATACCAGACATGGTTCTAGGTGCTAACTATGTATAATTTTCATACCGGAAGGCAAACACGTTTCCATGAGCAGTTTGTGATGAGCAGAAGTAACTGAGACATTTAAGAAAAGAGCTCTGTGTTCTTTATCTGTACAGGTTATCGCTATCATTAAATAGTTGTGTCACCTTTGGAAATGGAGTTCTTGGTTTTTTCCTCTTGTTACAGTGAAATGTAGTCGTACCTCGGTTTTCTAACGTAATCCGTTCCGGAAGACCATTCGAGTTCTGAAACCGAGGCATGGTTTCCCCATAGAAAGTAATGCAAAATGGATTAATCCGTTCCATACCTTTAAAATCAAACCCTAAAAGTGCAGATTTAGTATGAATTTTACTATCTAATGATACCATAGATCCATAAAATTTACGGTGTTCGTAAACTGAAATGTTTGTCAACAGAGATGTTTGAAAACCGAGGTACCACTGTATTTGTATATGTACAGGGTGTGATAGACAATACAGTGAATATTTAAATAAAAAATATTAATTACAGTAAAAGACACACTGCTATTACTCCCCCTTGAAATACTCCCCCTCACTTCAACCACACTTATCCCATGCCACTTTCTGAAGCAGTTCTGGAGTCTTTCATGAGTGTCTTTAGTTGCGCTGTCATGGCTGCCTCAATGTCCTGAATCATTTTGACTTTGGGGAAGAGCCAGAAGTCACACAGTGCCAGATCCAGTGAATAAATTGGATGAGGACACACTGTAATGTTTTTATTTGACAGAAATTGCCATGTACCAGAAACAGTGTGTGATAAGGAACATTGTCATGATGGAGGATGATGTACGGCACACTTTAAAACACACCTTCTCTCAACCGTAGCTCACACCTGACTGACTGCACAGGAACAAGTTGAAACTTGTCACACTGTTACTAAGGTTCGATGTACTGTTTCCTGTATTGAAGATCCCTGCCTTTCCGTCGGATGGCACTCAGCAGCAGCCTTCACCATATTTTTTGATCGCAACAGAAAGGCTCTGTGTCACACATAGTTTCTGGTATGGCAATTTCTGTCAAATAAAAGCATGACAGTGTGTCCTCATCTACCTTATTCACCACGTCTGGCACCGTGCGACTTCTGGCTCTTCCCCAAAGTCAAAATGACCATGAAAGGCAAACGTTTTGAATCGATTCAGGACACTGAGGCAGCCAGGACAGTGCAACTAAAGACACTCATGAAAGAGGACTTCCAGAACTGCTTCACAGAGTGGCAAGAACGATTAGTGTGTTTGAAGTGAGGGGGAGTATTTTGAGGGGGAATTAATGGCAATGTACTATCTTTTATTGTAGTAGATTTTTTTAATTTAAACATTCACTGTATGTTTGCACGCCATATATATTTTGTAAAATGACGTATTTGAGATATTTTTAATTCTAAGCACAAATGTTTGGAAACCAATTGAGCTTAAATTTTACTTCAGTGAGCCAAGAAGAAAACACTATTTCTAGTTTTTAAATAAAATTGATTACTTTTGGAGTAAAACTATGAATGAGATGTCAGTATTTCAAAAAAGGAAGGTTTTGTTTTTGTTTTTGCAGATCTCTGAAGCCAGATCTAATATTGAATCTAATTCTATTGTCCTTTAAAGAAGATCAGTCATCTAGGTTTGAGTCATTTTTAAGGATTCACAGCATATTTTAGAAAATGATTTGCCACCATCCTTTTAAGTAGGCACCTGCCCTGCCTTCAGCAACAGCAAAGATGAGGCCCAGGGCCCTGAACCCTTGGGCATTCAGATTGCCATCTGGGACCTCTTCTGACTACTCAGAGTACCCTTGCCAGGAGATAATAGACACTGAAGATGCCTGGTCAAGACCAGCTGTCCTTTAAGCCAGGGAGTATGCTTGCTTAAGCCAGAGCTGTTTTAGCTAATAAGCAGCATAGATAGCCCTGAAGAGTAACTTTGCAGAGAGTGCTCTAGTTAAATATTACCTCCTATCCTTTACAAAAGCTAATTCCTGATCTCCATACCAAAGATTTTGCTGCCTTCTGGCCCTCCAACTTTACAGTATCCATCCCAACCTACCTATCCATTTTATTGGCATCTCATGAATTAGACTTCTAGTCAGCCGGCCCCAGGGACAGTAGTGTAAAATACAGAAATTTAGAAGTAGAGGAGTTAGGTGGATCTTTGTTCCTCAGTTGCAAAGGAGAAGACTTTTTATTCTGATTCTAGAAGATGAAAAATAGGACAGCTGATGTGTAGTCCAGAAAGATCTCTTAAGAGCAGTAGTTTCTTCATCTGCGGGAACTTTAGAATTTTCTGATAAAGCTATAAAGCAGGGAGAACACCATTTTCAGCCTCACAACTATGGGCACAAATAGGATTGAATATTAGATTCCAGCTGCTACCTTGGGAAGAACGTACTTCTTTAAATACTGGCTTGCACTAATGTCAAGATGCCTTTATAGGATTACTTCTGTGAATAATTTTTTTTTTTAATTAATGATAAAACCAGAGTTTTTTTAAATACAGGAATTTCAAAAGAATTTCTAATACAGATTTTTGGATTTCATTTGGTAAGTTAATTCAAATTTATAGAAACACTTTTAAAAGTATATATATTTAATAACCTGTGGTTACTGTGAAACAAAAGAGCTGTTTTTGAAATCATGTCTTAGAAAAGTTTTGTGAGGACTAGCATTCTGTTGTTACACAGAAGTTGAAAAAAACAAAACGAAACAAAAACCAAAGACAATTGTGCCTTCAAATACCACTCACAGGTACCCCTAGTAAAGAATTTATATTTTATTAGTTATTAAGAATCCTACATACTTTTCCATATGTTAGTCCAGTTGTTACAGTAAAGACCATTGAGTAAATCCTCAGTGGTTAAGCATGGCTATTTGTACATAATAATACTATAGGTTTGACTTAAAACGAAGGAGATGTTGTGGTGCTGGTGAAAAGAGCAGTGGATAAGAAGCAAAACCAAGCTTTCAGTTCTCTGGTCTGCGAGTTACTGCCTGTGATTTGGGGATGTCCTTTAGCTTTCCTGAACTTTGGTCGTAATCACCTGTAAAATGAAGATAAACTGCCTATGCGTAGGGCTTTTCTGAGGATTAAATGGAGTAAATTGTGAAAATATTTTGTAAATGCCAACGCAAACGTAAACCGTTGTTAGTTTGTATAAATTCACCCTTATTCTTCTAAAGTAATATGTGTTTAGCATTGTGCAGTCTCATTTTTTTATCACATGGTCATTTTTGTATCTGCAGCATATAGTGCAATGCTGGCATATGGTGAACGTTCAATAAATATCCAGTAGAAATGAGGCTTCTCTGTTAGCTTAATTGGGAGTGTCAGCTACAGGTTTTATTGTCTGTATTCTGGGGCTTTGACATCTGGGGTCTTGCTGACTCTGGAGGGACTGTCCCTTCCAGGGTTGACCAATTCCTAGAGATAGTAAATACCTCCCCCTTGAACCTGCTTTTCAGATACACACCAGCCAATCTGGTGCTCACTCTCCAACTCCGTCCTTTATCTCCCTCACACTTCAGGCCACTGTTCCCCTGCTTTAATCAGCCCAAGGCCAGGTACCAGAACAACTAGGGACAGTCCCATGCCCCAGAGCCCTCTGAAATTATTTATTTATTTAATAAATTTTCTTGGGGAATATTGGGGAACAGTGTGTTTCTCCAGGGCCCATCAGCTCCAAGTTGCTGCCACTCAATCTAGTTGTGGAGGGCACAGCCCAGCTCCAAGTCTAGTCGCCGTCCTCAATCCTTAGTTGCAGGGGGCGCAGCCCACCACCCCATGCGGGGATCAAACCAGCAACGTTGTTGAGAGCTTGCGCTCCAACAGACTGAGTCATCCGGCCGCCCCTCCGGAAGCTCCGCGGCAGCTCACTGTCTTCAATCTAATTGTGGAGGCGGCAGCTCACTGTCCCCTGGGGGAATCGAACCGGCAACCCTGGTGTTCAGAGCCCGTGCTCCAACCAACCGAGTCACCCGTCCGCCCCTGAAATTATTTAAACTAGCCAATCCCAAGCCTGTTTCCCCTGCCTCACCTTTTCCTTCATGTGGAAACCACAATAATGGCTCTTGCTCACAATTCCTCCCCCTCCTTCTGCCTCCTGCCCAACCCTGGTGCTCCCGATGCGGCACCTGTGCCATGGTGTGCCCCCTCCTCTTGGAAACTGAACAACAGACTATCTTTTCAGTAGCAGTCTTCTCATCTGTTAGCCTTACTACCTCTCAGATTTTCTATTAATACATTGTATTTTAAATCAGTCGGCTACTGATTCATTTTATAATCCTTATGGCAAAGAGTCTTATTAAGAAAGAATATTAATTAAAGATTGCTAAATTTAAAGTTTTCTTTAGAACTTGAATAGAGATCTCAGAATGGTATTAATATGAATATTTATGTAGGTAAATATACACATACATGCATGTGCGTGTGTGTATAAATTTTTATTTAACCTCAATGGAAGATTACAGAAATTCCGATCTCTGAGCTATCTTTATGGATCATCTTTGGTTCAGCTCTTTCTGTTTATAAGTAAAAAAACTGAGGCCCAAAGTGCATATGTAGTTCACATTTTTAGTTGTTGGCCACGCCAGGTCTAACTGCTTGAGGCTTAAGTAGACATGCAAGTGTCATAAGCTTTTTATTAGGAAGAAATTACAGGCAAGTTTTCCTTGCTTCTTCACTTTGTCAAGGGAATAGATCTTAAAGTTAATTTTGTTTTTTCCTGTCCCAAGTGGCAGTGGTTTGGTTGCCAAGTAATTGTTCCAATTAACATAGTTTTTTTTTCATCTAGCAAAACTAAAATAATTATTTAAATTTTATTTTATAAACTTTTTAATAATACAGTGTAGATATTTTCTGTCCAAAATTCACCCATTTTGATATCTCAGCTTTTTTCTTAATTTTGTTTTTGGTATTAGAGTCACAAACTTAGAAACTTGTCATGGCCTTTTAACCTAGGTACTTTGTTGTAATCATTTTCCAGTATTTGTACTTTGATGATAAATTTGACTGGGTCAAGTGATGAGATGCTGAACTGAGATAATATGGGAAGGAGCTGTTGAGAGATCAGTGGATTCTGGTTAACCAAAAAATGAGTTAGGAATTTGAGTGGGTTTTTCTTCATGTGATTGTTGGTTTGCTCTTTTATTTTTTTGGTAGCCGTAATATTAAGAGGTAAATACATAAGATTTGGGGTGAAATAGCTTTCTACTGTGTTCTGTATTGCTGTGTCTTTCTGTAAATGTTAGATCAAGTTTGATTTTCCACATTTGAAGAAAGTAATTAAGCAGGGTATACCTTTATTTATTTATTTTTATTAACCATTGTTATGCTTCCTGTTGAAAGTTTGCTGTGAAAATCAAGTCCTAGGTGAATTTTTCTATATCTATACTTTCAAAGGTCAAAATGATTACACAACTGAATTGAATCATGATTTCTTTTCAGGGTATACTTTATTGAGGAAAGGTGTTAAATCTCTGCCCACAAAAATCCTTCACGTACTAACTATCTTCTATCTTGTTCTAGAATTGCGTGTCAGATGCTGCTTAGGGATCTTTTCATCTTCTACATAAGAGAAATTGTATTTTTGATCATAGAATAAAGCACTTAGCAGTTTCTTTATAGTGTAACCTTAAATCGTGGAGGATGATGTAGAATAATCTGGTTTGTTTGGGAACTTGTGGATATAATAAATAAATAAATAAATAAATAAATAAATAAATAAATAAATAATTCCCTGCCAGATTTACTATCTATCCTTTTCTTGCCAGCTCTTATACCTGGTCTGTTACTGCCACAGCTTTCAGCTTCTGTAATGGAACATAAATAGCTATAAATGGGGGCTAACTAAGCAATGGTCCACTGTACTACTTCTAATAGTACCCTGGTCGTCCTGGCTTCCTCCAGCGTACTTTGACAGTACCTTGTATATAGTTGGTGCTTAGTTAATATTTGACTAAATAGATGCAGCTCTATTGAAAGAATTTGCTTTGTATTATTTGATTCCACTTCCCATGAGTATGTGGGAATTTTTCAAAACTTGGCAGTTATTTTAAGGACTAATATTTATTTCAGCTGTAGTAAGCATACAGAAACTTTGTATTTCACCTTTTGGAATACTTTGCCTTTTTTGTTAATTGAACAAAAGATGATCATTTTATTAATCCCCTGATAGCATGAGAAGTTCAGTATTCTGTAATATTATAAAATCTTCTGATTTTATTTAATGCTATGTATCAGTTTTATATTGACTTGGTGTTTTGTAACTATTACTGAAAGTTACATTAAACAATTACAATTTTTTCTTGTGTTTTAGCATTATAGTTCCTTTTCATATTGAGATGTTAGATATTCACCTGGACAGCCATACTCCAGGTACTGTAAATCTGTCAAATTTTATAGTTTTCTATTTAGGATTTTAAAATCATTCAGTTCTTTGTTTACTAATTAAAACTAAGATTTTTATGTGATGCAAATCTACTGACAGCCTTTAGGAGACCTTAAGTTAGTAACATTTTTGGTTTTCTAAAAAATATAACTAAATGTAGGTTTGTTTATTCCAAGACATTCTCTAAGTTTATATAGTATGTATTAGGTCTAGAAATAAGAACACTTGCATATTCGTTTCCTTTCTAGAATCATCCACAGCAAGCAGGTCAAAGAAAATTTGATAATGAATAGATCATTGTCTGCTCTAGCTGATAAAGCACATTGAGTTTTTTCAAGGGACAGCAAAATAGACATGTAAAATAATAAACTCTCTAATGTGACAAAGGGGAAAGGGATATGAATATGATCCACTAGTTTCCTTTCCATTAGTTCTTTTACTTTATATCGTTTATTTCCTATCGGTTGCCATTTTTAGGGCTTAATGCATATGTGTGTAATAATATTGGCAGATATATTAGCTGTGAGCAATTAATGAAATAAACCACTAGTTTGTAAAATAGTAATATAGGTATTGTAAATTCATGGCCTTTTGGAGCTTTATGGTGATGAAGAGATTAAAAGGACCAAATAGTTAAACTTAAGAATTCTTATAAGTATGTTGAAGAGGAAATTTAGAGATCATTTGTTAAAAGAATTAGGCTTTGATTACAATTTTACAGTGAAGTTTATTCCTTTCTTTGCACACGTCTTTAAATTGTTTAGGTTAGTCTCTTCCATCATATGCACAGACAGTTCCCCTGTCTGTCTCTTTTTTTTTAGTCTCAGCGTGGCTGCTTCTTTATATCGTTAGTTGTAGGAGTTCTAAGGTTTATTTCTATAAATGATTTTTAAAAAGTTAATCAGGTTGTAAATTCATGTAAGTGAATAAAACTTTTTCCTCGACAATGTTCTAATTACTTTCTGCCCCCAAATATGCCAAATATTTGTGTCCAAGAAAGTCTATAATTTTTTTAAAAATCCTCTTTCCCCTTAAAGATGTGCTCCTACTCTTCTCATCTTAATTGGACGTGAAAAGAGATGACTAGAACTGAATTCCCCACAATAGAAGATGGGTCTGGATTGCATGATAGAGGATGTAGGATGGTTCATATATGGTTAGAATAATCCCCCTCCACGTTTTTAGAGAAAATCAGGGACTAGTTCATCTACTCTTAAAAGAAGAAAGCTAGTATTTCCTGGTTGCTCCATTCGCTATGTAGAGTGATGTAGCTTAAAATAGTCATCTATGGGGTTAGACATGACAGCCTAACAGTGGCGGCCCGGCCTCCCTTGGCCCTGAACTGTGCAACTATTTTAAGCTGTGACCCTAAGAACTGACAGAGCATACTCTACCCCTGTAGCACTGAATGCCGGTTCTGTATTTCCAGGGCTGGACAGATCAATTGTAAACGTCTATGCAATTGACGCGATCATTCTAATGTTTTGGGCATCCTCATATTCACCTGCAGGAGCTACTGTCTTGTCTTGATAACAGATTTCATTAAAATAAAAACCATTGTAGGGAACAAAAAAGAATTAAACCACAAACCTTATGTTTTACCTATTTATTTCGAGATTGCTTGTTGGGGTGAACTGCTACCTGTAAAACAAAAATCCTCAGAGTCATTTGATGATTATTGTTAGGTTTTGCTATTTTTAGATGGTTGTTAGTACACTAATGCCTGATTCTGTGATTGCCTTTCCCCATATTCTCTGTTCTCGTGTTAGATTGCTTTTTTCCCCTATTATATCCTGTTTTACCCATTTAGTTAGCGTCACTGGATGCCGATTTTCTCTTTTTTTTTTATTACTCGCAATCTCCCAACTACTTATCTGTTTTTTTATGTGTGTGATTATTCCTTAAGTTCCTACTAAGTGTAGAAACAAAGCTAATTTCCTAGAATATAAAGATGATATAAAACATAGCCCTTGCCTTTCTCTAAAAGCTTCTGTCCTAGTTGAAGAAGTAGAATATTCATTAAAATTAAGGACAGTACATAGAAATAATAGTACAATGGCATTAACCAAAAGTAGAGGAATGTTAAAAAGTAGTTGTATTGAAATTAAGAGCAGGAAAAAGTCACTGGCAGCCAGGGCAGAAATTAAAGACTTCATGAAGACTAAGAGGCTTGAAAGAAAGGAAAGCCAAAAGCAAAAACATAAATAGAGAAGGAAGACATTGTGCTCACTTCGGCAGCACATATACTAAGAAGGAAGGCATTATAGGCTGAAGAAGTAACAGGTGCAAAGCCGAGAACGCTGGAATATGCTTTGCATACTTAAAGATTGGTAGACCATTTAAGTTAGTGGAGACTTTGAGGGACATGGTAGAAGATGAAGTTGGCAAGATTGGTAGGAGTCTGGTTATAGAATGACAATGTTAGATCAAGGACAGGTGACAAGTCATTGAAGGAGTCTGTGAATGTATTTTTGGCGGGTTAGGGGAGAGGAAGTTTTATTTATAACGTGCTGCTTTAGTTTTATTATATAGCAAACAGGAGAAACAGGAAAGCCAATTTTGGGACAATAGAGTTAGTTCAGATATCACTAATGAGAAATATAAACTTGGGTATAAAGTGTGTGTGATTCAAGACACTTTAAGAAAGTAATTGACAGGATTTGATGCATGGATATAGAGAGGAAAAATAACTAAAGCATAATTCTTAGGAGTTTGAGCCTAGGTGACCATGAGAATGATTGTACCATTAACATAAATGACATTGAGAAAAAGAAGGCGATGAATATGAATTTGATATTTGTTAAATTTGAGTTAATAGTCAAACATTCCGTTGGAGGTGTCCAGTTTGCACTTGGAGATTGGATCTGAGAAGAGGGATCAGAGTTAACGTTCTAGATGTGGAAGTCTTCTACATAAAGATAGATGGTGTTGAAATTACAGCAGTTTGAAATTGATGAGTGTGATAGTTTTTTATTTGAAGTGCAGGAGGATGAGAACTAGCCTTACGGTTACTCTCAATCTTTTGGGGACAAAAGGATAAAGTTGAGTCAAAAAAAGTGAGAGCAGTTAGAGAGAGGAAAAGAAAATGGTAGTATGTCCACAGCTAAGAGCAATCTCAGAGTGTTGAATGTTGGAAAAGAGACTTGGAGAATGAGTGTTGAGAAAAGTCCATTAGATTTTGTGTTTGAATCATTTGATACGACCTGAGAACTGTGTTACTCAGTATGAAGGCCAACAGCCACATGTGACTAGTTAAGGTAAAATTAATTAGAATCAAAACTTTATTGCCTCAGTTGCTGTAACCACACTTCAGTAGCTAATTAGCCACATGTGGCTAGAGGCTTCCATATCAGATAGGGCTGATACACTATATTTTTATTATTGCAGAAAGTTCTATAGGACAGTATTACTTTATAAAGCTTAGGGAATGCTATAGTTGGACTGAAAGCATTTAAGTGGATGAGTGAGTGGTGAAAATATTGACCTAGCAAGTGTAGGATACACTTTGGAAAAGTTTGATGAAAACAGGAAGAGGACAGTATCATGGGGGCTGATAAAGGCTTTTTAAGACAGTGATTATGTTCATTCACTTACTAAATACCTATTGGGGCCTGTTTTTTGCCAAGTACTGTGCTAGGTATGTACACCAGGATGCTGAAGAAGGCAGTCAAGAGTCCGTAAGTATGTATTTGGGGCAGGGGTGTGGGGGCTTAGAAAGCAAGTTAGTTATGATACAGGGTGATGATGCTTTAAGTTGAAGGACCTGTCTTCTATGGGAACATAGACGTGTACCGTGTTATAAGATGAGGGAATTTGTGAGGACGGTTTCCTTGAGGAGGTGATACAGAATAGCTCAGGTAGGATGACTAGAAATTAGCCAGGTTGGCAGAGAAAAGGATCTTCCGGGCAAAAGGTCAGACGCACCCATAACAGTTATGACGTGATCAGGGACCTACAGGTAGTTTCGTGTGTTCAGACCAAGAGTTCATGTGCTGTAGTCATGATGGCAAGGGGACAGGTCATGGAGATTTTTCCCTTGCCATAAGAAGGAATTTAAACGGTATCCTGAAAGCTGTGGGGAACCTGTAAGGGACCTCAAGAAGTGGACTGACGCGGTCACATTGACTTTAGACCGTACAGTGTGGAAACGAAGAGAAGGCTTATCGAGTTCCAAGGAGATTGGTTCAGTAGGAACGTAGAGGTCATAGACGGAAGTGCGGAGAGAGAGTGGAGACTAAGGGGAAGACTGAATGTGTTTTCTGAAGCAGTAGTAGGAGATTAAATCAAATTGTTTTCTAAGGAGAATTACCAGCAGATATGGCAGAAGTTCAAAAGATGCAAGGGATTAGCAAAGGGGGCCAAAGGAAGCCGGAGGAGGGTTCCTGGATTTAGTGTACGTCCAGTCAGATGAGCAGAGAACTGGGTGAGGATGAAGCATGGGGAGGAAGAATGGCAGAGGTTACATGACAAGTCAGGAAGAGGCAGTGCCCAGCCTGACTGGGAGGTGGAGCGGTTCTAATTGAGGAGAGTTTGAGCTGGGATTCTGCTGTTGGAAGTGTCTTGAGTGGAGGACTGATTTTTTGTTTCTAAACCTGCTTCCCCTCCTGGGTTTCTTTGTCTCAGTCAGAGGGCTCATGCTCCTGCTTGTGACCCAGACCGGAATTCTATTCTTCTAGTCTGATTTGATATTTAAAATAGTGATTTTAACTAAAGTTTGTAGTTTCATGCCTAAATCTTGGAATTAGATCTTGATTCAAGTCTTGGTTTTGCCACTTAAATCTTGATCAAGTATTTCTTTGGATATGAATGTCCTCATTTGTACAATCTCAATAATCATGTTACTTTAGTGGGATATTACATGTAAAGTACTTTGCTCAGTGCTTAGAACACAGGAAAGTTTTCATTGAGTGCTGGCGGCTAGTTACTATTATTATAAATATTATTCTTATATCCAGTTTTTCCTTTCTGTTGTCAGTATTCTTTTCCAGGGCCTCATCATCTAGACGGTAAAATTACTTCTTCACTATCTTCTCTGCCCTTCTGCTTTTCTGTCACATGCCTGACATTCCAGAGTTTTCCTAAAACCCAGATTTGATTATGCATTCCTTTTTGCTTCCTCAAAACCTCCATAGATTTCCAGTTGCAGACCTTTCAAGTTGTTAAAAACTTTAATACATTTCATTTTCAAGAAGTGAGAAAGCCTAATGTAGGATAAAGTTTGTGAAAGAGACCGCATTAGTTGAGGACTACCTGGGTGACTCCATTTACCTCTAAAGAACTGGAATAAGCTTTAAATCTTTGGAAACCGTATATGAAAATTCCACATAGATGTAAGTCAGGTTTTCCCTTGATTATTTTCCACCACCATCTTAAATGAGTATAGTTCATTAAAGAATGAATGGTATGTAGGAAACTACTTTAGTTTTTTGTTTGTTTGTTTTTTGTGTGTGTGATTCTGTTTAAAGGAAATACTCAGATTCTTCTGGGTGCCATCGTTTGCCTACTGGGAAGGGTTTCTACAACATAAACTTTTCCCTATATGGACAAAGAGTTGAGAACAGTTGACCGTTAATCTGGATAAAGGCCAGAATAAATAGAAATAACTAGAAGTCAAAGAAGTCAGAGAGAAGTGTATGTCTTTGTTTTGACTGAGCTTTTCTTTCCAGCTCCTGCCTTACTTGTCTGTGTATTCCTAACCCATGGGGGCACTCAGTAAATACTTATGTCGTAAATTGAACGAATACATGACTGGAGCTACTTTATACAAATTGGATTATTTGTGTGTCTAGATTATGAGGAGGAAAAATATATACACATTGAGTCCTTTTATTTGTGTGCCAGTTGTTAACTTATAACTTTGAGAATTGCTAAAGCCCAGTAATTTGGAGGAAAATGTGAACTTTTATTACAAACTAACATCAGATATTTTCATCATAAAAAAGTCAGGAACAATATTGGTGCAAGTTAAATGTAAGAAAATAAACAAGATTTTCTGTGGAACATGGGCTCTACAAAATGACTGGGACACACTTAAATACTTAAACTTATTTTAGAGGCAATGTCATATTTTTTAAACGGGCATTTGTAGAGGTCTGTTAACTTCTGGTGACACCAGGCTATCGCCGATCTCTGAGGCATTGATTTGGGAGTCTCAGCCACTGCTTTCTCAGTCTTATATCGGCACATTCAATTGTTATGATTCAATGTATATTATATGTTTTTGCATAACTTGCAAGCTGTTTGCTTATATAAACTCTAAAAGTTGTCAACCTGCTTTTAAATTAAATTATTTATTGCATGATTGAAGTGTGCGTGTGTTTAATTATTTGAATTTAATATGGTTAGGTAGTTCTCCTATTTTAGAGTAGGGCTTCTCTAGAGTGTTCTTCGATAGGGTCAAAATAGACCTGTGATTTAGTTCCTAGCTTTGCAATTTTAGGAACTAGTTTTCATGTTCAAATTCTAGACAAATTGATTTATAAATTTAGGATTTACAAGAGGCTTATTTATAAACTAGAATAGTGGTTTTTGTTTTGTTTCTCTTTGTTTGTCTTTTATTTTTAATATAAACTAAAAGATAAATCTTTCCAGTTACTTGAATGCTCTTAATCTTCTATTTCTTGTGTCAAGGTACTTGAGAAACCAAATAATAATCAAATTAATTGGTGAGCATGGAATCAGCATCAGGAAGGAGATAGCCTTTCGGAATAATAACCTATCTCAGCAGGTTATGTGTGAAACAGGTAAAAGGGCCTAACATGGTGTGCCTGATGGTGGTCATTATGATTTTCCTCGGGATTGAAGCTGTGTCCACTCCTATAGAGTTTATCTTTCTAAACTAGAATATTGTTGCTTTCTAGTTAGTGTCTTTTTGAAAATATGGTAGTTCTAGATAAATGGTGATAAATTCTTACCATTCACTTTTTTCCATACTCTATGCTGAACATTAAATGTCATTGCGTTTCCTCAAGAAGAGCATCTTAAAATTAATTAAACTTTAGTTACAATAATAGGGGAAATTATTTGTGCAATGACTATTTTAATCTATAATATTTAATGTTCCTTCTAGTCAGAAACACTTTTAAATGCTGATGTTTATTAGCAGTGTCTTCAAATCTTGGTGTGACACTTTTAGGAAGTTTATAATCCTTGTGATGACTGTAGTACTGTTTTATAAAGCATTTTAGATAGATAGATAGGTAGGTAGGTAGGTAGGTACGTAGGTAGGTAGGTAGGTAGATAGATAGATGATAGATAGATTAGATTAGATAGATTAGATAGATAGATAGATGATAGATAGATTAGATTAGATTTTATAAAGCATTTTAGATAGATAGGTAGGTAGGTAGATAGATAGATGATAGATAGATTAGATTAGATTAGATTTTATAAAGCATTTTAGATAGATAGGTAGGTAGGTAGATAGATAGATGATAGATAGATTAGATTAGATTAGATTTTATAAAGCATTTTAGATAGATAGGTAGGTAGGTAGGTAGGTAGGTAGGTAGATAGATTAGATAGATAGATAGATAGATAGATAGATAGATAGATAGATAGATAGATAGATAGATAGATGGTAGATTAGATTAGATAGATAGATAGATAGATAGATAGATAGATAGATAGATAGATAGATAGATAGAGCGATAGAGCGATAGATCTGCCACCAAGTCAAATTATAACTATCAAACCATATCAGTGAAGTGGGTTTTGAACAATCTTGGCATTGAGTGAAGTGGTACTGGCTGAGCAGCACATAGCGAGTGCTCGGGAAATGTTTGTTGAATGAATAAATCTCAATTGTATACTAGATTTTCATCCAGAAATTTAAGACTTACAGAAATCTGAATGTTATTAAGTATTGTACTTAATAAATTACTCAATTTCTTATGTATTTTCTTATGTATGTATCCTATCTAGACATAGTGTGCTAAGTGTATTGTCTCAGTTAATTCCCACCACTCCCGGGTCCTCAAAGGAAGGAACTGCACAGAGAATTAGAACTCAAAGACAGATCTGCCAAAGCTCTGCTTACTCTGTAGTCTCGGCTGAACTGTTTGTTGTGCCTACTCAGTAACTCAGCATTGGTTTACAAATTAACATGACCCAGAGGACGTAAACAGTCCTGGAAGTCATTGGCTAATACAGTCCACCTTCATTTAAGAAGTGCAGCGAGCGCTCAGTTATTTCTTAATATTCTCAGGTTGTAGTGCATGTGTAGAAAAACACATAGTTACAGCTCTTGAATAAGGTAAAGAAGTACTTTGTAATTAATAAGGATGATTTCCAAACTCAGAATATTACTTTTTACCACCACTATACTGTGGAATCTATGCAATCATATATACCTGTCAAAGCTGTCAAAGCCTATTCCTAAATTTATATCACTCTCTGTAAAATTGTTATTTCATAGTCATGTAGTTTCTTGTTTTTTTTAATGGAAACTCATGTAGTTTATAGTTTTTATAGGTTATCATACAAGTGTACTACATTTTAATTTTTCATATATTTGATTTTAGTTACAGTTGTTTATAAAGATAGGAATAAATGAGAGCCATGCTCAGTAGATCTTTGGAAGCTCCATGTAAGTAGGGTTTCTTCACCTCAGCACCCTTGACATTTTAGTGTAGGTCATTCTTTGTTTTGGAGGCCTGGCCTGTGCATGGTAAGACGTTCAGCAGCATCCCTGGCTCTACCGACTGAGGCCCACTGTTAGTTCCCCAAGTTTTGACAACCAAAATTATCTCCAGACATTTCCATATGTCCCCTAGAAGACAAAATTACCTCCATTGGGAACCACTAGTTGAGATTTAGAATCAACAAAAGTAGAATTTTTTTTCTAATCTTTTTTTTTTTTTAAAGTTTTCTTGAGGTATGATTCATGTACCATACAATACAGCCATTTAAAGTTTACACTCAATGGCTTTTCGTATATTCATAGAGTTGTACAACCATCACCATTGTCTAATTTTAGGACAGTTTCATAATCTCACAAAGAAACTGCAGACGCATTAACCATCTCTTCCCGTTTTTCCTCCCAATCCCCCCAGCCGTAGGCATACCTGGTTAGCTTTTTACGTTTAGGAATAGACAGCCTCATTGTTTTAAGTCAGATTATAAAGCCAACCAAATTCTACTTCAGACTGTATTTATTGAAATTTATTTTCAGTGAAGAGACATATATGCTTTCCTGTATATATCTTCAGAGGCCCTTAGACATCTGTTCAGGCAGACTCCCCAAGTTTAATCTGTAGAGGAAATAAACCTAAATAGGCTGAGTTAACAATCATTTTGCGATTGTTCAGAATGCTAAGCAAGCAGTCCCTTGAGCCCTCCATGGCATGTTTTATATTACAGAAATCAACAGTTTTTGTTTTTTTCTGATCAATTCTACGAGATAACCTTATTTCCTAAGCTATGTGCAAAAAACCAGATGTACCTAAAGTACTATTTTGGTATTTTACTGCTACTTTACTATTATTAAATAGGTCATTTTCAGTGAATTGGTAGTTGGGTTAATTTTTTACAGATATAGTTGGTTTTGATTCGTTTTTTAAATTTGTGGGCCTATTTTACCTACACAATAATGTTACCTACTACTCAGTTTAAGGAAAATCTTGCAAATCATTTTTTCCATAAGAAGAAATGAGCAGTTGGATTATATTTTTCTTATCTATAAAATGGAAATACTAGCTGTCCTACTTACCTCAAAGTGTTGGTGTGAAGTGCTAAAAGAATCAACTCAGCGACAGTTGAAGGAAATGGACAATAAGGCTTTACCTTCATCTTTTATTATTATTTCTACTTTATCCCGTGTTCCTATTGTGTTTAAATGTTATTATGGTATCAGAATTTTTTAAAATGTCATTTATAGCTGACTTAACGGGTTGACCAAGCCATATTTCCTTTGGTTTAAATGTATATGGTTAAAATTTATACACCACGTAAAATATTTTCAACAAATAAGGCAAAGGTTTCTTAATAAATGGAGTATACAAAAGAAAAGACCTGAGCCTTTGTAGATAAATGGCGAAGGACATGAAATGAACACATGATTCTGAAAGAGTATTCAAATGGCCAACAAACATTTGAAAAAATGTTCAACTCCATTAGGCATCAAATAAATGCAGATAAAAGCAATAATGAAATGCCATATTGGTCTATTAATTATGAACATCTTTTCCTTTTAACAATTAATCTCTAGGTATGCTAGTAATATATGGAAACATTTTCCTTGTTAAAAAAAAAAAGTGCAACCAGTTTACATAAGTCTAAAGTTTCTGCTGACTACACTCCAATCTCAGACACCTTTTTAGAAGCATTCTTAATCAGTTTGTTATATATCCTTTCAGACTTTTTCCCAAGTATTTATTACATGTGGATGTCATTGTAGGAAATACATAATATGTGTAATGGTATATATCACAGTGTAAACATCAGTGACTTTGTTTCATTCAACCATATGTTTTAGAGGTCTATCTTAGGATAGTACATAAAGATTTCTCTCATTCTTTTTAACTACTACAGAACGTTCCTATTGTGTAACTAATCCCTTGTTACTCGACTGTTCCCCAATTCACGTTACTTAGGTTGTTTCTGATTTTTACTGTTGAACTGATTTTTACTGATGGGTGCAGTGCACCCATCCTTTGGTGGTCTATGGAAAAGAAAAGTTAAGCAGAGTGTAAGGGGAATGAGACTCCTGGGGGCAAGAGGCCATATTTAAAACAAAATAGGGCAGTCAGGATTAGCAGGGCACATTAAGAAGATAATATTAGACCAAAGACTTAAAGGAAGAAAGTCGACCATGCACATGCTCCAGGAAAGGTCATGCTAGGCAGAGATACAGAGGTCAGAGTGCAAACGCCTCCTAAATTGGGACCAGGCCTGGTGTCTTCAAGGAACAGTACAGAGGCCAGCGTGGTTGAGTTGAGAGTGAGCCGAGGGATGAGATTGGAGAAGTGAGGGATGGCCAGTTTATAAAGGGCATTATGGGTGAGAATAAGGCCTTTGGCTTTCACTCTGAATGAAATGGGACCCCTTGGTATGATTTTAATCAGAGAAATGACATGATCTGACTTAACGTTTTAGAATGATTCTTCTGGGAACTGTGTTAAGAATGAACTTAAATACATACATACATACATACATACATGCATGCATAGAATGAACTTAAAAAGGAGGGTACTGGTGGCAGGGAGACCTGTTAGGCAGTAATCAATTAAGATGAAATGGTGGCTTGGACTAAAGGGTGAGCAGTGGAGCTGGTGGAGAAATGCATCCTGGATCTACTTTGAAGGAGCAGGTAGCAAGGTGGGTAATGGAGTGTGAAAGAAAGACGAGTCAAGAATAAGGGTTACTCCGAAGAATTTTTTTTTTTTTTAAGGAGGGCGCAGCTCATGGGGGCCCAGCGGGGATCGAACCGCAACTTTGGTGTTCTCAGCACCATGCTCTAACCAACTGAGCTACCCCCGAAGATTTTGATCTAAGCAGTTGATAGGTGGAGTTGTATACTTGTCTTAAGAAATTTTAAATTCTGATAATGGTCAAATTTATCAGTATTTTGTCTTTTGTTTTGGGGTCTTGTTTAAAAGATCCTGTGATTATTCTGTATTTTCTTCTAATTTTTTTTGTTGTTTTGTGTTTGTTACAAGTTTTATTTTTACATTTAGGTTTTGTTGCTGTTGTTTAAGTACAAGCCTATTTGCAGTTTACTTTTGTGACTGGTGTGAGATTATCTTAACTTCTTTGCCCCATCCCACCCCTCTGCACACCCAGATAGCCAATCATCCCAAGCCAAAACACTTGTTTCCTTCTTTTCCTTCTGATTTCAAGGGTGTCATTTTTATCATACACTAAATTTTAATGCATGTATGCATCTATTTTAGACCCTGTATTCAGTTCTGTTACCCTACTTTTAAGCCAGTACCACATTGTTTTAATTCCTATGGCTTTTAACATATCTTTATTCTACTATCCTACTTTTTCAAAATTGTCTTGGCTGATCTTGCACATGTTGAATCAGCTAGAGTTCTGTGGAAAATGTATTAATTTCTGGTTTCATTGACTTTAAATGGATTAATTTTAGAAAAATCAACACATTTATAATAAGGATTCTTCTCAAATAAAAATATGTATTTCTCTCTATTCGGGTCTTATGTCCTTTATTAAATGTTCTCCTCAACATTTCTTAGTAGATTGATCCTAGGGTATTTGTGGTTACTGTTTCTGTTTTACATGGAATATCTTTACTTTGTGAATTTGTTGATATAGAAGGAAACTGTTGTTTTTTTAGTTGCTCTTGTATTTGGTCATCTTGCTTAAATGTCTTATTTATTCCAAAAACTTACTGATTTTCTAAAGTTGTTTTCCTTACATAGATCTATTCTTTATCTTATTTCATTGGCTTGTACCTTCAGGATATATAGAATATTAGAAGTGAGAGTAGAATCACTTCCATTAAAAACCACAGTGAAAAAAAAAAAACACAGTGAAATACCAATTTTTTGTCTATTAATTTTTTTTAAATCTTACTGAATTTCTTTGTACACATACTTTTAGCAGAAATACAAATTAATGCAGCTCTCTCTACACACACACGCACACACACATTTATCTACTGTAATTTTCTAATCTGTATATAAAGTCCTATCAGTGTTTCATATTCTTTGACCTAATAATCTCACTTCTAGGACTCTCCTTTGGAAGTAATAAGGAAAAGGTTTTGTTCAAGTTGCTCATTATTTATAGCTTTTATGTTACTAGTAATGAGTGTTTCAAAATAAACTAATACTAGGGTAATTTTTATAAATTATGGTATAGCATATGATGGAATATTGTGCAACCATTATATTATCTTAAAAGAATTTATAATAACTTGGAAGTATTTAGTAAATAAATAAAGAGCAGAAATAGAATTGTTTATATAGTAGAATTGCATCATTATCAAAATGCATGGAACAAGATTAGAAGCAAATATACCAAAATGATAATAATAGTGATAATCTCTGGATAATTAATATATGGATAATTTTATTTGCCCCTTCATACTTTTCTATGGTGATCATACATTGTTAACATTAGAAGAAAAAAATATGTGTGTGTATGTGTGTAATAATACGCTGTATTTACCTTCTTCAAAATAAATGGAAATGGAGAAATCTTATCCTATTCCCTTATTAAGTGGCAAGTTTAGTTGTACTTTTTAAAAAGTATACTTTATAATACTATTAATACTAAATAAATACTGTAAATACTATAATACAAAAAAGTTATTGTTGAATGTGGGTAACACATGTTATAAGATAAATCTGATACCTGAGAGAACAGAAACAGTTTCAGTGGCAGGTTGTGATATACACTCTGGAACATACTCCTAAGAGATCTGAATTCCAGATCAGTGAAGCGGAGCAGAATTGTGATTGTGGGATGTCTTACTGTCTTGCTACCTAAGTAGCTTGTCTTTTGCAGGCTAGGAATCATCTAGTAGACCTGTGATCTATTGCTGACCTACTTTTGTAAATAATCTTCTATGTTTATGTGCATTTTAGATAACCATTCACTTTATTTAACAAACATTCATTGAATACTTCCAGTGTGCTAGGAACTTTGATAGCCAAAGGACATAAAAAACACACAGAGGTCCTCTGTCCTGAGCAGCTTTTGTTAGAAATAATTTGATTAATACTGTGATAGAATGATATGGTATCTGATTAGAGAAACCAAGAATACTCAAATTCTAATTCATCCAATCCCTGAGGTCTCATAGTTAAGTGTACTGAAATTCAAGTCAAGAATTGGCTTAGGTATAGGTCCTCTTCCTCAAAAATCCAGAGAACTAGGTTAGTCTGTGTGGAAGATACTATCTTCCTTTAGTCACATCTGCTTTCTCTTCTTCCTCTTAGCTTAAATACAGTTCTCAGATCTTTCTCCTGTATTGGGCAAAGGACCACTCCAGCTGGTGCTAAAGGAAAATATGCAAGAAACAGAATTTCTCCTGAATACCCCTTCTAGTGTTGTTGAGTATCTAGCAATCTAATATGCCACCTACTAACCAACTGCCCCCAATTACCCTTGGCCCAGTTTCTGTATTTGAAAAAGGGAGACAGAACAAAACAAAGAAAGAAATAAGATGGCTTGGTCTCTCTAAGCAGCCTTGGAATGTTTTTTAACCCTGGCAGCATGGAAGGAAGAGGTTACATTACCAAGAAATTTTGAGTTATTTATAAAATTATTTTATAAAACAGTTTCAGTGGTGAGAGAGGTTAGAGAGTATAGTTTTAGAAGAGCATTAACAAATAATGTTTTTCTTGCAGACGTTTCAGTACTGAAGGTGTTCTATAACTATAAAGACACTGTTTCTGTAATGACTCATCCTTCCCGTTATCCCCAGCACTATCATTGGCATAGCTTCTTACATAGTTTTAACAGCATTATCATCAATTTTTACTTGAAAAATTCAACACAAAGTCATTGCAACAAGCCAGCTGCTTCTTCAATGTAACAGCTTTCCCCTGTGCTTATTTTGTATTACAGTCCTAACTTTCCTGATTGAATTATAACTAGTAGTGATCTCAGTAATGTACATTTCATTGTCTAGTTAATAAGTTACGCTATATCCAATTCATCCTGTAAAAACTGTTACACTTTAGGAGAAATTCCTATACTCCTAATTTTAGCTCCACACTGAGACAGCATCCGCTACCACGCGGGCCCAATCATTTGTTCATCAGTCTTAACATACCCAGGCAGGATACTTTTAGGGATGGAAAACAAAGGGAGATGTACTTAGTTCCTCAAAGGCAACAATATGCCATCTAATTGGAAAGACAAGCAGGCATTTGTAGTATGAATTCACCATATAGTTTGTCCATTGAGATGATAAAATTATGCAGAGGATATTGGAAACTAGGAAAGAGATATCTGAGATAGATTTAGAGAGGCATTTATCAGGAAAACTTCCCGAAGGGAATGACACATACACCGATTTCTTTACGATGTGTTGGCTTTTGTCAGATCAAGAGAGAGGGAGATTTGGAATCGGAGAATGTGTTAGATTCCAGCTACGTTATTCAGAGGCCCAGAAACAATCAAGCAAGGAACATTAAAGGAAATACATGAGTAGCTCATGTTGACAGTGGGAATGAGGGCAGAGTGACAAGAGATGAAATTATAAAAGTAAGCAAGAGGTAGATTATGAAGAACTTTGCATACTATGCTAAGAAATGTTGACATTGTGAATGCATCGAGGGCCCATTGATTTCTTTGGGGAACTAGATTTGTATGTGCAATGCGGAGATTGGAAAGGGCAAAACTGGTATAGTGATGATAAGGACCTGCACTAACATATACAGGCAATAGGGATGGAGAAAATGCATAAATTTGAGATATTTTGAAGAGATAGACTTAATAAGGACTACTCATCAACATAAGCAATATATGTACTGGAAAGAGGAGCCTTTGGAGTTAGCTGGAACTGGGTTCAAATTCCAGCTGTCACTTAGCTATTCTGTGACCTTGGGTGTTTGTGAACCTCAGTGTTCTCAACTTAAAATTGGGATAGCAATACTCAACGCAGAGGGATGTGAGGAGTTAATAAAATAATATACGTGAGGCACCCAGTGAAGTATAAAATGATAGCTATTGTTGTGGTGGTGGATGAAAGAGATGGAGGGGATTCAAGAAGGACTTCCATTTGAGCAGTGAGAAAGCGCTAGTATAGGAAAATGGGATGACGTGTCTGATTTCTAGACAGATTGCCTTTGAGAAATCGGGGTGGAGATGTTTCCTGGCAGATGACATTAAGAATTTGACACTCGTGAGAGATATTTGAGCAGAAGGTACAGATTTGGGAGACAACAGCTTATATACACATAGTAGTAAAGGTTATGAAACTAGATGAGATAACCCAAGGAGATAGAATAAGAGATGTCAGAACCTTGAAGAGTAGCCCAGGAAAGACGCTGATATGGGTGTGGTTAGAGTAGTAGGAGAAACACCACGGGGGCGGGGTAGCATCAGAAAAGCAAGGAAGGGGACCTGCAAGAAGAAAGTGACATGAGCAGCAGCAGTTGCTCCAGAGAGGTGAAATAAAGTCAAAGGAAAGACCATCTTTGAGTTTCCTAACAAAGAAATTGTTAGTGCTGTCATGATTTTAGCAGTGATGGGTTGGGCACCTAATTTCAGAAGTTTGAGGAGAAAATGGGAAATGAGTAAAGGCAATCAGTGTAGTTAAATCTTTGAAGAATGTGACGGTAGGTTTAGATTTCAGTGCTGATAAGAAGAGCTCCCCGGAGAAGGGCGTTAGCTCAGTCAGTTTTCAAGGACAGCGCGGTCAGTGGGGCAGCCACCCTGTAGTGCTGCTCTCTGAGAAAAGGCACATTGGACCCGGCCATTAGGAGAAAGTCTGTGAGCCAGGAGCCAAGTCCTGGTGCTGGAGTCCTTAGAATACCAGACTTTGATCAACAAAAGATTTTCTGGCAGCAGTGTGAAGGGTGAGCTAGGTGGCACGGGCCCTCATTTAGGCCAGTAAAGGCCCAAAGTAACAAGGACCAACGTGGACCAGGGTGATTGTCCTGACAACAGAAAGATGAGATGGATGCAAGAGCTGTTAAGCTCTTACGTACCTTTTACCTTGGCTATCACATGGATGTAATTAATGAGTAAAGGACAAGTAGCCTAAAAGTTGACTTTTTAGGGTTTTGAGTGTGGGTAATAAGGAGAGTAGTAGTAGCATTTACCAAAACAGGAACATTAATAGAAGCAAGATTTGAAGGTGCATTCATTTTTAAACTTTATTAAACTTATTAAGTGGCTACTGGATGTTGGGCACTGTTTCACATATTGGAGATACAGCAGTGAACAATCACAGACAGTGTCCCTGTTCTCAGGATACTCAACATTCAGAAGGCAGGGAAAGACAGAAAACAATAATAAAAGGATAATTTAAGGAAAAGAAGATATAACTTTGCGATGCTGTAGAAATGGATTAAAGGGAACCACTTTAGAGGATGTGGTCAGGAATGGCATTTCTAAAGAGGAGAGATTTGAACCGAGAGCAGAATATTACTAAGGAGTCAGCTTTGTGAATATCTGGGTGCAAAGGCATCCCCACCCAGCCTGGAGAGTATGTGCAAAGGCCCAAAGAAGGAAATGAGCTTGATTTATTTGAGGGCCAGAATAAAAGACCAGTGTATTAGGAGCATAGTGAGCAAGGGGGAGAGGCTCACACTCCAGGATGAGGTCTGAGAGGCTAGTCGAGTTCAAGATGAACAGGACCTTGGAGGCCTTGGTAAGGAGGGGGGTGGCTTGAAATTGATTGGTAACAGTGGAAATGAAAGAAAAGTAGTATTGAGGTGTGTTGAACCTGAACTGTCTGGGACATCTAGGTAAAGAAGTCAAGGGAGTTGTCAGGCTTAAATATATACATTCAAATATAATTTGCTTAATATCATTCATTGCAGCGTTTAGGCATTGAACAGATAAATGCTCACAATGTGGAGGCCTGAGGAAATGGTCAAGGGATCTGAGGCGAATGATCAGCTAGGGATCCCTAGCAGTGTTTTGACAGGAAGGCTATCATAAATATCATTGCATCCTGAAAGGAATGACCTGAAAGGAATGACCAACTATGAAGTAGCTGGAAGAATTATGGCCAGAAATAACTCATGACTTCAGGGGATATAAAGAATACTTGCTAACTTAAATTACCTGCTTCTCCATAGGGACCATGCTATAAAGGCTGTATTTCAAAAACCAGATCGTGTATAGTGCTGATTCAGATAGAACTTCCGTTTCTAGCAGTGCATGTTTTTGTGGTAAACAGTGAGTATGTATATCACAGTGCTTCCAGATACACAAGTAGTTTGAATAATTTGCTTAGCCAAGGTCATCCTTAAGGCATCTGGGTTTACTGGATATGTAAAAAAAACTATGTGCTCAAACGATGCAATGAGGCATAATACTAATACTTTACATTTATGTATCACTTTACAACTTACAAAGTCTTTACCTACTAAGACATCAACTTGATGTTTATAACTTTTATTTTACTTAAGTGTGTTTTTCCAGGACATCAGCTCCAAGTCAAGTAATTGTTTCAATCTAGTCGTGCAGGGCGCAGCTCACAGTGGCCCATGTGGGGATCAAACCGGTAACCTTGTTAAGAGCACCGCACTCTAACCAACTGAGCTAACTGGCCGCCCCCAGAAATCAACTTGATCTTTACAAACAACTCTTTTTTTACTTTTTAAAAAAATAGTTTCAGGTGTACAAAACAATGTAGTGATCGGGGGGGGGGGGGGAATCACTCCATAAGCAACTTTTTAAGGTAGATAAGAGACAAGGTAGTGTGGAGATTCCTCAAAAAATTACGAATAGAATTACCATATGACCCAGCAATCCCTCTCCTGGGTATCTACCCAAAAAATCTGAAAACATTTATACATAAAGACATGTGTGCTCCAGTGTTCATTGCAGCTTTATTTACGGTGGCCAAGACACGGAAACAACCAAAATGTCATTCGATAGATGAATGGATAAAGAAGTTGTGGTATATATACACAATGGAATGGTATTCGGCGGTAAGAAAAGATGATATAGGAACATTTGTGACAACATGGATGGATCTTGAGAGTATAATGCTAAGTGAAATAAGTCAGACAGAAAAAGCAGAGAACCATATGATTTCACTGGTATGTGGTATATAAACCAAAAACAACAAAAGAACAAGACAAACAAATGAGAAACAAAAACTCACAGACACAGACAATAGTTTAGTGGTTACCAGTAGGTAAGGGGGGTGGGGGGAGGGAGATGAGGGTAAGGGGGATAAAATATATGGTGATGGAAGGAGAACTGACTCTGGGTGGTGAACACACAGTGGGATTTATAGATGATGTATTACAGAATTGTACACCTGAAATCTATGTAACTTTACTAACAATTGTCACCCCAATAAATTTTTTTTAAAAAAAGAGAGAGACAAGAATTTGAGGGAGGTCATCAGCATTATTAGAAATAAGGAAATGGGATTTCTAAGTACACGGTCACCGAAGGGGACATGAATTCACAACTTAGGACTTACCTTGCCTTGCTTTACCCACCGCACCTTGTTAATTCAAAGATCAACCAAAGTTTAAACTTCAGTAGAAGAACTAAAATATGTATCCTTACTAAAGCAGTGACACATTGTCTATTTTTCATTGGTATTAGAGTTATCGGTGCTACCAAAGGTTTGAGTGCTGTGAATACACAGAGGGTGAGGTTGACTTTGGTTGACAGAGGCAGAGGTTTAATTTTATTTAGAAAATATGTTACTTTCTCACTTCCTAATTTTTATTGTCTCTTCTTGGTGGTTACACGTTTAAAGTACTACATATGCAGCCTCTTTTTGATACTCAGTACTCACGTGTTTATTTCTGTTACCATATTTTATTTTTGTATTGTCACCCAACTCGGTGGAAACTAGTAGTAGTAATAGCTAACATATAGTGAACAGTTCTGTGCCAGGCACTGTGACAAGGGGTTTGTAAAATTTAACTTATTTAATCTTTATATCAACTCTCTGAGGTGGGAGCATTCCTTCATAAAGAGCTGTTTTCTTTTCTGTCCGTTCACATGCTTAACATCCCCGCACCGGAAAAGCAGAGCTGTTAAAAGAAAGGGTAATTGTAAGGTGTACTCGTGTGCTTCAGGATCCATCTAAGTCATGGAAAAGCTATGTTTTTGTCATGTTATGTATTAGTTATCATATTTTTCCCTAAGAAGAAGCCAGATTGGTATATGTGCTAACCTGAGAGGTGAAGTCTAAGCTTTATAACAGGAGTGACCAAAGTATAATGTCCTCAATGTGTTTTATTAAGATAGTAACCATATGTGATAATCATGGGTGATTTTGCATTTTAAAAAACTTACTTAACTCAATGTGTGTAAGAAAAAAGACTCATCATTAAAGAGATGTTTGCTTACATTTGAAGTATTTTAGGAATGAGAAATGTTCGTAAAACCTAATCCTTTTAGTGACTTTTCATTCATTTTCTTGGAGTGACTGAGATGTGCTACTTACTGTGGAAATGGTAATAATAATGCTTTGTATTTATATAGCGTCTTTCATCTGAGGATCTCAAAGTGCTTTTCAAATAATGTCTCATGAATCCTCACAGCACTTCGGGGAGGTAGGTAGGTGGCAAGTATTATTATCTTCATTTTACGGATGGAGAAGTTAAGCCACAAGAGGGTTAGATGTTTATGTATGTGGTCCCACCAACCAGATAGAGAGGCAGCCTGAGCTACTCAAGTAAAACTATTATGTTTTAGGAGGATTGACAGAGTATAAAATCATTAACCCCATTTGCTTTTGTACTTTTTACATAGATTTTGTATCAGAACAAATACAGTAGCTTTAAAATGTCCACATGGAATTTTTTTTCTTTAATCTTTTCTTGAGGAATAGAAACCATTATAATATTCTTTTCCCCCTCCATTTTTAGGTCAGCAGCAAGGACAAGATGGAGTAAAAGTCCAACAAGCTACGATAGCTCCTGTAACTGTAGCAGTGGGAGGAATTGCTAATGCAACGATAGGTGCTGTTAGTCCTGACCAACTCACACAAGTGCATTTGCAGCAAGGCCAGCAAGCTTCTGATCAAGAGGTACAGCCTGGCAAGAGGCTTCGGAGAGTGGCCTGTTCCTGTCCTAATTGTAGGGAAGGAGAAGGAAGGTAAATGCTGTCACCAACTTTGTCTCTCTGGAGGGCATAAAATAGTTGCGACCACGCCATTGGCTGGCTACTTTGATCATTAGAACATGACTAGCTTTGTAGTCCAGAATTTGAGATACAATATTGTTATGAAGGAGATTAAATTGAGCTATTCTCGGAAGGGGATTTCAGTGGTCCTCTACCTTGTACCTTGTGCTTTTTTCAATGGTTTACTTGTTTCATTTATCATGTAAATTTCAAACTCTATTGACATAAAACTCACATACCACACAATTCACTCATTTAAAGTATACATTTCAGTTTTTCAAATATTCAGAGTTGTGCATCCATCATCACAATTCATTTTAGCACATTTTTGTCACCCCCCCATAAGCAACTGTATTCTTTAGCCATCACCCACCCCATTTCCCAGCCCTCCCAGCTCTAGGCAACCGCTAAATTATTTCTGTCTTTATAGATTTACCTATTCTGAACATTCATATAAGTGGAATCATATAGTAAAATGACTAGTTTCATTCACTTAGCATAATGTTTTCTTTTTTTTTTTTTTAACAGTTCAGGCATTTAATTAGGTTCTTCTTAATTAATTTAGAACACCAGTTTGTGAGGATAAACCCCATTTGTGAGAGCAAACACAGAGCGGAGGTAGCCCTGGAGCTGAGGAACAGCTTTGATTTTTGGCAGAATTTGCGAGTCCACGGCTTTCTGATCAATTTTGCGCTGCTCTGTAATTTCATATTTCTCTTTCTCTGTGTTGAAGATCTCCCCCTCCTGGTGCCTGGGCTTACGCAGCTTCTTCTTTTTGAAGTAAGCGTCAGTGAGATGTTTGGGGATTTTCACACCACTGATACCAATTTTGGTGGAGGTGGCGATGACAAATTTCTGGTATGTTCTACGCAGAGGAACTCGATTGAGGGACAGAGGTCCAGTCACAAGTAGCAAGCCACTGCTCAGCTGCTTCAGGAAAACCACCCTCTTGCCTCCATGGCGCCCAGCGAGGATGATCAGAATGGTCCCGGGAGTGATGTTGGCCCGCAGTTTTCTCACGTGCTGACTGAAGGGTTTCTTGCTATGGCTCAACAGCTTTCGAGGCACATCTTCAGTAGGATAGTATCTAGGCATTTTGCAGTTTAACCACTCAGGTGCCACCATTCTTGTCGCCACCAACTGGTTTTGTGACAGTAGCAAGAACTTTCTCCTTTTTCTCTTCAATCCTGGATTTAGCTGCTGAGTACTTCCTCTGGTACATGGCCTTTCGGGAAAACATAGCTGATCGGGAATACCTGCCGATTCCTCTGACCAGGACAGGGTTTCGGCTGCAGTGCGGCTTCCCCTTCTTAGGTGTTTTGGCCTTGAGGTTAGCCTTCTTAACCTTGCCACCAGCATCGGCCTTCTTGACTTCAGGTTTCTTCTCCTTAGTGTCCGGCTTCCCAGCTTTTTCACCTGCCATCTTGCAAGTTGGGAAAGAGAACTAGCATAATGTTTTCAAGGTTTATCCATGTTATAGCACGTATTAGCATTCTTTCTTTTTAATAAGCAAATAATATTCCATTGTAGGGATATACAATATTTTATCTACTTAAATCAGTTGATGGACATTTGGCATTTTTTCTATCCATATAAAAACTTCTTATACAAGTTTTTATATGGATATATGTTTTCATTTATCTTAGGTATATATAACTAGGAATGGACTTACTGGTTCATATGGTAATTCTAGGTCTAACCATTTGAGGAACTGCCAGACTTTTCCAAAGTGGGTGTATGTATCATTTTACATTCCCACAAGCAGTGTATGAGGGTTCTGATTTCTCCACATTATTGCCAACACTTGTTATAATCAGACTTTTTGATTATAGCCATCTTAGTGGGTATGAAGTGGTATCTCAACGTGGTTTTACTTTGTATTTCCCTGATGACTAATGATATAGAGTATGTTTTCATGTGCTTGGTGGCAATTTGTGTATCTTCTTTGCATAAATGTGTAGTAAGATCTCTTGCCCATTTTTGATTATTTGTCTTTTTATTATTGAGTTGTAATTGTTCTTTATATATTTCTAGATACAAGTCCCTTACCAGATATATGATTTGCAAATATTTTCTCCCAGTCTATTAGTTGTCTTTTCACTTTCTTGATAGTGTTCTTTGAAACACAAAAATTTTTATTTTGGTAAAGTCTAGTCTTTTGGTTGCTTCTACTTTTCATGTCATATCTAAGAATCCATTGCCAAATCTGAGGTCATAAAGATTCCTGATTTTCTTGGGAGAGCTTGCTCTTACCTTTAGGTCTTTGATCAGTTTGGGGTTAAATTATTTATATGGTGCGAGGTAAGGTTTTATCCAACACCATTTGTTGAGAAGACTATCTTTTCCCCACGTATTGAATGGTCATGGCATCCTTGTCAAAAATCAGTTGATCATAGACACATAGGTTTGTTTCTGGACTCTCAATTCTATTCCACTGATTTGTATATCTAGCTATGCCAGTACCACTTGGTCTTAATTACTTTGGCTTTGTAATAACTTTCGAAATTGAGAAGTATGAGTCCTCCGACTTTGTTATTCTTTTTCAGTATTGTTTTGGCTCTACAGGGACATTTGCAATATGTGAATTTTTAGAATCAACTTGTCAGTTTCTACAAAGAAGCAGATGGGATTCTGATGGGGTGGCATTGAATCTTTAGATCAGTTTGAGAATATTGCCAACTTAACAGTATTGAGTATTCTGTATATGTGGCATGTGTTTTTCTGTTTATTTAGATCTTCTCTAATTTCTTTCAACACTGTTTTGTAGTGTTCAGAGTATAAGGTTTACACTTTTTCGTTAAATTTATTCCTGAATATTTTTTCTTTGAGCTGTTGAAAATGGAACTGTTTTCTTGATTGTTCATTGCAAATGTATAAAAATATAATTAATTTTTGTATATTGATCTTATATCCTGAAACCTTGCTGAACTCTTTCATTAGTCCTAATAGTTTTACAGTAGATTCCTTAGGGTTTTTTATATGTAAGACCATGACATCTGCAAATAGAGATAGTTTTACTTCGTCCTTTCCACTCTCTGTGACTTTGATTTCTTTTTCTTACCTAATTGTTCTATCTAGAACCTACAGTACATGTTGAATGAAAGTGGTGAAAGTGGACATAACTTTTTTGTTCCTAATCTTAGGGGAAAAGCATCTAGTCTTTTACCATTATGTCTGATATTAGCTCTGGGTTTTTCATATATGCCCTTAATTGAGTTAAGAAAGCACCCTCTGTTCCTACTGTGTTGAATATTTTTATCTTGAAAGGGTGTTGGATTGTGTCCAAGCTTTTCTGCATCTGTTGAGATGGTCATGTTTTTGTTTTTATTCTATCAATATGTATATTACATTAATTGATTGTTGGTGTTAAAGGACTTTTACATTCATGGGATTAAATCTAACTTGGTCACGGTTTATAATTATTTTTATATGTTGCTGGATGTGGTTTGCTAGTATTTTGATGAGGATTTCTGCATCTGTGTTCATGGGAGATACTGGTCTGTAGTTGTTTGTTAAGGGTAATATTGGCCTCATAGAATTAGTTGGGAAGTGTTCCCTCCAGTTTTATTTTTTAAAAGAATTCACTAGTGAAGCTGTCTGGTCCTGGGCTTTTCTCATGTTATTGTTGTTTTTCCTTTGGTCATTAGGTAGTTTTATTTACTTGCAGCAAGTAAAGGAGATGGGATTCACATCCAAAGCTCTATCTCCCAGAAGGGAGGGTTAGCCATTGCTTATATACACTATTTGATTGATTAATTAACATTGATTTCTTTTTTGCAGTTGGCTATGCTTACCTGGTTGAGTTCCTGTCAAGTTTATCTTGTTTACAGCTACAACTGCAAAATACTGAGCTACAATTAAAAAAAAGATTTTTATTAAAATATAGCTAACATACAATATTATATTAGTTTCAAGTGTTACACCGTAGTTATTCAACATTTATATACCTGAAGAAGTGATCACCATGATAGGTCCAGCAACCATCTGACGCCGTACAACGTTATCACAACAGTATTGACTACTGATTTTGCCGTGTATAATGCGCACCCACGTTTTTGGCCCAAACTTGCAAAAAAAAAAATCTTTCATTTTAATTTTTTAATTCAAATTTTTATTTGTTTACGTTTTAGGTGCTTGTTTTCTGTGTTGTTGGTTTTTATTTTGTAAAGGAATTTTAGCATTTATTTTTTAACATTATTGTACAAGAAATTTTATGTAACAAATAATTACAAAACACAAGAACAGATACAAAGTACAAGAAATTTTATGTGCCGGTAACATATTTGCCATATTTATGCATAATTGAAGGCCAAGAACTCTCTCTTTTCAAGTTCATCATAAGTTCAACAAAACTAATTATTGTATTCCAGGGTATTAGTTTGCATATGGATATTGTTATTGGTTTGTAGAGTTACATTTTTAACTCATAAGCATAAATAAAAGAATTAAAAACATATAGATACGGAATTAGTACTACCCATGTATAACGTGCATCCTTATTCTTCCCTCACAAATTTGGTCAAAAAAGTGCCCAAATGTTAACATGACAAAATACGGTATATTCCCTATGCTGTACATTACATCCCCGTGACTTACTCGTTTTATACCTGGAAATTTAAATCTCTTACTCCCCTTCACCTTACTCCCCCTCTTTTAAATTTTTCAATTCAGTTGATGTTCAGTTTATTTTATATTAGTTTCAGAAGTACAGCACAGTGTTTAGACATTTATATAATTGATGAAGTGATCCCTCTGACTAGTACCCACCTGGCACCAAACATAGTCATCACCACATTATTGATGATATTCCCTATGCCTTACTTTACATCCCATGACTATTTCATTACTACCAATTTGTACTTCTTAATCCCTTCACCTTGTTCATTCACCCCACCACCCAGCTCCACTCCCATCTGGCAACCATCAGCTTGTTCCCTGCATCTGTGAGTCTATTTCTGTTGTTCATTTATTGTTTTCTTTCAATTCTACATATAAGTGAGATCATATGGTATTTGTCTTTGACTTATTTCACTTTGCCCAACACCTTCCAGGTCCATCCATGTTGTCTCAGATGGTAAGATTTCATTTTTATGGGTAATTTTTTGGCACTGACTATTTACTCTCTTGTTATGGGTTTTTTTTTTTATTATTATTTGTTCTTGAGGCAGGTTTGGTACTTTGTGTCTTTCTAGGAAATTGTCCATCACATCTAAATTATTTAAGTAATTGGCATAGAGTTGTTCTTGTTCTATGAAAATATCATTGAAAGTAAAGTACCGGTACTGAATGTCCAACTATTATTGTTGAATTGTCTATTTCTCCGTTCATTTCTGTTAGTTTTTACTTCATTTTTTTTGGTGCTGTCTTTTTACTCTTGTGTATGTGCATGTATGTTTATAATTGTTATGTCTTACTGATGGATTGACCCATTTATTCTTATCAAAGCTCCCTCTTTATGTCTAGTAATATCTTTTGTTTTGTCTGATGTTAGTGTAGCCACTCCAGCATTCTTGTAGTAGTTGTTCGCATGATACCTTTTTCTGCAGTTTTTCTTTCAATCTCTTTGTATCTTTGAATGTAAAGTATGTCACTTGTAGACAGCATACAGTTGGATCTTGTTTTTTTAAAAAATACAATCTGAGAAAATCTGCCTTTAGATTGGATTGTATAATCCATTTACATTTGATGTTACTGATGTAGTTGAATTTAAGTCCACCATTTTACTTGTTTTCCATGTCATTTCTTTTTTTTATTCCTCTGTTCCTGCTTTACTTTCTTCTGCAGTGTGTGAATATAATATAGCTAGCATTTTAATTTGTAATTTAGCATTTTAATTTCATTAATGACTTTTTCACTATTATTTTATTTCCTTAGTGGTTGCTCTACATCTTAAGGGGTAATCAATTTAAGATTTATAGTAATTTAATTCCAGTGAGTTATAGAAAGGTTACCCCTATATAGGTCTATTCACTTACGCTTTTTTTGTGGTATTGCTACACATATCAATAAGGATTACAAATCCAACAATGCACTGTTATAATTATTACTTTATATAATTTTATTTCTTTTTAAAGAAGTGGAGAGAAGGCGAGCAAGTATATATAGCTTTTCCTATGTTATCGTATCACTACTAGTTGTCTTTATTTGTTCTTGTGAATTGTTCCCATCGAATCATTTCCTTAGCCCAATACAGCTTTGCTCCTATCCACCTCTTTTGTGCTATTATTGGCAAAGATGTTACATATATTACATTTCTATAATGTTATAGGCTTAACAATACATTTTATACATATTGTTTTATAAAATTGCTTTTTAAATCAGCTAAGAGAATAAATATGCAGTTATACTGTTCTTTATAATTACATAATTACCATTGGTGGTGCTCTTTTGTTTCTTTGTTTGCATTTGAATTACTTTTTGGGTTCATTTGCTTTCAGCCTGAAGAACTTCCTTTAGTAGTATTTCTTTCAAAGCAGGTCAGCTAGCAACAAATTCTGTCAGTTTTTATTTATCTTGGAATATCTTTATTTTGCTGGATATAAGATTCTTGTTTGAAGTTTTTTTGTTTGAGTATTTTGAATGTTTTCCCACTGTTTTCTAAACTCCATTGTTTCTGCTTAGAAGTCGGTTTTTAATCCTGCTAGGTTTCCCTTGTAAGTAAGGAGACATTTTTCTCTTGCTGCTTTCAAGATTTTGTCCTTATATTTAGTTTTCAAGATTTTTAATATAAAATGTTTATTTGTGAAACTTTGCATTTATCCTACTTGGAGTTGGTTGAGCTTCCTGCATGTACAGAATAATGTTTTCCAACACGTTTTCAGCCATTATTTTTTTGAATATTTTTTTCTGCTCTCAACTCCTTTCCTCTCTTCTTTCTCCTCTCCTCCCCCTTCTCTCCTTTCCACCTGCCCTGCCCTCCCCTACCATTTCTGTGACACAGTTCATTTTTCTTTGTTCTTTTTCTTGTCTGTTTTTGGATTGCATAATCTCTATTGATCTATATTCAACCGCTGTATTTTTTTTTTTAATTGAGGAATGTTGGGGAACAGAGTGTTTCTCCAGGGCCTATCAGCTCCAGGTCATTGTCCTTCAATCTAGTTGTGGAGGGCGCAGCTCAGCTCCAAGTCCAGTCGTTGTTTTCAATCTTTAGTTGCAGGGGGCACAGCCCACCATCCCATGTGGGAATTGAACCGGCAATCCTGTTGTTCAGAGCTCGTGCTCTAACCAACTGAGCCATCCTGCTGCCCCTGCTCTATTTTTTCTTTTTCTCGAATACCTCTGCTGAATTTTTCATTTCAGTTGTACTTTTCATCTCTAGAATTTCCACTTGGTTCTTTTTTAAATCATTTCTAACTATTGATATTCTTTATTTGATATGACATGGTCATTAAACCTTGCTTTGCTTCTTTAATCATGGTCTCCTTTAGTTCTTTGAACATATTAATAATGGCAACTTTTAAGTCTTGTTAAATCTGGTTGCTCTCACAGGCAGTTTCTCCTCCCTGCTGCATTTCGGGTGTATGGGTCACACACTTTCTTTTTTTGTTTTTTGTTAGGTTTTCTTTTTTTCTTACATCTCATAATTTTTTGTTGGAAACTGGACAGTTTAGATAATATAGCAACTCTTAGTTCTGCCCCCCTGTCCTCCCCACCCCCAGTTTCTTGTTGTTTGTTTATTTATTGACTAACTAGATTATTTTATAGACCCACACCCCTCAATATCCCCCCAGTATGAAGAACGGTTGCTCCTTCATGAATGCAGACTTGAGTATTCTAATGGAGACTCTGGGATGACAGTGGTTTTGGCAGGGTTCTTGGTGACTGTCTCTTTCCCTGACCACACCCAGCTGTTAAAGTCCACTCATTGCCAGCTGATTGCTCTATTGTTTTCAACAAAGCCCTGAAGCATATATTCCTTCACTGACTGATCCAGTCAGATTCCTTTAAGTGCAAGTGCTGAATCACTAGGTCTGTGTTTGGGATTTATTCTGACCCTGGAACGCTCCTCCCAGTTGCCTCTTTTCTGGCTTCTGTGTCAAGCCTAAACCAGCCTGTAGTTTAGCCTATTTCTCCAATGAAACTGTTAGTCTCTTCCCAGTTGGTCTTTTGCAACAATCTCCACTGTTTTTAAGTCTCCCTGAGGCTCAAACTTCTCCACACTTTGTTACAAATGAAGTCATTGGGTGTGGGGGGAGGCATTTGCAGCTCTCTGTTTTATGGAGTGCTCTCCCTCTGGCCCAAATCTGTCAGCTCTTGAACTGGGGATTGAGACAGTTGGCCCATTTCTCTATGAAGGACATCTGTGGTCTAGGAGCTGAGCGCTTCGTGGCGGCGGGGAGGGGGCTTGGGATAAGGGGCAGGCAGCAGTAGCCTTAGGTTTTCTTGGCTGCCTTTCCTGGCTTGGGATTGAAACCGGAAGGCAACCAAGTCCGAGCCTTGTGATACCTACACCATTTAGCCAATAGACTGACACAGGATATATGATAAATATTATAGGATAAATGTTTATTGTCAGAGCACCGGTGATCTGAGAAGTCCGCAGGTTAATGCCTTCAAAAACTGCCTTAACATTCTCAGAGCAGCTTGGGATATTTAAGGGGAAATCCGGGTGGTTCTGGGGGTCTGCATGGAGCTTTTCCCTCTGGCAACGTTCTTCTCCCAGGGACAAGGATGGGAGTAGCCTGGAAAGAATGTTAGACCATAGAGATTGTGATCAATAAGTCTAAGGGTATTGGTCATAAGTTTCAGCCTAGTATTCTAAAACTGGGAACTGGGAAAGGGGACATTCCAAGCTCAAACCACAGGGGGATGATCTATTGTTCAGCTGTAGGTAGGTCAAGGAAAAGTGAGGCCGGGGCACTTGCAAGGCCTCTACTATGGCGATGACAACCAGGCCCTGCTTCAGGACCTCTGATTCATGAACTACAGATGAGCTGGGTCAAGAATGATCCGGACCCCAGTATTTTTGTCATGCCCTATCCAAAGTAGAGCCTGTGTCTCAGGAGTTAGGGTTGTATGGAAGAAGGGCGTTCCCTGCCTGCCAGCCACACTGACCTGGAACTTAGCCTCAGCAACAGGTAGCTGGGAGTACAATGAGAAATGCGGACATCCTGCCCCTCCTGGGGAGGTAACCCTCCGACTGGAAGGTGAGAGGAGAAGGAACCCTGTTCTTGGCTGCACCAGTCTGCAGTGTTTCTATGTCTAGGGACGCGGAAGAGGGGAGGCAGAGCGGGAGTGTCTTGGTTCAAATACCACATTCTTTTGCTGTTCATACCAAGTTCTATTTGGTTTTCATGAATGAATGTTTATTTGCCGCATGCGCCAAGGGCCATATCCAGGGACTAAATGGTATTTGTTTCGTTTGCTTTTCATAATTTTCACCCATTTCACTGGGGTGTAGGTCCATGGAGCTTGTCACACTGTCCTGCTGGAATTGAAACTCTGAATTTTATACTTTTAAATGGGGAATACCAACCTTTGGTATTTTAGAGAAGAATTTATAAGTGTCTTAAAAGGCCTAGAGTTTTATTTTACCCCAAGGGAAGAGCTTACTAAGAAATGAACATGAAGTCCATGGCAGAACATAAACTCTGAGATTAATGTGTTTTCATAGCATTTTTGAGTTTAGTATACAACTCCGTTTCTTTTTTTTTTAATTGAAATTTTTCTGATTTTTTACTACAGTCAAGGCATCATGATTAAAAAAACATTCAGAAAAGCCTCATTTAATTACCTTGATTCCCTTTTGTTTTTCCATAATTATTAGTGTGTAATTAATGTTTGGTTTTTGTTTTTGTTAGAGGCAGTAATGAACCAGGAAAAAAGAAACAGCATATCTGTCATATTGAAGGATGTGGAAAAGTTTATGGCAAAACATCTCACCTACGAGCACATCTTCGCTGGCATACTGGAGAAAGACCTTTTGTGTGCAACTGGATGTTTTGTGGCAAAAGATTCACAAGGAGTGATGAGCTTCAGAGACATAGAAGAACCCATACAGGTTAGTTGGTTTATTTTAGGACTTGTACTGTTTGCTTATTTTTTCAGTGCTCAGATGAAAATTTTAGTGATAGTTAGCCATCAGATTGGAAATGGGGAAATTAAGAGAGACATTCACTTTAGCGATTATATGGAAGATGTTTAAGATCAAGATTCTTCACCTCATTTCTGAGATATGTTTTATTGTATTGTTTTTGTAAGTTTTATCAAGTATAATTACAGGGCCTGGAATTTATTCCATTTACCTTGTATTCTCAGCATGTTGAATTCACATGAATTCTTTTTTTCAGTATTTAAATAGATGAGTAGAGTTGAATTATGATCTTATTGGTGACTTTTATTAGTTTTCTGTTTTTTTGCAATCCTGAAAATTGACTGAAATATCCAGAGTAATAGAACGAAATACTCACCCAACTCTCACTCAGAATTGACAACTGTTAATATGTTACATATTGTGTTATTTTTTTAATAAAACAAATCATATAAAGTTGATATCATCTGTCCTCCTACTGTGTTTTCCCAAAAATAAGACCTACCCGAACAGTCAGCTCTAATGCGTCGTTTGGAGCATTATTGGAGCAAAAATTAATATAAGACCTGGTCTTATGTTAGCATAAGACCCGGTATAATATAATATAATACAATACCAGGTCTCACATTAATTTTTGCTCTAAGAGACGCATTAGAGCTGATTGTCTGGCCAGGTCTCATTTGCAGGGTAACAGGGTACCTCTTAAAGACAGCAGCTACTGTATGAACTCAAAGTTTATAGTACAGTTTTAATACTCTTACGTATATTGTTCATGGATATATATGTAACATTGTTTTGTGTGTACTGTGAAGATTTATGTAATGATAAATTACAGTGTTATAATTTTACTTGTTTTGAGATCTATCCAAGTTCATATATATGTACACAATTATATGTGTGTATGTGTGTATTTCTTTTAACTGCTGCTACACAGTATCTGTCCCGTGACTACTACACTGTAGTAATCCATTTTCCACACTGTTTAGTCGAAACACTGGTTTTTGCTGGTCACGGTCTGAGAAGTTATAAGTATTGCATCATAAAGAATGTACATATTGGATACTCACTAACGAGTCTAAAGTGGCGGTTACCATCTCTATTTCACTAGCAGTTATTGAGAGGTTTTACTTTGCTGTGTGTTCACCAGTACTCAGTAGTGTCAGGCATTGAAAGTTTTTGTCAATCTAAAATGATTAATTTTACTGAGATTAAGCATCTTTTTATACATTTATTGGTCATGTATATTTCTTTTTCTGTTATTTCCTTTGCTCATTTTTCTTTTTGTTGTTTTCCTTTTTCTTACTGATTTATATATTGCAATTTTCCCATATGTTGCCAGTCTTTTGTCTTTGTGCTATGTTTTGTCATATGGAAGTTTTACATTTTTATTTAGTCAAATATAAGAATATTTAAGTATATTCTTTTGTCTTTTGCTTTTTAAAAAAATGAAATCTCTCTTGTCCCAAGATCATCAAGTTTCTAAAAACATTTTCTTCTAATGGCTTTAAGGTGTTTTTTTTCTTTTTTAAAAAATTTGGTATTTTATCAGTCAAAAATCTTAATGATGGAATGAAATGGGAATACGCTTTTTACTTCCATGTGGAAGACCATTTTTTGAATAGCCCGTTCTTCATTGATTTGGCTTCTCATACAGAGGTTGCCAAAAAAATGTGTATACATTTTAAGAAAGGGAAAAACTGCATTAAAATTGTAATATTAAATATATACCGATAACAAAAGATGAGTACAAGTCATGTTTGACTTCTGGAATTACAAGAGGTACTCAAAGTGGTTACCATCACGGCTAGACACTTCTGATTACGGTAAACCACTGCTTGAGCAATGTTGACCAAAGTGTCCACTTCTATACGTTTTTTTTGGCACCCCCGGTATTAATGTTCCTTTTAACAGTGGCTAGATACTTCTGATTACGGCAAACCACTGCTTGAGCAATGTTGACCAAAGTGTCCACTTCTATACGTTTTTTTTGGCACCCCCGGTATTAATGTTCCTTTTAACAGTGGCACAATTTCGGGGTTGTCTGTTTTTAAACTTTTATCTGTTTGTTAGTTTCTACATGATTGGATTACCAAAGGCTTATCTAAGTCTTGAATCTGGTAGGGCAGTTTTCTTTTTTTTTTGTATAGAACACTGACCCTCTCTATTTAAACATGTCTAATATATATTTTGGACTCAATAATTATTGAATAAATTAATAATTTGGATAGATTTTTGAATTAAACTTGAACTTGTACCAAGGTACATGTAGGACAAAAGGAGAAATAGAACTGACATTTATGTTTCAAATACATTATTATCTCATTTGGTTCAAACAGTAACACTTGAGATATAAATTAGTTCCATTAAACAGACTAGAAAATAGACTCAGAGAAGAAAAAATAGTTGTTAATTTTATCAAAAGTGATAAAGAAAAGATTACTTAGTTTGATATATACAAAATTAGTAACACAGATGAGTCTTAGTATACTAATCCCTTAATTAGCATTATGCTAAAACTAAGAATTTTAATTTGAAAAAGTTTTCGAAGTTTTCTGTATGGTATTGCATTGGGGCTTCTAATGCCACCTCACCATTCATATTGGCCAATACGGTGTGATTAAAAATTAATCCCATAACAATGCTGATTTCTGTTTTAGAAAAATATGAGGTGATGTGGTATTTCCACCCTGACTTAGCAGTAAAACAGATTAGGGAAGTGAAGAAAAATTGCTGCTTTCTTTAATTTGGAACCTCACATTGTGATTTCATCATTTTGAGAAACAGTGAGTTTCTAGGGTCCCTACCACACATCTGCACTCATACAGATATACAGAACGGATTTATCCAAGGGTTTATATACACATGCACTTCAAAACCAAAGATTAATTATATGGAGGCATATTTTTTTTAAATGATCTACACCGTTATCATTTTCTAGTAGCTTAAATAATTCAGAATTGAACGTACTTGAAGCTTACTTTCAATGTTTAATTAAGTGCTATTCTGAAAAATGTTAGGCTTAATATCAGTGTATGTATTTTTTAAAGATTTAATATAGTAACTTCTAAGTATTAAAGTCTTTGAAAAGAATATGAAACATCTTTTGACATAAATAAGTATTGAATAAACATTAAATATGTTGAATTGAAAGCCTTCACCACTCATGGCAAGAACCATGTTTTTTATCTAACATCCAACCACTATGCTATGTAGAAGCTCATCATTACCTTGCGATGAATTAATAAGTAAGTTATTTTTTATTCACTGCTGAAAATAGTAGACTTTCTTGTTTTTCGTAAAATAAATTTTTTAAGTTTCCAAGCATATGGTATTTAAAAATCAAATCATATAGAAGAGCTTACAGTGTTGAGGAGACTCTTTGCCTCTCCCCAAAGAAAACCATATTTAATCTTTTAACTACTACATTTTTATTCTTCCTGTGATGGCTGCCATATATTTAAATAATATGCTTATGCTGTTATTTATTGATCTATCAATTTTAGATACTATCTGTTAACTCTTGCATTAAGAGTTAAAAATTTACCTCACTTTGCACCGTCTGATGACATTCCAAAAAAAATTTTTTTTTTTAACTGCAGGCCTGATATTGTTTCTTGACTCACTGCTCTGTGATACGATATTACCATGTCTGTTCTTCATTTCCCATCCCTTTGACCTCTTCACTTCTCTCACCCTAATTTGTACCGTCTTCTCTTTCTCTAAATGTTAAAATGCTTACACTCTTTTCAATAAGCTTTGTTATTAAGGTTGAAAATTAGTGAACAATAATTATATTATGACTTCAATGTACTGTGATTACATATTCTTTCCTGTTTGTGTGTGTGTATGTGTGTGTGTGTGTGTGTGTGTGTGTGTGCGCGAAGTTTCTAATTGTCTTCCCCCAGCCCCCCCTTGTATTGTTATTTCAACTTTTCTGTTATTTTAGCTTTTCAAGAATAGTATAAACTCCATCCATTTTTTTCCTCGTTCCTAGAGGCCTCCAGCTTTCTGATCAAACATAGACTTCCTCTTAGGGCTTCTGCACAGCTATAATCTTGAGACTTTTCTTCCCTGCTCTTTTGGTTTGGATCCAGTGTTCTCAAGATGTCATATCTTCATTTTTCTCAGTTTACTACCTCGGTTGCTGGAAAACATTCTGAAATGCCTTCTATAAAAATGCATGGGGAAGTAAGTTTGTCTGAAATGTCATTATTTTGCTTTTCAGCTTAGTTGATGATTTGGCTAATGCAGAATTCTAGGTTGAAAATTCACTCCAAACATTAATGATGCTGCTCTGTTGTTTTCTTGCGTGTTGTACTAATAAGAAGTCTGTCATTACTCTTTTCTTGTTTTTTATAGGTGACCTAATTTTCCCCTTCAACTTTTAAGAGCTTGCTTGCTTGATTTATTTATTTATAACTTTTTATTTTGACATAATTTTATACTTACAGAAGAGTTGCAAAGATAGTATAGAGTTCTCATTCCCTTTACCCAGTTTCCTCCAAAATTAACGTCTTTCATAACCACAATATCTTTAAAAAACTGAAAAATTAACATTGGAACAATACTATTAACTAAACTGCAGACTTGCCCACAAACGTACTTTTTCTGTTCCAGGATTCAGTCTAGAATACTAAGTTGCATTTTTCCATCATGACTCCTTAGTTTCCTGCAATCTAAAATTTTCTTATTCTTTCCTTGGCCTTTCTTACCGTGACACTTTTGAGGATGAGGTATTCTGTAGAGTATCCCTCGATTTGGGTTTGTCTGATATTTTCTCATGATTAGATTGAGGTTATGAATTGCTGTTGGGAAGAATATCACAGACATTATTTCCCTTCTCATGACATTATATCAGGGAGGATGTGATATCAATATGTCTTATTGTTGGTGACGTTAACCTTGATAAATTGGTTAAGATAAAGATAGTGTGTGCCAGGTTATCTCCACTGTGAAGTTATTTTATTCTTTCCATTCTCTGTTTATTAGAAGCAAGTCACTAAGTCTAGTCCACGCTCAAGGGCAGGCAAAGTAGTAAGCTCCACCTTCTGGCGGGAGGAGTATCAAAGATTTTGTGGCTTCATATGCAAACAACCCGTTTTCATATAAAGTAAATATTTTTTTAGTAAGTATTTAGTAAATATTTTTGAGATATTTTTTCTGAGTCTGCCTAAATATCCTGTTTCTCTTTAAAGAAAATACCAAGGTTTCACTTTTATCATTCTTCATTGTATCTTCCCTGCAGCAATTATTACTGTGGTATTCTAAAGATCATTTTCTATTCTCTCATTACTTGTGCAGTTTTTAGTTTTAGTTCTTGTGGAAGGAAGATTTATACCTTCTTTCCCAATTATTTGGGTTTTTTGGTCATTTATATCACTGTGGACTCATGAATATTTATTTTGGGGGTTATAATCCAATACTGTCATTATTTTCCTGCTCAAATCATTCCATCTTTGGCCATGGAAGTTGTTTTAGATCATCTCCTTTGTCCTTTTGACATGCCACCATTCAAGTTTGTTTTACTTGTTAGAGCTTTCTTTTAACCTTTGATGTTCTATTAATTTTATAATTATGTCTGTAGTCATTGGCTTTCATTTATTGTACAAACTGGTTGGACTCGTCAGCTCTGGATTCTCTCCCACTCATCCCCATCTCCTGTCTCACTCTCCCCTTTTTCTATTCTTTTTGGACTCTTACTAGATATATGCTGGACTCCCTGTGTTGATTTTTTTTAAATATCTTACAGCTTTCCTTGTCTTCTTGTCTTTTCACCTTTTTCTTTTATTTGCTAAGAGATTCTTTAACTTTATCTTCAAATATGTCTATTGAGTTTAGATTCCATGTTGCTTTTTATTGTTTCTTTTTCATTGCATCCTGTACTCATTGTATGGATGCAGGAGCTTGATGAAAGTCTTTTAAGTTTTTCAGCCAGAAAATTTTAATACGTATATTTCCTTCAGGATTTTTTTGTTTGTATCTTACCTTTTCTTTGTCTGTATCAAGGCTGTTCTGACTTGTGCAGCAAATTCTTGGCTTTTGTTCAAATTGGTGATGATTGGTGAATATGTTTAAGTGAAGGATTATAGGAGTTTTATGAACTGGTGGCTTTTATTTTAGGCAATTGGGGTAGGGGTACTGTATCTTACACTGGAAGACACCTAATTACCAAAATACAGTAATAAAGTGCCGGGCCACATTTCTTTAAATACAAATCCTCAAATATCTTGCCCCCGTTTTTTGATAGTAGAATTAATGTTCCATGTACAGACTTTAATTTACTGTTTTATGCTCTGTGTATTTCTCCCACCATTTTGAGTCCCAGACTCCTGCAGAGTTCTATGGAAGACAGATTAGCTCTCTTTTAGAATATGTCCTCTTCCGTGGTAATCTCGATTTCAGGTTGCAGAAATTTAACACAGTCAGTGTTGTACAATAATGCATAACACAGATGAGTTTCTTCCCTCATTTGTTTCACAGCTTTGACCCTTTCACTGAACAGCAGGTGTAGGCAGCAAATGGTCTAGGAGAAGCCGTGTATATCCTGCCAGAAAACTGGGAGAAGAGGCCCCTGTGCTCCAAGACCAGCTCTGTTTGTAGGTTGCACTGCCGTAGCAGCGTAGGCACCTAAAACCTGAGAAAGACTGCATCTCTAGCCAGGGGACCCAGGAAACGGGGCCCTTGTTTTCCAGGGAGTGTGAGGGGAATCACCATTATTTTTCTCTCTTACCATTTTATTCTAAAGGCAATGGAGGTTGTGGTATACGTACATGATGGTACAGGAGGCCTCAAGAATTTTGGCTTTCTGGCCAGAGAAACGAGAAAAAGGGACACCTGGGGGTTGGAAAACATGAAGGAAATTTTGGAGAGAGTTGTAGACGGTGATCTCTAATTTTCTCCATGTAACAACATAAGAGCTGCCCATGCACAGAACAGAACCAAAGAACCATAGCAGAAGCCTCAAGAACTGAACTATTTTTATAAACTACCACCTGATTCCCTGCATGTGGTGGGCAGACCCAAACAGTATAACAAAGTCTTTGAAAAGGGATTAGTATTGGGATTACTACCCAAAGAAGGCAAGATAGAATTTTTAGTCTGAACCTAAAATGGGTTGATTGCCTGCTGAAACAAAAACTTACTCTCTAGAGGATTTTTAATGGGACCCATAGAAAAGACAATTGGTTACCAATAGTAACTACTACCAATTGAAATGGAGAATACAGGAGAAGGATAAGTATATTGTAGAATTGTCAGTTTCCCTTCAATTCTGTAAATTTTGCTTTTCATACTTTTGGGCTCTGTTGTTTCATAGTTTTGGGCTCTGTATGTTCATAATTGTTATATCTTTTATTAGAGTGACTCTTTATCACAGTAAGTGTCCTTCTTTGTCTCTGGTAACAATTTTTATCTTATTGGGCTGATATTAGTATAGCCATTTCAGCTCTCTGTTTTTGCATGGTATATCTTTTTTCCATCCTTTTAGCTTAGTTGTGTCTGAGTATAAGATGAGCCTCGCTTAGTTAGGTAGCACATAGTTGGATCATGTTTTTAAATCCATTCTTTCAACTTCTGCCTTTTAATTGGAGAGTTTACTAATTTGTAATTAATACAATCACCTATAAGGACTTCTGCCATTCTGGTATTTATTTTCTAAATGTCTTGTATCTTTTTTGTTCCTGTATTCCTCTATTACTGACATTTTGTGTTAAATAAAATTTTCTCATGTTATTTTAATTCCCTTGTCATTTCTTTTACCATACATATATATTTTTTAGTTATTTCTTACTGGTTGCCTGCTTTGGGGATTATAATTCACATCACATAATGATCTAGTTTGGATTAATACTAACTTTTCTCCTGTATAGCTCTGCCTCCCCATTTGCTGTTACTTTCACCAGTTACATCTTTGTGCATTATATACCCATCAACACCTATTTAAAATCATTGCTTTATGCGGCTGTGTTTTAGACCAGATAGGAGAAAAAAAAATCAGTCAAATAAAAAATGTGTTTATACTTGTTTTTATATTTAACATATCATTACCTTTCCTGGTGATCTTTATTTCTTTATGTATATTTAAGTTACCATCTAGTGCCTTTTCATTTCAGTCTGAGGGACTTCCTTCAGTATTTTTTATAGGTGGAGATCTGCTAGCAGAACATATTTTCATTTTTTATTTATCTGGAAATATCTTAATTTCTTTAATTTTTGGAACATTTTGCTGCATATGGAATTCTTGGTTGACAGGTTTTGTTTCTTTGATCTCTTTGAACCTATCATCCCACTGCTTTCTGGCTTCCATGATCTCTGATGAAAAATCAGTGATTATTCTTATTTAACGATCCCTTATAGGTAAGAGCCACTTTTCTCTTCCTGTTTTCTAGATTTCCTGTTTTTCACTTTAGACATTTTGATTATTATGTGTCTTATTTGCATTTAACCTACCTGGAATTAATTGAGCTTCTTGGATATGTAGGTTAGTGTTTTTCATCAAATTTGAGAAGTTTTCAGACATTTCTTCAAATATTCTTTCTTTAAATACCTGGGACCAATAAATCTCTCCTTTGCTGAGAGGCTCTGTGTGAATGATGGGGCACCCTTCAACACTCAGTCAGACAGTTGACGACTCTGCATGAGCCTTCACTTCTTGCTTACATAGAACTTCAAAGGTTAGGCACAAGTGAGAGTTTGGCCTTGGGCCTTAACTGAGCAGGCTCACAGCTCTAAGCATGTATGTGTTTTTCTAGGAGTATGCCAGAGCTTTTCAAAGCCCCTGTGGGTATCGTATCTCCAGCTTTTCCTTTTAAGCTTTTGTTTAGTTTATTTATTGTTAGTCTCAAGTATTATTTATTATCTCTGTCATCCATGAAGTTAAAACACTTGCTTGTAATTGTTCTAGACAAATACATCCTTCTCCACACTCAGAAGAAGACTTTTCCCATTGGGCTACCTTCAAGTCAGGTTAAATACAACAGTCTTTTACATGGCGTCTTTCAAAGAACCTCTGAGCAGATCAAATAATGATAATTGTGGGAATGAGGTTTTGAAAAAGCTCCAACTCTGTTCTGCTTCCTCTGGTGGCTGCCAGGCTGCTGGAGAGCAGAAAATGGAATTATGTAAATTAAAACACCACAGAGCTTTCTGTTCTTATCAAGATTCGGCCATTTTTCTTTAATAAACACTCCCTGAGGTACTGTAAGCCTTTATTGACTTCCAGAGTTTGAGAAGGTTGATTTTGATAGTTTTTGTTCAGTTTTCTGATTCTTTTCACAGAGGAGGAATTTTTGGAGATCACCATCTTTGCTGACATTACCTTATTCATGGTTTTTGTCCCCCCACCGCTCATTTCTTTTTTTTTTTAATTTTTAAAGATATTTTTATTAAAATGTAGCTAACCTACAATGTTGTATTAGTTTCAGGTATACACCATAGTTACTGAACATTTATATACCTAAAGAAGTGATGATCATGGTAGTCCAGCGAGCATCTGACACTGTACCATGCTATCACAGGATTACTGATTTTTTTCCCCTGTGCTATACATGACACCCCCATGACTTACTTGTTTTATACCTGGGAATTTAAACCTGTTATTCTCCTTCCTTCACCTTTTTCCCACCTTTTACCATTTTCCAATTACAGTTGACATTCAGTATTATGTTCATTTTAGGTTTACAGCATCGTGGTCAGACATTTACATAATTTAAGAAGTGATCCCCTGACTAGTCTAGTCCCCACCTGGCACTGTACAGAGTTATTACCGTATCATGGACTGAATTCCCTGTGCTTTGCTTTACATGCCCATGACTACTCTATAACTACCAATTTGTGCTTCTTATTCCTTCACACTTTTCACCCTGCTCCTCAACCCCCTCCGATCTATCACCCTGAAAACCTAGTACCCATCCGACACTATATAGTTATTACAGTATTTCACTGTATTCCTTAGGCTATACCCTACACCCCTACACCCCCCTTTAGTTCTAAAGAATTGTAAGGATTAGAAAGAGAGTTGGTGAGTTCTGTTGGTGACATGTTGAATGATGCTGCTTGTGGCACATTGAGGAGATGTCAACTTCACAGTTGTGTTGAGGAATCTGGATCTTGATGTAGGCATCTACCGTGTTTCCCCGAAAATAAGACCTAGCCGGACAATCAGCTCTAATGTGTCTAGAGCAAAAATTAATATAAGACCCGGTCTTATTTTACTGTAATATAAGACCAGGTCTTACATAACATGAGACCCGGTCTTATATTAATTTTTGCTCCAAAAGACACATTAGAGCTGATTGTCCGGCTAGGTCTTATCTTCAGGGAAACAGTATTTATAGATGATAGTTAAAACTATTAGCCTAGGTAAGATTGCTTTAAAAAGAAAACATTTATAATGAAATGGCCAAAGGCCTTCTGTATTTGACTAGATAATTGCTGAAAGAGGAAATGAAAAATTACTCATTATGCAAATCGATGTCCCTGTAAATTCATGGTCTCATATGTCAGCCAGTCTCAGAATAGCCTATCAGTCGTATTTTTTTTGTCAGTTTCCTCAATACTTTTAATAATTACCTAAACCTTCTTAAGTCTTTTTTACTTTGTAACTCCTACTCAATCTTCCTTTGCTCCCAGTCTTTTATTACTTCAAGAAAATTTAAGCCACATGATTTCTCTCAAATTATTATCCTTCCCCCTTTTAATTTACCTTTATCCACTGGTAATGATAGAAGAGAATTGAGGGTATTCATGAAAAGATTCATTTAGATATTCTAGGTTGGGCCTAATAAGAGCATCTAGTAGGGACTGATGGGTTCAGGGCGTTGGAGGGGGGATTGGGGGGATCCAGGGACTACAGGTCTCTCAGTGTGAATAATTAGGTTTCTTAGAACAAATCAAACATTTTTGTAATGTAAATTATATGTAAGGCTGGTTATTTTTCATAAGAAATTGTATATATGCTACACATGGGCATTTGGTGAAAGTTACTCATAGAGTAAAAGGTGTTTTTCAGTTGGCTATAACAAATTGCAGACCTTTAAAACTTTCTATGTATGGGGTTGAATGGTTTCTCCCAGAAAGATGGGTTCAAGTCCTTACTCTGGTATCTGTTAATGTGACCTTAACGGAAATAGGTTCTTTGCAGATTAAATGAATTAAGATGAGGTGATACTGTGCTTGGCACTGAGATTTTAGGACCCAGTGAGCCTTAAACCCAATGACTAATGACTGTATAACAAGGAGAGAAGACCCAGAGACATAGGAGCAAGGCCATGTAAAGACAGAGGCACCGATGGAGAGATGCAGCTGCAAGGCAGGGAGTGTCAGGCATTACCAGAAGGCACCGGAAGCTAGCATGAGGTGTGCAAGGACTCCTCCCTAGAGCCTCTGGCGAAACATTTCCCTGCTGCCATCTTGATTTTAGACATCTAGCCTCCAGAACTGTGAGAGAATAAGTATCTGTTACTTTAAGCTGCCCAGTTTGTGGTATTTTCTTTTGGAAGCCCTAGGAAATGAATACAGTCCCTTAGTCTGCTCCTGAAATGAATTTTAATTTATAAATATGGAAGTATGTTATCAAATGACAAATTTAGAAATAACATTAATAATTCATAAAATGTTTTGTACATTGTACTAGCTTAGGCTTCAGGGTAACATTTTAAAAACCAGGTTATAGGCAGACCTATGATAGCTATAATTGGCTCTTGATGGTTACTTCCTATAAATAAAGCTTAAAAGATCTGATTAGGTCCAGTCATCCCTTAAATCTATGATTTCACTTGAAAATCTCAGCACATTTTTTCTGAGAGAAAGTACTGTTAAGAATATCGTGTTAGGAAGTCATCTAATGTAGTTTCTAAATGTGAATCTTCTACTTAAATTATTTTAAAATGCTGTATTTTTTTAAGATTTTTATTAATATGTAGCTAACATAATACTATATTAGTTTCAGGTATGCACCATAGTTATCCAACATGTATATACCTAACATGTATATGCGACCATCTGACACTGTACCACACTATCAAAATATTATTGACTATATTCCCCATGCTGTACATTACATCCCCATAACTTAGTTGTTTTACACGTGGAAATTTGAACCTCTTATTCCCCTTCACCTTCCCCTCCACACCCCCCGTTTTAAAATTTTTTTCAATTACAGTTGACATTCAATATTATATTAGTTTCAGGTGTACCATGTAGGTTTAGACAGTTATATAATTTACGAAGTGATTCCCCTGACTAGCCTAGTACACACCTGGCACTATACGTAATTATTACCATGTTATTGACTATATTCCCTATGCTTTACTTTATATCCCCATGACTATTTTTTAACTACCAATTTGTGCTTAATCCCTTTACTTTTTTCATCTGTGAGAAATAAAATTTGGAATTTGTCCTTCACATGCTTTAGATACTTGTAATGAAGATGTTTCACAGATCTTGAACCATTAAATGTATCAGCTATAATTTATTTCCTTATTATGGTTTAATTTTTCCAAGGTTATATCTTGTATATCTATTAGTTTTCTACTGCTGCCATAACAAACTACCACAAATCCAGCAGCTTAAGACCACACACATTTGTTATGTCACAGTTTCTTTAAGTCAGAAGTTTGAGTAAGCTTGGCCTGCGTCTGCTTAGCATCTCACAAAGTAGAGATTAAGTTGTCGGCAGGGCTGTGTTCCTTATAGAAGGCTCTGGGGAAGAATCTGCTTTCATATCACTCACGCTGCCAACCCAATTGTGTTGTAGGATGGGGCTTCTTCTTTCCTTGCCAGCTATCAGCTGGAGCTGGTGTGTTTGCTCTGGAGGCTGCTAACATTCCTTCTCTTACTTTCCATGTGGCCCCCCTCCAACAGCAGATCAAATCTCTCTTCAACTTACAATTTCTCTGATTTCTCTTTCAACTCTTTGACTCCAGCTGAAGGAAGCTCTCTGCTTTTTAAGAATTCATGTGATTATAATGGGCCCACCCAGCTATTTCTGAATAATCTCCCTATATTAACCTCTGACTCTTAGTTAACATTCCTTTTACCATGTAATAAAACAAGTTACAGGGATTACTGTGTGGACATATTTGGGGAGCGATTCTACCATAAGTAAACTCATATCAAGTTTCAGTAATTAATTGCATTAGTTATAAAACGTATTAACCTAAGAATAATTGTAAAATAATAAAATGACACTGTCGTATGTATAATTATTAGGTTGGTGCAAATGTAATTGTATTGTTAAAAATAATTGCAAAAACCGGAATTACTTTTGCACCAACCTAATAGTACAAAAATTGGTCCTCCTTGAGATCAAACATAATGATAATGTTTGCTTAGAGTAGGAGATTTAGAAATTGTCTGACACCACAGAAAACACACTTCTCTGTGGAAAAGGATAATAAACTAAAATGTCATTCCCCTGATGATAGTTTAATTGTACAGCATTATTTACTTATTTTGAGATTCTAGCCAACTTTCATTGTTTAAAATTTATTGGCCACACCACTTAGGAGTAGACAATAGAAAATCCATACGCAAACCATGTCACCATCATTTCTCTTTTATCTTACAGTTTGCCATGGAGTGGCTCAGGACTTAGTGGCTCAGGACTTCTCTCTCTTTTTGTTGTCCCCCTCTCCCTCTCTCCTTCTCTTCTCCTCCTCCTCTTCCTCCTTTTTTTTTTTCCTTCTTCTCCTCCTTTTTCTCCTCCTTCTCCTCTTCCTTTTCTTCCTCCTCCGCCCCCCCTTCTTTTTTTCATTAGATTCCTTTCTTAACTGAAGCTTATCCATAGCTCCACATGGTTGCTTATGACTAACTATCTCAAGATAATGGAAGCTTCTTAAAGTCAGAGATTCTTACTTGTTTATTTTTGTATCACCAGTGCCTGGCACGTTACAAGTGTTCCACAAATATTTGTTGAAAAATGACTGAGTTCATGAACATCACAGTCAACAAATACTTACTAAAAAGCCACTGTGTAGGTTCACTGCTTACTGAATGATCTTGTACAGTCAGGCCATCACCACCTGATTTCTTTCCTATTGTTCCTGGCCATTGTTGCTGTAAAAGAACAGAGGTCTCTAGTTGCACTCTTGTGATGTAGCATTAAAAAGCCCAAACTGAAAATCGGGTGCCTTGAGTCCTGCTCTGATATTAATAAGTTGTATGACTCCCAAGCAAATTAATTTCTGAGCCTCAACTTGCTCATCAATAAAATGAAAATGTAAAATAAGATCTTTAAAATTTCTTCCAGCTTCAAAATTTGTAAACAGAGATTTTTCTTTTGAAGTCAGATGGGAAACTTGAAAGGTAAAGGAGTTCAAAATTGATCCCAAACTTAAACCCTTGTTTAATTGTTTTTTTGTCCTTATGTAGGTGTCAGCATTCATAAAACGCAAGTCACTTTACTTTAAAGCTTAACTGCCTTTATTTTTAATGTCTTTGAGAATTTTGTATAAACCATTTATTTATCCTTTTATTTAATTTTTCAAGACTGAAAGAAAGAAAAGTTCAATGAGATACTGCAAATGCAATTTTTTAAAAAATAAAAGCAAACACATAAAGAAGAGGGGAAAATATCTGACATGGACAAACTTGAACCTATAGATTTTCTATTGGTAAGTCAAAAGCAGGGCCAAGTAAAGAAGTCAGCTGAACTGAGCTTTCTTATTATCCAAGTTCTACTGTCAGACTGAGAAAACATTTCATTCCCTTAAGTAACAATTTTAGAAGGAAGGAGGAAACGTAGTAGTTGATCTGTTGTGAACATCACTATATACCAGTTGACCAAATTTTCTGTGTCCCTTATACACAAAATTGAAATAGCTTTTTTCTTTTTGGTTAACATTTACTTAGTTTTTATTCCAGAGTATAGAAGTAGTTAGTTCCAGTAGAACTATCTTATATTTTAAAGGATATTTGAGGAATTCATTGTGTAGTAGTACCTGACAGTCTCATTCAATGAGACCTAAAAAATCTGTTAGTTGAAATGTAGTATTTGCCCGACTCTCATGTTTTGCCTTGTGAGGAAACTCAATACACTATTAAATTATTAACTGATTTTATTTGAAATAGTTCTAAGATACTTTCATTCTTTTAGGCATTATAACCAAAACTCAGACAGTAGTTTTTAAGGAAGAGTAGACATGAAACTTGAATATTATGTGTTACTATACCTGGAAGAGATTTTTGAGATCATCTGTTAGAAATCCTTTTATTTTGTAGATGGGGAAACTGAGGCCCAGAGTGGTTATTTTACTTGTTCCCACTTTTATTTCCAGTGCTTAGCAAAACCAGGACTTTAACTCAAGTCTTTTATTCCCAATCACATGCTCTTCACACTGTACTACTTGTTTGATAGTATTTTAAAATAAAAATGAAGTATTTTGCAACTAGTCAAAAGTTAAACGAAAATGTACTATGACTAGAAGAGAAATTAATTTAAAGTTATTATTTCATTTAAAAAAAGTGAATTACTACTTATTTACTATTTTTCTGTTTAGGTGAAAAGAGATTTGAATGCCCAGAATGTTCTAAAAGGTTTATGCGGAGTGATCATCTCTCCAAACACGTCAAAACGCATCAGAATAAGAAAGGTGGTGGGACAGCTCTTGCCATTGTTACCTCGGGAGAACTGGACTCATCTGTTACAGAGGTGCTTGGCTCCCCAAGAATTGTCACAGTTGCAGCCATTTCTCAAGATTCAAACCCAGCAACACCTAATGTTTCAGCCAACATGGAAGAATTCTGAAAAGTTATTTATAACAGAGACCTCTAGTGCTGCACTTAAGTTTACACGCCTTTGAAAATCTGGAAATGGGCTGGTCAAGTGGATTACAGAGTAGGAAATCATATTTTCATTCTTGGCTTCTTTATTCCAAGATTTGGGATTAACATGTGAAGTGTTGAATTTTTAAAAATACAGAAAGCAAACTGATACTGGAAACAGAGAAAAGTATTTCCTCCATACTGTAAGTTGTAGTTATTTGGAAATGTGTCCCATAATGTTTAAAATGAATCTTGCCCTCTTGTAACATCATGTGTTAACATGTTTAGAAAGACAGATCTCAGTAGTTTGCAGGCTGGACCTTAATTGGACTTGTTTTCTTTGAAATACTTTTTTATTAATTCAGTCAGTAATAATTTACTTGAATTTTTTTTTTCAATAGCACAGAAAACAAGATAGCTAACTGATGATAGGAACAATACTTTATTCCCTTACCTTGATCTTTGGAAAATCAACTGAAAGTAGTTTTGGCCGTCTTTTCTAAATGTTAGGAATTCTTCAACAGCTAAATTAGTAAGTTCCAAAAAAGTAATCTGAGATGCAGCTCAGATCTTTATTACCACTACATTATAGTAGTGTGTATGCAGACAATCAGTGAAGTTTAATTACTTTTCTCCATTTGGAGACACAAGAGGAACTTAGAGCTAAACTTTAGATTAAAATTTAGATTGAAACCTTAAGAAAATATTGGGGGGTAAATGGTTAAAACAAAACCCAAAAAAGCTTCTGAAAAATAAAAGGCAACTTAACATGTAAGGTTTTGAAGTTAGGATTGATGATATTCCTAACCCTCGGTTGTACCACAAAATTCATTTTAAATGTTTATATTGGAAATATTTGCATAGAGTATAAATTGTTCTGTAGTTTCATATTCTGTAAATATGAGTTATGTTGACAATGTGCAGAATTCTTTATGTTTTGACTTGGTAGCCAAAGAGAATTATCACACTTTTTTTGAGGCTAGCAGAAAATTATCATTTAACTACATTATAATTTTTGTTATCCTCTCTACTAAAAACTAGCCAATTCCATTTTATTTCTAGTACTGTGTTAGAAGGCTGATGAATAATTTATAACACAGTAATGTCTTTGTTACGTTAATAACTGAATTTTGCGTAAAAAGACAACCTAACAAATGTATAACAGACGTGATAATTATGAAACAAAAATTATTTTTTAAAAATCAGAATAATTTTTAGTCAGGTAAGTGACTAAAGAAAAAAATGTATTTCTTTTATGCAAGGGTCTTATAGGAAAGATGGCCAAAAGTTTCATATGAAAAAAGTTTGGATTATATCAATAGCTTAAATATTAGTAAGATATTTCATATTTTAAAAATGTATTTACACAGAATCATAGTGGAATTGAAATTGACCATTTGAAAACTGAAGTTTTTTAACTACTTTGTTTATTAACACCATTAGTTTGGGGACTGTTTTAGGTACATGTTTTCTTGTGTGTTCTCTATTATTTCAGGAAAAGTACTACTCATGTGAATTCTCTTCCAAAATTGTGACGTTTCTTGTATTTTTGATGAAGGAGAAATACTGTAATGATCACTGTTTACACTATGTACACTTTAGGCCAGCCCTTTGTAGCGTTATATAAAACTGAAGGTCTTTTGTGCTTTCAGTTTGTATAAAAAAGCTTTGAGATTAAAGGAAAAAAAAAATTTTTACACTGTGGTTATAAATTTCAAGTTTCTTAAAGCTTTTGTAGACTTGTAACAGAGTCTTTAAATTTTAGTTGGATTTTGTAAATTGTTTTGTATATTTTATTTAATGTACTCTTAACAACTGATGTATCTGGCTTTAAAACATCAGAATCTGTTTTGTTTGGTACAGAGGAGCATTTGGTAGTGGTAATTTTAATTTTATTATATAGGAGCTGAAACATCAAATACATATTTTATCTATCATTATGCTACACAATCAGTGCTATAAATTTTTTTATGCAAAGAAAGTTTCCTAATGTTTGAATCATGTTTTCTCAGAGTGACACTTTTTGTTGTTGATAATAGCAAGTATGAGCTCTCTGCACCGTTATCCCATGAACCAGTTTTAATGCATACCTGTGTATGCTCTTCAGAAATGGAAGTTATTTTTTAATCAACAATGAGGCCTATTATAAATTTAACAAACTGAGTCTGGATAGCTTTATAGCATATAAAATATATTAATTTGTGTTAGCAGGTGCACATTTCACCACTGAAATTAGAAATATTTTGACAGTCTGTTCTGCATACCATTCTGAATCCACTTTTCTGTCTTATATGAATCGTAAATTTCACTGTCCTTTATTTGACTCAGTGGGATATAGCTGTTATAAGTAATAGGGCACAGATGTGCAGTAGTCTTGTTTAATGGCATTTCACTGTTCATTCCCTTGGCCACTGTTATAAAACTTTTCTTTATTGTAATTATCAGTGCAAAGCTATATATTTATCATGGTAGAACTCCAGTGTTAGAATAGTTTTTTCTTACAGTATTCTTTTTTTGGTTAGGTTTGTGTATGTGTTGCTGATTACATTAGAACTTGATGTTAAGTCATTATTTATCACACTCTCATGAGAGCAGTAATAAAAGTGTGTAATCTAGGAGAAAAACTTAATTTGTCAAACTTAGATAAGCATGATGTTTAGGTCCTATTTTTCAATTTTATAACTGTTTTATTGCAACAATATTTGTATTTAAGTCTTCATTTTAATGCCTTGTGGTGTTTTTTTATGCATGTCACTAGGTTGTCATCCCACATAAATTGATGTGCAGCATAGGGTATTAAATCTACATAATGATTTTAAAACAGAAATAGTTGATGGTAAAATGTAAATGTTTTGCAAAAATTACTTATAAAAAGTTTTGTAGTAACATTTCACTTGTAAATTTTTTATAAAAAAAAAAAGAAAATGGAAAAAAAAAGACGAATTCAGAAAAATATCCTGTTTCCCATATTCTAGAATTTAGACAATTATTCTGCCAGCAAAGCCTCCGGGGCTGTAATTGACATTTTTACAGTGCTGATTTGTATAAAATTTGTTTTTTGTGGATTTGGAAATAAAATCATGTACAAGTTGTTGCCTGCAATAACAATTGCAAGTAACCTATAAAAATTCCCTTGAGTTTAACATGTTTCTTCATTTAATTATGTATACTGTAAAGCAGCAATAAATTGTTTGAACTATCAACCTTCTTTATCACCATGAACACTGGAAAGTAAATGCTTCTCACTAGAAAACGTATTGGCAACTCTTCGTAATTTCCAGTATTAAGATCTGGTCCACATTTCTCTGAACAGGCTGCCAAAGAACACAACTCAAATTTCATGTTATTTGTGGCCATTGCTCTAGACATTTATGGAAATTAAAATTTGATTTAGGAACATTTTTTACTTAAATATTTTTAAGCAATAAATGTTCAGGAAATTGTAGGAAGAACTAAAAACGGAATCATAATTAAAATATAATTTAAGCTCACAGAAACTCTAAGAAGCATCTATGTCACATAGATGCCACAAAAGTCTATAAGCAAAAGCTGTTGTCTTTTCCTCCTGGGATAGTCCTGCAAATCTTGTGAAGAACCTTACATCATGAATACATTATCGTAACTACTCCACTTAAATCACATTTCCAAGCCCAAGCCAGATTAGACACAACCAAGTGAAGGGTGGGAGGTGTCAGGCAGCAGGGAAGTACACTGGCCCCTTAAGGGAGACTTCGAATATCCTGTTTAAATCTAGTGATAAGGGGATGTATAGTGTGTATGGGTAGATCGCCTTGTACCGCAAATCCCTACGGTACAGACATCGTTATGTTATAACTTAGTGTAATAATAGGTGTTCATAGATGATTGAATCCAGAAATAGTTAAATGGATGCTACTCTGCCGAACAAGACCAGTAAGGAGTAACTTTTTCAAAAGATGTGTGAAAACTAAAGATATATATATATATATATATATATATATATATATATATATATTTCAGTTACCTGAAAAATTCGCATTTGGAAGCATCAGGATGATATTGTGTAAAAGAGGGTAAGGCAATTAGAAAATTACTATTTTGTTGTTTTTTTTATTTTTAATATAGTAATACCAGCTTGATTCTGGGACTTCTAGGAACCACATAACCATAAACAAGACTGAATCAAAGAGAGCACCATAAAAGTAAAGCTTTTCACTTTATCATAGATTGTTGACATAAAACTATTAGTGTAATAAAACCATGGTGTAAGGAAATTGAAGCAGTGCTAAGAGCAACACTAATATATTAATACGGTGTGGTTTAAAAATACTGTTCCGATGATAACATTCAAGAAATCATGAAAAAATAGTATAGCTGGTTATTGTAAAAGTTCAGATGCTTAATGAAAAGGGTGCAGAGACTTCAGATGTGTGCAAGAAATGTGAAATGCTTTATTCTTCAATACATCTGAATCATGTTCTGTATTTACTGCCCAAACGGTAATGTCTGTTTAATATACAAACCAAATTGTAATTGTGTAGCAGGATATTTAAGGCTTGTATTTCTTTTAAAATTTGCTAATTAGCATAGGCCTTAGGCTGTGCTCCTCTCAGCCACAGGTGGCAATGAAGTAATTTATTTTTGAATACCTGAGTGTAATCTCAAGTGCAAAAGAGTAAAAAAGAAGGGAGGGAGAAAGTGCTTGCAAACTTTGTTTTGTTTTGTTTTTTGTCTAAGGTAATAGTTTGGCAAATGCTAGGATAATTTCTCCTGGAAGAAAAAGTTTCAATGAATAGGTTTACTAGATTTCAGAATTTTAATAAATTCTCCAAATTTTCATGTATAAAAAGAAATAATATGCTATTTGTAATACCTTGGCCCAGAAAAGCAATTTATGTATGCATGTACACATATAGCAACTCTTTACTATAAGGATTTGAATTAGCAATACGTATATTGTATGAGACCATACTAAAATAAATTTATTCTCTAAACAGAAAAGGAATTTTCATGATAAATTATGTATGGCTGTTCTGCCCACAGTTAAGTACAGATACTCAAGCCTTAAGTACATTGTACGTTTCCTAGTGAAGTCCCCCCAGTTGGGTGACAGTCAAGCAAAATTTTCACGTGAGCTTATGATATTTGAAATGTTTCATAAAAACAATAAAATAAATTTCTTTCAAGGAAACAAGAGCTGTGTTTCTCCCCCAATTAACAATAATGCTTTTGCATAACTGGGACTGTTTAAAATTTTTTTTCAATGGAAGCATAATGTTTTTTTGTTCTCTATATTTTAATAAAATAAGTACACTTATATAGATAACAAATATATGTATATGCTATGTGTAACATTTTAGATGCATACAACATTTGAGTTGGATTAGGAAGTTCAAACCTCAAAACAAAACTTTTGTTTTTAAATCTGCTGAAAAGAAAACCCACAAGAAGTTACCGAGAGGCCTAAATGTACACACATGGCCTATTATAAATTCTGTATAAAGATTTGTACTAGTGGTCTCCTTAAAACTACATTTTTATCTAGCCCTCCTATTTCGGAACGTTAAATTATTACAGAACTTAACGATAGGACTAGTAGGTTCGTAGTTTGTCCACTTATTGAACAGATAGTGTCTACTTTGTACCAGGCACTAATCCAGGTGTCAGAGATAGACCCAGAAAAAGACAAAAAGCCCTATCCCTACTCTCAGAGTTCACATGTACTAGAAAGTGGTAGGGACATGGGGTACGGTACGGTACTGTTTATATTGTACGATAATGGCGGTGGGGAGGCTGGGCCTGCAGTCGTGATTCGAGTCGTCAGGAAAGCCTCCCTGAAGTGATGTCTGAGCAAAGCTTGAAGTGAGGAGCAAGCCTTGAAGAGCAAGTCAATATCCGAGGGGCAGCTCTGGGAAGAGGCATCCAGCCAAAGGTATGAGCCCAAGACTGGACCATGGCTGCTGTTCAACAGTCTCCAGGGGCCACAAAGGAGGACAGCAGCAGCCTGTAGGCCCTGTGGTCTGTGTCCTTGGAGTGTCCTTGGAGTGCCAAGGCCTCTTTACAAAGCAGAGGGTCCATCTCCTGGGAATAGCAAAGCCCTGTGACAGGTCACCAACTGAGATGTAGAGGAGTGTGGTTTGGACACTCAACCTTGGGCAAATGAACCTTTCTGCACCCTTTTTCTCTTGTTTGCAAAATGGGGATAATACCTCATAGGTCTGTGAAGAGAGTCAAATAAGATAACTCTCTGAAGCCCCTAATAATGTTCAATAGATAGAAGTTATTGTGAATTATAAGTTAAGCCAAAAGGTGGGGGCCAGAGAATATTTCCTAGCCGGCCCAATGCTGAAATGTTTTGAAAATGGGCAACAAGTCATTGAAAAGTTCATTCTCAACATCCCATAAAGGAAAAGGAGAAATATCAGTGGGAATTTCTAGATTCAACTGTGTATTTTTTTCAAACTATCTAGTTTGGGGTGCTCTATGTCCAAATTATATGATGAATAAGCACACTGTAACGTTCAAACCTTAGTAATTTACTAATTTGAAAAGTTTAATTCCAACCACTACTTGCCTTCCTCATAGAGATCGCCAAACAAGTGAACGAGAAGCAAACAGTTTAGTGAAAAACAGCCGATCATCTGTTGTTCAATAACTTTTTTGGTGGACCTGTGTGTGGCTAATTTTCTCTAAAATCATTCCCTATGTGTAGAGATACGTTGATGAAATAAACGGACCCAAGTTTACAGGACAGAAGGACTCCTGTGTTTCTGGCTTTCTAGTAAATTGCAGCCACAAAAAGAAAACATGCCCTTTAGTGCCCAAGGTTTCCCTTACTCTAGAGGACTTTCTCTCGGACTTGGTTTAGAAAAGGAGTCGCATGCGCTACGTTTATAAGCTCTAAACTACCATCACTTAACTTTTCAAAGTCTTTGTGGAATAAGATACAATATAAACAGATTATCCAAACTGGCTTAGTGCCCTGCCAGGCTCTGAGGCAACTCTGGAGAGCCTGCTTGTCCATTCATTCGGTCGGTGCAAAAAGTCATGGGGGCTTAAAAGGTGAAAAAGAATGGCAAACACCACAATGACTTACACTAACCTAATAACTATCATAGCTTGGCATGACATCCTTTCTTAATCTGATTTGCCCCTTTTGCTCCCAAGCCCACCTTTGGAGATGCCTTTTTCAATCAGTACCTTTATTGAGCACCTATCGCGTGTCAGATTTAGGAGCAAGGGACACTGTTCCTCTTTTCTGCGCCTGCCTCCCTGCATCCCTACCTGGCCTAGATTTCTAGAGCACTTGGAGACCCCCATTCCCCACTCCTGGGGCTGGCCAGCACTTGCAGAGACAGGAGTGCGTAGCTCAGATCATGTTGGGCCATGTGAAGTTGAACAGGTTTCAAGTCAGCCAAGAAGTCAGACCCTGGGAGCTAAGATCAGACAAAAGCAAATTACAGAGAAGAGGAGGAAATTAAACCTGAGCAGTTGTCTCAAATCCCCATTTGTCTTTGAGTCATGCCTTTCTAGATGGCTGGCTTGGCTCAAATTGTGTTATTTATTATCCTGCTATAAAATGTGGTTTAATAAATGTTTTATGGATAGTAGTAGTATTTTTGAGATGTGGAAGCCATAATAAAGTTGTATTTTCTGCTGGTAAAATCGTTCCTAGATTGTATAATTTTATGTTGGAATTAAGTATCTCAGTAATTCATGGTGCTATGTAAAGGGCATCAGGCTTCAAGTGTTTGGTCAACCTAACTAGTTTGAAAACTGCTATGAGGCAAACAATTTAAAGGCAAACAAGAAGCTAACAAAAAAGATTCCAATTCAATTCAGGGCTCTTGTAAATGGTTACAACTTTAACTTAACTATGTCTTTGAAGCTTTCTTTATGTTCCCTTATTCTCTGTCAAATTCGTATATGTATATATGAAATGTGTGTAGTGCGTGTTTGGTGAAACAGTATACAGTATACAGTGACAGTATACAGTTCTAATTACAGTTCATAAATCAGCATTAAATTTATAAGTGTGGTTTTGTATTGTAGTTGAGTCCTCTCACTTTCTATAATTATGTGGACAGAAAGATAACCTTGTTAGAAAATTAAACCCTATTTGTTGATAACGTAGAATCTTATTTTAATTCTCATGACTAGAACAGGGCTTGGGGTCCTTTGGGGAAAGCCTCAGTTCTTCATTTGTTTTCTTGTTTGTTTTGTTTTTCAGAGTACTGAGGGTGCTAATTTGTACTAAAATGTAAGTATGTGCACTAATTCCATAAGTAACTGGGAGAACTTTTATTCTTGTGTCCAATTATAAATTTAGACTTTGATATTAAAAGGGGGGAGGGCAAACCTACCTAAAGAATTTTATTAAGTTGATCATTTTGCAGATACGAGATATATTGTTCTGTGTTTTTAGAAAAAGTGGTACCTTGTTTATAAAATGCTTTTAAAATACTAATTTTCATTTATCCTTATTTGAATTCATGATCTTACAAATTCTCTGAAAAATTAATGCTTTCAAAAAAGAGATGATAAATCACCAGAGAATATAGTCAAATAAAATATTTGTCTTCAGTTTATGCAATATTTCTAGTAGAAATATTGAACAGATTTACAATTTTAAGTATATCTCTTACTAAGAAAAATATGTCTTTTTTTTTAATTAATTTTATTGGGGTGACAATTGTTAGCAAATTTACATAGATTTCAGGTGTACAATTCTGTATTACATCGTCTATAAATCCCATTGTGTGTTCACCACCCAGAGTCAGTTCTCCTTCCATCACCATATATTTGATCCCCTTTACCCTCATCACCCACCCCCACCCCCTTACCCTCTGGTAACCACTAAATTATTGTCTGTGTCTATGAGTTTTTCTTTCTCATTTGTTTGTCTTGTTCTTTTTGGTTTATATACCACATATCAGTGAAATCATAGGGTTCTCTGCTTTTTCTGTCTGACTTATTTCACTTAGCATTATTCTCTCGAGATCCATCCATGTTGTCACAAATGCTCCTATATCATCTTTCCTTAACGCCGAATAGTATTCCATTGTGTATATGTACCACAACTTCTTTATCCATTCATCTATCGAAGGACATTTTGGTTGTTTCCATGTCTTGGCCACCGTAAACAAAGCTGCAATGAACATTGGCGTACACGTGTCTCTACAGAGAAATGCTTTTATATTTTTGGGGTAGATACCCAGGAGAGCAATTGCTGGGTCATATGGTAATTCTATTCGTAATTTCTTGAGGAACCTCCACACTGCCTTCCATAGCGGCTGCACCAGTCTGCATTCCCACCAACAGTGTATGAGAGTTCCTTTTTCTCCACAGCCTCTCCAACACTTGTTACTATTTGTTTTGTTGATGAAAGCCATTCTGACTGGGGTGAGGTGATATCTCATTGTGGTTTTCATTTGCATTTCTCTGATGATTAGCGATGTTGAGCATTTTTTCATATGTCTATTTGCCATTTGTATATCCTCTTTGGAGAAATGTCTCTTCAGGTCCACTGTCCAATATATGTCTTTTTAACTTTGGCATTCTTCAGAATACTCCCAAAATAATTACAATCTTTGAAAAATCAAGTAAGTCTCCTGCTTTAATTTTTTTTTTTTTTTTTTGTAGTTGAGCTATAACTTGGCCTACAATACATCCAGCTTGTGAATCCAGACGACATTGCTTCGTTCTCAGGAATCTACAACAACCAATCGAAATTTAGACATACTTCGACATCAAACTAAGAGTTGCTCTATTCAAAGTTCAGATCATTCCCCTTAAACAAAAGAATATAAATGTAATTATTGGTTCTCACTATCATAGGTACAGGGGTGACCGTCAAAATGTTTGCTAAGGGACACTGCACAGCATCCATCAGTCAGAAGGGATGTTAGAAGTCCTAATGGAGGCAAATCCCAGAGCCCCTCCCTGTCCCTTTTCCTCGACAACCCTGCCGCCGCCCCAACTCCGGGTGCCAGGCAAATCAGAGAAAGGATGAACTCTGATAGCTGGTTTGTTACATCAACAAGGGTGCTTGCTTCCTAAACTTCATTTTCAGTGATTTTTTAAAAATCCTGTTAACTGCCTTTATTGAATTTTAAGATGTGATTGATTCTTTTATCTACACTAATTTATATACCACTAAAGAAAATCATGACAATTGCAATACAACGCAATGCTTTAATATCACTTTGAAGATTTGTTTTACACTTATGAAAGAACTGTATTAGACTTATTTAAACAGATATTAACCTCTGCTTCCAGCAACCCTCTTTTTTCACTAAGATCTTGATCTTGCCAGTTGCAATTTTGTTGACCGTTTCAAAACTTGAGGTTCACAGGGGATTACTGTATTTGCATCCTCTGTTTGCATGGGGAGTGAAGGGCTTGGGTAGCTGCAGGAGATGACTTGGTATGAACTGAAAGAATGCTTCATTAACTATTCTTTCCCAGCCCAGGCAACCCTTGCTGTGTCACCAAGAGGTATACCCTCTTTGTAAGGGGGCTTTTTGGTGCTGGAGGGATTCTGGCATTAAAAATTCTTGGAGATTTGGGAATATTCCAGTTAGGTGTGATAATTCTATATCCTGGAACATTTCACTACCAGAATATTAGGATATAAATACATATTTAGGGAGAAAAGCAAGAATGCAAATTGCTTACTGGTTTAGGAAGAAACTTTTGCAATGATACAAGGGGTACATAGGCAATGTAAATATAAAAGAAAAAGGGAGATTTACCTGACCTAAGTACACTGCTCTCCTTTTACAATCTCTCCACTAAAGAAGATAACACATATAGAAGGGCTTTGTAAACTGCTGAGTGCTAGACAAATGTAAGGCTTAATTACGTGTTATGCCTGATGCCTTCACACTGGGAGGGGTCAGTAATTCTCATTTAATTCCCACCTGTGCCCTACTTCCAGCACTTTCTCTGGGTTTGTTCCTCATCTCTTATTTCAAGGAAAGGTTTTAACAAACAGGAATAGAAATAGTAATGTTTACTATGATTTAGGAGAAATTCTGAAATGGTTGTGCCTACACTCCCTGTACTTAACTCTCTTTCATATTCTTTTGATGAATTTATTTAATCTCGAAATCTTTTTCTCTGGAACTAGTGCCACTAAAATAAAGCCTCTTTCTTGTTCTGATCACCTATAATTTCATTACTCTTTCTGTAATGAAATTCAGAAAGAATTTTCTGAATTTCAGAAATTCAGAAAGAATTTCCCTTCTCCCTTCAGAGGCTCTAACTCATTCCCTGACTAAAGTGTCTTGGGTCACAGATATCTCCCTTGCTGGCATTTTTGTTTTTTGAAGGACTTAGTACTGCTGGAAGGTCTATGCCCGATGCTGCAGGGGATAAAAATAAATAAATGGCACGGTCCGTAATAGTGCCTACCTTCAAAGGGCCTAGTTACCAATAAGGTATAATAAGAAAGCTGCACAAATAACTGCAGTGCAAAATAGAGTGTAATATACTTGTACCGGAAGAGATGACACCACGTGGTGAGTGAGGATTTCCTCTCCTGAGTGTCTTGTGGTGGTGATTTGCTAGCTTGCTTGCTTTTGTCAGTCATTTCCAGCACACCGCAGTATTTCCTCTCTAAATATTAGAAAATATGCTTTCCTGTAAATCCATTGGTTTTCTACTACACATCCCCCTTTAATTCTTAAATTCATGCTTATTCTCTGAAAAGATGCTTTAGGTTCTTCTTTTTTTAATCAAAACCAACGGTGGTAAGAAAACATCATTTAACTATTGTTTTATGTCTTTGAAGGAAGGGTCTTGACACACCAGATGGTCTAATCACAGCTCCGTTAGGCTTGTCCTTCACCCATTTCTTTCTGTCTTGATACCTCTGAACAATTCAGATATTGAAATTCTTCAAATCACCTGGTTTCCTCAGTTTTACCCTGGTTTTCTTTTTCTCCTTACAAAATCTTAAGTTGACCTCAGTCAAGGGCTTCTCCGAGAATAAAGTCCCTTTGAAAAGTGTTTAGCGGGGCGGGCCTGGTGGCTCAGGCTGTTAGAGCTCCGTGCTCCTAATTCCGAGGGCTGCCGGTTCGATTCCCACATGGGCCAGTTGGCTCTCAACCACAAGGTTGCCAGTTCAACTCCTCGAGTCCTGCAAGGGATGGTGGGCTGCGCCCCCTGCAACTAGCAATGGCTGCAGGACCTGGAGCTGAGCTGTGCCCTCCACAACTAAGACTGAAAGGTCAACAACTTGAAGCTGAACAGCACGTGCCCCTCCACAACTAGGACTGAAAGGACAACAACTTGACTTGGAAAAAAGTACTGGAAGTACACACTGTTCCCCAATAAAGTCCTGTTCCCCTTCCCCAATAAAAAATCTTAAAAAAACAACAAAAAAACCAAACTATATAGCCACACTTTAAAAAAACACACACACAGAAACTAATCAAGTCTTCATAATTCCTGGGAAATGTTAGTTTAGTGTGATATTTCACATGTTGTTACTTGTATTAGGGACATCTGAGGGGGGGAAAAATAACAAAAAAACCCTCTTAGACTTTTCTTGGTTAACTACCAAATGGACACTTCCCTCCCTTTTTCCTCACTAACAAAACCCAGATTTTGCTGAGGCTCCTCCTAGTGGCCATATCCTTAAGAGGAGACTGGAGCTAGATGGAGCTGCATGTTTAGCTTTCCCTTAAATGCAAGGGTGAGACGTGGGCATGAGATGTAATTCCAGCCCGTGTAAGGGGAAGGCTTTGGAAAGTTGTCTTCACTCAAAAATGAAGCTGTTCCCTCTTCTTGCCTCTGGACGTTGTCACCTACGTGGAATGCTAGAAAGCATGATTGCCACTTATAGAACCATGACAGAAGAATCACTGTCAGATTGGAGACCACAGAAAAGAAAGGGGAGCAACAGTCTCATCCCTTAGTCATTGAATTAACCAACCCACGACTTCACTACAATCAGACTTGGGTGAGCTTATAAAGGTCCTTATTGTGTGCCACTATTAGTTGGGCTTTCTGTTAACTGCCATTGAGAGCAAAGCCTCCTCTCTGACATCCTCTGTGGTCAAATATACACAGTGTTAAATTATTTTCCATTTCCACTGCTATTTCCCTTTACTCTTCTCCTCTTTGCCTCTATTACCAGACACCCCCCTATTCCTTTAAATATTTGTTCACCAAATTTGTAGAGTTGTGAAACTGGATCATGCCCCCTCACAGAATAATTGTGTGATTGGAGCAAATGGTTAAGGGATTTTAGGCATAGCAAACAGTAGAGGAAATTTTTTATGGAGACTGGAAATGATCTCATACTCTTACTTGGGAGGCTGGTCCTGAAGGCTAAGTCTCAATTTATCCTTGGAGGTATTCAGCAGGAATCCTACTTCCCCAGAGGAAAGATTGAATATTTACCTTACTTTAGGCAAGTTATTTAACCTTTCTCAGTTGATCCTACTCTATTGATTCTATCACCCATTTTCTGCCCCGTTATCCCCTCATAGACTCATCTCTCCTTACCCAGCTCACATACTATAGTGAGATATTTTTTTCCTGTCCTACTGAGAAATAATTGACATATAACATTGTAAAAGTTTAAGGTATACAATGTGATGATAAGATACACATACGCGTATGTGCTACAAAATGGTTTTCACAGTAAGGTTAGTTAACATTTCCATCACCTCAGAGAATTACTTTGTTTTTGGTATGGTGAGAACACTTAAGATCTACTCTCTCAGCAACTTTCAAGTATATAATACAGTATTGTTAACTATAGTCACCATGCTGCACGTTACATTCGCAGAACTTATAACTGGAAGTTTGTACCCTTTAACCAACATTGCCCCATTCCCCCTAACTGCATCCAAATCACCCAGTTGATTAGGTATATTCTCTACTTTCCACATTACTACAGGTGACAGTGCTGCTAAACAATTTGCTGCTGCATAAGAATCTTGTTCCAAAGTCTTATACTAGAGTTCATACAAGTTTTGTCAAGATTTTGCCAACTTTCCTAAAAGTCTTTGCAGCTTCTCCCACTCCTGCATTTTTGGTATTTGTGATGGCAACACCTTGCTTTCTGGTACCAAACTCTCCATTACAAATTATTCTAAAACCCAGTGGTTTCAATCAACAATAATTTATTATTACACAGTTCCTTTGCATCAGTAATTTTGGAGCAGCTTAGTTGGGGGTTTCTGGCTCAGGGTCATTTGCGTGATTACAGTTAGGATGTTGGCAGGGGCTGAAGTCATCAATACTTATACCAGAAAAAGTAGACTTTAAAACAAAGACTATAACAAGAGGTAAAAAAGGACCCAATAGACCCATTTCTGGGTATTTGTCTGAAGAAACCCAAAATGTTATTTCAAGGGGATGTGCGCATCCATATGTTCATTGCAGCACTGTTCACAATGGCCAAGACGTGGGGGCAGCCTGGGTGTCTGTCCATGGATGAACGGATAAAGAGGAGGCGGTACATATATACAGTGGAATATTGCTCGGCCATGGAAGGAATGGGTTCTCGCCAAATGTGGCAGCATGGATGGATCTGGAGGGTATTGTGCTGAGTGGAGCATGTCAGATGGAGAAAGACAAATGCATTGTGATTTCTCTTATATGTGGAATCTAATGAACAACCAAACAAATTCATAGATACAGAGTATATTTTGATGGTTACCATATGGCAGGGGTTTGGGGACAGAATGAAAAAGGTGAAGGGATCAAAAAGTACAAATTAGTAGTTACAAAATAGTCTTGGGCATGTCAAGTAAAGCAGAGGGAATATAGTCAATAATATGGTAATAACTGTATAATGCCAGGTGGGTACTAGACTACTCAGGGGGATTCACTTCTTAAATTATATAAATGTCTGACCACTATGCTGTACACCTGAAATTAACATAAAATATTGTTGAATGTCAATTGTTATTGAAACATTTTAATAGGGGGAAAAGGTGAAGGGGAATAAGATGTCTGAATTTCCAGGGAATAAAACAAACAAGTCATGGGGATGTAATGTACAGCATAGGAAATTTAGATAATAATATTGTGATAGCGTTGTACGGTGTCAGATGGTTGCTGGACGTACCATGGTGATCACTTCTTCAACATTTATATAAATGTTGAATAACTGGTGTATACCTGAAACTAATATTGTATGTTAGCTATATTTTTAATAAAAATGTTTAAAAAATAAGAAAACAAAACAAAACCAAAAAAAAAATAGATTGCTGGGTCAAAAAGTAAATGCAAAGGCAATTTTCCTAGAAATTGACAAATTATCTGGGATTGTGTCATTTTGAATTCCCAGCAGTGATCTATGTGAGTGCCTTTCCCCCCAGCGATGCCAAGAATGTGATGTCAATCTTAAAGGTAGTAAATAAAACAAGAGTATTGTACTATAGTTTGAATTTTTCTTTTGTGAGGGAGGTTGAGCATCTTTTCATATGTTAAAGGCCATGTGCATAGCTGAACATGGCTCAGCATACCATGTTCATACACTAACTAGTCAACAAGTTGGAAAGACAAGAAGAAATAGAGGCTGGTAGATTCTCTTTAAAAACGTGACTGACAAGTCATTCGTCATTACTTTCACTTTCCATTAGTTTACAAGAGAAACTAGGAAATGAAATTTCTAGTTGGGTGACTATTAGTCCCATTAAAACTTGGAATGGGGTGAGTGTTCTGTTACCAAAAGGAATAAAGGGTGAGTGGGTACCGGGGACAGTTAGTTTCTGCCACACCATCTCGTTTTAAGAAAAACCCAGCCATTAACATCTCTGATTTGGTCCCATATTTCTTTTTTGTCTTCCTCTCCTAATATCTTCCCTCTTACTGGACTTCTTGCTGTCTCCAAAAACTAAGCATCCTCTCTGTGGGTCGACTAGCTCTTTTCTCTGCCTGGAATATTCTTTTCCCAGAATCCATGGCTCACTCTCTCCTTTAGATTTCTGCTCAAACATGAGGCTTTCTTGCACACGGATACTAATTAACATCTCCCCTCCCCCACCCTTTACTCTCCTTTGCTTTTCTTTTTAGAATTCATCATCATCTGACCTAGTAAACATACTTTATCTTCACTTATTTAGTTTCTCACGTTTGCCCCTCCCTAACTAATAATTTGCCCTGTATAATGTTTAAATGCGCCAGGCACTGACCTAAATGTTTGTGTTTTCTATGTATTTAAACTGAATTAATTCTCACAACAACTCTCCAATTGACTATTGCCATGCTAGTGCATAACCAACCTCAACACAGTTATGGAGTTTACAGCAATAATCCTTCATTCTTGTTCATACATCTGTGGGTTGACAAAGGGTAGATTGATGTAGGCCAGGCTTAGCTGGACTTGCCTCTGAGCTACACGTTGGGTCCAGGTTGGTTTCTTGCACCAGCAGCTAATTGGGGATATTCTTTTTATGATAATGGCAGAGGCACAGGAGGTCAAGCCCCACCATGCCAGGACATTTCAAGCCTCTGGGTCATATCTGCTGACATTCCATTCAGCAAAGCAAGTCATATGGCTAAGCACAACTTCAAGGGAACAGAAAAATACACTTTTATCATGAAGGTCAAGGAGAGGGAATATTTACTGAAAAACAAAATCTAATCTGCCATTTTATTTTTTCTATTTCAGATAAGGAAACCGAGCCACCTAAACAGTAAGTGTCTGGCAGAGGTCACATACACTTAGCACCTAGTAGAAGTGGAATGCAAACCACTTCTAGTTGCATAGCACCAGTCTAGCCATTATAAATCTAGCTTATACCAGTCATAGGAAAGCAGGAACTTAGTCGGGTTTTTAATTTTATTTTCTTTTTCTGTTGTATTTCCATCACCTAGAACCATGCTTGGCACTTAGTTGGTATTCAATGAATATTTGTGGAGCAAATAGATGAACTCAGCACAGTACATGGCCTTTGTTGGTTGGTACTTGATAAATGTTAGCTATTTTATTAAGAAAAATTATTCAAAATGTGGGAATACGGTAAAGGAAAGGCAGCATGTCTTTTCAGTATCACAGTGGAACATTGTTTAATTGGTCCACTGAAGGATCACTTAATTATCTAGGGAAATAGACCTTTTTGACTCATCATCTACTATTGATTACAGGCCCCAACTCTGTGAAGTTTTATTTTTGTTCATTAAAGATGTAAATTAGTTCTGAAATATATATTATTCAAGAAAAAAAAAGAACCCCCCACTCCCCAAAACAGAAGTTAAGATTATATTGCCCTAGAGAACACATTAAGCAGTATTGTATCTAACCTAACAATCTTATTGCAATGCTTTCTCCACTGCCTGTAAATCTTTTTCTAATTCTCCTTGGAACCAACTTCACTATTTTGTTGGTTTCCTCAATGAGTTGAATAAGTCTTTGCCATGTCTTCATTCTGTATTTTGAGTTACATATGTAATTTTTGGAAAATTGTACTTTAATAGTTGCACTATTATTTCTTTTTTTTTCCCCTGCTGAATCTGAAAGTGGTTTTTCACTCTCAATTTAATACAGCTCTTATTTACAGAATTCCTGCTTCTCTGGGGTAGGAGGATGCAAAGCTGCAATATGGGGAGGGGCGGAGGAGAGGAGAGACTAAGAAGCATTGTAAGGTGTTTCCAGTGATGTCCAGACTTGCATACTAACCACTGGAGTTTCAAGGATTGCAGCCTTGACAGCCAGAAGCTTTATAAAGGCTTTTCCTGGGTCCTGTGTTAATTCAAGATCCTGATCATGTGACTAGAAAAGCTTATTGATGTCTACCAAAGACAACATCCTGAAAAGAAAAAATAGTTGAAGCGCCACATCTTGCTGGAAACACCTACTTATCAATAATCAGTTATTATATGGATTATTGAGGGCAACACGTCTTCATAGCTGCTGTAGCAGTGGTGGGGGTTGAAGTTTTTACAGACACACCTCAGAGATATTGCCGTTTGGGTTCCAGATCACCACAGTAAAGCCAGCTGTATTCCTTTTGCTGGTGGAGTGTTTTAGCTTCCAGTTGTAAAAAACCCAACCGTTGTGAAGCGCAATAAAGTGAAGCACAATAAAGCGAGGTATAAAGAAAATTCTGGCTACTTCAGTAATCAGAATTTCCTTAACAAATGCCATAAATAGACCATACTGAAATTCCATTTAAATATCACGAGGACTGTTACTAATCTGGAACTTTTTTCCCTTCACTTTTTGCTGTTGGATTGAATGATAATTGTACGTATTTCCTGAGCACGTTGGAGTCTACAGAGAGCACTGTGCATTTTCTTGTTGGGCGAACTGACATTTCAGTAAGTGGCAGGCCTGGGACAGAATCAGGCGTTGGAACACCTAGACCTTGGGTTTCCCCACCGAGGAAAGTTGGCTTGCAGGGTTTGGCTCTTTTCTGGCAGTATTCCCACAACCTTCGACCAAGGCAATAAAAGACTTCAGTCCGGGGTCTGAATCCCGGTTCCCCTTTCTCCCTGTTACTTAATCCCTTTGTAACTTTGTTCCCTTGCCCATACAAATAAGTTGACCACTCGGAGCCCTGCCTTCCTGGAAAGTACATGAAATAATCAAGGTGAAGGATTTAGCGTGGAGCTCGACCCGAGACGGTACTGCTTAAACCACAGCAGTAAATCAGTTCTGGCCTGTGATTTTTCTGGGGGCCCCACGGACACGTCCAGGGGGGGCGAGCAGCCGGAGGGCAATGGAGGGGGCCCCCCGAGTGGCACAGACCCGCCGAGGTCACTCCGCTCCCTCGTCCGGCTTGGGGTGCAGAGCCTGGAGGCAGCTCCACTCTGCGCCCCGCCCCCAGCGGGCCAGGGCGGGGACTCCGTCCCCTGGGAAACGGGACGCGCAGCCCGTCCTGCGCCCGCGCCTCCTCCCGCTGCGCTCGCAGTGCGCTCCGACGCCGCCGGCCCGGCAGCCGCAGTGGGCAGGAGCGGCCGCGCTCACCGCCATCGCCGGCGGAGGTGGGGGCCTCCCGGAGCGCGCGTGCGAGGGGTGTCCTCGCCCACCCGGGGCAGGGCAGGGGCGCGCGCGGAGCCGGCCCCGCCGCGTTTCCCCGGACGTGCCCGATGGCGGCCCAGGTGGCAAGTCGGGGGGCGCGAGGCATCCGCGAAGTCCCGACCCTCCGCCTAAGCCCGGGCGCCAGCCTGGAGGCGGCGGAGGAAGAGGAGGAGGAGGAGGAGGCGGCGGCCGCCAGGAGAGCGCGGACTTTCGCCCAAGACGCGCGGGTGCGCTTCCTCGCCGGTCGCCTGGAGCAGATGCTGGGGCTCCCGCCGGAGAAATGGAGCCAGTACTTGGAAAGCGAGGACAACCGGCAGGTGCTGGGGGACTTTCTGGAGAACCCGAGCCCCGCTTGCCTTGTGTTCAGCGTCGCCGCCGCGGGGAGACTGGCGGCCTCCAGGGAGGTAAGGAGTGAGCGGCGAGGGGACCCGCACGCACGTGATGGACACTCCGGCGGGGACAGGCCAGTTGCGCCTCCTCGGGGTAGTGGGTGAGGGACCTCCGCGGGGCACGCACTCGGGCGCTTTAAAAAGCGCTCTTTGAAGTCTGCCCCGGAGTGGGCAGAATCCCCCACGTGCGCCCACCCCGCAGTCAGGCTGCTGCGCGTGGTTTGCGCAAAGGTCAGCCTTCTAGCTTGCTGGATCCGGTAAAGCTGGAGCCGGTAAAGCTGGAGCCGGTAAAGCTGGAGCCGGTAAAGCTGGAGCCGGTAAAGCTGGAGCCGGTAAAGCCGGAGCCGGTAAAGCAGGACGCGCAGAGGTTCCTTCCGCTGCCTGGGCGTCAGACGCAAGGTGGGTTCTGTGCCAGACCACTGCCCTTTCAGTCGCTTTTGCGTCCCTTTGGAGCCATATCCATAAAAAAGGTGTATTTGGCAGAGCCCACATAGCTTGTCGCGTACTGCGTCTGCCTCCCTGTTAACCACACTTCATCCCAGCGAAAACTAGTCCTCAAAAAACAAGAGCCGGGGTAATCTGTGCAACACGGTGTTTCCAGCCTTTGTGGTGGGCAGTGCTTTCTTCCCTCCTTCCCTCCCTTCCTCTTTTCTCTTCTCCTTTTTAAAAATGTAGACTGCTTGTCGCCTTGAAGGTTAATGTGTCACCCGTAAGTACAGCCCTGGCATTTAGCATTTTTCAAGTGTGAAAAGTTGGGAGCAAGATTTACAATCTTTGGGTCGTGCAGTGTCTCAGGAATGTAAAGCGTTACTGTCATCATTCGATGTGGTCGTTATAATAGTTGGGAAGTAAGATCCCAGAGAAGAAAGAGAATAACAGGAGCTTGCCTTCGGGTTTTGTGAGTTTTGAAATGTTTTTGTTTCGCTACTTTCTTAATTGTAACTAATTAAATAAAAAAAAATGTCAGTAGACAGGAGATAGAACACTTAACTTTAGTAGATACCGGGTTTTGTTCCTCCTGCTAGCAGCCCGGCCACAAGTTAGATACAGCAAATCCTACTTGTTAAACGGAAACTACGTCGTGGACTTAAACTAATAACCTTGTTCTTGTTTCAGATTCCAAAAGATGCAAAACGTAAGCTTGTTTATATTGCCAAGACGGTTACTGAAAGGATTGGAATAAATGATTTCTCTCAAACGGTTTTATTTGGAGAGTTACCCACCTCATCTCTTGGACATGTAACTGCCTTCCTAGACGAGGTACCGGTCTATCTTTAATATTTGAATCTTTCATTTATCTCTATGATACTTGGAGTTCCTTGGGACAATGCCCTATTTTATTTTTCTCCTCCAGGAAGGGAGCTATTATCATAGATAACTATAATTTAATATGAACTAGATATGACAGACAGGGAGGAACCTAGCAAGAGGCCCATTTGATCCAAGTTCTCTCTGTGTCCCTTTGTTAAAGTTGGCCAGCAAACATTTATTTAGCAAACACTTGCTTTTATATCTCCATGTGAATTGCTTTCCTACCCTTTGAAGCCCCCCCCAATCCCTCCCCTTCTTCTTAGCTCAAGATGACATATAAACCTTACTTGCCCTGTCTGTCCTGGAGTCTCATAATCTTATGGAAACCCTGTATGTACATAGGCAGTAACTATAGTCATCTCCCCATTAATCTGTCTCTTTTTTTAGAAAAAAAAGTTTATTGGGGTGATAATGACAACTGTCTAGTTTTTAAAAAGAATGTAGAAGCCAGGTGAATGGAGCTTGATAGCATTTAGACTGTTCCTGAAATGAGCTGAGACTTTCTGATGCTAATATTCAACAGGTGGTAATTTGTAGGATCTTTTTCCTCTTTCTAAACAATGGAAGTAAATAAAAAGCTTGAATTGAATAGACTCTTGTACTTAAGCTGTGAATTTTAAACTTCACATTCAGAGTAGAAACAAACTGACACTTTGGAAAGGGTTTTGAAAAATCAGTTTTTCAGATTCCTGTTAGTTTCTAATAGCTTGGAGCGAAAGTAATTGAGGTTTTTGCATTTATTTTTAACCTTTTAAACCTCAATTACTTTCGCACCAGTCTAATAAGTGTCCCTCATGACAGATAGTGGGAAAAAGTAATGGAAATAAAGTTGCCCTGAAATGGTTGCCCTGAAAGTCCTCTTTTTTTCCCCTTAAATCAGAGAAATGCTTCCTAAACCAATGCTCCTGGCACTTTTATGTGCATGAGTACCTCCTGGGGATTTTGTTAAAGGCAGGCTAATTCAGTAGGTCTGGAGTGGGGTTGATAGCATTTCTAACCTGACAGCTGAAGCTGTTTGTTCAAGGACCAGCTTTGAAGAACAGCATACTAAACGACCAGCTTCCGTGGAAACAGAGCAGTAGTTTTCAAACTTTGATGAACCTTAGAACCACCTGAGGAACTTTGTAACCTACCCATGCGACACCTCAAATTCAATCAATGTCTGTAGAGTCTGGTGGGAGCCAGGGGGCAGTAGTTGTTCAAGATCCCGAGGTGATTCTCCTGTGCCCCAAACTTTGGGAACCGCTGGGTTACATATCAGCAAATCAGATAACCTTAATCAATGCAGTCCTGACAAGGCCGAAACTTACAGTAGGAATAATTGCCAACATATTTGTTACTAATGATCTGCCAATCTTTCACTTCTATTTCCTAGGTCTCTTTTGCCGTCTTTTTGAAAGGAGATATTTTCTTGCTGTCTTTGAGTTCTCACTCCCAACTTCAGTACCTTACCTCAGTTTTCCTCCCTTCCTGTGAAATGTACTTGGTTTTCACTGATTTTAGAAGACACTAAGAAGAGAGTTTTCTATCTTCTATACCTGGAATAGTTTGGGGTATATTGCAGGTGTTTAAGAAATTTTTATTGTACTGAATCTGATGAAAGGATTTCACATGAAATATGAGTGACTTTTGGCCATTCACATCCAGACTGCCATGAGCTGGGTGTGGAAGGGCAAGGCTGCACTCATCATGGGTGTTCTTGCTCTACCATCTGTGTCTGGCAACGGAAGGTACAGAACTCCAGTTCCTTTGACCTTTCTCTGAATTTATCTCAATCTCAATGCATATCACTATGAAAAAAGGTTTAAATGAAAAAGAATAAGCTATTAATGAGTACATTAATAGAAGGTATAAAACCTCCAGAACCTCGGGAATGTAAGTGTTTTGGAAGATTCTCACTTAATTATGCTCTAGGATATAAATATTGGGAAGGAAAAACAAAGTGAAGATATCATCCTTATGATGCCACTTGGGTTTATTTATGGGCAAGGTTTAAATTCGGTGTGAATGAGGCCTTAAGGCCTGGCTATAGATTTTTAGGGTAAAGTTTCCAAGGATTGCCTTTGCTTAATATTCATTACAGCTCACAGAACAGGCTGATTGACAATGGTTTATGATAATATGCAAGGTACTCCCAAACTTCGCTCTCTAGCCAAGTTTGGAGATCCACCTTGGAGACTTGGATCTCCACCTGCCTTCCTGCCATTCTCACTTGATGTGTAATAGACATCTTGTCCAAAGTTGAACTGATCTTCCCCAACCTGCGTTACTTGTAGTTCTCCCCAGAACTGTGGATGTCAACTCCATCCTTCTAGTAGCTCAAGCCAGAAAACTTCCGAGTCAGCTGGAACATGCAGGAAATCATGCAAATTCAACCTTCAAAATATATCCAGAATCAGTGCCCTTCTCCTTCCACTGCTGCCCCTCAGGTCCAGTTCACCATTATCTCTCTCCTGTGTTACTGCTTTAGTCTCCTTATTGGTCTTCCTGCTTCTATGTGCATCTAGAGCCCATTCCCAACACAGCCGCTGGAGTGATCTTTGTTGAAACATGGGCCAGAACATGTCAGTTCTCTGCTCAGACCCTGCACTGGCTCTCCTTTCACTCCAAATGAGGGCGCAGGTGCATATAGTGGTCTAGACTCTGCACTGTTGCTTACTGAGAATAAGCAGTATCAGCATTACCTGGACACTTCTTAGCACTACAGAATCTCAGGCCCCACCCCCAAGTTACTGCATCAGGACCTTCAGATGATTCTTATGCTTGTTCAAGGGTGTGAAAGCACTGGTGATCTGCCCTCCTCCTCATCTCTCCCAGTTTATCTCACTTGCTAACTCATGGCCTCTTGCTGGCCCATTGCTTCAGGCACACTGCTACTCCAGGTTCTTTGCTATTTCTTTATCTCCCCCAGAATCCACTCAGCCAATCCCTTTATATTTGTCAAGTCCTTTTGCTCAAATATCTCTGTTCAGTGAAGTCTCCGGAAGAGCAGGGATAGTTGAGGGCAAGGATCAAAGTCAGGCAAGTGAGGCACCTACTGGAGGAGTAAAATTCATGGCGGGGTGGGTAGAACAAAAACAACTCAGTAATCAAGATAAATAATGTTTAAATGCAATATTTACAATCAAAATTAATGCAACAAAACCCAACACTTTCCATAAAAATAGGATCATCAACAGTGCCATGCCAAGTCATCTTGGAGTTTGAGTCAAAAAGAAAAGTCGGTAATACCAATCCTATCTTTATTGAAAAACTGTTGATAATTTTGTTCACTGTGAATCTTTTTTGCATTCATTTTGACTTTAAACCATTTTAGACTATTGTTCATCTTGATTACTGAGTGTTTTTGGTGCCCTCTTATATTTTTCCCCCAAGACGAGTGCCTCACTTGCTTTTACACTCGTCCAAGCCCTGAATCTTTGTTCTGCTCACTGACGTGTCCTAAACACCTAAGGCATTGCCTGACATAGTAGGAGCTCAGTAAAGACTTGTTAAATGAATGGAGGGTAAATAAGGGCTAATTGATATGCTGTTCTTAGAAGAGACAAAGTACTGAAACTACAAGATATTTAGACAAAAAGCATTTGGTGTGTAATCTCTGCTATCTCCATTTGATTTTTGTGTATGATATTTACATGAACAGAACATGGGGAATTTTATGCTAATAAGCTCATGGTGGTTATTTGTTCATTTAATTCACATTTATTAAGTACCTACTTGGTGCTAGTGACCGGACAGACCTGGCAATTAGTGATGCAGTTTTTGCCCTCAGAAGGCGTGCAGTCTAGTTACGGAGGCAGACAGCTACGCCAATGGAGTTAGGACATAGTAGGCAGGACTAGCATAGGGGTTTCAGCAGCGAGCCTGCCGGCGTCTTCCCACATCTGGAGGGTTGGCAGGGAAGGTGGAAGTCTTGAATAGGATTATCATAGGTCTCGGGTTACCTAGGGCATTTTTGATTTGCACCTGTTACAGATCAGTTATTAGTTATTAGAGCTAGTAATTTTTAGTGTTCCTTCTGGCTGTCAAAAGCATCCACAGTCGTGTGGTAAATTATTTGGACCCCATAGAGCTGAAGGACACGGAGGAGATAGCTAGGTGTAGAAGATGGAGGAAGGGCATTCTGACCAGAGGGAGAAGCACTGCAAAGGAACAGAGGTGAGGAAATGCGGGTTCATTTTTTAAAAAGAAGTAAACTAATGTAACTAGATTGGGGCACCAGAGCTGGCGGATGGGAAGAAACAAGGCTGGAGTGGCTGATTAGAAAATAAATAGCCAAGTAACTTTTTCAGATGGTTGCCAGCAAACCCAAATTCTTGTATTTATTGGAAGATGATAGTTGTCATGCATGGTCTATGAAGGTTTTTATCAGGGCAGGCTTAATTTGGAAGTTTTGGAGTCAAAAGGGGCGTCAGCAGTCAGTTATGACTTGCATTCCAAGATAATCAACTTCTGACTTTCTGGGTGATTTGTACATTAACAAGAAAAACATTGAGTGCAATGATTGGTGAATTGGTGACTCAGTTGAGGCATAAGGGAGAGACTGTTACTGATGTACTAACTGGATAGAAAAGTGTTGAGGGAATTTTCTAGTGTTGGGTTCTTAAATGGGAGAGGGTAAGGAAAGGGGGATAGACCCAGTGTTTGAATTGAAGGTGGGGAAAGTCATTTGTGACTTCAGATTTTTTTTTTTTCATTTAAAAGATTTCACTTACTGTATATTCAGTGCTGAATAGATTTTGGAATCCGACTCAGATATACAAGGATTAACAGTAATTCATGCTGATGTGCTGCGGCCTCTCACACGTCTCTCTTCCAGCTTTGATCTCTCTCTGAATGCTGAGATTAGACATCCCTCTTCGTTCTGGACATGGCCACTTGATGTGTAATGGACATCTCAAATCTATCATGTCCAAAACTAAACTCCCGATCTGCCCCTAGACGTTGTGTGTCCCCATATGTTATTATTAGTAACTGTGTTATGTAATTATATTTAGCAACAGTATTTAAAATGTCACGTAGTTATTTCTTTAATTGTGTATTATATTGATCCAGATCCTGATAGAAACAATAACTGTGAAAGCTTATCAAGTCAGAAAGGAAGGATGATTTGGTTTGTGTAGTCAGTGTCTGGGCCATATCTTTGGACATCGCAATTCAAGAAGTCTGGGAGAGCCCAGGCTTCTGTGTTTTGTAAGTGTTTCTCGGATAATAGTCTCTACTGATTTGAGAAGCACTGTAAAAAGAAACTCCCCAGTTTAAAAAAGATTAAAAGAAAGAAGGTAAGAGTACCACAGCAAAGGTACCATAACTCTTTTATCTATAGTTGTACACTCTTTGTAAACACGTTCAAATTATTTTGATTCACAGAGAAAGTTTGGGATTTTCTTTTTCTTTCCTTTCTCTTTCTTTCTTTTTTTCTTCCTTTCCTCTCCTCTCCTCTCCTCTCCTCTCCTCTCCTCTCCTCTCCTCTCCTCTCCTCTCCTCTCCTCTCCTCTCCTCCCCTCCCCTCCCCTCCCCTCCCCTCCCCTCCCCTCCCCTCCCCTCCCCTTCCCTTCCTTTTCCCTTCTCTTCCCTTCCCTTCCCTTTCCTTCTTTCTTTCTGGTTTTCTTTTTCTTTCCTTCCTTCCTTCCTTTCATAATCCAAGCATTTATTTATTTTTTTAAACTTTTTTATTTTTCAGTTACAATTGATATTCAATATTATATTAATTTCAGGTATACAACATAGTATTAGACATTTATATAACTTACAAAGTGATCTTCCCAATAAGTCTGGTACCAATTTACCCATATGACACCACAGTTATTTCAATGTTTTTGACTGTATTCTCTATGCTGTACTTTACATCCCCGTGACTGTTTTGTAACTGCCAATTTTTATTTTTAATCCCTTCACCTTTTTCACCCTGTCCCCCAACTCCCATCCCACCTGGCAAACATCAATTTGTTCTCTGTATCTATGAGTCTGTTTCTGTTTTGTTTGTTCACTGATTTTGTTTTTATTGTTCATTGTTATTTGTTGAGTTTTTTATTGATAGCCATTCTGACAGATGTGAGGTGATATCTCATTGGGTTTTAATTTGCATTTCTCTGATGATTAGTGATTAGTTGAGCATCGTTTCATGTCTATTGGCCATCTATAAGTTCTCTGTGAAGAAAATATCTATTCAGGTCCTCTGCCCCCGCCTTTTTAAATTTTTATTTATTTTCAGTATGTTTTTCCAGGATCCATCAGCTCCAAGTCAAGTAGTTGTTTCAATCTAGTTGTGGAGGGTGCAGCTCACAGTGCCCCATGCGGGGATTGAACCGGCTCATGGTGTTACGAGCATCATGCACTAATCAACTGAACTAACCAATCACCCTGCCTCTGCCCATTTTTAAATTGGATTGTTTGTCTTTTTGGTGTTAAGTTGCAGGTGTTCCTTATATATTTTATATATTAACCCCTTATTGTATGTATCATTGGCGAATATCTTCTCCCATTTAGTAGGTTGTCTTTTTGTTTTATTGATGGTTTTCTTTGCTACGCAAAAACTTTTTAGTTTGATATAGCCACATTTGTTTATTTTGTCTTTTATTTCTCTTGCCCAAGGAGACATATCTAAAAATATCACTAAGAACAATGTCAGCGTTTGCTGCCTATGTTTTCTTCTAGAGGTTTTATGGTTTCAGGTCTTACATTTAACTCTTTAATCAATTTTGAGTTTATTCTTGTATATGGTGTAAGAAAGTGGTCTAGTTTCATTTTTTTGTGTGTGTATCTGTCCAGTTTTCCCAACACCATTTATTGAGGAGACTGTCTTTACCCTGTTGTATATTCTTGCCTCCTCTGTCATAGAGTAATTGACCATATAGGTGAGGGTTTATTTCTTGGCTCTCTTTTTTGTTTCATTGATCTATGTCTCTGTTTTTCCGCCAGTGCCATGCTATTTTGATTATTATAGGCTTGTGGTATAATTTGATATCAGATAGCATGATACCTCTAACTTGGTACTTCTTTCTCAAGATTGCTGTGACTATTCGGGGTCTTTTGTGGTTCTATAGGAGTATTTGTTCTAGTTCTGTGAAAAATGCCATTAGTATTTTGATAGGGGTTGCATTGAATTTTTAGATTGCTTTGGGTAATATGAACATTTTAACTGTGCTAATTATTTGTATCCTTGGGCATGGTATATGCTTGTATTTATTTGTATCTTGTTCAGTTTCTTTCTTCAATGTCTTACAATTTGGGGGGTATAGGGTTTTTTTTTTTTTTACCTCCTATGTTAAATTTATTCCTAAGTATTTTATTTTTGATGCAATTGTAAATGAGATTGCTATCTTAATTTTTCCTTCTGATAGTTTTTTATTGGTGTGTAAATATGCAACTGATTTCTGAATATTAATGTTGTATCCTGCTCCATTACTGAATTCATTTATCAGTTCAAATAGGGTTTTGTTTTTTGTTTGTTTTCTTTTTTGGTGGACTGACTCTGGGATTTTCTATAGTATGATGTAGTATCATGTCACCTGCAAATAATGATAGTTTTACTTCTTCCCAATTTGGATGTCTTTTATTTATTTTTTTTGTCTGATTGCTATGGCTAGTATTTCCAATACTATGTTGAATAAAAGTGGTGAAAGTGGACATCCTTGTCTTTTTCCTGATCTTAAAGAAAATGCTTTTAGCTTTTCCCCATTGAGTATGACGTTAGCTGTGGGTTTGTCATATATGACCTTTATTATGTTGAAATATGTTCCCTCTATTACTGCTTTGCTAAGAGTTTTTATCATAAATGGGTGTTGGATTTTGCCAAAGACTTTTTCTGCATTTGTTGCTATGATCATATGATTTTATCTTTCATTTTGTTTATGTGGGGTTATCACATTCATTGATTTGTGGTTGTTGAACCAACCTTGCATCCCAGGAATAAATCCCGCTTGCTCATGGTACATGATCTTTTTACTGTATTGCTGAATTCAGTTTGCTATTTTGTTGAGGATTTTTGCACCTATGTTCATCAGGCATATGGCCTATAATTTTCTTTCTTTCTCACCTGTGAAGCTATCTGGTCCAGGACTTTTATTTGTTGGAAGTTTTTTGATTACTGATTCGATTTCATTAGTAATAATCAATCTGTTCAGATTCTTCTGTTTTCTTCTTGATTTAATCTTGGAAGATTGTATTTTTCTAGGAATTTATCATTGTCTTCCACATTGTCCAATTTGTTGGCGTATAATTGTTCATAGTATTTTCTTATCATCTTTTTATTCCTGTGGTGTCAGTTCTTACTTCTCTTTTATTTCTGATTTTATTTATTTGGGTCCTCTCTCTTTTTTTCTTGATTAATCTGGTTAAAGGTTTATTAGTTTTGTTTATCTTTTCAAAGAACCAGCTCTTGGTTTCATCTTTTGTATTTTTTTTAGACTCTATTTTGTTTATTTCCACTCTGATCTTTATTATTTCCTTCCTTCTACTCACTTTGAGCTTTGTTTGCTGTTCTTTTTCTAGTTCCTTTAGGTGTAAGTAAGATTAGATTGTTTATTTGAGATTTTTCTTGTTTCTTGAGGTAGGCTTGTATTGCTATGAATTTCCCTCTTAGGACTGCTTTCACTGTGTCTCATAGATTTTGGATCATTGTGTTATTGTTTTCATTTGTCTTTTGATTTCTTCCTTGACCTCACTGTTAACCCATTTGTTGTTTAGTAGCATGTTATTTAATCTCCATGTGTTTGTGCGTTTTTCAGTTTTTTTCTTGTAATTGATTTCTAGTTTCATACCATTGTGGTTGGAGAAGATGCTTTATATGACAGTCTTTTTAAATTTATTGAGACTTGTTTTGTGGCATAACATGTAGTCTATCTTGGGAAATGTTCTGTGTGCACTTGGGAAGAATGTATATTCTTCTGCTTTATAGTTATTACAATATTATTGACTATATTTCCTATGCTATACTTTACATCCCCATGACTACTTTGTAATTACTAATTTGCACATCTTAATCCCTTCCCCTTTTTCACATTCATTGATTTGTGGTTGTTGAACCAACCTTGCATCCCAGGAATGTTGTTCTCTCCAACACCCCTCCCACCTGGCAACCATCAAAATGTTATCTGTATCTATGAGTTTTTTTTCTGTTTTGTTATTTTGTTTTTCAGATTCCACATATAAGTGAAGTCCTATGGTATTTGTCTTTGTCTACCTCATTTCACTTAGCAAAATACCTTTAGGCCTATCCATGTTGTTGCAGATGGCAAGATTTCATTTTTTTTTTGTGGCCGAGCAATATTCCATTGTATGTATGTACCTCTTTATCTATTTGTCTATCAATGGACACTTAGGTTGCTTCCATATCTTGGCTATTTTAAATAAGGCTGCAGTTAACATATGGATGCAAATATCTTTTCAAAGTAGTGTTTTGGGTATCTTCAGATAAATACTCAGAAGTGGAATTGCTGGGTGCTTCTTTCTCTCTTGGTATAGCCTTTGTTTTAAAGACTATTTTATCTGATATAAGTTTTGCTACTCCAGGTTTTTTTTGTTTTCATGAAATATCTTTTTCCATCCCTTTACTTTAGTCTCTCTGTGTCTTTTGATCTGAAATGGGTCTTCTGTAGGCAGCATACACATGGTTCTTGTTTTCTTATCCATTCAGCCACCCTGTGTCTTTTGGTTGGAACATTTAATCTACCTACATGTAGTGTAATTATTGATAGGTGTATAGGTAGTTATTGCTATTTTATTATTTATATTTTTGACCTTTTTTTCTTCTTCTTCTTCTTCTTAATGAAGTCCCTTCAACATTTCTTGTAATACTGGTTTGGTGATGATGAACTCCTTTAGCTTTTTCTTATCTGGGAAGCACTTTTTCTTTCTTTCTAATTTATAGACTTGCTGGGTAGAGTAATCTTAGATGTACTACACTTGATCTTAGCCAAAAGGCCGAGAAGCGATTAATCTTAGATGTAGGTCATTGCTTTTCATCACTTTGAATATTTCATGCCAATTCTGTTGGTTTGCAGAGTTTCTGTTGAGAAATCAGCTGACAGTCTTATGGGAGCTCTCTTGTAGGTAATTAACTGCTTTAGTTTTGCTGCTTTTAAAATTCTGTTTGTCTTTAACCTTTGGCATTTTAATTATGATGTGTCTTGATGTGGGCCTCTTTGGGTTCATCTTGTTTGGGATTCTGCACTTCCTGGACCTATATGTCTATTTCCTTTGCCAGGTTAGGGACGTTTTTCATCATTGTTTCTTCAGATAAGTTTTCAATCCCTTGCTTTCTCTCTTCTTCCTGGTACTCCTATGATGCAAACGTTGTTACACTTGATGTTGTCCCAGAAGCCCCTTATACTATCATTTTAAATAAATTTTTTTCTGTTCTAATTGAGTATTTTCTGCTACCTTATCTTCCAAATCACTGACTTGATCCTCTGCTTCATCTAATCTAATGTTAATTACATGTAATATATTATTTATTTTAGTTATTGTATTCATTTCAGACTGGTTCTTTTTTTATCATTTCTGTTTGTGTAAGTTCGCACTATAATCATCTATTCTTCCCCTAAGTTCATTGAGTATCCTTATAATCAGTATTTTGACTTCTGTACCTGATAGATTGTTTGCCTCCATTTTGTTTAGTTATTTTTCTGGGTTTTTGTCCTGCTCATTTATTTGGGCTATGTTTCTTTGTGTCCTCATTTTGGCTGTCTCACTGTGTTGTTTCTACATATTAGGTAGATCTGCTACATCTCCCAGTCTTGGCAGGGTGGCCTTGTGTAGTAGGTGTCATGTGGGGCCAGTGGTGCAATCTTCCTTGTCCCCTAAGGCATATCCCTTGTGTGGGTTGTGTGTGCCTGTCTATTGTATTTGAGGTTTGATTGTTGTTGGCACATTAGTGGGTGGGATCGACCCTCAGTTGGACTGGCTGTGAGCACTAGCGTTGACTACAGCAGATGAGCTGTTTTGTGGGTGCTGACCCCAAGGAGTATAATTTGTTGTAGCAGGGCTCTGGTGCCTGCTGAGTCCATCTTTTGGTTGTGTTGTTTGTGGAGCTAATTGGTTAGTGCTCTGTGGTCTGAAGCCCACCACTGTGTGTGTGGGTTCTGGGGCCTCTTGGGAGGGGCTCTGTTGTAGGCCGTGGTCATCTGCTGTCTGTACCCATCAAGAAGCAACCTGATAGGAGATACAAAATTGTCTGTGGTTGGTATCTGCCTGTGCTCAGCTTGGAAGTTGCCTGGGAGAGGCTGTGCTGCAAATTGAGGTTGGCTGCTAGTAATGCCAGTCTGGGTGCTGCTTCGCAAGAAGTAAGGGCAAGCAGAGGCCAGCCACTGCTTGTTTGACATTTGTGGACCTTTCAGAGATTTTAGGGAAGTCCACAGCCTGGGTCAAGGCCACCTGCTTGTAAGGAACCGCTGCTGAAAGAGTTTTAGGTCTGTGCACAAGTTGTGTGGGGCGAGTTTGATGGAAACTCAGATTTGGCACCCAGTATGCCTGCAGGCGAGTTTGGAGGAGAGCTCAACAGAAGAATAATGGTGCCTGTCAGCACTTTAATCCAAGAGAGAGCTGCCCCTCCAGCCCCTGCCCTGAGGCCATACACTTCCGTTCCTCCCTGTATGCCCCTGGCACTTTTTAAACTGCTGCCCCAGCATTGGACTTCAGAGCAAGTGAGCTCATCAGAGAGTAAGACTGTGCACAAGCCCTTTAAGAGGAATGCCTGGGACTGCAGCAGCCCTCCATCTCACCTGGATAGAATCTCTGCTGACTTCTACAGCCAGATGTTGTGGGGACTCCTCTTTCTGGCACTGATGGTCCAGGCTTGGGAGCCCAGTGTAGGTGGGACCTCTTGCTCCTCATTGGAGACCTTCTGCTGGGATATCCCTCCCAATTCTCAACCACTAACATCTTTTATGTTTCTGCCCTTCCTACCAGTCTCCTTGGGGCTTCCTCTTTCTATCCTTAGTTATGCGAGTTCTATTCAGCCAGTCTTTAGGTGATTCTTAAGGGTGCTTGTCATATAATTTAGTTGTTATTTTGATGTGGTCAGGGGAGGAGGCAATCACAGCATTTACCTACACCGTGATCTTATAGGTTTTTCTTATAAATTGCAAAAACTAGACAAAAAAATTCCCAACTAAATCAAAACAAAACCCCCAATTAGTTGAATTACTTTGTATATAGTTTAACTAGATTTATTATCATTAAAAAGCACATCCCAGGTCTGCTTGTTTTAAATGATGTTTATAGAGATACTCTAGCTGTGCAGAGCATGTGGCATGTAGTTTTATCCATAGCTTATGACACAGATATTTAATTTTAAAGGAAGTTGGCCTCGTCACAGAATAGTAAATAGAGTACAAGTTTGAAAAAGTACCCAGTAAATTAGAAATATTGAATAACCAGAATTTCCCTCACACCTTTTTTATAGAAAAAGCTGTTGATATCAAGGATTTAATATAGAAAGCAGTTTTCCAGTTGGTCACAGCATGTCCAGCCCAACAAGCCTTACTTCTTCAGTCTGGTTTCCAAAGCTCTTCATGACCATACTGTCTTTCTTGTAGCTATTCATTTTAGAGTTCTGGCTCTAATGTCAGGCAGGCCAGACTAGCACTTTGCCAGCAGCCCTACTTCTGGAGCCCTCAGATTTTCCTATATCAGTGTTCAGTTTTCTAGAATGCCTGCCCTGACCTTTCATATCTTAAAGATTTCAACCAAGCAGTAACTTTCCTGGCAAGTCTCACCTAAACCAGGTGTTTCTACTGTGATTTCATATTCCATCCTGAACGTGCCTCTAATTATGGCAGTTCTTACATGGAGGGACCTAAACCACTAAGCTCAAGGAAGGCAGAGACTGTTTCTTACTAATTCATCTCTGTATTCCTAGCTTGACATGTAGGAACAATGTAATAATAAAACAGTCTTTGGAAAGGCGTGTTCCAACACTATTAGAAAACCAAAGTGAATTTTCAGTTTGTTTTTAACTATAGTATAGGATTGTGTTGTCAAAATAAACTTTTAAAAGGTGGGATAACTTTTCTGAGCATTTTCTAATGAATAGAAATTATGCAATATAATGCTGGTAAACTGGACAGATTATATCAGAAAAATGAAAAATATTTAAAATTGGTAGATATTGGAAAGGGGTGGGAAAGCAAGAAGAGGCAATTTCAATTTAACTCAACAAACTCTTATCAATTACTTAATATATACTGGGCTCTGAGAATAAAAAAATTTTGAGGGTTTTCACATGTACCCAATTTAATGGTGGAAGGAGTCCCAAAAAGGCCCATATGAGTAAATAAACATCTTTCTGATTATCAAACTTTAATCCACTGGGATACCACTCAGAGCTTGAGAAGATTAATTTACTCTTTCCTCCATGTGATTCAAAAATATTTTTTTCATTAATATGCCTGTCAATGTGCTCAGTTTGCATTAAGAAAGCAGTTTACTTACTTGACATGATTTTGCTTATTTCATACAGTGTTTGAGTTACTGAAAACCTCCACAAATGTTTGATAAATCAGTAAATGAACAAGCAGTAAATTATTTCCTCTTTGAAAGAATTTGTCTCATTGATTGAGTCTAAATGGGTCACTGATTTTTGTCGTCTTTGTAGATTTGATATCATAAGAGTGTATTTATGAAATTGAGTGGTTTTGTTTCCAATTTTGTGTGACGGGAAAGTCTTTGAAGGACCACATTGTCTGTAAATTAATTTAACTGCTTTTAAAAATGTTTCTCTTTCTAGATTTTAGTGCCAATTCTTTCAAATAGGAGCAACCATAAATCCTGGTCCTGTTTTATTTCACAAGACATGGAACGTCACATAGAAGTGATGAAAACTAAAATACATGTTTTTAGGGGTAAAATGTTGAGAAGAACTCTTCTGCCAATTCCTACTATTGCAGGAAAAATTGTCTTGGATCAGAAATATCCAGAGAGCAAGTACGTAATTGTATCGTATAAAGGATATTAAAGTGGAGAACCAGCATACCCATTTAATATCATACCCTCAGCAAGCAAACTGTTAGCAAAATAGAGAATTATTATAACTACATGTTTTTAAAATTAATGCCAAAGCACCATGTGTCTGATTTCCTTTCAAAGTATACTTTTTGAAAGCAACCTACAAAAAAAGCAAGCTGTAACAATTGCCATGATATCAACAATACTCTTTTAGTAAAATGGTTTTTGATGATATGCTAATTCTTTGTTTAACAATGTTTTTTAATGTTAGAGATATGCCAATGATAATAACAAGTTCACAACTCAATGAAGCCATAAAAATATAATATTAAATCTGATTTTGAAGTATTTATATTTAGAAAAGTAGTTCCTGGATACATAAAGTACCCCTTAAAACCTACATTTTGTCTTTATTTGGATGAAATGATTTGTTTTTGAATTATTTTATCAAATCCTTTTAATGTTTGTAGGCTAGAGCCAAATGAAAGGACAATACTCCATGCAATTGAATCAGTGGTTATTAAATGGTCATATCAAATCCAAGAAATTGTAGAAAAAGATTCAGTGCAGCCTTTGCTGAATGGTCTTTACTCAAATCCTCAAACTGAATTGGATTTCTGGACGATGAGGAGAGAGAATCTATCATGCATTTATGATCAAGTAAGTAGATAGCCCTAGAAATTGCTTGTAAATTGAATTAACAAAGACATTTATAGAACTTGGTCTCTAGAGCAGTAATTTACAATAACTCTAAAGATTTAAAATACTGCCTTTGAATGACTTAACAGTTTGCTTATTCCAAAGTGCTGTATGGTATGCACTTTAAAAACTAATGGGGATTAAAAGTAGTTTTGCCTTCTTGAGAATATTTTGACAGCATTTGAGATAATTGGAAATACTTTATGGCATAGAAAAAAGAGTGGTTCCCTAGGGAAACACTAGAGATTATAAGATTTAATTAATTTAGTCCATTCAACTGATTTGGGAAAGAATAAGGTCTTGGTTAGTGGAGAGATATAGCTTGGGGAGAGCTATCTTTGGTTCCTCTGCTGGGTACTTGGCTTACACGTTAGTCAGTTTAATGTTCTAAAAACTAAGACATTTATTCATAGGTTCACATGTCTCTCAGAGATTTACTGAAACAGAGTAAGAAATTTTATATGAAAATTTTAATATTTCACATATGTACTAATATGTAAATTGACAAACTGTTTAAAAATTCAAATTAAGAAAATTATGGATGCAAAATAAAATACAAGCTTAAGGAATAAAAAGTCACTTTAAAATTACTTTCAATTTGAAACCAAATATATCTTTGAGGGTTAAACGCCATGTATAGTGTGTGAGTGGAATATAATTTAAATATTTTATTACAGAATGTTTTTATTTAGTAATTAATCTAGCTTACATTTTTGATCTTTTTAAAAAAACTTTAGCTTCGGGCTCCAATCATCCTGAAAATGGTTAAGATCCTGAAAACTAAACAAAGCAGCTATTTCCCAACTTTGAAGGACCTTGTCATGGCTGTGAAAAATGGTAAGACTCTTGTTCTTTAGCCCGATCTCAGGGTCCCTCATGGCCTGGGCCCTGCCGGCCTGTTCAGCCTCAGCGACTTTTCTACTGTTAGCCTGTTCACGAAATGATTACATGTGGCTCTGCTAATGAGGAATTCATCTTAATCATCTGCACTTTACTCTCCAGCTCTATGAAACTATTTTTAGGGTCTTTAGTAGGTACCTACCAAAGTGACTTCAGATTGAAGTTTTGATGAGAGTGTATTATGGAGGGGAAGGACATTAGGTATTCAGCAACAGGTGAATGAAACCCTAGCACCGAGGTTTTCTAATCAACAGTGGGGTAACAATTAGTTCAGTTATTCACCAGTAGAAGCTCTAAATGTGTTTCACATCCACCACTTATTTAGCTAATAAGAAATCAAAGTCATCATCAAAGTTTTGGTGAAGATTAAACATACAGAGAGGAAGGCATGTGTGATGAATTTTGAACAGGTAATACATGCACGTTGTTAAAAACCAGAAATTATCAAAAGGTATCCAGTGAAAAGTCTTCTTGTCCTCTCACTATCTATTTGTAGCCCCACCCAGGGGTAATAACCCTCTCCAGTTTCTGGATTTCTGTGTTCATGTTTCTTTAGGCATGTTCAAGCACATATGGATATACAAGATACTGAAGTTTTAAATGATGAAATTGTAAGATAATATGGACATGTAACTTTTATTGTTTGTTTCTAATATTAGAAAAAAAATTAACGTTTTCTTATGTAACACGTGGAAGGTTAGGAAATACTTAAAATCCACTTTGAAAATGTTTTGATATCTCTTTAGGGTTTTCTCCATTGAATTCTGTTTGAAAAGAGGCCCTAAGATGAGGGGGACTATTTGGGCTGGGGGGGTCTGTCAGACCAGGTTTCCTGTCCCAGATCCACTCATTGCCTCCTCTTAAATTTGCCGAGCTTCTGGTTTTCATTGGCCAAACTGGCATAGTAACAGCCTCCTTACAGAACTATTGTGAGGCTTAGAGCGATAGCTCTCATCCTTACCACCACTGACATTTTGGGCAGGATAATTCCGTGTTGTGGGGAACCATCCTATACATTGCAGGATGTTTAGCAGCATCCCTGGCCTCTGCCCACCCCACTCCTATCCTAGTTGTCACAATCAAGAATGTCTGGAGACTAGATTTTCCAGGCTGGAATTCCCACCCGTTCTTGGGAATTTTTTTCGCTTTCCTGTTCCCGAATCCCGAGAAAAGTTGGTCGGGAAATTGGAAAAATCGGCTCCTTGAACCCAGGTGATTGGTACTTAAGTGATCGACTGTCACTTTGTGGAAATGATTCATCGTGGAGAACAGAAAACAAACAGTTTGTATCTCCAGGTTTGGGACTGGGAAAGGGAAAACAATTCCTGAGAACCAGGAAACCCTACTTGAGACATTGCCAAATGCCCCCTGGGGATGGGAGGGACCTCCTCTGGCTGAGAACCACTGGGTTGAAGATACAGTGTACAGAGTACTAGGCACATAGTAAAGTGTGCCCTCAATAAATAGAAGCTGTTCACGTTTTTTCCCGTGTTAGTATAAGATGAACATTTTCTATGGATGAAGTGTCTATAGGACCAGTCCCAGGGGTCCTCAGAGTCTTATGAGCACATGGCCTGACGATTCAGAAGAAAACACTTTCAGCAGAACAAGTGGCCCAAAGCTCAGGAAAAGATCCCCTCAAAGACTTGAGGCCCTGCGGAATCATCAGATGTGCTTATCACACTTTGAAGAGCACTGAACCTATTAGATGCAGTTATTTAATTTTATTAATATTGATAAAAACACACTAACTTCAAAACATGAGCGCACCTGGGGGACAAAAATATTAGCTTGGTGCAAAAGTAATTGTGGTTTAAAAGGTTAAAAGCAATTGCAAAAACTGCAATTACTTTTACACCAACCTAATAGTTCTGGAACCCTCTCTGTCTTCCCAGGTCTTTATTGTTAGGTAGACAGATTAATTGGTTATATGTCAAGTAGAGTAACACAGGTGGGTGTATATCTGACTCTGACAACCCAGGAAAGATTTGGCTGGTGTGCTTTAGTTTAGTTTTGTTTTTCCTAAGAGAAGTCTTTTAGGATAAGCCCTGAAAATAAGAACTTACTTTATTCCCTACCTTCATAAGTAAAGTCAATTTTCAGTTACTCAAAGGTATTTGTAGCCTTAGGAGCAAAATCGAGTCTGATGGAGATCCACTTAGGGTACATTAGAAGGGTGAATTTTAATCAAGAGGAAATTTGGATTAGATTGAGCAGTAATTAATAATAAATTATTTAAATTTTTCTCTCTATATATTATTTTTAAAAAGTATTTTTTATTCTTACCATGTTTAACAATTTTTTAAATTGAGGTAAAATTTATGTAACACAAAAACAACTATTTTAACGTGTGCAGTTGAGTGGCATTTAGTACATTCACAATGTCGTACAACCATTACCTCTATTTAGTTCCAAAGTATTTTCATTCACCCATGCTTAACAATTTCAAAAGTTACATTTTGATTTAAAATATAATAGAAAATTCCCCAGTCATTTCATGACTTACCTCAAAGGACACTGCGGAATGATTAAATTGGGCTACTCCAAGGACCTAAGAGGAATTAATATTCTGGTATTGAAGCTTGTAATCCAAACCATGAAGTGACAGCCACTTCACAGAGACATTTTGTTCCCCCAGTTTCCATGAGGTTGAGTCAATTTCTTTAGACTGTAAGGGTGTCGGCCCGCTGAATCTTCAGTCACCATTTGCCTGTGCTCTGTGAGTAACCATACCGGGACTCTCCCAAATGGTGGTTACAGACAGACAGTGCGTAAAGTCTTCCAAATCTGTCATGTCAGTGGTGGAAAAAGTGATAAAAAAAAGAAACAGACAGCATTTAAGTACAGCTATGGTATTGTTGCCTTGTTCTCTTGAACTTGTAAAGAGAAAAAGAGACACATTACCAGTGGTTTTCTTTCCCTTCAGCTCTCCAAGAAGCCCAAGATGTGGAACTTTACCTGAGGCCGCTGAGGACACACCTTCAGCGTCTCCAGGAGACAGAATTCCCACAGACCTCCATATTAATCGCCCCATTATTTCATACCATCTGTCTGATCTGGAGTCATTCGAAGTTTTATAATACCCCGGCTCGGGTTATAGTTTTATTGCAAGAGTTTTGTAATCTCTTCATTGACCAGGTATGTAGCAATAAGAAATAGGAACAGTAAGGATCATTGTCATGTGGTAGGTTTTATTTTATTAGATCAACGGAGAATAAACAAATCCAGTCTACAGTCAGAACACCATTTTTTCTTTGTTTTTTTAGAAAGGACTTTTATGGTAACAAGGGCCAAGTGACTTATAGTAAACGGAAATTAGATACAAAGGACAGGTTCTTACTAGATTTAGTTTGTTTAATATTTTACCTTCTTTCAAAGAGATTTAAGACAGTTTCTACTAAAAGGCAGACGTATGCAGTACTTTGTAGCTTTCCTTTAGGTTTCCACAGGAACACTGGTTGATGGAAGTCTTTTGGAATGTAAAGTAAGTTAAGAGCATCTGCCTGGAAAAAAATTATCCTCAAAAAATAGTAGTGGAATTGTATCTGATTCATTGTTGATGTTTGAAAGTCTCTCATTTATAATTATTTCTCTACTCTTCAGTCAACTTGCAAAATGTTAAAAAAAAAATTGGACCTCTTCCACATCCTTTCTCAGTGAATGTTCATTCTTGTGTTCATAATATCAGAATATTACATAATTGGAGAGCTAAAAGATACTTGGAGACCACATAGTGCGGTGATTTCTGGGGCGCAAGGGCAGCTTAGTCTGCTTGAGCTGCCATAATAAAATACCATAAACTGGGTGGCTTTAGTTTCAGAAATTATTTCCTCATAGTTTTGGAGTCTGGGAGCCCAGATCAACAGGCCCCCTTGGTCATGTTCTGGTAAGAGCTCTCTTCCTGCCTCGCAGATGGCTGCCTTCTCTCTGTGTCCTCACATGGTGGAAAGAGAAATCTCTCTTTTTCTTCTTATAAAGCGACAGTCCTGTCAGATTAGGGTCCCCACCCGTATGACCTCATTCAATGACCTCCTAAAGGCCCTATCTCCAGATACAGTCACATTGGTGGTTAGGGCTTCCACATAGGAATATGGGAGGACACACTTCAGTCCATAGCAGGGTCTGTGTCTGAACCACTAAAACAGTGTTTGTTAAACAAATGCCAGAGCATCAGAATCTGCATATATGGCTTAACCTTTGAGTTCTAAAGAAGGCTTCCCACCAGAATTGGTTCTCCTCCAGCTGAAACAGACTGAAGTAAAAAACAAAACTAAACCAAAAAACTGTGTACGTTTATGTGAAACTAGAAAGTCTAAGAATGCAGTGACTTCAGGAATAGCTTGTTCCAGGGGACTAGATAACCGTTTCAATGCTTCCCACCATCCTTCATTTTTCTGGTTTGTGTCTGACTTTATTGTCAGACTCTCACCACACATTAAGTAAGGTGGCTGTTGGTAGCCCCAAACATATACCCTTTACAGTAGAGGAACTTCATTGGAAAGAAGCTGTCTTCTTTTTCAGTTCTGGTTCAATGGTGCATTTTATTTCCATTCCTGAATAATCATTGTGGCCAAAGAGAGAGAGTATTTTGGAAAGGCCTGGATTTCTTGCTGGAGGAGAGTGGACAACTGTGATTGACCTAGATCACAGATCTAGTCTTAATGCTTCCCAGTGGTTTCCACATGGTGCATGTAGAAAATTAATTTTTTTGTTGATGCACAGAGCAGTAAATTGAAAGGGATTTGGAGCCCTGAAAGTCTGTTTGTAATCAAGACCAGCAGCTTGGAGCTCCTGCTACCCCGGACACCAGAATTTTGCTGTTCTTAGCAATAAAGAGAAAAATGTTGTAGGATAAACTGGTTGGGGAATTATGTCCCAACTCAGTCCCTGTTTTTATTCCAGATGAGTTAACTAAGACTGGAGAGATGATATCATTTGCTCAATTTCCCTGAGAATTTAGGGGGAAATCCAGACTAGAGAAGAGGTGTCCTGACTTGTAGTTAAGAGTTTCTGAGCTATGACATTGAGTTATTAATATGCTTATATTTTTCTCTTTGCTTCCAAAGAGGTGGGATGATATATAGAAAAGACATTGAACTCAGACCAACTTAGGTTCAAATCTAGTTGTACCACTTCAGGGAAGTTACATTACTTCTCTGAGCCTCGGTTTCCACATCTGTAAGTGCCTCGTTCACGGGCTATTGTGAGGATCAAATGAGATAACCTAAGTGGAACGTCCAATGTGGAATTTAGTAGAGACTCATAAAAGTTCCAAACTGTTGATTTACAAGCTAGTTGAAGCTCTTGGTAGGAGATTGCAGGTCCATTTCTTGCTACATTTTATTGTCTCTTCTGGCTTCATTCTATGTCTGCTTCTCTGTTGTGCAAACTGAATTTTTGCTCTGTTGTTAAGCAGGTACCATGGGTCCTAATAGTTTGAATCTCCATGTGAGAGACCATGACCCCTACTGCAGGATCAGTGACCAGAACCACCACGTCTCCCACACCCCTTTTGAGGGATCCTTATCTCATCTTGAGAATAAGCCCTCTTAGTGTACAAACCCCAGATGCCATTCACTGTTGTTGGGGGCTCCTAGGAAATCTTGGTTACTTATGAGCGTGTAAACCTATAACCCCTGACCCCTAGTCCACATCACTGGCCAAAGTTGTTAGGCTCCCAAGGAAATAATGTAGCTTTTCTTGTTCCTTAGTTACTGTTCTTGCCTTCTGTCCAAAGGTTCTGTTGACCTGATTTCCTTGATTCTTCAAAGGGACTTTGTGGTAAATCTGCCCTATCGTGTTAGGAATCAAATATCAGCAGTGAATCAATTTGCCTACCTGGGTTCCCTGAAGAGCTCAACTCCCCCCGGACAGTTATGTGCTGTCTAATTTTATTTTTATATTTATTCAACAAATATTACAGAATGCTATTGTTTGCCAGGAACTCTTATAAGCCCTTTACAGAAATTCACAAATTCAATTCATAGCAACACCGTGACAAGGGTGTTATTAGTAGGTCCATTTTACATTTAAAAAAAACACTGAAGTGCAGAGAAAATAAATAGCTTTCTCAAGGTCACCCAGCTTGTCAGTGATAGAATTCTTACTCATTATGCTACGCTTCATATATTAAAATGTTTTTATTTTTCATTGCAACATAATATGTGGTGTACTAATGATAATGATAAAATATTGTCATTGCATAAAATTTATAACTATGGAAGTAGTCCTACAGTTCTATTGCCCTAAAATTCAGTATTTTTAATTAATTTCTTTCCCCCAAACCTTAGGTATAATTATGCATGTTGTCTTGCATACAATTTTTTTTCTAGCTTCTTGGGAAGTGATTTTGTTACTCTTGGATATTTAGATTGATTCTAGCCTCTTCTATTTATAAACATGCAGAAAACAACTTAGCACAAAAAGCCTTTTTTCTTAACTTGGATAATTGGCTTAAAATAAATTCCTGATGTTGATCAAAGGGTACAGTCTCTTCATGGCTCTTGAATGATACTTAATATTTATGCATTGTTTTCTAAAAAATTGTATCAATTGCATTGCTATTATTAATGTGTAAAAAGTTTTAGTTTAACTCACCAGCATTGAGCTTACTATTTTTTTTTAATTGGGATGATTTATGAGGTAGTGATAATGTTTCTTAATTTATACTATGCATGGTTTGTGTGATTACACATCTTACACATTTTCTATAATTGTATTTCCTCATACAGCTTTCATGTACTTTGCTTCCATGAAACTCTCAGCCTTAGTGTGTTTATGAAACATTGGAACACTTGCTGTGTTATGTATCAGAAGTCATAAGCTGGGCTGTAAGCTGCATTTGGTCTGTAGACCGATGCAGTTTTCATTTTGCATAGTATATTAAAATTAAAATTGCCAGTAATTAAGTTGAATTCTCATGTAAATTCCGGCATTTCAGCCTGCACTGAGATCTCACTACACCCGCTCTGCTGTCCTTGTTGGCACAGTCAGTTGCTAGAGCTTCAGGTGTCCTTTTTTGATGGGTCACATGCTATCCAGGTGACCATGGTCTCCATCATCTGCCGTGACCGATCTGCTTCACTCGTTTTTATTGCCTGTCTGATCCTTCTAGACTTTCCGGTCATCGTCAGAAACTCTTTGTTACTTTAGAAGCAAATTGTTTCTTGTTACTGTTTTTCACAGTGACGGTTAATTTAGTCATTTAGGCCAGACACATAAAAGGTATCATCTGGCCACTTCAGAGGAGAACACACTTGAGCTTTGATGATGGGTTCTGCTTTAAAAGTTTCTCTGGTAACCTGGCTCTACTGCCTGGTCATTGTGCATCATTACCACTCTCGGCTACCCCCTCTGTCTGTTCCATAGCTGGGTACCACTGTTATGGGTATTGTCATTCGTAAGATTCTAGGTGAGGAAGCATTGAAGTCTGAGAGGTTGAGCTTGGAGAAGGGATATCTGGATTGAGCAAAAGTAAGAATCCTTAAAAGCACATGAAAACGAGGAAAGAAGAATCTGAGACAAGTATCAAGCTGACAATATCATTGATAAATTGCTTCAATGATAATTGATTAATTGGCTTATCAATAAATAAGTTGGTTAGCAGGATTTTCGTTTATAAGGCCTCTGAAGTGGAACCAGTTCATCCTAAATCCAGTGGCTTTTTGTTGGTTTGTGTTGAGACCATTGAATATGAGAGACTACAGAGAACTGCTATGGTTGGGTCTGCTCCAGAGAGCTACTGTAACAAGCAGAAAATAATTCAGAGTTTAAGAGCTAAAAGGGATCTTGAGATTCATTAAGTCACCTCTCTTCTTTTGCAGATAAGGCAAAAGAGATCCTCCGAGACAACTTAGCTGAAGTCATAAAACCAGTTGGTGGTCTCTTAATTGGATCACAGCCAGGTCTCCTGACCTTGCTGATGCATTTTTTCTTCACATATGCTGCTCCCCAGGGAAAGGGTATATAGTCTGAGTCTTGTGATCTAGGGTATTTAGTGCTATACCGTTATCTTTGGAGGTCTTACTCAACAGGGGGCTATATGACAGAAAGGGAATTGCTGTGATTGTCTCATCTGTGTGAGGGTCAGCCAAGAAGCACAAGAATGAACATAAGGATGGCTGCCCAAGGGTAGTTACTTCAGAGGGAAGTAATTAGGTCACACGGGGCTACTGAAACAAGGCAATGGAGTGGTCTTGATAGTTTTTTTGCTTCCTAACAGGACGTATTCACTATAAAGCATGCATACTTTTATCTAAAGGTATTGGAATCCCTAGCCCATACCAACGTGTAAACTGTTTTAAACTCACATTGCTAAGGGATTACTAGTAGTTCTCCTCCCTGTGCTGTGTGAAATATTAGCAGCCTTCCTGTAGAGGTTCATTTTCCATACAGCCTGAGGGAGAAATAAGAGCATAGATTAGGAATCTACACCTTGAACTTGAAGGATTCTCATCAGTAGGGTTTTTAGATACTAAATGATTTTCTTGTTACTTCACGAATTTATGGCATAGAGTCTATATTGCACATAAAACTGTAGCCATTATGAGAGAAGGAGGATAATATGTCTACATTTAGAAAAAGAATCCTTTCCTCTGCTGTGGTGAATTTAGGGGCTTTCTTCACGTTCTCCATTGAGATCTCTAAAAACTTCCTAAGCAACCACAAAATTAAAGGCACACAGTTTCGACCTATACAGCAGGTCTTTGAATAATGTCAATTCATTCACCGTTGTTTTATAAATTGACGAGGTGCCCTAGGAGCTTAACTCTTGTTTATGTCAATTAGTCTATAGTGAAACTGGTTTTGTTATATACCATTTCACTTAAAGTCACAGAATCTATCTACAATGTTAAGTGAGGACTTACTGTAATTTATATGAGGTTCAGATGCATCAGAAAGAAACAGTATACAAAATAACCTTTAGAATTTGTTGGTTCTTGAGATCCTTCAAGGAGGAAATTCTGAACGTTCATGACAAATATGGAGAGAGAAGAACTGGAAGGAACCAAGATGATGGTCCTGTGAGTTTGGCCAGTGCTACATGAATCTGAGTCTTTTTCTTTAATTCTTCTCTCCTTTCCCTTTCCTCTGTTCAAAACAAGTTCATATGGCATATATCAACTAGATTTTATGTCCTATAATGCTGTGTAAGCCTCCAGAAGAAAAGTTTGCTAACTTCAAAGAATTGCCAATTGTATACCCACCAATATCAGCTCTTTCTCGTCTTTGCAAGTGACCTTATGCAGCCAAGTAAGGTGATCATATCTGTAAAATCCATGGTCTGATATTTTTCCTCCTGGCTTATGTATTTCTTTGTATGAAAAGTGTACAGAATATCTGCTGGCAGGAATATCCATGCAAATTCTGATTACACAGTTGTCGTATCAGTGAAGCTTAGCAAGAATTTAGTTATTGCTGGAATGTATGAATTCAGAAATTTTAGTCTTCTGTAGATTATTCTAATGTATGCAGGTATGTCTCTGAAACCCAAGTGCCTGAATTTCTACAATTTGTACTTCCTATCTCACAGCATTCCTGGCTCAATTCAGGACATTGTCATTTAAAAATTATTCATTGAAAAATTTTTTTAAATAAAAAGGTTCATTGAAACAGATATTTTCAGTAAAAAATTATTAAACATATTTTTTATTGTTTCCTTTCATTAAATCCTAGGCAACAGCTTACCTTTCACCTGGAGACCTTCTGAAAGGAGAAATTGAAGACTCCCTGGAAAGGGTGCAGGTGGCCATTAACATCTTAAAGACTTTCAAAAGTTCTTTTTTCAACTGTAGAAAAGGATTGGCAAACTATTTTATGGAAAACAAGGAGGTGAAACTGTGGGATTTCCAATCTCATCTGGTGTTTTGGAGATTTGACAAATTTCTTGACCAGTTCATGAAAATAGAGGTATTCCTTCATTGACTTGTAATTTATTTATATCGTAGGGGAGTTCAGGAATCCTGTAGCTTTTTATGATTTGAGGAACAGTTTATTCTATTTGGGTGGGAGGTGGGAGGTCTCCTTTCTTAGTGATTCTCAGGAAGAGCTCACAAGACCAGTGCTATAAAAATAGTTTTAAAAGCTTTAGTTTGCCTTTTTTTTAAAAAAAAAACATTTTTGATTCTTTTGTCGCACTGAGTGGAGGTGAATCTTTTTATGTACCAGTGACCCTTGATTTACAACTTACTAAGCTCTTGGAAGACAATTGTAAATCAGGAAGCTGTAAACTAATCCCCCTTTTCCTCTATATGTTTAATGTCTAACATTGTCATTCCATACCTGAAAACAATATGATAATCTAAAATATCACACTATCTTTTAGTACATAAATACATATGCTATGTTATTAAAATATTAAAACCATTTATAAAACTAAAAAAGAACATGAAAATATGTGCACCGTATAAATATGTTTTAAATATCTAAAAAAATAAACCTTGAATGAATACACACTTGTACACACATTCACACACCTATTAGTACACACATTCACACACCTATTAGTACACACATTCACACACCTATTAGTATGGAGCCACTGGCTAAGATTTTTTTTTGAAAAGCGTGAACTAGTGACGCTTTATTTTCTTTGTAAAGCTCTTCCTAGCAAGTCTGGGCTTTTTTGTTGATAGAAGATTTGTTAAATTGCATTGAAAATTGGAGCTTTATGTTTTAAAAATTCTTATTATCACCTAAGCAGCCTGAATGCCTCTTAAAGTCTGAGTGCTGAATGCCTAACTACAGGCAACTTGTGTCACCCTTTCATAATAGTCTCTTAAGCTCCCTTTCAATAAGAGACAGCTGATTCACTGCAAGGTATAGGTGGCTGAAAGTATGTTTTGGACATTACCTGGGATCTGACTGATGATTAGAAGGATATAAAATTAGAGCCATGTATGTTTAACCATGGTAAGTTAGGTTTGCCTGTACTGCTAGATGATTTTTCAATAAATATGAAAATGGGAGTATGATTTTTAAAATTAGCTGTTACTTTGTTCACCAAATCATTAACATTTTTTCTGTCATGTAAGTGTCCATGAACTCATGGATTGTGAATATTTGACAATGTTATTTCTTTGAAATTTTAAAATGTTCTTTTCCTGTTCAAGATGGTGGAAAGATCTTTGCTATTCTCTGTTTTTATAAAGGATTTATTTGTCACCATATTGGAATTTGAAAAACTGGAGAGACTTGAATTTGGTGGTACCAAGGGAGCAATTTTAAATGGACAAGTCCACGAGATGAGTGAAGAATTTATGGAACTCTGTAAAATTTTTAAACAGAGCACTTACGACCCATCTGATTACAATAACATGGTAATATTGTACCTTTGCATTTTTATCTCATAGAATCCTATAATTTTAAAGTTGGAAATGACGATAAGTCACAGTGATAATAGGTACCATCCAGTCCAACCTCTCTAGGATGAAAGAGGTTAAATGACTTGCCTGACATCTCTTACTTAGTGAGAAATCAGGGACCAGAATTTAGGCTTTTGCATTTTCAGTTTAGAACTGTTTTTTTTTTAATTAAATTTATTGGGGTGACAATTGTTAGTAAATTTACATAGATTTCAGGTGTACAATTCTGTATTACATCATTTATAAATCCCATTGTGTGTTCACCACCCAGAGTCAGTTCTCCTTCCATCACCATATATTTGATCCCCCTTACCCTCATCACCCACCCCCCACCTAGAACTGTTTTTAATATAACGGTGGATGTCAGTCTGGCTTTGTTTTTTGATTATGTATATTGAAAATGAACCTTCCACATTAACTCATTTAGATCTCATAATCTGATGTCCATGTAACTTGTGTGTTTTATTTTAGCCTTTTCTTGAATCACTAGAAAAATTTTTGGTCTATTTGAACATTTAGTTTCATCCTGTTCACTATATATATATCATTAACATGTATGTTGTCCCTCATATTTTTTGTTGTTATTCTTTAGAGCTATTTATAATTTTATATTTTCAACCTCAGAAAATAGGAGGAAGCTTTCAGATTTAAGCTGTTTCTGTTTTCTGTCACTCCCAGCATGTTAGTAGCCAGGGAGTTACCTATGAGGATCCCTGCAGCTCTAGGATAAAAATAGCTTTATTTTAGTGGTTTGCCAAGAACAGAGAAGCCTGGGTTAAAAAACAAACAAACAAACAAACAAACAAACAAACAAAAACAAGGAAGATGATTTAGCTCTTGTCCTTACTGTTTTATAAGGAATGTGAATTTATTCACTATTGTGTTTATATGTGGCCTAATAATTGATTCTTTGAAATGTACACATGCAGTACGTTAGATTTGTTTAAGGACATGGTCAGCAAACTTAATCCCTCTGAACTGTAGTCAGTTTTGGAAGTGGTATTAATGGTAAGAGGACACTGCCATTGTGTGTCCCTGCTAATTTGTAGAAAAGGAGGAGGAACCTGGGACTGTGGTGTTGATAGCCTGAGCTCATACCCAGGAGCTGGTAAGATATTTGGCACTTGGTGGACATTTGGTGAATGTGGATGGAATGGACTCTTAGGGGAGCCTTAGCTTAACTCTCCTAAGCAGCCGAGCACAGGAGTGTGACCCGTGTATGCAGGATCCTCGGATGCATTCGAGTAACAGGAGAGTCTTGATTTCCTCACAATTCAAAAACCTGGCAGGTGTTCAGAGTGCCGGGGTTGGAGAATGTGGCCAGGGTTAGCTGATGTCACTGCCTTGTCAACACCAAAGGTCCTGAATTTATCCCTGTGTCTGCCCAAAGCCTGCAGAATCACAGACATGTAGGAATAGAACATTTATTTGCTCTTGACATATATGCCTGCTTGGTATTTGTATTTAGTATGTGTATTTAATATTTTGGATCCCATTTATTTTGCAAATAAAATGGGAAGGCTTAACCTCGGACTTCAGGTCTGATCTGCAGGTCTGGAGACATCAGTGACCTCTCCTTGAAGTTACCATTCATCCTGTCTGATTATCTCCCCTAGAATAGAATGTAGAAGTTCCTTGACTTTGGTTATTCCTTGAAATCAAAGTACAATTAACTAAAAGTTCACTTAGTCGGTATGCTTATATTGAAGAACTTCTCCTTTTTTTTGAGTGAGTCCTGATGATCAATGTTACCTCAGAATACTGCCGTGATTATATGTTTTTTGCTTAATAAGCTGTTCATTTTGGTGCTTTTTAGTTGAGTTCGTTGTACTCTGATTTTTAAGGTGAAATTAGTTGGTAATTTTTATGAGACGCTATTTTAGCAAACTGTTTCCAACCAAGTATATTTATCCACTTGACACGTGCCCTGCCCCTCCCATTGCGCACCCTTCCCTGGTCCCCACTGAACATACGCTAGGGCTAACATAACAGTTGAGTGTATCATGATTAGCCTTCTTGCACTTTTGTACAGAAATGGTTTAAATATTTTCCAGTAAATTAAAGAAATAATTCCTGGTAATTTGCTTTTGAAAATTCTGTTGTTTCTCTCTTTTCATCAATCTCAAGCTTGTTAATTAGGCTCTGAGACTTTCCTGGTGTGACAAAAAGTCTACCAACTGTGGCCCATTTACAGAATGTGGGTTTTCTCAGGTGTATCCCTAAAATGTTTTAGGGTTTCTCAATGATTAATAGTGAATGGAAAGGTCACTTTAGGTATTTTCTTTGAGTTCTTCCTACAGGGCTTTGAGATCTGGACAATTATGGGCAGAGACTTGCTTTCTTATTTACTTTTTATTGAAATATATTTGACATGTAACATTGTGCAAATTTAAGGTGTACATGTTAATTTGATACATTTATTATGTTGTAATATGGTTGCCACAGTAGCGATAATTAGCACCTCTATCACGTGAAATAATTATCCTTTCTTTTTAGTAGTTGCAGTCATTAAGTTCTAGTCTCTTAGCAAGTTTCATATTAGTGAATCTAGACAACAATATTGTATTATGATATCAAACTTGCTAAGAGACTTGTTTTCTTAATTGTTTATGTATAACAGCTTGTCAGGTGACTTTTGGCTTAGCAGCTTTGCTTTGATGACATTCTAAGGTGTTACTCGATTAATTAAAATTTCCCAGGTAACTAAGCAAGGATGGTGGCTATTCTTCATAAGGATAACCCCTTGGCTCCACTTAGTCTCTGTTAATCAACATCAGGAAGAATATGGTAGGCAAAAAATGTGTGTAAATGCAGACTTGCCTTATCTTCCTGAATTGTATAAATTATGTTTGATGGTGGAAGCGAATGTATGTATAGAAAATATTTAAGATTGTTATATTGCAAATGGAAGAAAGTAAAGAGATAAAAATGGAGGTAAGGCTTTTTTCTTTAAAAGTTACAGTAAAATGTATTTTACATAAAATTTACTATTTAAATTTGTAAGTGTACAATTCAGGGACATTAAGTATATTCACAATGTTGTGGAACCATCACTACTATCCACTTACAGCACGTTTTATCATCCCATATAAAAACTCTCTACACATTAAATGGGAACTCTTTATTGCCCCCTCCTCTCAGTCTCTGGTAACCTCTATTCTACTTTCTTTCTCTCTGAATTTGTTTATTTTTAGGTATTTCATACAAGTGGACCCATACAATATTTATCTTTTGTGTCTGGCTTATGTCACTTAGCATAATGTATTCAGGGTTCATCCATATTGTAGTATGTGTCAGAATTTAATTCCTTTTGAAGGCTAAATAATCTACTGTATGTATATACTGAATTTTGTTCATTTGTTGATGGATACTTGGGTTATTTCCACCTTTTGGCTATTGTGACTAATGGGGCTATGAACATTGGTATACAAGTATCTGTTTGAGTTCCTACTTTCAATTCTTTTGGGTAAATACTTAGGATTGGAATTGCTGAATCGTATGGTAATTCTGTTTAACTTTTTGAGGAATTTCCAAACTGTTTTCCACAATGGTTGAACCATTTTGCCTTCCCAATGGCAGCAATGAAGAAGGATTCCAATGTTACCACATCCTCACCAACACTTATCTTTTCTCCTTCTTTCCCTCCTTCCTTCTTTTCTTCCTTCTTTCCTTCCTTCCTCCCTCCCTCCCTTCCTTCCTTCCTTCCTTCCTTCCTTCCTTCCTTCCTTCCTTCCTTCCTTCCTTCCTTCCTTCTTTCCTTCTTTCCTTCCTTTCTTCTTTTTTGGATAATAGCAATCTGAATGGCTGTGAAGTGATACCTCATTGTGGTTTGATTTGCATTTTCCTAATGATTAGTGGTGTTGATCGTTTTTCTAAGTGCTTCTTGGCCATTTTTATATGTTTGGAGAAATACCTATTCAAGACTTTATCCCATTTTTGAATTTGGTTCTTTTGTTGTTGTTGAGTTGTAGGAGTTCTAAATGTAGCAATCCTAAATGTGTATGCACCAAACAACAGAGCAGCAAACTATGTGATTAAAAAGCTGATAGAACTGAAAAGAAAAATAGACAAATCCACAATTTTAGTTGGAGATTTCAGTGCTCCCTTCTCAGCATTTGAAAGAATAAGTAGATGAGAAATCAGCAAGGATGTAGAACTCAGTACCATCAACCAAGAAGATCTAATCAACATTTATAAAACACTCCATGCAACAACAGGAGAATTCACATTCTTTTCAAGTGCTCGTGTAACATGTACCATGATATGCAATTCATATCCTGGGCCATAAGACAAACTTCAACAAATTTATATAATATTTGAAATTGTATAGAGTATGTTTTTGATGACAATGGAATCAAACTAGAAATCAATAATAGAAACAAAAGAAGAGAATCTCTAAAAACTTGTAAACTGAAAAGCACAAATAAAATGTAGAGAACTGAATGAAAATGAAAATAGAACATATCAAAATTTATGGGAATAACTAAAGCAGTTCTGAGAGGGAAAAGTATAGCACTAAAATGCATACATTAAAAAAGAGAAAAGTCTCAAATCAATAATCTAAATTTTCCACCCTAAGAACCTGGGGAAGAAAGAAGAGCAAAGTAGGTGTAAAGCAATCAGAAAAAAGGAAATAATCAAGAACAAAAATAAATAAAATTGAAAACAAAAAAATAATAGAAAAATCAATTACACTAAAAGCTAGTTTTTTGAAAAGACAAAGCTCTAGCAACACTGCAAAGAAGAAAGAAGACGTTGCCAACATTAGGAATGAAATGGGCTACCATTACATCCTCTGCAGACATCAAAAGAATAATAAGAAATACCAAAAACAAAAAACAATCTCTAAACACATAAATTTGACAACTTAGATGAAATTGGCCAACTCCTTTAAAAAACATAACTACCACAACTCACCCAATATGAAATAGATAATTTTAAATTGAGATTAATTGACATGTAACATTGTATTAGTTTTAGGTGTATAACATAATGATTTGATATATGTACATATTGCAAAATGATTATCACAGTAAGTTTAGTTATCATCTCTCAATACACATAGCTATAATTTTGTTTTCTTGTGCTGGGTGAAATAGATAATGTGAATAACACTATAACTATCAAGGAAATAGGATTTGTGATTAAACACTCCCATAATGTAAATGTCTAGTCCCCAAATTGTTTCCCTGGAGAATTCTACCAAATATTTAAGAATTAACACCAATTCTACACAATCTCTTCCAGAAATACAATAGGAGGGAACACTTCACAACTTGTTTTATGAGGCTGGTAGTTATCTTGACAAGACAAGACAAGACAAGACAAGTTATCTTGACAAGACAAAACCAGACAAGACAATGCAAAAAAGGGAAAAGTACAAACCATTTTCCCTCATAAATATAGGTGTAAAAATCTTTAAATGATTAGCAAATAGAATTCAGCAATATATAAAAAAATTGTACATCATGTCCAAGTGGGGCTGATTCTAGGGATGAAAAGCTGGTCCGGTATTTGAAAATCCATGTAGTCCCCATATTAACAGGTAAAAGAAGAAAAACATCATGATTGTGTTAATTGATGCATGAAAAGCATCTGACCAAATTCAACATCCATTCATGATAAAAACTCTCAGAAATAGGAATGGAGCGGAACGTTATCAACTTAATAAAGAACATCTTCCAAGGCCTAAAGCACATTATATGTATGTAACAGTAAAGGACCTTCCTAAATCCCAAATGCAAAGCGTAGAGTCAGCTGCCTACTTGCATTTTTACTTACATATTTGATCAACATCTCAACATAAACGTGCAAAACCGAACCCCTGCTTTACCTCTCCCCAAACCTCCTGTCATCTGCAACTCATTGAATGCCACATGTCATGGGCTACTTAGTGCAAAACCTGGAGTATTGCGCTTGCCTGTAAACTGCTGCTTCAGCCCCTGTCTTGACATCATTAGGGTCTGTTCTTCACACAGCAGCTCCAGTGAGTGCCTTGTAGGAGGTCAGGCCAACTGTGTCATTTCTCTAGCTAAAACTCTTCATTAATTTCCCATGTCACTAAGAAAGGGCGATTTTGCAGTTTTCAGAATATAGAAAAAATTGATCATTGATTCTTGATTAATACCAGCATATCATTTATTCTTCAATAAATGTTTATTGTGAGATAGCTGTGTGCTAGGAACCTCATTAAATATTGGTACTCTAATTGCGGGAAAAAAAAAAACAAAAAACACCACACACACACACAAACAAACCTGGCCATTACACTCCTAGAGCTTAAAATCCAGCGGAGAATATAGGTAGGCAATTACAAGAGTGCTATGAGAACATTTGTGAAGGGCCTCTTCCCAGGGGAGGTGAAAAGGAAACAGAAAATAACTGAGAGATAAGTAGAACTGAAAAAGAAATAGAAGTGAAACAGGCGAAGAATGGATGGGAAAAAAAAGAGGTTAGCAGAAAGTTGTATTACACAAACAGAGGGATGAAATAAGGCAGGTTGGCTAGGTCCTACAGTGTGAAAGGAGAGGGATACAGGAATATTTGAGAGTGTAAATAGGGTCCAAATCACAAAGGATCTTGTAGATTATAGTGATATTTTAAGACTTTCTTTTAAGAAATCAAGGCTTCTGAATTAAGGTTCTGAATTGGAGGATTACGAATAAGAGTGCCATAGGAAGATTTCCATTTTAGAAAGCGTGTTTAGACTGAAGTTTGAAGACTGATTCGGAGAGACAGGACTAGAGACAGGCAAGTAGAAAGTGGTTAGCAGGAATCCAGATGAGTGGTAAGTGTGATCCTGACTAGGGTTCTGCTTGGCAAGGTAAAGAATAGTGGGCATATTTAACAGGTGGTTAAAGGAAAGATCAATAGTACGTGACCAAATGAAAAAGGAGTCAAAGGGATGGCGGAAATTCCTGTTAGGGTGTATAAAAAGAAGAGCTGCTTTATACAGAAGTTGATGAGTTGAGATGTATGTAAGATCAGTGTGAATTATCTGTGGGACTTCCTCGGGGAGAGGGAGCATTGGCAGTTCTGAATTTGGTTTGAGAGAGTAAGAAAGAGAAAAGAGTTTGGGAAGGAGGGAGAGAGGTCTAGGATGGAGATTAGCATTTTCCCCCCTTTCTAAGGTATTACTTATTTAATAAGTATTCAAACAATGTTTAAAGCTCTTAAGTTGTATGTTCCTTGTTGCCATACCGAGAAGAGGGCTAAGTTAGGGCTTGTTACAACTTGTTGGGAAGTTGTGTTTACTTCTAAAAGTAATCCTTGCATGAAGAGACTGTCTGGCTCTAATTCAGGGAAACTGGAGATTTCTTTGATGCTAAATATAACGTTGTGGTACTTGACAAAGTGCTCTAGAACTTTGCTCTCACGCTGTGTTTTCAATGTGTGTTCAATGCAGCCTGCAGTGCATTCCTTCATAGAAGCAACATGTTTGCAGTGTGGGCTCTGGAGCCAGGTTGCCAGGCTTTAAAATCTGGTCCTATCATCTACCCATGGTGTGACTGTGGGCGAATTGTTTAACTCCTTTGAGTTTGTTTTGTTGCCTATACAGGGGAGAAAAATATTGCCTGTATCATATGTTGGGAGAATTAAGGTAATAAAAAAATGTAAAGCATTTAAAATGAAAACTGAATAAAAGCTCACTGTCATTATTATCAGTATTATTGTTTTTATTATGGCTAGACGGAGGGTCAGTTTATGGAGGTAGCAAAGGACTTCATTATGTTAAACATGTGGCACGTAGTTCAGGGCCAGTTTGATTGGAAAGCCCGAAGACTTGCTGAATTTCTGGAACTCCTTCACTGAAGACTGAATTGCAATGCTATGCAGATAATAGTTATTCTTTCACTGTTTCATGCTTTCTAATTATGGGAGTGGGTGGTTTCGCATCAGGAGGAAACTGGGGGTTGTTAATCGCATATTAATAAGACACTGGGAAAAATGTAAGAGTATTTTGTTTCACCTTTATCACTAATGATGCTTCCTTGCAGACCTCTGTTTTTTGTTCTCACCCAAAAATAGTGTTTCCTGGTAGGTTTTTCTGCTCCATGAAAAACAAAACAAAAAAACTTCCTATTAAACTTATAGATATACTACATTATAATGAGAGTGGGTTCTGTTTTTGTTTGTTTGTTTCTGAAAAGCTTTTCTTTTTCTTTTTTTTAAAAATTTTTTTCAATTTATTGGAGTGACATTGGTTAATAAAATTATATAGGTTTCAAGTGTACCGTTCTATAATACATCATCTGTATATTACATTGTGTGTTTACCACTCAGAGTCTAGTCTCCTTCCATCACATATATTTGACCCCCTTTCATTTATAATCAGAATGGGCTGGCAGAAGGAGGACAGACTGGTGGGTCAAATTACTGATGTTGGGGTCTGGAACAGTGAAAAGAATTGTGAAAAAATGGACTGACCGCTGCTAAATGTTCAGTGTTTCTATAAGGCTGACGCTTGAACAGTTGGTTACGTAAAGCTGTTTCTTGATCTTCCCTGGAATCTTCCTATGAAAAATAAATTCTTTCAGAAAGGCAAGGAGGTGTGTTATATGATTGGAGTTTTCACTATTGGACTCTTTCCTGTGAACTAATATTTTACTTTGAATTTTACAGGAATTTGAAAGTGATTATGCTGTATTTAAGTCCAAAACTTTGGACTTTGACAGAAGGCTTGGGACAATTCTTTGTGAAGGTTTCTTTAACTGCAATGGTTTAGAAGCTGCGTTCAAGGTTAGTTCTGAGGAAGCTATCATAATGATAACTTACGAATGAATCATTTAGACTGTTAGATGAAAGGGTTGAAAACATCCCTTTCTGACCCAGGTAAACTATTAACCGAGTCACATCCTCTTCATATTCAGCTTGCTGAATTATACACTTTGAATAATGCACTAACGAGCGATGACGTTTACTTTCGTCATAGTCAGTCGTACTTACTGATCTTTCCTTGCATTCACAGTGTTTTAGCTCTCACTCCCTTTACAGCAGGTCTGGCGATGCCAATGAAATATTCAAAAGTAAGCCATAGTGAAAAGCGAAACATATCTGTTGATTTAAGAGTGTTTTTTCTACCATTGTCTACATATGTTGGATTCACCTGCCCACTTTATTACTCTGACTGAAATAAATAGCCATTTATAGACTGTGTTTCATCAGGTATAACATGCCATGGATTATCAGCAATGCCATTATTTTGTGTATCAATAAAAATGTCAAAAATTATAATGCCATGATTCTATGAGATAGTAGAATTTCCAAGATGTTAAAACATGAAACAATGTTTGTCATAGAATTGATGAAATATGGTGTGTATGCCTTGAGTTGCGTAAAAGAAAAGCATCTGGATAGTCCTCCCAAAGGGAAAACTTTTAATATTGGGAACAGGGACACCATCTGAAACTTGTTTGTCACAAACGAGAATTGCAAGTCAACTATAAATTCAGATGACATCCCAAAAGAGGAACTGAGGCTTCAATACCAGAAGAAACCTAGCAAGAGAATCATGGGCACAATTCATTGAAAATGGTAGCGCAAAACAATATGACAGACACAGATTTTATATAAGATATTTGTTTGGTTTTGACCTTCAAATTCAAATGATTTGGTCAGATGGTGATGAAGCTACTAGCAGTCTTTTGGCCCCAGTAAAACATTTGAACACAGAGAATTCATGAGACTTAAGTACTTCTTTGTTTTTTAAGAGCTCTTGGATGAAACCGAGATGCTGCTGGCCAAAATATGTAGCCTGTTATAAAATAAAACCACCTGTAATCCCATTCCTCAAAAATACTATTATATTTAACACTGCCATATTTTCTTTTGACTAGATATGCATGCATATATCTCTTTGACAAAAATTACATCATAGTCTGACCCTCTTTTGTAACATTTTCCAGTCAGCTCTGAATCATAAATGTTTTCTTGTTTTTAGAACAGAATTCAACAATATTATTTTTTAATGGCTACACAGTAGCCTATGAAATCCTCTATTACTGGAGCTACTTGTTAGTGTTTTGTAAATAACTGGAAGAAAGAATGTAGAATGAAGTCTTAATGACAAAGGCTTTTCTAATTCAAGTCTATCATCTTCTCCTTCTCCCAATCATTAATATGGATTCTTTTCTAGTTTGTGCCAATTTTTTTTTCTAAGCAATTTTTATCTCTTATCGTCATATACTTTCATTCTCTGCATATTTGTACCTTCTGCTGAAACAAGATGAGCTACTGCAGGGTGGGACATCTTATAGTTTTTGTTGTATTTGCATCATCTACAACCACTTGTGTAAAGCAGACATTTAAACGCTTGAAGTTAGGTGGGCTGAAATGGGCGTCAGAGGACTGAAATGACACCGGTGGAGGGAAACTGCAGAGAGAGTGGTGGCAGACAAAAAAAATGACAGAGTTGCATATTTAGGGAGAAAATGATTTCTACCATAATTGTGGGATGATGTACTCTGACCACTTACTGTTGTGTGCCAGGGACTAAGTACTTGCAGTCCTTTCTCTGAGGACCAGGCTTCAGTGCCTGCTCTTGGCAAAGACGTGGCTAAGAAGGGCGCTGGGACCAGATGCTATTCTGCTCTAGTTCAAAGCCTACAGTGTTGACACTCACTAAAAAAACAAAACAAAGCAAATGACTCAGGGATGTTTTCTCTAAAGTTCACAGTTTGTCTACATGAAGGTAGAGTGAACTGTGTAAGATAAAAACGTGTCTAGAAAAGTGTTCAGGCAATGTAATTGAAAACTATAAAATTGTGATGTGTATATGGTTCAGGCAGCAACAATCTTTGAAAGAGGCAAACCTAGGAAAAATATATATTGCTTGAACAGTGGCAACAGCATTATGAAAGCCGTAATTATAAAATGAAACTAAGAAACAGAAGAAAATGAAGGTAAACCTTACAAATCTCTAGTGGGATATTTAGTGAAAGAAGCATAAAGTGGGAGCCTATCTTTAATCTCAGGTTGATAGGAAGGGAAACATCTATACTCTTTATAAAATAGCTCTTTGTTCCACTGTGATAAGGAAACAAGAGGTTCAAATGACCTTTATTCTCATCCTGGAGGGTAATTATTGATTGAAAAATTATGATAATGTATACTGTCTAAAAGGTTGACTTTTCTTTTTTCCACTATTACTCTCTGGCTTTACAATCTCCCCAGAGAAAATTCTCTCTTTGTCTTTCTTATTTTACATTTGGAGTTAAGCCCCACTAAGCATAGGCAAGAGATGTAGCTAGGAAGCTTCTGGTATTGTTTCAGTTGTGGTCCATATGATAAGTGTTTGAAAGTGAATGTTGTAAAATAAATGTTTCCCTATTGCTGTTGGAGTACATTTCTTTGTTAAATCTGTGTAACAGCATTTACTTTTAAATTTAAACATGCAGTCCAAACTCAACAAAACAAATGGATATGAGAAGAAAGTTAATAATTTACATTTTGCTAGGTAACAGCTAACCAAGCAGATTTTAAAATATTTAGCAGTTTCTACAATAATTATAATTAGTATTACCAGGAAAAAAACCCAAAAATGTTATTTGTCTAAATTGGCCTCTAAGATAAGATTAGATTTACAGTTCAGTTTTATAATGTTTTCATTATGTTAATTTTTGTTTTCAGTGAATGTAGTTTATGGAAATGTTTATAAAATGTTACATGTTTACAGTGAAGCTGTTTTTTTAAAGAAAACAAATTTGAGGGAACACCTATTATTTCCCTCAGAGGAAAAACAGTTATTTTGCCACTTCGCTAACAAGGCACAAACCTTGGTATTATACAGGTTTCTGTCACCTTTATTGTATTTGGAGAAGATATCGTCTTTTATTTCAAAGAAAACACCTATATAACAGGCCTAATAACTAACGTTTTATAAAGCCTACCCAGAGTAAGCAAACAACAAAGTAACAGTTTGAAATGGTGGCTGATGAGAGGCTGCACAGAGAAGCACAGTCCCCTGCAGGCGGCCCAGTGTCACATGCCAGCTCCGCCATTGGCTGTGTGAATTGGGGCAGGTTACTCCCTCCCCATAACTCAGTTTCTTTATCTGGAGTATGTGATAATAGCATTTTAAGGCCCCTTCAACTAGAGTGCCCGGCCCATTGTCAGCCCTATATAAACATTACTTATACAAAAATATGTATTTTAATGACATTCTTTTGCTTGCAAAGAAATCTGTCTCACACTAGCTAGCACACAGAAGAATCCACGTGGGGCAGAAAACAAGACAGGAAGCGATGGAAATCCAAGGTTAGGCTCACCGGATAGGCTAAACTTTGTGGAAACTGATGGTAAAGGTTAGTTTGGCTCTAGGAGGCTCCATGGACTGAGCAAGAGGGGTTTGAGGACATTCACTCTTCTGCTTGCTGGTCATATGATCTTGTTTCAGTCCGTGTACCTGCTTTTTTCTGTCTCTTACTCATTAGCTTCCTCTGCTTCCTCTAGTTTCTGTTTACTCAAAATTTTGCCAGCTTAGGTTCCTCCTGCCTTGCCCAGATTGTCCTTCTGAGAGAAAGAATCTAACTAATTAACTCAAGGCATTAGTTTGAGTCAGGACATTCACATGGAAGGATTTGGCTGCCTGTGGAGTGGTTGTCCTTGGAACAACTGCTGCTCCAGGCTTCTGTGTCGGGGTTTGGCTTGGTGGTGGGGTATGGAAGATGGACAGCTGTGGCAGGACAGCCATTGTGACGTGCATGCGGTATAATTATTAATGGTGTGACCTAGAGGCCCTTGATATTCTGTATCTAAAGAATACATATGTAGGAGGGAAGAACAAATAAAGAGTACATAAATCTTTTTCTTATATCCGCAAAGCATCTTCTAAAACGTGTCCTGGTGCCCAACAGGACGTAGTGTTATCTGTGAGCAGGGATTGCTGACCGACTGGTTCTTTTCTGACTCCTCTTATTTTCTGATGAGGAAGAGAAATTGCATTTAGAATTTTCTTTATTGGAAAAATACGTTTTAGATTTGGAGGTATTGCATGCTGCTTGTAGAGTTCTAGATGTTTGCTCTGTCTTTAGTCATACAAGAGAGTTACGAGGCAAACAGTGAGCTGAGTATTTGTACTAAAAACCCCTGGTTCTTAACTTTCTTTAACTTTGATTTTTATAGCTTTTGACCGTATTTGGGAATTTTCTAGAGAAACCAGTTGTCATGGAAATTTTCAGCCCACATTACAGCACACTGGTGCACATGTTTAATGCCGAGTTGGATATGTGTAAGCAATTGTATAATGAACACGTGAAGCAGGTAAGTGGGGGATAAAGCTGAGCACAGCCATAACGTCATTTTTATGGGTAATGGCCATCAACTAGGACTGCATCTAATGATATCTAAAGATTAGATACAGGCACGAAGGCGTTATGCTTTTATTTAATTGGTTTACTTATGTAATGAAGAGTGTTCTTTAGGACCATAACTCTTCTACTAATCACATGATTTAATGCATATATTTTATATATTTGTACTGTAAAAGAATGAAATGAGCAACTGTTTACGAAGTTGGAATGCATTCTGATTAAATGTTCCCTTTCTTCCTCTTCACCAAAATAACAATTTGCAGATTGAACGTGGAAATGTAGTTCTTAACAAGAACATGCCATTTACGTCAGGAAATATCAAATGGGCTAAAGAGGTCCTTGAACGACTTCAGAAGTTTTGGTCAAACTTTGCATCTTTGCAGTGTCTGTAAGTAGCCCCGTTTATTTCACGGTAAAATGGTCCTAATGCTACAGGCGATTTTTATGTAGGGCAGGAGCTGTTCATTTGGGCACTGAGTCTTTGCCTATAACTCTTTTCATTGGCTGGGCTTATTGATGGACATTCATCCCCATGGTTTTGGAATGTTTAATGGGACTCATAACTTTATACATTTCCATGTTTTCAGGTCCTTTGTTTTCCTTTTCATTTATCCTTTTTACCCACAATATATCTGTAGTTTCTTTGTTATTGTTTTTCCTTTGTCCAGCCACTAGTAACACTCCTTTTAGTGAGCAGAGCTCCATTCCTTTCTCTTTCCTTTGTAGGAATGGACTTTAGTAAAGTCTTTGGCATCCCAGATGCCAAATAGGTATTAAGACAATTCACAGCATTATTTGGCCTTTATTGTTTCTCTTCCTAATTTCTGTAGTGTATTTTATTTTGTTTTCTATATTATTATCAAGTGGTTAAGCTGAAATCTATCGAATATATTAAAAAGTGGAAACAAACTTATTTCTACAGATTCTTGAAAAGTCCCGATGATGCCTTAGTGTATGAGAAGTATGTTGAAATGACAACTTTGTTAGACCAATTTGAAAATCATATCTATAATGAATGGAAAAATAATGTGGATGAAATCTGTGAATTCAGTTTAAATCAACCCTTGGTTAAATTCAATGCCATAAATGGTCTTCTCAGTGTCAACTTTGACCCAAAGGTAAGGGTTTGATGTTTTTAAGATGTTTTATCAATGTCATTTTTAGTATAAGTGTATTTCAGATACCTCCAGTCATTTATATGGTGGGAAAGTGGCAGTGCTGTGAGGAATATAACTGAAAACAACTTCTAATAGGTCTGTGTTTTAGAGATTTATTTCCTACATTCTATATTTATTACTCTTTATTTTGCCTCATAATTATTTATTTACCACTTCCATCTTCACTTGATAATAACCTAGTTGAGAGTAGGGTCCATTTCATTGTATATAGAGAATGGCAAAAAACGTACACAAGTGGACACTTTGGTCAGTGTGGCTCAAGCAGTAGTTCTCTGGAATCGGAAGTGTCTGGACTCTGATGGTAACCATTTGGAGCACTTCTTATAATTGCAGAAGTCAAACATGACTTGTATTCATCTTTTGTTATTGGTATATATTGAATATTACCATTTTAATAGTTTTTCTTTCTTAAAATGTGTATACATTTTTTGGCATCTCCTCTGAGTTTGTTTTCTGTATTTCTAGAACAATGTCTGGCACTTGGTGATACTTGATAAATGCTTAGCTCAATTGAATGGAATCATTAGGCTTTTATCAGATGTTTTCTGGCTTGAATTATATTCATAGTACATGTACCAGTATTTTTAGTTAATTAAAATTTCGTCGTGTAAGTTAAGATTTAGGGAATCCACAGGATATATGCAATGAGAAACACTTTGTCATGCTTTGAGTGGACAGTGGTAAATTTTGATTGTTATACTGTGTTTCCTCGAAAATAAGACCTAACCAGATAAGCCCTAGCATGATTTTTCAGGATAACATCCCCTGAATATAAGCCGTAATGCGTCTTTTGGAGCAGAAATTAATATAATACTTGGTCTTATTTTCAGGGAAACACAGTAATAGCTTTCAAAGGGACGATAAAATTGAATATGTTGATTAAATTGATTGTAATTTTTATAGAACAATTTTCAAAAAACCCTGTAATTTTTATAGAACATATAAACACCAAAAATAATATTAACAGTTAAATAATATTTAAGAAAATTAAACAAATTTGTTAAATAAATCGTTTGTTATCACATGATTAAACCACATAACAGAAATTTTATGTTTTCTGAATACGTTTATTTTCTCACAATTTCATTACATGTTACATAATAATGGTAGCACACAAGCTTTAACAGCAATTATTTGTGTGTGTATATATTCATATAATTTGCAATATGTGCATATATGATAAATATGATATAAATATATTTTAAACAACCTATCTCTAAGTCTGATAAGTTGGTAGGAATCACAAAAGAAACTTTCTTTTCTGTTTACTGACATGAATATGCTTTACAGGAAAGGGCAAGCATATAAGAAAATCTATTTGTAAGTTGCCATTACCAAAAATAGTAGTCGTTAAACATCTGGCTGAATTTCTAGATAGTAAAGATTGTATGTTCACTTTTAGTGATTATCTTCCATGGCAGTCTGAATATATGCCTTAGGAAGTGGGAAAGTTAGCCTCACTGAATTGGATAGTTATAACTGGTATCCAAATTCTGATCTGTTTCTCTAAAATATTATAAAGAATACCATCATTTAATTTTGTTTATAAACCTCAGCACATGAACATAAATATATGACCTAGAGAATTGAGGAATCCCTCTACCTTATGATTTCATAAAACCAATATGTAGAAACTAAATTCCTGAGATGTTTTAGGGATCATTCCTGTGATTCTATCTGAAGGGATTATAAACACACGAAGTATAGATTATAAACACAAAATATATTGTACTAGATAACCTAGGGTGGGACACCCTACGGAAGTCAACTGGTTTACCTTCTTAAGCATGTTGTGTGGTCTTTTCCTTAGAACCTGTGATTGAGGGGTACAGTCAGTTCTGCCACATGACATATGCATGCCTAAAAATCACTGTATTATGAAAGATTGCACAATAAAGAGTATAGAACTTATGGGGGAAATGAGGGGTAGGTGTAGAGTACTCAAAAACTTTGTCAGTGATACATTAAAGAAATAGGAACCTAGAAGACACAGTTGTGTAGTTTTACACATTTTAAATAGTTGAGTAATACATAAAGACTACAATAAATGTGACGCTTTCCCTTGACAAAGACCTGAAATTTGCTTATGGAAGTGGGTGTTAGAAGGGTTGCAACTTGTATATTATTGTGAAGTGATGGAAGTAGGGTTATCTGAAACCAGGCAGAAAGTTGTACCAGTGAAAGTGGATGGGCGTGGCTCATTACACATGTGTGATCCATGGTACTAAGTGGATGTTTCAGGTGTATGCATGTGAGCATTTTGCATATTCCTAAGATGTTTGGTTCAGTTGGGTACAGGTTTCAGCATTTACCTAGTATTTCTTGCTGATGAAATTTCAGGTAAGCAAAGACAAATTTTGTGGTATGCTCAGATTGCTCCTTAGTTTATTGATCGCATTGTAACAAATTTGTGTTTTAGAAAGAAGCGTTAAAACAGAACTAATGGTACAGGGAAAAGACCAAGGTCCATTTAAGACCTTCCATTTTAGATGTTGGTGTGCGTATGCTGCTGTCTTTCACTTAAATTCTTTCTCTGACAGTGGGCCATAGTCATTGATTTATACATTTATTATTTATATTTGTACATCATATGGAATGTATGATTGCTGATTTCAAAAAGCATATGAAACAAAAGCCTCTTTGACAATTTGAAAATATAGTAAGCATTGGGTAAAATTTTAAGTGTCTTGATTTTAATTTGTAGTAAAATAGAATGATATTCTTAAAATATGTAATAATCCTTGATTTTTATTTTCATAGCTGGTGGCTGTATTGAGGGAAGTGAAATACCTCTTGATGTTGAAGAAGTCAGACATACCAGAGTCAGCCTTAGCCATCTTCAAAAAAAGAGACACTGTTTTAAAGGTTTGTGTTTTTAGGTATTAGGGCATATTTTGAATAGAAATACTTTGAATTTTAATTAACATAGACCTATGAGACTTGTATGCCTCTAAGGTAGAGAAAATAGCTTTAACGCATTTGGCACTTTTTGTTTTGGGGTTTTCTTTGCTCAGTACATTGGAAATCTTGAACTCCTTGTACAAGGATATAATAAGCTGAAACAGGCTCTCCTGGACGTAGAATACCCTTTGATCGAAGATGAGCTAAGGGCTGTGGATGAGCAACTACAAGCAGCTGTGTCATCACTGACGTGGCAGGATGATTGCTGGGGATACATCGAGGGGGTGAAAATGGCCACCTCTGAGTTGGAGCGCAGAGTTGAGCGCACGCAGAACAATGTCAGCATGATCCAGCAGACCATGAGGGCGTGGGCCGAGTGCACGCTCCTGCCCAGGAAAGAGCACAGAAGGGACACCACCTTTACTTTGGAGGACCAGGGTGATTTGTTCACCAAAAAATACAAGCTCATCCAAGAAGATGGCTGCAAGATACACAACTTGGTAGAGGTAACTGCTTTTAAGGTTTTAAAATTTATGGAAGATCGTTTCATGTAATTTAGAAAAGAGCAGAAATATTGAACATAAGAAGGTGTAGGACTCTTAAGTGGGCCTAAAAGAGCTTTATGTGTGGCTTTGTGAAACATTTATAATGGAGGAATTCATATTACTTGCCTATAATTTCTGTATCCCCCACTGTTCTCATTCCTTGAGGGAGGAGATTGGAATGTGAGATGTTTGATGAAACAGAAAGATAAGAGATGGGGATGCTTATTTTTGTCATAGTTACATCCTCTTTGGGATGCCATTATTTGTTGAGTGGCTGTATGGACCAGCCGTCTCGTTTACAAGAGCTCATGTAACCATCTCAGCCATCTCCTAAGGATGGCCATTATGAAACCTTGGCTTTCACTCTGAGGGGAAATAGCTGCCAAAGACTCTGCTCAAAGGCTTTCCCTGTTAAGTATATGCCACAGGGGAGCAAAGGGAAGGTAGACAGAGAGGCCATTAGGAGATTATTCTAATGATGCAGGTGAGAAATGATGATGGTTTGGGTCAGAGTGGTAGTGATAAAAGCAATCATATGTTGGATGTATTTTGAAGGTGAAGCCAACAGGATTGATTTTCTGTGACAAGTCAGAGGAGAGAGAAGTCAAGGGTGACTTCAGGTTTTTGGTCTGAGCAATTGGAAGAATGGCGTTTCCCTTTACTGCTAATGGAAAGTACAGTGGTGGAGCAGATTTTGTAGGGAAAAAACAAGATTTGCTTTTGGGCATGTGAATTAGACGTGCCTGCCCTAGGGGAAATTTTGAGTAGGTGGGCATTACAAATTGGAGTTCAGGCAGAAGTGTAGGTGAGTAACAGAACTGAGAGTCAGGAGCGTACGTGTATATATGATATGTAAAGCCGTGGACTAGGATTACATAGGTTATGGATTAACCGTCGATAGAGAAGAGGTCCATGGACTGGCCTTGCAGCCGTTCCTGAGGTTAGAGAGAAGAGGAGGGTGTAGCACACAGCGTACTGAGAAACAGGCCAGTGCAGCAGGAGGAAAATCTAGGGAGATGATGCCCTGAAACCCAAGTCCAGAAGGGGTTTCAAGGAGAAGGAAAAGTTTAATTCTGTCCCACCCTGATTTAGGACATGTAAGTGAGGACAGAGATTATCAGATCTGGCAACAGGGAGGTCGTTTCTGTCTATGCCAGGAACTGACATGATAGAGTGGAGGATGGAAGGCTGGCAGGAGTGGGATGGGAGAAGCGGGACAAGACAGCACGTAAACTCCTGAGGAGTTCTGCTGTGGCGGGAACTGGAAACGGGGCAGGCATAGGGAGGGTTTTATTTTTAATATTGGTTGATGTTTCAGGATGTCTGTCTGTGGATGGGAATGATGTAGTAGAGAAGAAAATATAGTTGCAGGCAAGTCCTGGAGAGAACGGGAATCCATAAATACATGTACACGTTGCCTTTACATAGGAGCATGGTGAGCTCATCTGCAGTAACAGGAGGAAGGGAGGGAAGGCAGGGCTAGGAATGCGGGGCTTATAGTTGGGGGGTGCTGGGGATGGGGACATGAGGAGGTTGATTTCTCATTGTTCCTACCTCCTTAAGGAGAAAAGGATGGGGATGCAATAGCATATTATGTATTTCCTTCTGAGCATCCTTGTTAAATGGAATCTTCCCTATAGGCAGATGCCGTCCTCAAACCATGACCTGTCTCTTTTGGGCAGATAGATTAGACATACCCTGCCACGCTCACATAACACTATAGCATGGGACGGGGACAGTACCCTGGGGAGAGGCTGGAAAGCAGGGCGTTTAGTCTCAGGTCTTTCAGAAACTGGGCCTGGGTTTTCTCGTGTGTGAAGTGAAGATACTTGTCTCTAGGCTAACTCTCAGTGGGAGAACAAACAATGAATGGAATATGGTTTTCTTGCTGGGTATTGAATATAACCAATTATGTATCTTACAAGTCCATCATCACTTACTTATTTAAGAAATACTTATGGTGAGCCGCCTATGGGCCCAGTATCATTCTAGATTTTTGAGATACTTCCGTGAGTAGAACAGACAAAGATCCATGCTTTCATGGAGCGCACATTCTAGTGAGAGCAGCAGTAAACAATAGATACAGTACATCATAGATGTTGGAACTGGTTATGGACTGCCTAAAAGAGGTAAAGTTAGAGCAGGGCACGTGAGTTCTGGAGTGCTGGGATTGGGGTGTGGGTTTTTTTTTCCACTTTGCATTTTGTTTATCAATTATTAAAATGTTCATGTGTTTACAATGTCAAAACCTAAATCAAGGTACAGTCAGAGAAGTCTAGCTTTCATCCTTCTCCCTTCTACCCCATAGGTAAAGTTTTTAAGTTAGATTTTGGTTTATTCCTCTTTTTTACAAAACATAAGGAAGTATTTGCTTTCATTTCCCACTCTCCTTAACATAAAATGTGAAGTGCTACACATACTGTTCTGCTATATGGTTCTTTTCTTGTTTACTGATCTCCTGTGGGTCCCTCTGAAGCAGTGTACTTAGTTCTTCTCATGCCCTGTTAAAGATGCATGGTACCCCATTGGGTGGCTGTACCATAATTTATTTAGCAGCTCATCTTTTGTTCTTACACATAGTGTTGTAATGAAGAGCCTAAACAAAAATCATCTTGCACTTATGTTAGTATATCTTTGGGATACATTTCTAGAAGAGGGATTGTTGGGTCACAGAGTGATGTGTAATTATGCAGTTTGCTGGCTATTGCCAAATTTAAGGGGTATGGTTTTAAATAGGATGATCAGGGTAGACCTCCATGAGAAAGTAAGATCCGAGCAGAATTACAGCGTTAGCCAAGTGGGTTATAGAGTTACAAAAGTTACAGAATTAGCCTTGCAAGCCTTGGGGTGAAGACCGTTCTAGGCCCAGGAAACAGCCTTCAGGGAGGAGCACACCCGGTGTGTCCACTGAAAAGCAGGAAAGTGAATGGGGTGGAGGGAGCGAGGTGGAGAGTAGGATGAGGTGAGGTCGGATGTTCATGGGGTGTGAGGAGGGGGCGGGCAGATCAGGGGGGACTTGATAGGCCTCTGTATGTCCTCTGGCTTTTACTCGCAGGTACGTGAGGAGCCATTACAGGGCTTCAAAGAGAGGGGTAAACATGATCTAACTTTCCTTTGAAAAGGATGCTGGTTGTTGTATTGAAATCGGACTATAGAGAGACCAGGGAAGATGAGGGGCCTGGGAGGTCACTGTGGCCGTAACCTAGGTGACAGTTGTAGTACCAGGGCCAGAGTGGTCTAGCTGTGGAGATGATTAGAAGTGGTTGGATTGTGCATATATTTTGAATTAAGTGGAGCAAACAATTTCCTAACAGAGTGGATGGTGGAGCATGAAAGAAAGAGGCACTGAGGATTATTCTAAGAATTTTGTCCTGCTCAACTGGAAAGATGAAGTTGCAACCTATTCAGATGGGAAAGGCTATAAGAGGGAGAGATTTAGGCAGGAAGATCAGATTTTAGTTTTAGACGTTTTGATTTGAGGTGTCTATCAGACAGCTAAAGGAATGGTCGCAGTAATTGGATTTACTAGTGTGCAGATTAGAAGACTCTAAACCAGAAATGCAAATTAAAGAGAACTTGGTTGCAATGGTATCTAAGCCATGAAGCTGAATGAGATCACCCAACCCAGTCTAGGTAGGGGATAGAAGCAAATCAAGGACTGTTCTCTGGGGCACACCATTCTTAGGAAACGGTGGGGGGAGAAGAAGAACCAGCCAAAGGGGCAGAAAAGGAACAACTGACAGGAGGAGGTGGTGTCCTGCATGCCAAGTGACGAGTGTTTGAAGGATAACAAACCTGCTCACCAAAACGTAAGGTGTGGTATACTCAATCTGTTGTACTGAGTAACGTAGCTAATAATAATAATAATAATTAATAATAATAATAATAATAATAGTAATAATGTCAAAGTTTCTGTTGATTTCCAACGTGGTCTGAAATGTATAAGAAAATTTTCCTTTTCCCTGCTGAGAACAGTTTGATAGCACAAAGACTTTTGTCCCTGCCTTCTTTGATTAATTCCTGTATCAGCATCCTAGCACTGCTGTAGCAAAGCACCACAATGGGTGTCTTAAAACAACAGACAACAGAAATTTAATCTTTTACAGTCTAGAGGCTAGAAGTCTGAAATCAAGTTGTTAGAAGAGCTAGGGCTCCCTCTGAGGGCTCTATCTAAAGGCCTGGAAGCCTTAAGAGAATCTCCGGTGTGTTCTGACATGTAAGGAAAGTGTGTATGTGGACATTTGTTTTTTCAGCAGAATCTTAATTAGTCATGCCTTCGACTATTCCTTAGTTGTTTGCTGAGATGCTGCGAATTATTCTGTGACTTTTTGGACACCCCTACAATTATTTATGCATTAGAATCTGTCTCATGGAGGACAGATGACGGGTTATAATTAGTTTTTACTGTTACATTTTCTTGATAGTAAGAAGAAACATACGCCCTAATCACTAATCTGGGGGTGTTAGACCAGTCAGGTTTGTGAATCCTGATTAAAATGCATTGAAAATATTGTCGATATGTGACTGAAAATTACAAAACCAGGTTTTGCAGAGAAGAAGGTTGACATTTTCTACTCACAAATGGACTCATTTTTGTTTCCTTACATCAAGAAACCAAGAAGCTGTGAAGTCAGTATGAGAACTGAGGAGAGCTTTCAACTCGAGGGAACTCAATTTCAAAATAGAAATGAAGTGATGATTTGTTTCTATAAACTGTATCTGTTAAGTGATTTTCCTCCCTCCCTCTTACCAGCAAATGGTTTTGTGCCTGGTGCTCAGACTTCTAGTAAGGAATGTGGTTTGGAGGAAACCTGTGGAAATAGGGCTGAGGGTGAGTCAGGTCTGCCTTTTCCTGTTCATCCTTCATGGCTTGTGGGATCCCAGTGGATAGTCTGCAGTCAGAGTTAAAAGTGAAGAGGGAAAGGGCAGAACCATGGGAGATGGGGCTGGAAGGGACCTGAGCGGTCATTCAGTGACCCAAAGCTCTTCTTTTCTCTTCCTTTTCCTCCCTTTGCCCTAAATTGTTGAAAATATAACTTTTTTTTAAAATGCCACTGCAGTGATACAAACTGGATCTCTTGGTATGAAAAAGTATAAACAATGAGGCAAGCACAGGTATATTACTGTGATGTGTTGGAAAGAGCCCTATCCTTGGGAACCAAGAGGAATGGTTTCTAGTTCTCGGTTAGCAGCTAACTTCCTACAAGTGTGTGGCACTGATGTGTTTTAAGTGTTTTGTTTTCATATATATATATATATATATACATATATATATGTATATATATATATATATATATATATATATATATATATATATAAACATTTTATTAAGTGTGTTTTTCCAGGACCCATCACCTCCAAGTCAAGTAGTTGTTTCAATCTAGTTGTGGAGGGCACAGCTCACAGTGGCCCATGTGGGAATCGAACCGGCAACCTTGTTGTTAAGAGCACTGTGCTCTAACCAGCTGAGCTAACCGGCTGACCCCTCTTCTCATACTTTTAAAATGAAGAGACTGAATAAGGTGGTTTTAAGGATTTCTGTTCCCCCCCCCCCCAAAATCTATACTTCTTTCAAGTGTCTACAAAGGAGTCTGGGCTGCTGTGTACAGCTGTCCAGGATGTGTACTGCACCACTTGAGGGGCGCAGGACATGTATACTGCACAAATGTAAATAGTTCCACCTGGATGGTGGCCAAGAGAGCATCCCAGAAAGGGGCAGTTCTAATTTGTTTGAGGTCACTAAACTCCTAGAACTGGCTCATCTCTGCCCTACTTTGTCAGGAGCTAGACTCGCCTCTGTAGTTCTGATTTTTACACACCTTGGAATTCTGGATCATATATCCACAGTAGCAAATGATCAAAGAAGGCAGAGAGCATAGTCTACCTTTAATCAGTTCCCATTCCAGTGTCTCCTTTTCTCTGTGCTACTGTTTCTGCCTTGGCCCTCTGCCCTCTGGCCTGTATAGACTATGCAACTTTTGCCACTCAGAAAGTGTCTCTGGAATCAACCTTGCTGCCCACCTGACCTTTTCAAATCTATGTCCCTAAGCCTGCCACACTGCATGCCCAACCTCTAGCAGTCCTTCACCACATCCCTGTCTGGTCCTCTTGTGCCCCATTGACCTGTCCCTAATTTCACCCACACTCTGGGGAGATGCCAAAGAGGTAGAAGAACTTCATATTATTGAAACACAAAGAGAGCTTGACTTTACCAGACCAGCGTTTCCCAAGCTGAGTTACTATTCTACAGGCTGCTCATAGGTAGTTTGCAAGAAATAGTGTTTGTTTGGAAAGAGTTGGGTCGAACCAAGTTAAATAGGCTTTAATGTGATAGGTGCACTGTGAATCTCCAAGCTGGCCTGGAGACCATCTTTGCTGACTTAGTGAACTTTGGATATCCCAGAGCAGGCTTCTCTGGAGGGCCATTTTGGGAAACCTCTTAATTTACAAGCAAGTCCCTGGAAGGCAAAGTTCAAGGACACATAGAGTTAGGGACAGAGCAAGAATTAGAGCCCATGTTGAATACATCTAGAATGCATTGAGAACTAGTATACTTCTGTTCTGTACTTGAAGATAGCAGTCTTCATGATGATTTTCCCTTTGAAGAATGACTTTTGAATGTATTTTGTGGACGAATGACATGTTACAAACTCTGGGTTAGATCTTTATCATCTAGTTAAGGGTTCTGCAGCCTAGCGATTGACTGTTCCTGTGTTGTGCACAAAAATGCAGTCTCTTCTTTAACAAACCCTTTAAATGGAAAACTTTCACTTTTATACTCACTAGTGTTTATACTCATCTATTCATTCTTGTATGTTTCTAGGAAAATAGGAAGCTCTTCAAAGCCAATCCTTCTCTGAATACCTGGAAGATTTATGTCGAATTCATTGATGACATCGTGGTAGAAGGCTTTTTTCAAGCTATAATGCGTGACTTAGACTTCTTTCTGATGAATACGGAGAAGCGATTAAAACCTACACCATTTTTTCAAGCACAAATGATCTTAATGCCCCCTGAGATTCTGTTTAAACCTTCTTTAGAAAGAGAAGCTGGCGATAGCATCTATGATCTGGTGGAAGAAATGCTATGCAATAGTTTTAGAATGTCTGCCCAGATGAAGCGAGTAGCAACGCATCTGGAAATAGCAAATTATCAGGTATTTTCTTTGTTATGGGGTCATAGCTTTTATATGAACGATTCAAAAATAATTTGGGGATAATGGAGAGCACAAGGAAAGGGGAAATGGGAAAAAGCAACACAATTTTGGGTTTTACCAACTACCGTCCCTTTGAAGACTGACCTTGGATAATGTTATGTTGCATGTCATTGGGAGAGCAAGGATGGTTTTAAGAAGTGCTTGGTTTTCTTTTTATTTAGGATGATATGGATAACATGTTAGGCCTGGCAGAGGTCAGGCAAGAGATATTGAACAGAGTGGCCAGTGTCATCACTAAAGTCTTGGACTTCAGAAGTACGCTGGACACGTACTCTTACCTCTGGGTAGATGACCGAGCTGAGTTTATGAAGCATTTTCTCCTGTATGGCCAAACTATATCATCTGAGGAAACAGATGGTCATGCCAATGAAGAAATCCCTGGACAGGCACCAACTCTTGACCAATTCAAGGAACAGGCAAGGGAAACGCTTCGCTTTTAATGTAATGCTTGGCTTTTGATTGAGTTGTTGTACTTATTTTGTTTTTTCTAATTGTAGATTGATGTTTATGAGGCTTTGTATGTTCAGATGAGCAAGTTTGATGACTTCAGAGTGTTTGATAGTTGGTTCAAAGTGGACATGAAGCCTTTTAAAGTGAGCTTGCTAAACATTATTAAGAAATGGAGCTGGATGTTTCAGGAGCATCTTTTGAGATTCGTCATTGACAGGTAGCCTTTTGTGCTTTGGTATTTGGAATTATAGCTTAACACCTGACTGCTTTCTAAAATTGAGATATTAATTTTAAGAGCGTTAAAACTGTCTGTTTTATAATAGAGGTTGCAAGTAATGTTTGTTTAGGGAAATAATGAAAATAAGATTCAATTAGAAGTCTTATCCTCCTGAGTGTTTTAATGAGCCTAATTTGTGTTTGTGTATGTGCACATTTGTGTGTGTGTATATATATATTTATTTAATAGTCTGACGGAACTACAAGAATTTATAAAAGAGACGGATGCTGGACTTCAGAGAGAATTACGTGAAGGTGATCATGATGTTTTAGTTGATCTCATGGGACATCTTCTGGCTGTCCGAAGCCGGCAGAGAGCCACTGATGAACTCTTTGAACCACTAAAAGAAACCATCACGCTCTTGGAAACCTATGGCCAGAAAATGCCTGAGCAAGTCTATATTCAGCTAGAGGTAAGCACAGTGGTAAAATACCATAAGCTGAGCATCTCCAGTAGCCAAGTTCTTTACATGCACTCTCATGACATTCTCATAGCATCCTGTCCTGTGGACATTAATATTTTCATTTACAAGTTAGGAATCTGAAGCTTACAGGGACTTGATATCTTTTTCAAGGTCACACAAGTAGTCATGCCAGCCAACATGTATCTAGGTGTGTTTCATACCACAGCACTTGCTCTTAACCACTGGGCTCCACTGCCTTCTTATTAGAAGGTATTTAAGTAGTAGAGCGCCTCTAAGTTGCTTTTTTGAGGTCCACTTGACCATCACTTTCACACATGAAGTATATCTGAGCTCTCTTTTATTGAAAACTGCCTGCCAGTTGAGTAATGTCCGAGTGTTTGGAAACATATCATGGACGTGTTCATAAAGAATGAGTAAAGCCCAGTTTGGATGGAGAAATCACTGTGTTTCCTAAACAGGATTTTTGTGACATCCTCCTGTTTCCGTGCTCTGAAAAGACTGGGTGGCTGCTGTGTGCCATCTGATACACAAAGTCTTTTTAGTTATAACTGGCACCGTGACTAAAGAACTCACAGTTGAGCCCTTATTTCCATGCCCACATTGAAGTTCTATAGATAGTTTATATATTTACATCACCCACCAGTTTCTGGGATGCGCTTACCTCTAATCTTGCAAATGTGATCAGTGGACACATTTAACTAAAAAAACTTTCATTGCATTCTAGTCAGTGATTAGAACATGGAACGCCAGCTTAGATTTGTTTTTGAGAACTGTATGAGGCCGTCTCATCTGCTTGCCTCAGAGTGTGCAGTAAAATATCCTTCAAGATACCTCACTTTTTTCTATACTGTCCCCTATTTTCCATTTCCCACTTTCTATTCTTTATATTTTTATTGAGGTGAAATTCACAGTTCATATAACATAAAAGTAGCCATTTCAAAGTGTATGGAATTTAGTACTTTCCTAGTGTTGTGTAACCACCACCTACCTCTATCTAGTTTCAAAACATTTTCATCGCTCCAGAAAGAAACTCCATACCCACTAGTTCTCACTCCCCACCACCCTCCTCCTGCCACCTACCTTTGGTTTCCGCCAATCTTCTTCTGTCTCTATGAGCTTACTTTTTCTAGATACTTCATGTAAATGGAATTATATAATATGTGACCCTTTGTGTGTGGCTTCTTTCATTTGGCACAGTGTTTCTGAGGTTCATTCACGTTGCAGTATGTATCACTACTTCATTCCTTTTCATGGCTGAATAATGTTCCATTGGGTATATACATACACCACAATTTGTTTAGCCTTTCATCTGTTGACGGACATTTGGGGATTTTCCACCTTTTGGCTATTATGCAAAAGTCTTTGTTTGAGTACCTGTTTACAAGTCTTTTTGGAATCACATGGGAGTGGAATTGCTAGGTCATAGGATAATTCTAAGTTTAACCTTTTGAGGAACCACCAAACTGGTTTTCACGTTAGCTGCCCCATTTTATCTCCTGCATTTTGTTTTGTGAGGATTAAATGCAACAGTGTATTTATAAGTGCTCTCTTGACTTATAAAGACTATAAATAATTATGATATATGAATTATCATAATTCACATATGTTCACATATCATTATTCACATAATTCACATTATCATAATTCATAATGTGTGCAGAACTGTAAACTGTCCTTAGAACTGAAAATCCAGTCAGATGTGGAGTGCGAGATAAGATATGGACACGTATGTAACAAGAGTGAGGGATGAAACAGTTGCAGTAGAACACACTATATTTGTTGTTAGAAAGATTTGGATATTCTTTGAGTCCAATCTTGAGCCTTATCATATAGAGAAACTAGTCATAACACAGCTAGTTGGTATGGGGGATTTTAGCCGTTGCCTCCAGAAATTGTATTACAAAAATTTGACTCACTACTTAAGGTTCTGGCAATACTGAAAATATTAAGCTTTTCAATATTTGAAAAGTGGGCCACGCTTTTAGCTATGTGTGTGCTTCTATGTCAGTAATTCAGGCTGGTCAGGAGGAAATATAAGATTGATCAGCAATGCAAGTTGCATGAAGGATAACAATTGCTCCAATTTTATTTTAATTAAAGCAACATGCAGTAGTTACTGTTTCTCCTTCATAATCACTAGCAGTCATCATATTTTCTGAATACTTACCCGTGTTTGGTTCTGTCTGAAAGCCCTTAAATATGGCTGTGTCCTCACACTCTATGTACAATATACTATGATGCTAGATTCAACTCCCAGTTTACAGATTTTATTGAGTCCCAACCCTGCTGAGAATCTTTCATTGACTGACCCTGTGCTCCAAGTACTGTCCAGTTTCCATAAGAGCCCACACTCTTGCCCCATCCTGCAGGCTCTCAGGGGATCCCCCCAATCTCTGCTTGTTGAAACCCAGTCCTTCCTTTGAGCCTCAGATTCCGTGTTACCCGTTGAATGGATCACATCAGTTATGGAGACTTTGGAGAGCGCCCGATCTTTTTCGGTTTTCAATGAAAATCTATTTTTATCAAGTGAAAGCGTATATGGAACCCCCAAATATAAAGCAGGTAACAGCAGGTGTAGTGTAGTCACAGAGAGTTAAGGGGCCTGAGCCCAAATATGTGACCTTTCTGTGGCTTCCCACCCATAGCCCCTGAAGGGACTTCATGCGATATTTAGGTTCCATGGGCTCAACTGGAAATGCAAAGGGAGACTCCGTGCAGATGAAGATGTAGAGTTTTGATGAGATAATGGGTGAAAGAACAAGATGAAGGACAAATAGGTTTAGGCCCAAGTCCCTTGGTTCTTGGCCTGGTTCAGTGTTCCTATCATGATACCATGTTGCCTCCCAAGCATTTTAATTCCATGACATACAGACCTCCTGACAGAAGTTAACACATTCTGTCCTGTAGAATAGTTATTCTGTGGGTCTTTCATTCACTCTGAGGGGTTATATAAAACAATTTAAGCCAAAGAATGTTTTATCTTTGTAACACTGTGCTGCACCGCACAGATACAATTTATATTTAGCACAGTTCACGCTTCAAAATTGGCAGTTACTGGATCAAATATTTATCGAGGGTTACAAAATAGTCTTTAGAACCTTTGATTTTTGCTCTTGAGCAACAGGAGGAGAGGCCCTTCACTGTGGGTGGTTTTGTATGACAAAACAATTTCAGTGTCCCAGGAGATGACCCAGAGAAACGATGTTTTGTTTGTCTGGACACAAGGAATGCTTTTCAACAGCAATTATGCACAATGGCTCTCCAAAGAAAATAACTTCCTGTTGTCTTATTTGCATTGTAGTCAGGGAGAGAACAGTTGAGTTGCTACCTGAACTATTTATTGCTGCTTTTGTCTGACATCAAGTACGGATTAACCTTCCCTTCCCTTTGTCTCTCCTTAGTTCAAAAATCCTAGTCATTTAAAATTAACCTAACCTAAGTGCTCAAACTCTCCATCAAGACAGAGCACACACAGAGCTTCCGGCGCTACAGGAAAGTGGAGGATGAGATTGAGTCACATTTTAATCTCTGCCCTGCTGCGTTCAAAGCATCTTTTTTCACCTGCTAAACATGGCTCCGTTTCTAGTTGTTAGAGGTCAGCGAAGTCCTTTCCAGAGCACTTTAATTTTATTCCCTCAACAGCAAAACAGTTTGGAAATTTGTGTTTATTTTGAAAAGATTTTCATTTATTCTGAGATAAAATGTACACCAGAGGACAACTCTGGTTTGTGCTTGGAAGATACAAATCCAAGGGTGCCCGTGGGTCAGTCTGGATGTCAGCCTGGCTCTAAGCCTTTTAGTCACTTTAATGTTCTTTGACGTCAACTCCTTCTCTTCTTGAAGAATGGGAAGATGCCATGGGTTAGTATAAAGAGATTGGAATTATTTAATGCTATAGAGTTGGTTTGTTTTAGTCATTGAAGTAATTTCCCATTTGTACCTGTGTTTTTGTAGGAATTACCTGAAAGATGGGAAACTACCAAAAAGATTGCAGCAACTGTCAGACATGAAGTTTCACCTCTCCAAAATGCAGAAGTCAATCTTATAAGGAAAAAATGTATTTTGTTTGATGTAAGCTAGCAAACCACGATTTTTTTTTGTTTTGGTTTTTGTTTGTTTGTTTTTAAGAAAAGTTTTACAAGGAAAATTGAAGCTATTTGAGATTCATTTTCTTTTTTCTTTTTTCTCACCCTGATCAGGAGAAGCAGGCTGAGTTCAGAGAGAGATTCAGATTCTCTGCTCCTTTCAGTTTTAATGCAGAAAATCCATACACAGTGCTTGATAAGGTAATGCTGATCTCAGTTATCTTGTGTGTGTTACAATAGCTATATTAGAAAGTGAAATTTAGACACTGAAATACTGCTTTATTCTGCCTTACTTATGCAATTAGTTATAGGAGTTGAGATTTAACTATGTAAAATGCAGTTATAAACAATTTTCCCCAAATAAATTATATTACTTTAAATCATGTCTCCCAAAATCCTATCATTATCAATTATCCTAGTGAAAGTAACAACTACTACTTTTTCAGCACTTACTACATATATGTCAAGAGTTTTGCTAAGCATGTTATTTACATCATGTTTTACAGTTCTTGTAATATTGCTATGATGTAACTAATATTATGATTAGTGGACATTTGGTCCTGTCTATAATGTCCATAGACATTTGGTTCATGCCAAAGGGTCCTTGAAATTTGGTCCTATACAAAACGTGCATAGTTAATATAAACTTCACTCTTTTGCAAGATTTGAACCCCAATCCACCTATGTGACTCCATGTGCCATTACCAGGTAGGCTACAGACACGAGAAGGGTTATTACTGGCAATATGGACACAACACAATTATTAAGTCTATCAATAAAACACGACAGTGTTTTTAATATATAAATCCTGTAAAGGAAAAGTATAAATAAACATTATGAGCTCTCTGAACCCAGAGACATTTTCTAAGTGTGGATGTTTTTGACAGGACCAAATATCAAGGACCTTTTGGACAGAACCAAATGTCCTTCAAGGTCTATTATTCTCCTATTTTCAGGTAAAGAAACAATCATGTGTAATTAAGAAACTTGCTAGAAATTACACAGTTATTAAGTGACAGAACTAGTTTTAGAATTCTAGGTGTCTAATTTTTTTTTTTTTAAATATCAGGTATTTTGATCCTTGTACTGTTTGTCAGTGATACTTTGCCAGTAACTTTTAATCATAGTTAAGGAAAGCCCATAACTTATTCTTAACTCTGGATACAAATGTTATTGTGTCATTCAATCCTAGTTTATGACGAACTACTTTATTATGGCTGATTCTAAGAATGAATGTAATGGGCAAATAATTCAAAATGGCAATTCATGTGAGGCTTGAAAAATGTTTTACATTTTTATGTAAAATACCTTTTGTTTCTCTAGGAATTTTTGACCTAATAGCCAAAATGAGAAAATGACTTTGTGAAGTTTAGATTCAGGAGCTAGGAATCTTTCTGATTTCTTCATCTAGGCTGCCATTCTGATTTTATTTCATGTTGGTGATAGTCTTGTTAGACTGGTGAAAAGCTTGTAGCTGACACAGCTTTTACCTCTCTTGACAAATTTTGGGTTGAATTTAGTTTTAACTGCTTTAAACACATTCAGAAAACACCATTCTGTAGCATAAGGTTTTCTCTTTCACTTGGCTGAAGAAAAGTGGTTAATGTATTCACTGAAAAAGATTAGGTTAGAATATGCTAATAAGTTGCTTTTTTTTTTTAAGTCTATGTCTAAATTTCAGGTGGTCTGAACAGACTGTGAATAGGAAGACATTTTTACTTGACTAACCCATGTGCTATATGTAAACATTTACTACAGTTATCGTTTAGTGAATCCTACCATTTGCATGCTATCCTGTAACAGCATATAGTTGCATATCTAAAAGTCAGAGATATTTATCATCGTACCTACAGAATGTGTTAAGGAATATTTTGAATATAGTTGGGCTGGGTTACCTACATCTTGAAGTAACTTTCTTGTGTGTTTGCTCAGCATGTATATCTAACGATTATTTAACTGGATTCAACTAAAGGCATGTATATGCTTTGTTCTGGGCTGGTTTGATAGACCCTAATACACAAAGCTCCTCACCCTGCAAGAGGGAAGCCACTGATCCTCCAGGTACAAGGGGAGTGGTATGGTGAATCTCTCCTGTTATAACTGATCCCTTGGTAAAGTAATATTAAATGTATAGTTTCTTCAAAGCGAAAGATACAGTATGCACTTGAATGAAGATAACTGGGTATGTATTTCTAGGAATAATTTAATTAGTATAAGTAATAAGGAAATGATTAAAAATGAAAGGGCTGTGGGCTTTGGGGAGTATGACAGACGAGACATTTTGAAAATCCCTCTTCTGTAAAACAGATGTTGAAACATGTTCACAAATGTGCAATTTTAAATCTGTTGCTGAGTTCTCAAGAAGACAAGAGAAATCTCTAAAGGGCAGGGGAAAAAATAAGAGTGCTGAAACCAGGATGGAAAGCTCTTAAAAGGTTATACACCCTGAGTGAAAGGGTGGCTTGGGAAAAATCTGGAGCCTGCGAAGGGAGTCTCTGAGATTACCTGTCAGTCCTTGCTAAGGCTTACAATAGGGCACATGTGTGCACATGAGCGACACACACACACACACACACACACACACACACACACAGAAAAGAAAAAAATGGGGAAAGGATCCTCTGGAAATTTGTAAACATTGACCTGTTCTCATATAGGTTATGGTTCACTTTTATACTACCCCTATGATTAAGGAATTTCCAGGCTAGGAAATGAAAATGGTTACAAGTAGCTCTTCTAAGCACCTAGTAGAAGCAAACCCAAATCTTCTCTGGGAAAAAAAAAAAGTACTCTTATTCTAGTCTCCTCAGGGGTCCAACAAATTATGTTAGTCAAATTTGAGTTTATAATAAAATAGTCAATAAACACACTATCATGCATAAGAGCCAGCAGAAACAGCAAACCACAGATATAGACTCATATAAAACATCAGATATTAGAAGACATTTATTAAGGTAACAAAAGATAATATTGAAAAAAAGCAAGTTCTCAGTTTTGAGACTGTCAGCAATGATCAGCTAAATTTAGAAATGGGGCAGGAACTTGTGAAAATGAAAAACATAATTATTAAAAAAAACTCAGCAGATGGGTTAGAGAGCTAGTTAAAGCTGAAAAGAGAATTGGTGAAATGCAAATGACATTGGAAGAAATCACTTAGAAGGCAGCACATAAGTGTAGGGAGATGGAAAATATAAAAGCGATTAAGAGACCCAGAGTAAGGAGTTAGAATAATGTCTACCTCTTCTACTCAGACTTCCTGGAAGAGAGAATAAACAGAATATTAGACAGACAATAGTCAGAGATATAATAGCTGAGATTTTTCTAGGACTGGTGTAGGCATGAATGAATAGATTCAGGAAATTCACTGAATCCCAACCAGGATAAATGCAAAGTCAACATCTCGACACATCTCGGTGAACTACAGTATGCCAAAGGCAAAGAAAAGATCTCTAAAGCAATGGATAGAAAAGACAGACCACTTGTTAGAAAAGACAATTTAGCTGCAAGCTATTTCTCATCAGCAACACTGGAAGCCAGAGATAATGGATAATAGTTTCCAAATTGTATAAAATTATATTTGAATAACAAGAGTGAAATAAGCATATTTCATATAAACAAAAGCAATGTATTAACTACCACTCACAAATCATCACTGAAAAAACTTCTAGTGTGTGTATTTCAAGATGAGAACTAGCAAAGCCAAATCTGATTCTGAGAGAAGACTAATTATATTGACAAATATTTGATGAAATGAACAAGGGAAAAAAGAAAAGAGAAAAATTCACAGTCTTAGGAATAAATAGCGAATGGTAGGGCAGAAAGAGTCAGATCTATTCAAAAGATCTGAGAGTGGGGGCCTGGCCTGGTGGCTCAGGCAGATAGAGTTCCATGCTCCTAACTCCGAAGGCTGCAAGTTCAATTCCCACATTAAAAAAAATCTTTCAACAGAACAAATAAAAGGTCCTAATGGCCTTACAGGTGAATTCCAAGAAACTTTCAAAAAACATGTTCTTCGTATGATTCCAGAGACTAGAAGAAAAATAAACACTCAAAATTTACTCTGAAGCATGTTAATTTTCATAAAGGGACAGTATGAGGAAGGAAAAATTATACACCAGCCTTTTTTATGTACTTAGATACAAGCATACGCAACAAACGTAAGAAAATTATACCCACTTATAAACAAGTTGGGTTCATTCAAGGAAAATAGGTTTGATTCAACATTAGGGGATTCATATAATTCATCATATTAACAGATGAAAAAGAAAATATCATATAATCATCTCAGGAAATTCCAAAGACTCTCTAGCAATCATTCAAGTATTCATTCTTGCTGGAAACTCTTGGAAGATTTTTCAAGTTATTAAAGCACAACAAAAACTCAGCATAAAATGTTTATACCAGGGGAAGTGAACATTCCTAGTTGTAATGGTGAAGTAGAGGAAAAGCCTAAATGGCCATCAGAAATAGAATAAATTACTAGTAGTATACTCATAAAGGGTAGTACTATACAATAGTGGAAATGAGTGAACTTCACGTAGGTCCTCATGAATATATAGCTGTAGCTCAAAAATAAGTACTAATTAAAATGTCTTACTATATAGTATACAACTATTAATATAAATTTCAAAAACATAAATGTTAACAGTTTAGCATTTAACAGTACATACATATGTAGTGAAAATATAAAAATCAGGGGAATATTAAATAAAAATTTGGTGACTAAATTTGTAGTAGGAAGAAGGGAAATAAAATTAAGAAGGCCATTTAAAGTTATTAGTAACATATTTCCTAAGCTGGATGGTATGTATGCTCACACCCACAGCCTTTAGTGCATGTGAAATTTTTCATAATAAAACATTTGTAAAATTAAGAGAATGACAGTTATTGTTTATAAAGGTATAGCTTGTAAAAAGGATAACTTATATAATGCAAGGATATTACAGTGCTAATATTCTTTTGTACATAGTAGAAAATTAAAAGAGAATTGAAAATTAAAACACAAAAGGAGTAAATATCCATATTTTAAAGTTAAAAATAAAGACAAAAGAACCCAAGTAGTATAATTGTTGGATATTGAGAGGAGGATGGGAGAAAATATAAAGTGGAAAAACAAAGTGCAGTCCTTTTCTTCGCAAAGTTGGTAACCTAGTGTAATGTCTAAACTTGATAAATCAAGGAGCAGTTTGTGCTCAGACGTCAGAGTTAGTGGAAGAGCAGCCAGAAGAACTGGAGAGTGAACCTGGGTTTCCAGCTTTTCCTGTGTTACAAACCCTTCTGCACTTGAACTTTTACCACGTGAATACACCAGCATGTTAATAAAAACTAAAGTTTAGGAGTTGGTTTATTAAGAAAGAGAAAAAGGAGTCACCGTATATTTGCTGTGAAACATCAACTGTTCTACGTAGAGGGGATGGTTGGTCTGCCTTGGTGAAGAAAATGACACAGTGCAATTTCTCACACTGTGCTGAGTGGTTTTAGCTGCAGTGTTTCATTTCACAAATTCTCTTCAGTTCATTTTGTGCTATTGATAATCTCTAGGATATTTCTTTTAATCTAAAAGTTCTTTTTTTTAAAGAAGTGATTTGTTCTTTTTTTTTCCATTCGTAAAACTTGCAGTAAAATGAATTGCTTGATATCCATTACTTCATGTATATTAAGCACAGCAGTAAAACAAAAAAAAACCCATGTATTTAACTTTTATTCAGTTTTTTTGGCTTTTGTAATTTTTTTTTTTGATACTTGCCTAACACGCATGTTCTGTAAAGATAGTTAACAGGGAAACAGCTTAAGATGATGGCTAGCTTTGTTTAATGTCTTATGAAATTTTCATGAACAATCTAGGCATAATTGTTAAGAACTACATGTATTAAGTTCATGTAAGTGGAATAGAAGTGATTTCTTCATTAAGTGGAAGCTTCTAAAATCTCATCTTTTAGTGCCCAGCAAAGTCCCCAGCTGTACAGTGAAAAGCAAGAGGAAAAATTGTGTCCACAACAACCTGATGCCACAGCAAATTTTGCTGAAATATGGATAGGGAGAGTATCGATAATATTAATGTATTTATTAATAGTCTACTCTGACTTTTTAAGTAGCTGTGAGTTTGTTCATCTAAAGCCTTCTACATTTTGCCAGTAATTATACTGCAGATTGTTGTTTTTTTCCTTTTTAAAATCAAAGTTGTCAATGTTGACATAACCCGAGTTGTAAAACTGTGGTTTCTCTGTCTCTGGCAGTTTGTTGGATGTTAAGGGTGTTTACGTGCATGTGTGTGTTTTCTCCTTAGGCAAATCAAGAGCTTGAGGCATTAGAGGAAGAAATGTTGCACATGCAAGAATCTACTCATCTTTTTGAAGTGGCTCTTCCAGAGTACAAACAAATGAAGCAATGTCGCAAAGAAATAAAATTGCTCAAGGGACTCTGGGATGTTATTATTTATGTTAGAGTAAGTCACTGCTTTTCTTAAAGAATACTTTTTCCTTTTAGCAGTTCTTTTGTATAAATAAACACTTTTTAGCATTTGTATTGTTCTGTTTGGGTTTTATTTCTTGAAATATGTGGACATTAGATTTTCCCTCCAGAATGAGAGTTCCTATATCCCTGTTAGTATAAGATTCTTCTCTGAAGAATTGTTTGTTTTTGTTTTCAGTTCTGAATGAACTTGTGTATGATGAGTTAACCGCTTCAAATCCTTTTGGAGGGCTATGTAGGCTATAAATAAAACTTAATCCATAAATATATATTACACATGTGGTGACCTGTTCGTGCAGATTCCTGTGTACTTCCATGCTTGTACTTATGTATTTGTGCACCTACCTATAGACAGACCTGACTAAACATAAAGTTAATCTGTATATGGTCAATTAAGTTACAAACCTAAGTGTAACTATAAGTTCTAGGGAGCTAGACATTTTGCAACATGCATTATAGATAATTTTCTTTGAAGTTAGTTGAGATCCATATAGAAATACATGAAGAAAACAGAACAAGGTCAAAAAGTTGAGTGTTTTGTTTATAATGGATGAAGATTGTCTTATGAAATCTTATGTTATATGTAGAATAATAAAAATGTGGTTTGTTTAATGGTCATATACTTATCCAATTCATTCAAAGTACTCAGGATGGTGTGTGTATGGCATTGGTCATTGCTACTAGACACTAATATATCATAATGTTTTAGCCTTAAGTTTCACATGTTCTGACAATGTTTTTGTTTTGGTGATAGGGAAGTTTTAACAAGTGCAGTTAATATTTAAGTAATTGACTTTCCACTGGATAATAGAACCACTGTGTATCATCAGTTTATATATTTTGCTGTGGAGACTTGCTTTCACCAAATGTTGTTGACACTTTTATCTGCTTGTGCGTTTTCAGAGAAGCATTGATAATTGGACTAAAACCCAGTGGAGACAGATTAATGTAGAACAGATGGATGTAGAACTCAGAAGGTTTGCCAAGGCAAGTTCCATAACTGTCTATTACAACAATTTATCTTTCTCAGCACCACCTCCTTCCATCTTCTCTAACCTAGTGGTATCTGGTGTGTTGGGCTGCATGTCCTGGTTTACTTCACACAGGGTGATATGAGAGTATTTTTTTCTTTCTCACTCTTAGCCAGTTGAGCTTTTAATCAAACCTGCTTTTCTGTGAATGAGTGGATAAAAGCATATTAGGGCTAGTGAATTTATGAGTAGTCATGAGCTTCCTAAAGCTGTCTGGGATGGAGGGTATTAGGATTAAAAGTACCAGGGCTGAGAGGTAAGGCTTCTGAAAGCTTTTGAATTCTTTCCTTAACAACTGTAAGCATTTTGTACCTTAAAAGATACGTTTTGGTTCTAGTATTTGGGGCAACTCATTGGAGTATGCACCTTGTGGATTTATATGAAATACCATGATCTTTGTTCATATTACTGATTATTCCAGTATCCCAGGAACTCAATATATACGAACTGAGCTTATCTGAATTTTGGGCTTTTGTATCTCGTCCCTGTTGCGATACCTCTGAAGAGAGTAGAACCTCTTTAGATAAAGCCAAAATGCAGAGCAGGGAAAGGCAGTTTACAAGCGGTAGAGCCTTTTGCTTTCTTCTCATCTACGGACTCTTCCCAGGTTGTTCTCCCATAGTATCCTTGTCCCACAGACCCTAACTAAAATGTCCCATCATGCTTTTGAATGTCATGGGTCCCTATATCATTATCGTGCTCACTCCCTACTTATCTCCTCTACCATTTGATCATCTCATTTCTGAGTGACAGTTTAACTCCCACTCTCAGCTGAAGCTCTTTGATTATTATTTTTTTAAACAAGTGGCATTGTCCTTCTCTTTGGGCTGAGATTATTGTTTTATTCTGGGTTTTCTCACTCACAATTATTCATGTTGCATGGGCCGAGAAGACAGCTTAGTTAAAGACCCTATTGGACATACCTTGAAATCATGAACTCTTTAAGACCCGAGGAACAAATCCTCAAAGGTAACCAGCGTTTCAAGGCTACCATTTAAACAAGTCAGGTCTTCAGAGGAAGATCCTAGTAATCCAGATAACAATCTCAGTTTTCTGCTTATTTATGTTTCTAGAGGAAACACTCTTCATTGAACATGTCCTATAAACTCTGTTACTTCCCTACATTCAGTGTCCCATGGATTTCTTCATGGGACATTGAGTTAGAACCTGTGAATAAGAAACCAGTGTGTCCAAATGGGTTGTACATAGTAGACTCATATATGAGGGAATGGATTCTTTTTAGTTCTTAACCTAAGGGTTTCAGTGTTTTTACTCTCTTTCCTAATCCAGGGAAGTGTATATTTATTCTTTCAAAGGAGGCAAATTATGAAATGTGTCATTATATATGGGGACCTGTTTTGTGTGTGTGTGTGTGTGTGTGTGTGTGTGTATGTGTATTTTTTACTCTAGGAAATCTGGTCACTAGACAAGGAAGTGCGTGCCTGGGATGCTTATACAGGCCTGGAAGGTACTGTAAAGGACATGACGACCTCCCTGAGAGCTGTCACGGAGTTACAGAGCCCTGCCCTCAGAGACAGACATTGGCACCAGCTGATGAAGACCACTGGGGTCAGTTTGCTGAGTCTCATTAATTGAATATTTTTGTGACTGTGAAGTGTTACTCTTTGGTTTACATTATTCATCTGGGAGGAAGTAGGATTTGTGAAAAGTTCTCTGGTCACATGGGAGAGGTGAAGCTCCTGAGACAGGACCAATAGACTGGACGTGCAAATATCCTAGCTTTAGCTCCTGGTGTGGACTAAATTTGTCCTCCAAAAATTCATGTGTTGAAGCCTCAGTCCCCAGTGTGATGGGATTTGGAAGAGGAGGCTTTGGGAAATAATTAGGTCATGAAAATGGAACCCTCATAAACGGGATGAGTGCCTTTATAAAGGGATGAGAAGACCAGAGCTATGTACTCTCTGCCATGCTGAGGGTACAAGAGGACAAAGTTATGTAAACTAAAAAGAGGGCCCTCACCAAGAACTTCACTGTGCTGGCACCTCGATCTTGGACTTCCAGCATCCAGAACAGGGAGAAATAAGCATTTGTTGTTTATACCATCCAGTCCATGGTATTCTGCTATTGCAGCCTGAACTGACTAAGACACCTCCCTTTTATCTCTTACTGGCTCTGTGACTGCAAACAAGACACGTAACCTCTCTATTTTGAATTTTGTTTTTCGTTAATAAAATGAGATGGATAGTCTCTGCTCTCATACATCAGAGGATCTTGGAAGGGTCAACTGAGATAATGTGAACCCATTTTATGGAGCATGACATGGCTGCAATGACTCTTCCTTGTTTCAGAAAGCATCAGAAAGCATAGAAATGAATTTAGGGGGAGAGGTATTTATGAAATGGTGATATCCCCCCAATTCATTTAATAATGGTATCTTTTTTGATGATCTTCTGATGGTTTTGATTGTATTACAACATACAAAATGGTTTTTCGTATATCTAGGCCTCTTGAGGTTATATTTTCTTGTCTTTCTGTTTCTATTTAAGAGCAAATATACCAACCTTATACTTTATTTTTCAGAGAAGGTGACCTTTATCAGTTTAACATATATAAAAGGCAGCATGGTATGTGTTTTCTCCTCAGCCAACTCTAGAGCTTGAGGCACTCGTTGTGAAGAAAGCCTCTCTCGATTTGAAGACAGAGTTGCAGAGTGGGGAAACTGAGGGAAGGGGCAACTTGGTGATGTGGAGATGGCCTAGGCTTCACTGTCCCAACTCTAGCACTTAGTAACTCTGATTGGCAACTTACCTTTTCTCCGTCATTCCCCCTTCTGTGAAATGCACAACTGCTGTGATGCTTCCCATGCAGAATTGGTGGACAAATTGGACATGAAATTGTATCTATGGACCTAGTATGTAAGAAATGCTCAATGAATGGTCCCTGAAGTTATTACTATCATGGTACGTTCCATAGAGTCTTTTAGGTATTGGGTAGTTAGACTTTATAATTAATTGATTGATTTATTCATTCAGAAAGTCTTTGCATCTTCCAATATGTAATAGACTGCGTCCCTCGCTCCTCTCCCCATCCTCACATTTCCTCCAGTGAGATTTCTTCTCACCACAGTCTCTCGCCTGTATTAGATCTTTCCATACGATAGAAAAAGGCACTTTCTCCGGCGGACAATTTAGAAAAAGGCATCTTCCTCAAGGCTGTCCCGAGGCATCAGAGCAGTGGTTAGAGTCAACCTGCACTTGTCACCTGGGCTGGGTGTTCGTGTTCGGTGCACAAGCCATCTGACTCATCAGGGTGATCCCATTCTATATCCCTACTCATTCTTACTCTAAAACAGACCTGGCTCGCTGGCCCCCATCAGCTGTGGAGTGAGATCAAAAGTGATGTACAGATAGGAGACCCACTCATTTGGTTTGTCCAGAATTTTCCAGGTTTCAGCACTGGAAGTCCCACATCCTGGGAACCCCCTTAGATCTGGGCAAACAGGGATGTTTAGTCCCCCTATGCAAAGATGGGGATAGTTATCAGGAGTGTTACAGGGTGGGGAGAGCCAGAGAGGACTGCAGCACCCAAGAAGCAGGGTCTGGATATTCTTAGCTGGAGCAGGAAAGAAATAACCTTCCTGCAATCATGTGGCTGGATCAGCTCTTCATTTGCAAAGGATGTGGATGACTCTGGACATTTAGAAAGAGCTGAGACCTTCTTAGCAAATACTGGGTGAGTGGGGCAAGTCCACAAGAAGAAATAAATGTGAATTATTTTCTCACATGATAAATATGATTAATGACACTGGGAGTGAAAGTATTTTCTTTTTAACCAAGGAACTAAGATTAAATTAGTGATAAAACTAGGTTAAATCATGGAAGCAACTGGGAATTATGTTCAGTGAACAGAGTACTGAAGGAAGAAAAGACAAATGAGCTAGTACCTGATTCCTGGGATTTCAACCAAATTATAATAAATGAACATCGTGAGTCTCTTTAAAAATGGGTTTTGTGGGCAAAGGAGATAAGAAATGAGCTGACAAGGGGAGGAAATGAAACAAAAGAAGTGGTGTAGTGTGAATGTGGCCTAAACCTTGGCCATAGCTTCTGGTGGGTGATGTAACTCCCAGTAACTGGGAGTTAGAAAGCAACATTTTTGATTGTCCACACTTTTCAGAACCAGAGACATGCTCAGCAGCTGACTTGAGTATATTTAGCTATGATTCATTCCTCTGGCCATTAGGTTAAAGGAACCATTACTATATGTGGAATATAAATTCTGCCCCTTTTTTTCTTCCTAATATCAGGTTGAGTTTTCAATAAGCGAAGCCACCACTTTGGCAGATTTGTTAGCCTTGCGGTTACACCAAGTGGAAGATGATGTCCGAAGCATAGTGGACAAAGCAGCCAAAGAACTGGGGACAGAAAAGGTAGTGTTCATGGTGCTGTTTCTTTTCACATTGGGCTAATTCTGGGTACTAGTACACAAGCAGATACAGGGAGAAGTCCGCAGGCCATGGTTGTGTGGGGACCTGGGTGCTAGCCTGTTCTCTGTGCTCGTTAGCACTGGGACTTGGGCAAGAAATGGATTCTTCTAAGTTACAGGGAATGTGGGAAACAAGAGGTTTGGCCCAGTGTTAATGCTAATAGCAGAAAACACTTATCATTTACTTTGTAGCAAGTACTGCTCTCAGTGCTTGGTTTATATTAATTCACTTAATTAATGAAGGTAGGGAGGTAGTGTTATTGCCCCTATTTTACAGATGAGGAAACTGAGGTAGAGAGTGGGGTAATTAACTTACCCAGGTTCACATAGGGGAACTGGGATTCATGTTCAGGCACTCAGAGCACCACCTGTCTCTTGCTACTAATTTATAAATAATATCTATCTAACCTTTAGATAACCTTTTGAGTCCCTTCTTGCTCTGGCATTCTGATTCAACAAAGATGTGAAGTCAGATCCAACAGACATTTGATATTGGTGTGATGCTTGTTCCTTTTGTATGATGCAATTCATTCTCTAAATTTCATTACCATGAGGTTTACCATTCTCTAAACCTCATTACCATTTGGAGGAAAAAATGATGGACAATGTTATTTGATATCACTTTTTCTTTTTGAAAATTGTAAATTAAAAAAAAATTCCAGATGCTAGCCTAGCTGTTGGTCCTAAATTAAACTTTTGTGAACATAACTTAACAGTGTTTATGTCTAGGTTATTACTGAAATCAGCCAGACCTGGGCGACCATGGAGTTTTCTTACGAAGTTCACTATCGGACAGGCGTTCCATTACTAAAGTCTGATGAACAACTTTTTGAAACTCTAGAGCACAACCAAGTAAGATGGCTATTTTTATTAAAGATTTTTTTCCTGTGAAATTACGATTTTAGACTTTTCCCAAATTCCAATACTCAATATTTATGTATTCATTCATTGGGCATCTACTTGTATCAAGCTCCGAGCATGGTACAATTTGGGGTCAAAAGGTATGAATACCTGTTCTCAAGGAACTTGCACTAGAGTAGAGAGACAGAGGGTTCCCAGGGGTCTAAGAAGAAAAAGGCTCTGGGATACGGAGGGTGAAAGACTCAGGGAGGGCCTGGTAAGGTGGTGATGGTTGTGCTGAACTGAGAAGGTTGGGCTGGTATTCAACAAAGAATGGTGATCAAGAAAGGGTGTTATAGGCAGTGCAGACAATGTTATTAGCATCTTGGAATGACAAAAAGTCCAAAGGTAATTTTAAGACTTCAGTTTCTTTAAAATATAATTTTTTTTTAATTGGAGTAATAAAAAACAATGCTGGAGACACAGGCCAGAGCACATAATACATATGGTCTTGAATTCTAAGGTTGAATTAGCATCTCTTTGGACATGAAAGATAGGAAAGGTAAAAGAGACAAACTATTGAGAGCTCAAAATAACAGTATTATTATTGTTAATATTATAATTATGAGACTTAAGTTACTTAGGAAAAGAATCTGGTCTAGAGAGATGACGCTCTGTTATTTTTCATGTATTTAGAGTGAGGGATATTTATGTAAAGGTGGAAAGTCAGACACAGAGCTCAGCATGGAGGTTCGGTGTAGAACCGTACACTGGAAAGTCATTGTTGATACCTTAAGAATGGATAAGCTAGATAATGAGAGGTAAAGAAGATAAGCAGTGGAGACTAGAGCTTCAGAAAAGTCAACATTTGTTGAGCAAGAGGAGGAAATATTAAAGGAGGAAGAGACAGAGAGTGGTCCAAGAAATAGTAGAAAAAGGGTTCAGCAATATCATAGAAACCACAGAGTAAGTTTTTCTCCCAAAGAAGAATTAAATGTCATGGAAATAACCTTAGTGTCCATTGACAGAGGAATGGATAAGATAATGTGTGTGTGTGTGTGTGTGTGTGTGTGTGTGTGTGTGTGTGTATAAAATGGAATATGATTCAGCCATAAAAAAGGGCATCGAGCCTTTTGTGACAACATGGATAGACCTAGAGGGTATTACGTTAAGTGAAATAAGTCAGAGAAAAATCAATACTGTATGTTCTCTCTTATATGTAGAATCTAAAAAAAGCTGAACTCAGAGAAACAGAATAGAATGGTGGTTGCCAGGGACTGGGGAGTGCGGACAAATGGGGAGCTGTTGGTCAAAGGGTACAAACTTCCAGGTATAAGATGATTAAGTTCTGGGGATCGCATGTACAGCATGGTTAGTATAGTTAATCACGCTTTATTGTGTACTTGAAAATTCCTAAGAGACTAGATTTTAATTTAAATGTTATCACCACAAAAAAAGGTAATTATGTGGGGGTTAGAAGTGTTAACTAACCTTAGTGTGGTAACCATTTCACAATAGCTACACGTATTAAATCACTGCATTGCACACCTTAAACTTGCACAGTGATGTATGTCAATAATATCTCAGAAAAGCTGAGGGTAAACAGAAGAGTGAAATGTATTCAATACTTAGAGGTGAAGGAGAATGACAAGAGGCCATGCTACTCAACGACTTGCTGAGATTTCGGTGTCAGCGAAGGGTGAGAAGTGTTTGCTGGGCTGCATGCGATTAAAGTAAGCCTTGGAGTGAAGAAAGCTGCAAAGTTCGGTAGTAAACGAAAAGGGGAGGGAAATGGAAGCTTGAGGGCTTAGCAAGCTGGAGAACAGTTTGTTTTATCTTTAATACTGGAAGAAAAAGAAAAGAAAAAGGACCCAGGGCCTTGGAATAATTAATAGACAGGGACCAGGAAGAGAGTGAGAGGATGAAGAATAATGTTAAATTATTTCAAGCTGCACGCTGGTGCACAACCCCTTTTTCTGCCTACATGGAGATATATGGTTGTCTTATAGAAGATGTATTAAATGCAGTTGCTTATATTTATCTTTTTAAAAATCTTATTAACTTTTGGAAAAAAGTTAATACGATTTTTTAAGCTCATTAATTCACTCATTTAGCAAATACTTATTGAATGCCTGTTCCACATACTGCATGATAGGTCCTAGGAATCCAGCAATAAAAAAGAATGGGTATGGCTTCTCTCTCGTGGTTCTTATAGTCTACCAATTTAGCTGTTATTTAAAATTATTTGCCTTTCTTTTAGGTTCAGTTGCAGACTCTGCTTCAAAGCAAGTATGTGGAATACTTCATTGAGCAAGTCTTAAGCTGGCAAAATAAATTAAACATAGCAGACTCAGTCATCTTTATTTGGATGGAAGTCCAGCGAACTTGGTTTCACCTGGAAAGCATCTTTGTCTGTTCAGAAGACATTCGAATTCAGCTGGTGAAAGATGCTAGAAGATTCGATGGAGTAGATGCTGAATTTAAGGTTAGTAGAAGACAGACTGTTTTCTATCCTAGCAAAGTTTTTCCAAACAATATGAAAATCTTGTAAAGAAACATGATTTGGGGGTATTGTGTTTATAAAAGTAAATATTTGCTTGCATTTTAGAAAACAGGTCTCAAACTTTTTCTGTGAAGCGTCAGCTAGTAAATATTTTAGGCTTTGCGGTTTTATGTGGTCTCTGTCACAGCTACTCAGTGCTGCCATTGTAGTGGAAAAGAAAACAGATCTGACATCAACAAGTGGGTGTGGTTATGCTTCAAAAATACTTCATTAATAGACACTGAAATTTGAATTTCATAGTTTCATGTGTCAAAATATTAGGCTTCTGTTGATTTTTTTTCTCAACCATTTAAATGTAGAAATCATTTTTAACTTTAGACCGTACAAAAACAGGCAGCAGGCCAGCTGTTTCCCATAGGCCATAGATTGCCTACCCCGGCATGAAGGCATGGTCGATAGATTCATCTTCATTAAGTAGACCACCGAGTAGGGGAAGTCAGTATCAATGCAATACTACCAGTTATTCATTTGTTTCCTAAGAGCCACAGAGAACACATGGAGATGTGTATATAATAATGATAAATGATTTGAGAAGCTTTCAGAAAAAAATAATGGCTATACTTTTTATATGGAAATAGGGATTAAATATTTTCCTCTAGCTAAAGCAGAACACCCAGAGGAATTCTATTTTGTTTAATTTTTAAAGAGGAAAGAATAGATAGATCGTTTAGTGTTCATCTCATTGTCACATTTGAATGTATTCTTTAAGATCCTGGGTTCTCTCTCTTTATTCTTTTGATTTGTTTGGTTTGAAGAGAGAAATTCTGTGTGAACCCAAAATGGTGGTGCCATCCATTGAATGTATTTGGATAAAAACTGTGTGATTTTACTTTGGTTTTGATATTTATCTAAAAGTGTAAACGCAAAAATGAACAGAGATGGTGTTAGAGGTCTCTAACCTTGCTTTCTCATTGTTTGTTCTTCACTTTTTAATTTGAATTTTTAAATGTTCTTCATTCCCAAAATGGATGAAAAACTTTAAAAAGTAATTTCTAATATCAATGGCTCCATGTTGTACTTTCACACAGGAGTTAATGTTCAAGACAGCTAAAATAAAAAATGTTTTAGAAGCCACATGCAGACCTAATCTCTGTGAAAAACTTAAAGATTTGCAGTACAGGTAAGAATAAAACTATAAAATTAATCAATTTATTATAACTTTATGAGATTTCTTCCAAGTACCTAATAGTGGGACCATATGTTTTGTGAGTTAATGTAAAGAAATTGAAATATACTTCTGTTTTCTAAAAGGACTCTTATAATAGTAAAATTAGAATATCTTGTTATCAAGAGAATCAACATGGTTGATTGGTCAAGTCTTTTATTGAATTAGCCTGCAAACATTTATTAAGCATCTACTATGTGTCAGGAACTGGGATTGCAGTCAGTTACCTTAAGTCCTTTATTTTGTATATAGTTTAATTATATTAGAAATTATCCTTGGAGAACACGTTAGTACTTTTGAAATTCTTGTCCTAAGGACCATTTTGTAATTTTCACATGTAATTCTACAACAGCTAGTGGTCATAATATTCTGGCTTTTGATTAAAAATGAGCAGATCAACTACTAAAAAGAAGAGGTTTGTACAGAATTGTGATCACTTTTTACTGCAAGGTAGATAAAAATATATATTGCACAAGCAAAATTATTTCATAATCTGGAATCCTTTTTCAAAGATAAAGTTGACCATAATTTTAAAAGGGTGGATTTCTGCAGAAGTGAATTCTTTCTGTTTAATCAGTGATCTGGGAGGTTTGACGGCTTGGGCTCTGGGTCATCTCTGCCCTGCTGAGAACAATAAAGTGGAAACGATGATCTGATGACTCCTCTGAACACCAGAGAAAGTTGAACCACTTGTGTTTTGTATACATTCGGTGGAAAAAGGAAGACTTTAAACCAATTACACCTTAACTAAAGCATTTTGTGCTCAGGTTGAGTGATACCAAATGTAGTCTTCCTGCTGATTAGGAGTGTCATTCAGAAAATAATGAATGACATCCACCGAAGTCTGATCTAAATTTAACTTCAACTGATGGGGTGTGTGTGTGTGTGTGTGTGTGTGTGTATGTGTGTGTGTGTGTGTGTGTCTTCCTCCTTGGCATGACTTACAAAGTAGTCATATTAGTCACAAACAAGAACATGGGGTCAAAGAGAAGGAGGTAGGCTACCTGCTAAACAGTGAGCTCATTATAGTGAAGGGACAGATAAGAGAAGCTGGGTTTTGTTTTGTTGACTTTTTCCTAACTGAATGGGCAAGATAAGCTTAAAAAGACTTTTCATTCACACAGGCTTTCTCTTTGTGAAAAAGCTCTCGCAGAATACCTGGAAACGAAGCGTGTGGCTTTTCCACGCTTCTATTTCATCTCTTCCGCAGACTTACTTGACATTCTCTCCAAGGGAGGTCAGCCTAAACAGGTAATATTTTTTTTTGAAAGTTTCATATTATACTGTGTTACCTAAGAAATGTCACGGTTTCTCAATCATTGTCAAATGCCACCTACCGTGTTACACGTGCCAGGAGCTAGATTACCTGCAATAAAAAATCTTAATACAGCTACCAAGGGATGGCAGAGGCAGTGCTAAAGGAGCTAGGAGATGTAACTGCGTGGTCCTCGGTAAAGGGAAAGGATATCAAATGTACAAGTCTGAGGGCCCTGCAAGAAGTTAATGAAAGAAACACTGGCTCCAAATCCCCCTGAATTCTGGGACAAGGGCTGGAGAGTCTGCTGCCTGGTTAGCAGCTTTTCTAGGGGCAAACAGGTCATTTGGAACAAGATCATGGTATCTACTTACTACTCCCTTGTCTCCAACGTACAATTACTAAGTTGGACTAGTCTTTAGTGCTATCAGAGGTGGGCTGGAATAACTTCAGTGTCATCCTCTACCTAACCCTCTAATTGTCCCCTACCTATACGAAAATAACATACCATCCATGACAATATTTCAAGCAAATAAAAGCAGCTGTTATCTTTTGTAATCTGAGGACTCAGGTCAAAGATCAACTTTGTACAAATCCCAAAGCACTTCTTCCTTGAAACATTGAGAGGATGTTGCCTTTCACTTCGAGCTATTCAATCGTTCACATCCATTTAGATCTTGCAGTTTTGACAGTTGATATAGTCTGTTACTCCTAGAGTTGACTATATATCACAGATGATTTTGAAGCCTAAGGTTGTGCTTTGTCATTGTGGATTTGTCTCCATGCTCTTTTTCTAGTTATTTTTTATGCCATTTTCTTTGGAATAGGTGTCTCTTCACATTACAGTTTCCTGAATTCTGCTGTTCTTTGGACACAGTATTTATCTTGGTTATTTCTCTCTCATTCATATTGACTCTCTGAGTCTAAATTCGGCTTGGATGACTATTCTTGATAATACAGGTGAAGTCTTGCTGTTAATAACAGAGTTGTTAGTCAACTTGGGCAACATTTTCAGGGTTACCACTCCGGTACTATTTAGTATTTCCATGCTAACTCCCAGATGGCTTTGTAAATAAAATCCCTCTGATGAGATTGACTAGGAAACCAGTATATCTACCCCTCATTTATGTAACACACAACTGGATGTTTTGGGTGGGTGTTTTACTAGTTGGAAGCATAGCAGTCATAACCACACTTGTGCTTCAGTTATCTCCTGGGAACACCCTCATGACCAGCAGCTGGACCCTAGGGTGATTATCTGAGCTAGAGGGTGTCACATTCTATTCTAGGTACATGTTCTTAAAGGCTTTCAAGGCTGAAATACTTACAATTCTGAACTTTCAGTATTCGTGAAAAGAGGGATGCCTAAATCTGTAACTAAAACAACATTCTTTTTCTTTTAATTATATTCTTTAAACACATTAAACACTTGTGTGACTGGTATATTGCACAGTATTAATAACAGAGATTACAGACATCAAACAGCTTTATTTTTCTACAATTATTAATCCTAAACATACCCTGCTGAATTCTTTACACTGAGTAGCAGACCCTTTTGTAACATTGTGGGTAGCTATTGCATCACCCTGGTCCCTTTTCCTTATTAAAAAAACAAATAAGCCCTTTTCAAAAAACAAATTAAAAAAACTAATAAAAAAATAAGTAAGCCAAAAACAACTCAACAAGTTCTAGTTTAAAGTCCCAATCGCCTCTTTGTTAAGGCCAAGCTTTCACATAATAAACTTGGAGTTGGGAGGGAGAGATTGATCCTTTTATTCTGCTTCCCTATGCATTTATCCTGGAGAGGGGCTAAGGGTGTGATCTGTCATTGCCCTTTCTTAATGCTTGCTCCTGTCCTCTGGCCAGCAGTGACTTATTCCTGTTTGTCGGTTCTCAGTGGTGAGCACCCACATGGTGGCTCTCTCGTGGAACATGAGACACTCCTCAGGGGACAGGGGGGACCTTCCTGAGAATATATATCTCACAATTACACAGCCAACTCTATCTCAGCTCGTGCAGTTCTTGCCCTTGGCAGTGTAATCGGCCATCTGGAGACACCTTTTTCCTCCTTGTCTGTCTAAGCAGAGGTCCAAATAAGGGACATGTTACAGGGCCACTTTCTGCAGGCACCTGTAGTTTCCAAGAGCAATTCTCCAACTCCTCTCACTTGATGACTTAAGAGTAGAAGTCAGAGGAAACAGCCCTTCTCTTCCCCTTAAGGAGTGTGAAGAGCCATAGCTTCCCCCTCTGGGCTGATAGCTCATAGACATGAGCATGGCTGCCTCTCCTCCCCTCCTCCCTCCAGTACTTTCCACAGAAGGGGTGCATGGAGGTGGATGATGCTAAGCGGTTGAGATGTGTCTTACTGAGCACTGGAGAGACTCACCTGGCCTAACCCTTGTTAGCTGTCTTCAGCACATGCGCAAACCCAATGTCTCTTTGTCCTTCTTTGAAGGACAGCTGATGCTGGAAGAACAGGTCATTCAGCATGTACTTGTCGCTCGTTCTCTTTACCTTCTCTCAGCTAATCAAACAGAATGCTTCATGCCTTAGCCAGACAACACATGGGCTCTCAGGCCTATGCAGCCCTGATGCCAACATTTATTTTTTTTTAATTATGTTTTCCCAAGTTATAGGATGAGTTTCTTTCTTTCTTTTTTTAAAAATAAACTTTAAAGGTATATTGTTTAAATCATTCTTTTTATTTTCACAGCATCGCTTCAATATTTTAGAGTGTCCTCTTCTCTAATATCAGTGAGAATCATCATGGTGGGCTTCTCACCTCCCTCATTCTTAGCGTTTTAATCCTAAAATCCCAATTCCCGAAGTGCAGGTGTATTGCTGAGTACTACTACCACTCCTTAATGAATGAGTAGGAAGTATAAGACATTAAAAAGATTTTTCAATTATAATGAAGCTGAATATTAAATTTACAGCACTGAGATCTCCCAAATCTCACAGCCATGCTGATGGATACCAGCAGCTGCGCTGTCTACACCGCACTAACAAGAGCACATGGGTATTTTTGCTTACAGGCTAAAGGGACCTAGCTATGTGGCCACCATGGAAATGTGGTTCACAGTTCTACTGACCCACTGGCTTTGAAATGATTTGATTTGAGGTATCTTTGAAAATTGGAGGTTTATATCATTTTGAATTGTGCTCAAAATATGATTTCACTGAGATCTTTTTATGGCATTAATTGAACTTTCAATAATTCAAATTTACGTAAAATGCTATCACACTGTTACTAAAGGTCCATGATGAGAAAAAGTGCTTAGTTGCCTCTGTGGTGCAAAGTGCCACTCAGGAGTGACCCGTTGAGGCAGGTGATTGAAAAGGAACCAAGGACAGTTCGGATCATTTCAGGCTACAGTCAGCTTCTGTCCCCGAAGTGGTTCTGCACAGTCAAGGTGCATTGTGAATTCTTGGTCACTTACTGTGGAATAGTTAATGCTTTTGGCAGTTATACCAAACAGCCTGGCCTATCTACCCTCTTTTACTTCCTTCTCAGTATCAGAATCAGTTTCAGATGACCAGGCACAGCTTTTTTGTCTCTGCCTTTGGTGCTAACATTCCTGAATGTGTTCCCAGTAGTGTGACCGAGATAACATGGCAACTGCAGCTTGTGGAATAACAATGCATGCAGCTTCCCCAGAAAAGATACCCTTTGTGGGCAGATAACCCATGTTGACATCTTATGGCTGTCTTGAATTCTTCAGACCACCCTCCTCCACCTGCCATGTTCAGTTTAAGAGTGTTGGCCAAAGGGAGAGTTTCTGCAGTTCATTGTGGATTTTGATCAGTCTGAACTCATCAGCCGGGGAGGTCTGATGTCACCACCCCCGCCCGTTTTGTAAGCAGACATTCCCAAGTGAATAAACTGGGGAAAAAAAGAAAGGAAAAAACGAAAACAAAAGAAACTTGAAATGTAATGCCAGAGAGATGCAATCAGTGTGTCTAGAATGTCTTTGGTGATTATTAGCTGTTGATAAACTTGTTTCGGGTCAAGGTTTAAAGATTTTTCTCCTCCCAAAATTCACCTTGACCTCGCAATGATGTGGATTATCTAAAAATTACTGTGGATATGGGCACTGCTTAATTTGAGTGATCAGAAAATCTCTGGTAGGTGCTTATGGAAATACAAACTTGAGGTGTACTTGCAGGAGTAATTGGCGTGGTGCAGTAGTTACGTACAGCTGGTTTGAAATCACACATGATTCAATATTAACGTTCTTTGATTTTCTCCCCTTTTAGAAAAGCATCCTTTTGTTATTTTTCAAGTGAACTACTGTACTGGTTACAGGCAGATGGAACAACGTCAATTGACCCCTTTGTGCCCTTGCAGATCGTTACACAGAGCCTCAAAATAGCAGACCACTTTGTAGTCAAGGTGTTTTTAGCCACTGATTCCTAACCACTTGAACAATCTTTTTGTCCTAGAAGAGTTTTCACATTTTCTGTTCCCTTTTCTACTATATGACGATGAATGAAAGCTTCTCCATCAGGAAGCAACATTAGAAAAACACAAACGTGCAAAGTAATCAGCTGCATTTCTGTTGTCTAATGGAGTAGCCATGACCCACACATGTCTGGCTATTAAACACTTGAAATGTGGCAATTGAAGAACTGAATTTTTAACTTCAATACATTTTAATTGATTTAAATGTAAAAAGTGATATTTGACTCAGTTATTGGAAAGCTAAGCATATTTGAAACAACCTGGGTATGTGAATCTGCTTTGCAACTGTATATTTTATGAAATCTAAATCAGATCAAAAAATCCAAATTGAGGTATGCCATAAACATAAAAACACCTGATATCAAAAATTTGCTACAGAGAAAAGCACATAAAATATCTCATTAATAATTTTTATATTATGTGTTTAAGTGAAAACATTTTGGATATACTCTGTCAGGTAAGCTACATTAAAATTAATTTCACCTGTGTCTTTTCACTTGTTTTTTTTTTAATGCGACTCCTAGAAAACCACTGCTGTGGAAATTAAGGCCACAATGTGTTCTCTACAATGATAACCTTAAGAATATATATATGCTCAGAATTGTTTAATGTTTACATCAAGAAATGTCCTTCTATGACATCAGCCCAAATCTGCCAGCTTGTCTTTTGAGAAATCTTAAATAGCAGTCTCTCAGCCTCCGAATTTCAGGAATAAGGATGACGGAGCTCAACACTCACAGTGTCACAACTTTTAATCCTCCTCAGACAATTAAGAGAGAAAAGGTTCAAGATGCAAGTGGTTAGTTGACAGCATGCAAGAGTGAAGGCGTTTTAGTTGAGATAAAAATCAATCGAAAATCCCAGCTTTTCTGTGGGAAGCAGAGAGCTGGAGCACTGTTTTCTACATACGGTGGAGGAAGGGTTGCCCTTGAGCTTTGGTTGGGGCTGAGGATGGAATGGGGAAGAGGCAGCAAGAGGAAGCAGACACAGCAGATGGTCATGGTTCTGGCCATCTTGGCGTTGTCTCTGGTTACTGTTGAGCAGCAAGGAATAGAGGCTGCTCACCTAAGTTTCGTTTGTCATAGAAATTGCCAAATAAGAGCAGCTCTTCTTGGCATAATTTAGGAATGGCATATTTTAAATGGATGCCTTTGTATAAAGGCAGCCTGATACCTATAGGACTTAGGCATTTAGGTGCGTGACAAGAAAAGAGACAATCTAAAACTTAAATAAACATGCCATAAGTTATATATCCAGTGGGGATTATCTTTGACTATCCTTGCAAAATAGTTACTATATGGTTGACCAAAATTATATAACAATATATGTCTTTTTTTTCCTCATTTTGCAAATGGGTTGCCTCATTAGTTTAAAACAACAGTCCTGTTCTCTCAGAAGCTTGAAATGGAAGTCAGAATATGAAAACATCTGACTTCAGACATACCCGGTATATGTAACAGGAGGGCAGTAAGCCATGAGGTTTGCATTTCCTGGTCACTGGCTGAGTGACTACAGGTCTAGAAGTTCTTTTAAAATGATTTTCTCACCAAAGCAATAATGTGTGAGGCCATCTGATGGTTGAGGTCTCATTTATCCTGCAGCTTTTCACCTGAATATTATTTAGGCCCATTACACAGTAGAAGCCATTAAACATCTGTGCACTTCCTGGCCACTTCAGCTGTGACAGTGAATTGTGAGATTATTGGAGATACTTTCTGCGTGTAAGTGTCCTTGGGGTAATGTACACGGATGGAGGAGAATATGATACGCCAAGCAGTGATCATCAGCTACTACTCTGTTTAGGTTTCAAGTAAGTTTGAGTCTCAAAAACTCATCTATTTTAAACTCAGAAGATTTCTTGTGGTGATTTTCTTCAACACTAAAACTGCTAATACAGCAAAAAGTGTTAAGGCTAAAAGCTTCGAAGATTAAATCAGCCTTAAGGGCTTCCTTACCAATATTGGTGTTGGTCTTGTCATGCAGGAAATTTCGGCAGGTTGCTCTTGTTCTTAGAAGCTGCTATTGGGAGAGTTATCAAATCCAGTTAATAAACTGTATTTCAAGCAAAACAAATCACACCTATATGCTGGTACAGGCTGGATAGCTTGGAGCAATCTTTTGGTTCTTAGCACCTTTTATTTCTTTTTTTTTTTTTCTGTTGAGATGAAATTCATATAATATAAAATTAACCACTTTGAAAGATATGATTCAGCGGCATTTTGTACATACACAATGTTGTGCAACCATCACTCTATTTAGTTTCAAAATATTGTGATCATCCTAAAATAAAACCCCATACCTAGTAAGCAGTCACTCGCAGTCTCTCACCGTTCCCCCTTCCCTCCTGCCCTTAACAACCACCAATCTATGGATTTACCTGCTCTGGACATTTTGTATAAATGGAATCACACAACATATAATCATTTGTGCCTAGCTTCTTTCATTTAGCATGATGTTTTTAGGGTTCATTCACACTTGCGCATATCAGTACTTCATTCCTTTTTAATGGCTGAATAACATTTCGTGGTGTGTATATGCCACAATTTATTTGTCCATTTATCTGTCAATGGATATTTGAGTTGGTTCCACATTTTGGCTTTTGTGAATACTACTGCACTTGTATACCGGTATTTGAGAACCTATTTTTAATTCTTTTGGTATGTATACGGAGGAATGGAATCTGGGTCATATGGTAATTCTATGTTTAACTTTTCAAGGAACCACCAAACTCTTTTCCACTCAGCAGCTTTTATTTGTACCATAAATGTGTAAGGAAGGACCACTTCTTCCCACTCCTGACACTTTCTCTGGTTTCCTGTCTGCCTACCTGGTCGAGAGTATGTTCTCCTCCTTGTAAGTCTACCTGCAGAACACACATCTGCTGCTTCGTTTTTCCATGCCAGTGTTCTAGGTGGAAAGGCCCATCCTGGTCCGTGCCGACGTGACTGGAGGGCAGAGGGTTGCTAATTCTGGCATTCTGTTTGCAGGCCAATTAGGTTTTAGTCTCCAAACTGGCCTCTGGCAGAACACATGCTCATCTTTGTCTTTTCATTTGGTTTATTTTATTTCTGAAATAATCTGGAACCTGTATAGAGTTTAGTGTGAGGGTTATTTTGAAGATTCCACAATGTAGGATATAGAAGGTTAGGGTAAACTTTGTGGATGTAACCTGGAGTTGGAAACTTAAAATTTAAATGCCACTTACTTTTAACAATGTCAGCTTAATGAAGTCACCTAATATTTTAGCTTCAATTTTCTTAACAATGAAAATGGGGAAATCCTTTCATCTTGGTTAGGTGACAAGTATGCTGTGGGGCTCACGTGAGTATCAAAGCAAATATACAACATGGGACCTAACACAAGAGTAAAATTGTATGTTACTTACATTTTTGTTTCAGGTATTTAACACAGCTTTTTTACAGTAGAAGCTTTTTTATAGTGTAATAATATGTCTGAATTTTAAAAAATGGACCACAAATTCCCAGCAGGATGGTTGCTACAGGAATATGGCACAAATAGAGATGTTAGTAAGTCTCCAATCTTCAAGTAGAAAATAGGTAACTTTGCCTGTTAAGCCTTGACCAACCACCCAAACCCTCATGATGTGACCAGAGTGTCTGGCCATGTCTCCACCAAGGTCGTTTCAAACTCTGGAACTGAAGAAGTGATTTTTATTTTGAAGAAGACCATTTTGAGACAACTCTGTAACTACGTAAATAAAGTTTTGTGAATTCCCATGGCATCATCACGAGATCACCAGGACTGTATCTCCAGTTAGAAATTCTCTTATCTCTTCTAATCACCTTGTCTTAGGTAACACGTCACCTCACCAAACTCTTCGACAGCATTGCAGATCTGCAGTTTGAAGACGATCAGGGTGGTTCTACACACAGAGCAATTGGAATGTCCAGCAAAGAAGAGGAGTATGTCCCATTCCAAGCCACGTGTGAATGCCTAGGCCACGTAAGGTTTGATTATGAGGTTTTCTATGTTAGAGGATGACTTTGGGGATAATTTTTTTAAAGGTTGACTTGAACAAGAAGAAATCAACTCACATCAGCTCAGGCTCTCGTTGGTTTTGTGCTCAGAGCTTCCTGTTTACCTGCCTCCAGTGTGACGGGGCTTCCCCGTTTCTGTGCATTCGGTTGCAGCACCTCACAGGGTCTCAGAGATGCTAGTAGTTGAACTAGACAGGAGGGACTGTCACAGAGTGAATGAGTGGACCCCAGCATTAGAAGCAAATACAGCCCAGTGACAGAGTCTTCCACAAAGCGTATTGTTTTCACCACTGCTCAGACAGTACAGGGGTGAAGGCAAAGCCGCGCCTTGCAGTAAAGCATGTTTTAAAGAGGCTCATGGTTCAGGATTCTGATGGGAATGTTGTAAATGGCTGCTTGTAAATTAAGTGGATTGAGTCTACCAAGCTGATGTCACGTCCTCTAATTACCATGTGCACAGACAGTTAAGTTAGCATATTCTCTTCTCTCACAGCCAGATACCTCAAAAATATTCTCCACAGTGATCTGCAAGAATGGCTCATTATGATTGATGAAAGAGCTCTTGGTGTTTTCAAATGATTTAGAGCAATTGCATCATTTTATGATGATGTTTTTATAGCTTGGGTTAATCCACAGAGTAACTGAGCAGTAGCCTCTATCACAGAACCATTTGGGTTGAGGCAGGGGGTCCTTAAAATGTCTCTTGCAGAAATGTCATGGCAACCTTTTTTTTTTTTTTTTTTTTTTTTTAACAGGGGTTTTCTTTATTCCTCTCTGTTGCTTTTTAATATTGTACCAGAAATCCCTGCCAAGTGATGGGGAAGCAGATGGTGGAACACTTTGATTAAAATATATTTTTTGATCTCTTGGGCTCTTTAGGATATTATTACAATGATTAGAGAAAGTCACCATAAACTATCTTGACAAAAGTGTCTTGCTATCTGCTCCCTCCCCAGCAGACTGCTAGCCGACTGGCATAGAGCCCAGGAGGAGGACAGTCCAGTTGACGGATGTGGTTGTCAGCAGCAGGGACCCTTGATACTGAAAGTTTTCATCGTGCTCTAATTTATTCTGTACAAGCAACTTGTGTGAGATACGTTCGGTCGTATACCACATTCGCCCTCTAATTGCCTTTATTTTATATAAAAAGGTGCTTTTACTTTAGGTCTTCTCCCACCCCCACTCTTTTATGATTCGTTCTTCCCAATTTAGACTATTTGTATTTTATTTGACTAGTGTACGGTACATGGGAGGTATTACATAAACACTAGTCAAATAAAATACAAACCAGTTTAGGTTTTTGGGGATCCAGAAACGAATAAGCCATGGCCCTATCTTTGAGGAACTCTTAGGCTTATTGAAGAAATGGATATACATATAGTTAGCAATAATGGGAAGTGGTAACTGTTGTTATAGGGGTTGGGCAGAAGCTGATGAAACCAGAAAGGGAGGGATCAAGCAAACACCTCATCAGAGCTTAGTTCTTAAATCATAGTGAGTTAAGTTGCCCTTGTTGGCATCTGAGCATGAGCTGATATACCACCTTATATGTGTGTTTGATCTTCCCCTAGAAAGTTCTTGAGAAAAGATTGCCATCTTGAGGACAAAGACACCAGAGTATCTGAGAGATGCTCCAATGACCTCTGATTCACTGAAGGAACTTGTTGCTTGGTGACATTAAGAGTTGTGCTTAGTTAGTTAGGCACTGAGTAGATCGAAGACCCTGAACTCAAGTTTGTGAGCAAAGCCCACCTGTGAGGCCAGAGGAGAAGGCTCTTAGGATGTTGGGGCCTTTTCCAGGGCAGTGCATCCTTTTTCTTTAAGAAGGGAAGGCTGTCAGCTCATTGACCACATATCATTCCTTCCCAGTTCTCCAGAGAAAGAGGTTCTAGGAATGCATGCTGCTGCCATTTTTACAGAGGCGGGGAAAGAAATCAGTTATAGCATCTTCAGTATCCCATGTGGCCCTTGGAATTCTTTTTTTTTTTTTTTTAAGGAGGGCACAGCTCACAGTGGCCCAGGCGGGGATCAAACAAACAACCTTGGTGTTATTAGCACCACACTCTAACCATCTGAGCTAACTGGTCAGCCAAAGGAATTTTTTTTATTATAGTCATTTTTTATTGGTATAGTCAATTATTTGCAAATAATGTATGTACACTTTTTGTTATATAATATTCCATGGAAACATATATGGATAAATGTAACTAAGCTTATTTGAATAGGATGGAAAACCAGCTGAAATATATTTGTGGGAGCAAAATAAGCTTGAATTTTTAAAAAATAATTTTCACAAGTCAGCAGTTGTCCTATCTCTCATACTCTCCTGCTGTCTAATTTTTGACAAGTGTGAAGATGAGAACCAGTAGGGAATATAATTAAGATACTTGCTGAAAATACCTTGTCTTAAGACGAAGAACTATGAAGATTTTTAGAGAAGAATTTTCAGTAGATTTTAAAGTGATCAAAGGATATATTTTTAAAACATCAATTTCCCATATCCCCAATGCTCTAGAATATTACTCTAGCACATTACTCTCTAGATGGCTGTGATGTTTGGTTTCTCAAAATATTGTGTGTTATCAGAGGAGATCTTGGTCTAGAACCCCTTTGTCTTCAAGTCTGAAAAATGAATTATTGAAAATACATCCTGTTTAGGGTGTGGAAAGTTATTAGCCCGCAGTAGGTGAAATAAATGAGAAGTCTCTCCGGGACAAGACAGGTTCACACAGGAAAATCACTTCATCAGCCACACATTGGGCTTCTCCTTTGAGTTACCCCTCTTTTGGTTTTCTACAGAGATTTAAAACAAATGCAGCTGAAGCCTCACTCTCTGCATGGCCTTTGAGCCCATAAGAGGATGGAATTACCCCTTTTTTATAGTTAACCCTGTGTTATAACATTTCATTTTGCTTCAAAAGGTGGAAACGTGGCTTCTGCAACTTGAACAGACCATGCAAGGAACAGTGCGACATTCGATCACAGAAGCTTTAGCGGCCTATGAGGAAAAACCTAGGGAATTGTGGATTTTTGATTTCCCGGCTCAGGTTGCATTAACCAGCTCACAAATCTGGTGGACTACAGATGTAGGAATAGCCTTCAGCAGACTGGAGGAGGGCTATGAAACAGCCCTAAAGGATTTCCATAAAAAACAGGTACCTTACAGATTCATGATTTCAAGACTTAAAGGGACTTGAAGAAGTAAATTTCATTCATTCATTCACTCATTCATTCATCCTTTATGGAGTGTCTTCTGTGTGCAGTGTACTGCACTGGAAGCTTTTAGCAATCAATTATTTAACTTTTCATTTTCTACCGATGTGTTAGCCTTCTTCTAGTTTTCTACATGTGTTTTCAAAACATCCATCTTGTCTGTTATCCCGCAAGGCTCTCGTATATCATTCCCACCCCGATACTGGCCTATTTCTTTCCTTCTGTGTAAGACTCTCCATCTGGGCCGACCATCTATTTATAAGAATATATGTGCACGATTCAGAAAGGTGAATTACTGTTCAACAGCAACGAATGTTTTCACATATTTTGGTTTTCTGTTAATTATGAATCACAGATGAGCAACTTTGGAAAATAGTCTATTTTGAATTCCATTTTATTCATCCAGCTATGTTGTCACCTCTCCGATCTTAAGGTGCGCCCTTAGCTGTGGAACAATTCAGAGATGTGGCCTTTCTCTCAGTTTATAGATTAAGGAAATATTAGGCTTGGAAATGAGTGTAAATATCAGTTTGTCTGCCCTTCTTGTTTTCAGCGGAGAAAGGCTGAATCCGGGGATACTAAGTGAATCTCCCAACGTTGCACAATTTGTAAGTGAAACTGGCAGGGCCGCAGACTCCAGAATGCTTTCCACAACTTCCCATTGCTTCTCTTTGTGGCGGTACTTTTAACTCAGTGCCTTAAAAATCAAACAGATTTGGATAGTGAAGGATACTTGTAACATACTCAAGAATTTTTAAGTTTTAGAGTGTGTTGCTTATTCCTTTTAATTTTGCTTTTTTAAATCTTGGGTAGAGACCACCTAATTTACTTAGGTTACTGAAGATGTTTTTGTATTACTTGTTTTTGGAGAAAAATATTTTCTTTTTGATGTTACATCTTTTGTACTAAATACTAAATTTGTACTAAATACAAATTTAGTAGGCTTGGGATCATTGGATTGAAAGTGGCTGGCTTCCTCCTAAGGCAATGTCTCTGCAATTCTAGTTGATGCCATTTGTATGAGGAAACTAAGTAGTTACACTTTTTCACTGGACTTAAATCACTGAGACAATTAGTTAAATTGCAATGAATTCTACTATGCTTACAAAAATGACTTTCTGGTTAATTTATTGATATTTATGCTTTTACTATATTCTCACTACATATTTAAATAAAGATATTTTTAAATACTTAGTTAAAATACTATTCAGTCTTCAATGTCAGCTATTATCAATCTCTGCTCAAACTTAAATCTTTTAACAAACATATTTCTATTTATTCTATTCTAATGTTTTTCCTCTGTTTAATTCTTCCGTGCCTCCAATTTATCATTTTTGTAATGATTAGAGTATTTTATTGCTTAAAACAGTAAGTAATATTTTATGAACACTTTTTATTTATATCAACTTTGTTATTTTCAATGTCTTGATTTATTTATTATTAAAGATAAAGGAGAAAAATCCAGATGTATTATAGAAAGGAAAGAAAAGGAAAGTAATTTTTTTTAAAAACTTCTAGCACAAATTGAAATGTTTGACAGACCAACCAATAAATGCCTTCAATGTAGTATTTTAGTTTTGTAACTGATACTAATAGGCGCATTAGAGAAGCTAACATTTGAGTCCTGTCAAGCTGTAGTTTAGTTAATGAGAAGTGTGTGCATCTAGATGAAAACCCCTTTAGTTTTCTCTCCTTAAAAATGGCTGTAACCAGCTGGAGTTTGTTTTTAATTAAAATTAGTCTTGCTAATACTGTGAGCCATTTTTAAAATGAACTTTATTCCTTTAAAATAGCTTAATTTTAAAACTGAGATCAGAGTTGGCTACAATTGATGATCTGCCTGAACAAGTAATTTCTTTCCGTAGTTGTCATGTCCAAATTGTAATGAGATAAATAATTTAAGAGAATTCTTTTAAACTATTTTGTTTTTCCTAGACCTATTGTGATTGTATGTTAGATAATGTTGGGATTAAAAGCAAAAATAGTGCATTTTCTTGCCTTGCCAGAGTCTTTGAAAATATGAAAAATATAATTTATCAGGTTTGAAGGTTCCTTGGCAAAAGTATGTTGGAGACTTGGGATCTGGTCAGAAAGTGTTCCCACTCTTCCTTTATTATTGAGCATTGTGAAAATAATCAAAGCAAGAGATGGAGGCATTTTGGACTTTAAAAAACTAGTGGCTATGTGCTGTGACATTACCCACATATTTTAATAAGACACAAGATTAGCAATATAACACTTTCCTCATTAACCATCCATCCTTCCCACCACAAAGATGTATGTGTAAGAAAGAGACTTTCATTATGCTGTGTAGAGCCAATTTTTGGCCTCACTTTCAGTCACTGATTGAGACATTCTTTGAAAAGCAAATTGGATACAGTGTTGATGGCGTTCTTATCTTGTCCTGATTCTGTTACATTAATAGGGAAGCCTGTGAAGCCTGCAGCTACCTAGCGTATATTGGACACACGTCTTTTTTTTTTTTTCCTTTAAGGAAAGTGTGATCTAGTTGCCTCATGCTTCGTAATATAGCAGGAACCCATGAAATCATAAGCACAGCACAAACTCTCTACCTCCCCTCTCATCAAAAATTATATTGAATGACAAATACGTTATATGAAAAAAAATTCATATTGTTCTTGGAAATACTGGACCAGATAATTTGAGGAATGTATAAAAGTCAGACAATGGATGACTTTGAACTGATAACTAAGAGCAAAGAAAATCATACTTCAAATATACAAAAAAGAGGAAGCTATTGCAACAATAAGCCTATTGTGTCCCACTGTGATTCCGGAATAATTACAAACTCAGATTAGTAAACATAAAAAGCATTTTGGGTCCATCATGGTCAGTGGTAAGGATTAAATGTAGAAGAGATGGACAACTGGAATCATTCTTTTTCCTGTACATCCCAAAAGATTATCTGTTGGGTGCATTTGTCCTCAGGATAAAGCTCAGATAAATTCTTTATAAACCAAATGAGACTTTATTGAGGACTTCTGCCATCACTGTCTTTTCTATTAAGCAAGGGTTGGCCACCTTTTTCTCTGAAGGACAAAATAGTAAAGATTTTAGTCTTTAAGAGTCATAAAGTCTCTTTCTCAACTACTAGGAAAGAAACCACAGGCAGTTTTTAAAGAAATGGGCATGGCTGTATTCCAATAAAACTGTATTTATAATAGCAGGTATTGAGCCAAATTTGGCTCATGACCTATAGTTTTCTAACCCCTGTTCTAGAAACATAAGCAGAAAAGACCCTAAAGTAACTCAAGATCCTTACAGTGGCAGATAGAGGTAAGAGAAAAAGGGATTTGTTGCTCAAATATGCCATAAGTGTCCAATCTGATTCAATACTGAGAACTGGTTCTTTGAACAGACCAATAACACTGACAAAGATTTGCAGTTCAGAGGACAAAGCAAAAACAACAAAGGGATAGGGAAAGGAAACATAATCTCTAAGATAAAGAGATTTTTAAAAAGCTAAAAAAAAAAATCTATGTAACAACTACTTGCGATTTAAGTTGAAAATCTAAATTAAATGGAAGATTTTATATAAATACTGTTTTAAAAATTGATTCAAAGTGAAGTGGAAAACTTGAGTAGACCAGTAACCACAGAAATAATTCAAATGGTAATCAAGGTAGTTAAATATGAATAGATCCACCTAAATAGAGCTCTTTTCCAATGGTTTTGTCAGACATTTAAAGAACAGATAAATACCGTGTTCGATCAGTGTGGACCAACATGTTACATCCATGTTCTAGAGTGTAGAAAAAAAAAGAAAAGATATTTTTTATTTTGTAAAGTTTTAATAAACTTGTTGGCCATTCTCACAAATTAGCACATCCTTTTTTGACCTTTTTCACTTAACTGTTTGGGAGACAATCTTTGTGGGTCTCACATTTTGTACAAGCAGAAGTACTGACTGCCTTTGTTCTAGACCATCTTTGCATGGATGTTTGTATAGCAAACATCCTTGGAAGAAAGAGATAGTGTCTCTCTCCAGAGCAAAGGGCAAGTTGATTAACTGTCCAGTATAATAAAGGTAATATCTCCTTCTAGGGCGAAGATCAAGCATACTTACTATCTCTTATAAAACATTTGGGCTCCCCAAACTGAGGGTTCCTCCACTGTAACACGACTCACTGCATGCATCATAGGGCTGTTTTCAGGTTATCCTTTGAAAGTTGGGGGTCGGGACTGGTGCAAATGCTGATACTCTGATGTTACTCAGTGCTATTGCTGTGACTAATAAACTGTCTTTTATCTCTGACCCAGGAGTCTCTGTGGCTTCTGCCAGCATCCATGAATCTGCATCAGCCTAACTTAGCATTCAAATAGAGTATAACCTCAGATCCTCCCCATTTTTCAGCACACATATTTTTGGGAGTCACTGATGTTGCATTTATTAGAAGTTCACTCTATTTTATTACTTAGTATTCCATTGTAGAAATATACTACACTTTGTTTATGCTGTTAGTCGACATTTGAGTTTCCAGTTTGGAGCTATAATTTCTAAAGTTGCCTGAAATATTCTTGTACAAGTCTTTTTGTGGACGTATATTCTTTTCTCCTGAGTAAATACCTAAAAATGAAATTACTGGATCATAGGGAGGTACCTAACCATTTAAGAAACTGCCGTGCAGGTCTCCATTGTTACATTCCCATTAACAAATGTGATGGAATTCTAATTGGTAGCCAGTATTGGGTGTTATCTTTACAATCTCAGCCATTCTAGTGGGTGTGAAATTGTATCTTCTTGTGGTTTTAATTTCTTATATCTAATGTTCAAAGATGTTGAACAACTTTTCATGTGTTTATTGGTGTATCTTCTGTGAAATATCTGTTCAAATATTTTGCTCAGTTCTTTTTTTTTTTTTAATTGGGATGTTTGTCTTTTTATTGTTGGTTGTAGGATTTCTTTATTTTGGGTACAAGTCCTTTTCCAGGAAATGAATAGACTCCTCATTTTATTAATGATATGTTTTGTGAGTAGAATTTTTAATCTTGTTGTAGTACAGTATATCAAAAAAATTTTTTTATGATTGATAATTTTTATGTCATGTGTAAGGAATTCTTGCTGATCTCAATGTCATGAAGAATTCCCTTATGTCCTACTAGGTGCTTTATGGTTTTGGGTTTCTCATTTAGATCTATGATCCATGTATCTTTTTTTCCCCATTGAATTAACTTGGCACCTTGCTCAAAAGTCTAATGATTGTGTATATGTGGGTCTGTTTCCAGACTCTCCCGTTCCATTGATCTATCTTTCTATCTTCATGCCAAATCCACACTGTATTAATCACTGTAGCTTTATAGTAAGCCTTGTAATCATGTTAAATATAGCCTTCAACTTTGTTCTTTTCTTTTTCTCCAAAATTGTTTAGGTTCCTTTTATTTCTACATAAATTTTATCTCTTTGCTTATTTTTAAAAGTTTAATAATCCTAGCCTAATGAAATTTTAACTGGGATGACATTGAATACAAATAGAAATGTTGGGAGAATAGATATCTCAATAATGATTATTCTCATAATCCAAAAATGTGGTGTATCTCTTGATATAGGTCTTATTTAATTTCTCTCAGCCATTTTTTCTGTAGTTTTCAATGTAGATGTCGTGCACATTTCTTGCTAGACTTACTTTTAGATTGTTTGTATGTTTTGATGTTGCAAACGTATGCTAAATTAATTTTTAAATTTTATTTTCCAATGTTTGTGGCTGGTATGTAGCAATATATTGGTTTTTAAATATTCACCTTGTATGTTGGAACTTTGCCAAATTTGTTTACTAGTTTTAATAGTTTTTTATAGTTTCATATGGCTTTATATGTACATAAACATGTCATCTGTAAATAAGGACAGTTTTACTTCTTGTCTTTCATTCTTTTTTGCCCTTTATTTTCTTTTCTTCAGTTGTTGAAATGGCTAGAACCTCCAGTACAATGTTGGCTAAAAGTAGAGAGACATCTTTCCCTATTACCAGTCTTAGAGAAGAATAATGTTTCACTGTTAAATGTGATAATAGATATAGGTTTTTGTAGATGCCCTTTCTAGAGGAAAATCCCTTCCCTTACTACATACTGAGAGTTTTTTATCTCAAAGAGGCATTGACCTTCTTCAAATTTGTTGAGACATTCATGTGGTTTGCCTCTCTTATTCTGTTACTGTGGTGAGTTTTTTAAAATTTATTTTTCAAGTGCAGTTGACATACAGTATTATATTAGTTTCAGGTACACAACGTAAAGATTACACATTTATATACCTTATGAAGTAACTACTGGGGTGAATTTTTGAATGCTAAGCCAACTTTGCATTTCTGAAATAAGCTTCACTTGGTTATGATATATTATCTTTTATATGTGTATATATATTTTTTGCTGGATTATCTTAGCTGATATTTTGTCAAGGAAATCTGCCTTTATGTTCATTCTTAAGGGATATTTATCTATAATTTTCTTACAATATCTTTGCCAGGTTTGAGGATCAGTGTTATGCTCCTTAAAAGGAACGGTAAAGTATTACATTCTCATCTATTTTATGAAAGAATTCATGATAGAAATCACTGGTATTGCCATCTGGGTCTAGAGTTTTCTTTGAGGAACATTTTAAAAATTATAAATTGATTTTTCTTTTACATGTATGCTGCTTTGTAGCTTTTTTGTGACCTTTTATCCTGTCAGTGTTGGAAATTTTCATTTTTCAAGGTATTTATCCATTTCCTTAAGTCAGTGGCTGGCAAAAAGTACAACCCTCCAGCCAAATCTGACCCAGTGCCTATGTCTTTGGCTGCTTTCACACTCCATCAGCCAAGTGGAGTCGTGATGGAGGCCATGTAGCCTGCAGAGTCTAACACAGTTACCGTCTGCCTCTTTGCAGAAAAAGTTTGCCCACCTGGGATGTAAGTTTTCAAACGAAATCAACGTGAGGATCTCAACGTTATCCTTAGCATGTCTGAAGAGTCTGGCTGCGTGTCCTCCTTTCATTCCTGGCATTGAGGATTTGGGTTTTCTTTCATTTTTTTCTTACTTAGCCTTCCAGGTGTTTATCAATTTTATTTGTGCTTTTGAAGAGCTAATCTTTGACTTTGATTTTTTTTTCTATTGTTTGTTTTCTATTTCACCAATTTCTGCTTTATCTTGTTTAATGCCCTTTCATCTACTTAACGTGGAGTTTAATTTGTTCCTCTTTTTCAAGTTTCTTAAGGTGGGAACTTAGGTGATTGATTTTACACCTTTTTTCTTTTCTAACATAAGCATTTGAAGGAAACTTTATAACTTGAAGAATATCTTCCAGAAATCTGCAGAGAAAAGCATGCTTAAGTGGTGAAGTATTAGAATCATTTCCATTAGTGTCAAGAATGAGGTAATTATGCTCACGATCTCTGACATTCATTGCTCAATATTATGCTGGTGGTTTTAGCAATATGCTTACAGGAGAAGTGGGAACATGGGAAAGGAAGGTAACAAACTGGGATTCCGTAACACATTCCCTGGTAGTGTGGACAAGTGTGGAGCCTGGTCTCTTTGGCAGTTCCCTTTACTCTAGCTGATAGCAAGGAAAACCCATTGTTTACCACATTGCCGAAGTTGAAACATTGGTGGATTTCAGGATTAGAGATCATTGTTGCTATTGTTTTAAAACAAAAAGAACATTATTTCTGCATTATGTCCAGTTGGAAAGGGATTGAGAGTTTTGGTAGCTGACTCTCAAAGTACTATAGCAGTTTGTTATGTTGTATGTTCACTTTGATTTGCTGAACGGAGGACTACAAACTCCACATTTCTACCGAGGGGTTCCTTCCACCGGCTTTCCAGCATGGCTTCAGTGTCCCTAGATTGGGAGATGAGCCATGCCTGATGCCGGTGAACCTTGCTTCTGCAGTCACATTGCTTCTGCTGCTGCAAGGAAAATGTGCTTCCTGTGTTGTCTTATTTAAACCTATAGTATTTAGGGACGTAGCTCTTCAAGTTCAGGTATATGGCCTTTTTCTTTGTACCATATGCCACCAGAGCTGGGTCAGGACAAAATTGAGGATCAGTCATCACTGCATACCAGGAATCAGCTCTTCTTTCTGACCTTGAGTCCGTTGCTTTGTCTGGCTGACACCCTCCTTGATGGTGAGCTCACCGTCATTCCACAAAGCAAGCTGGCCCTCTGTGGGAAATCCACGTGTAGCATGTGTAGATTCTCTTTCTTGAGCACCTCCTGTTGGACAGCTCACTCCTCAGTGCTCTGGGGATAATGCACTGAACAAGATAGACACAGACCTGGCCATCATGGGGATGGTGCGCCTTGAACATGGCATACATGACATAATGATTGCCTTGGCTTTTGTTACAATGTAACTACATCTTATAGGTGGAAGATATTAATAGTAGATTAATGCTTATAAGGCTGTTGTATATTCTGAATGCCTACATTACATGTTTTTCATTCTTTTGAACCAGCTTTCTATTGTGTTTGATTTTAAGTCTATCTGGAATGCTTCTTGTCCAGCCACAGTTTCTCCAACTTGAAGGTGGTGGGTGGGTTGGTCTTGTGGAAGCTGGTACAAGGGAATCGATGTGATGTGACCTGTAAGAGCTCAGGCTCTGAAATCGGACTGGTTTGAATTCCCTTTCCCCGGATTGGCAAATGTGGTCACTGTCTGTAACTCAGTTTCCTCATCTGCAAAATTAGAATGATAATAGATTGTTGCGAAGAGTAATGAGACTATAGGCAGTGTGTTTAGTCAGTGCCCGGCACATTGTACTTTCTCATTTAATGTAATGGTTATCGTCTCCTTGCCTGCTTTCTCCATTCTTACTAGAGTTACGTAACCTTCTCCAGTTCAGCTGCACAGCAGTCTCAGGGAAGTCTGCAGTGGTTGGTGTTTTCTGGGATGTGATAATAGTACCATAGGGAACATGTTTTTGACAGTATGTTCGAGAGCCTCTGGTGATATGTCATATTCACTTATTAGCAACTCTCTCAGGAGCTAACAGTTTATAATTACCCTTTGCAGAGCTAAAAGGAAAAGGGAGCAGTATTGATGTATAATATGCTACGCTGGAATAAAACAGCCTGTAGGTTTTTGTTTGTTTGTTTGTTTTTTTGCTAATAAGCCTTGAGTAAGACTGGACTGTTTCGTGTAAATAAGAATGCTAACAAAATGACCGCCTAAGACAATATCTTTCAAACTTTTCTGACCACAGTTAATAATAAGAAATATTTTATATCATATATATATATATATATATATATATATATATATAGTGCACTCAAAAGTCTGAAATTGAAATAAAGTTTCATAAAACAATATATACCCTTACTACTGTAATGCAATGTTTTCTGTTCCATTCTATTCCATGTCATTCCATTTCTTTCTATTTTATGAAAAAAAGACCAGTAGTTTGAAAAATACTGATTTAAGAAATTGGTGGAACTAAACAAGAATAGGGATGCGAATAAGAAGAATTAGGTGGGATAGTCTTCAGTTCTGCATTTTAAATATCTTGTCAGTAATCATCACTTTCTCCTATGCAAGAAAACCCCCCAAAACAAACAAAAACCAAAAAACAAAACCAATAAAGCACTTGATATTTACCTCTTCCTTCACTTTTATAGAAGTTAGCTCAATTTGAACTTTTAAAATAGTCATTTCTATTTCAACCAGATTGTAGACTGGATCTTCATTAGGGTGGAGAGTCAGCTCAGTGCAGCCAGGAAACCTTGCTTCCACCTCTGGCTTTGTCATTACTCACAGGTTCACCTGTCTTCTCTGAGTCTTAGCTCAAAGTAGGCAATAATATTTATATTATTTAAATTATTTAATGACATCTCTCCCTCCATCTCCCACCCCCAGGGTTGTTGGAAGGCCAGCTGAAATAACACTTGAAATTATTTTGTAAGCTAAAGGGCTTTTTTCAAATACCAAGACTGTCAGATTCTGTATTTGTAACACTTACCTTCTTTAAAAAAATTCCTTCTAGATTTCTCAGTTGAATACATTGATTGCACTTTTGCTGGGAGAACTTCTACCTGGAGACCGGCAGAAGATCATGACAATTTGTACCATAGATGTCCATGCCAGAGATGTGGTGGCAAAACTTATTTCTCAGAAGGCAAGTTTGTAGAGATTTCCTGTATTGTTTGTTTCCTAAAAGTGATGTTTATCTGAGCAAGACCAACAAAAACTCATAGACACAAACAATAGTTTGGTGGTTACTAGAGGGTAAGAGGGGAAGGGGGTAGTAGAAGAGGGTAAAGGGGGTCAAATATATGGTGATGGAAGGACAACATACTCTGGGTGGGGAACACACATGTGATATATAGATGATGCATTATAGAATTGTATTCTTGAAACCTATATAATTTTACTAACCAATGTCATCCCAATAAATTTAATAAATAAAAAAAATAAAACATGATGATCTTATCTTTTAAGGGACTGATTTATATATCTATAAAATCTGCCCAGAAAAGAATATCTCTCATGTCTAATAAAAATTGGTGTTTATTATCAAGAGTACTTCTAAGAAAGTCACTGTTTTGTTTTTAAAGTTTGTATATTTTAATTCGTCCTGAGAAGTTAGTTGAACTTCCTTTGGGTGAGTTTGATTTCGATTAGCTGACATAGTAATAGTATCCTTATGAGAGTTATCTAAAGTGATATACCAAAAGGTTTTGCCAACTCAGGAGCCTCTAATTCAGATCATCCAAAAATTAACCCAGGATGGAAGAACCACGAGACGTCGCCATGTTTATGTCTCTGTCTTCTGGCCTCTCTACACCTAACCTCTTAGTCCATCAGTCAGTGGTTATCATCTCTGTGGCTAACCCATCCAATAGTAATAAGATTTGTGTCATTTAAACCATCTCCATGTGTCTTTGATTATTTTCCTTTTGAAGAAAGGGAAATGTTGGTCAGTCCTTGTCTTTTCCTTTCAAGGCTAAATAATTTACTTTCTTTCTTTTTTTTTTAAGGAGGACACAACTCACAGTGGCCCGTGTGGGGGTCAAACCGGTAACCTTGGTGTTATTAGCACCATGCTCTAACTAACTAAGCTAACCGGCCACCCCCAATAACTTTCTTTAAAGAAGTTATTTTCCAATCCTTTGAGTGCATTAGTTAGCTTCTTATCCCTTTAAAAAGTCCACATGTCCTTAGATACTGACAGTGTTTAATGTGAAAGGAGAATTTTCTCACCCCCTTTTCAAAATATGTTTCTACTTACAAATGTCAGATATGCTTGTCTACTGAACAGCATTCATGTATCATGCCCATCATCTATTTCCTCCAAATCCCTTTTGGTTTTTTTTTGGGGGGGTGGTACTACAACAATACAATTCACAGTTTGAATGCATGTATCTATTGTGAAATGTTTTCTGTTATTTTTCTAGTTCTTTCTCAAGTTATTAAAATCAAAGTGAATTTTAATTTCCTCCACTAAGTGCAAGCAAATGCTTCTTCATGTAAGCCATAAACTAAAAATACTTTTTGATCCAGGTTTGGGAACATTAATGAAAAATGTTTTATAATTGTTAATCCAAAAGTGATCCTTGGAAAACCCCTTACCATGTATTCTCATTTTGATAATGAACCACTGATAACTACTCTTTGAGTGTGACTTTGTACCTTCTTACATATTTTATTATGTTTTATCAGTGGTTATTTGCTTGTAGTAGGATAAATTATGATTTAAAATATGTCCTTTACTTTGTACTAGAAGAAACTTTGTCTAATTCCTGATCATCTAATACACTGAGAAGTGCAATGTTGAGACTTGTGTAGACATCAGACAAATTAGTAGACAATAATTTTGGTAACTTCAAGTGATTCTCAAGAAATCCTAGTGTTACATGCATCTTGAAAGAGATTGTATTTATTTTTTTTCAAGTTGGAAGAAGAATGGATAGGATTGAGTAAGACTGGAAAGAATAACAATGAAAAAAATGCTATTATTTGATTTAATAAAAAACAAAGTGGGAAATCTCCGTACTAAAGCAGACTGGTTTTAGAATGGACTTTGTTGAAAATATAATTTACTTCCGACATTCAAAAATTTTGGATTATGTGCCATTTCAAAGAGAGCGTGTTTTTTCATCTGATTTTGGTGATATGAGTATAATATTACAAACGTGATCAAATCACCTGATGTGATTCATAAAAAGGGAAAAGGCATTGATTGAACAAATTAATATTATTTTATAGTAAAAGCCTTCTTAAAAATGAAGACTTTAATTATACATGTTATTTCTTAAGTATTCAGCCATTTATATGCAATTAAAATTTGTAGTAGCATGCAGGAGATTTCCCTTTTCTGAGATTTTTAGAAATAAAATGTGAATCAATAGAGTTGATTAGATTAGTATATTAAGCTTGTTGCCTCGAAACTGCCTGTGTCCTATGTGTAATGATCATCTAATGTTTTTAGGTTATTAGTCCCCAAGCTTTTGCTTGGCTCTCTCAACTTCGTCATCGGTGGGAGGACACCCAGAAACACTGCTTTGTTAATATTTGTGATGCTCAGTTCCAGTACTTCTACGAATATTTAGGAAATAGTCCTCGACTAGTGATCACTCCTCTAACAGACAGGTACAAATGTTGAATTAGATGGGAAAATACAAGCCATGGGAAAAGATGTGGGACATTGAAAAGAAAGGAATGAAAATGGTGAACAAAGTGGGAAACCATATGAAAGCAGTGTGTAAATGAACGAATTAAGTAACATAGTGAATGTTGATTTTAGTTAGAAACAAGTTAAATAGAACCAAATTGGAGAAGCAGAATGACAGATGCTATATAGTATACAAATCATGAAATCATGATCAGATTACTATGGCTCAAGGCAGCATGTTTGATCTATTCTCTCTATTCTCAGCATGTAAATCTATTCTCTCTGGTTATCCATGACTAACATCCTGATATCAAGATTTGTAACCACCTCCCCCACTGCATCTCTTTATTCGAAGTGTAAAAATAGGAATTGTCTATGTTGACATTCATTTTTGAAGGATTACATAAAGTGAAAGGAAGAAAAAAGAGTGAATGTAGATGCATTAAATGATTTAATAGATACTTGTGGAGAACCCTGCTAAGTACTGTTCCAGTGAAATAGGCAGGATGCCTGCTCTCACACAGGCTACTTTCTAGTTGATTGTGGAATGAAGAGGAACAATGAACAAATAATGAAATTTATTTTAGGTGGTAAATTTTGCTATGACAAAAATAAAACAGGTTGATATGTTAGACAGTATCTTGAAAGGAGAGTCTACTATGATAGATCGAGTGAGAGGATATTTGAGCTGAGACCTAAATGATAACAAGGAACCAGCTGTGCAAACATCCTGGGGCAGAAAGTTACAGGCAAAGACAAGCACAAAGTTTCTAAGATGAGAAGGAGTTTGGCTCGTTTAAGGGATAGACCCAGAGCCAATGCAGCGCAAGTATGTCAAGAGGGCGAAGGGTTACCATTACTCTAAGTTCATTGCCGCTTGACTCAAAGTATATATATATATATATATATATATATATATATACATGGTCAGAACATTGTGTAGTTAAGGATATATCATCATACTGACATGAAATTCTCTGTTAGTATTCTTACCTCTGCTGAATTACTTGGTAGAAGAAGCACACTTAATCCTTGAGATTCATGAAAGAGAAATTACACCTCAGGATCATAGGACTGTTGCCAATTATCCAGTATCACCATAGTGTATGATTTACTTGGGAAGAAAAGTATAGACAGTCTCAAATATAAGTCTATAACCTGGGTTGTGACGGTGGTCCTGTGAGGTTGGCGAAATTCTCTCACTAGCTTTGTGCTTGTTGACATGTTAATCTGCTCATGATTTCATCATTGATAAATGGTATGGCTTTTATAATTGTTTCTCTAATTCAGTTCTCTTTAACTTGTCTTTAATTAAAGTCAATGTTCACCATCTTAATTCTGTAATTAACTTATATACTGCTTTCAGTGTGAGAGACTAAAATTGGTAGCTTGACAAAATCACTTCAGAATGGTCAAAAATGCAGATGCTAAGATCTACTGTGTGTGTGCCATCATTAATAGAGAAGGGGGGAGGGAGACACAGGGTATAGGAGAAGAGGAGTAGAGGCACGTTAAAGTTTATCAACATGTGAGGACTAATAGCTTATTAACTTTTTAATTAAAAAATCATTCTGTGGTTTATTTGGAAGATGAAAGAAAAATGAATGTTCCTTTTGATAGTGTGTTACATAAGATGGCTGCCTTGTGTACATTTCTATTCCATTTCATTCTCTGGATTATTTACTAATTGTTCACATTAGTGATGCTTTTCAGACATTTTCACTACATCTTATTGGCCGCTGATCTTTCTTTGGTGTGGTAGGCAGGGCAGATAGCGTCTCCTTCTTACATAAGATGTGGGCTATTTAGAAACTTAGGTCATCAACCAGCTTGTCACTGAGATTCTTGAGCTGACACAGGTGGATTGGCTAGGAGGCTGCAGGCTACGCTGCTGTTACTGAGAGACCCAAAATATGATGGCTTCAAAAACACAGAAGCTGATATCTTACTTGTGTAATAGTCCAGAGGGGAGTGTTCCCAAGCAGTAAAGGCTGGCAAGTGTCTGACATGCTAAACTTGGCTTCCACACATGTTTCAGCCAGTGGGAGAGAGGAAACATCTCAAAGGAGGTGTTTTCTTAGAATTTGCAGACATCATTTCAGCACACGGCACATTGGTTAGAGCTTGGTCACTCGTCGCTGGAAGGGAGGTAGGAAATGTAGTCTGCAGCAGGTAGGTGAACATATGTCCAGTCAAACCTTGGAACCTCAGGAAAAGCCTATTAGGGGATAATCTTCACTACAAAAAGTGCTGTAATTTCTAGTCCAGTGGTCTTTCCAATCCATTTTCATTGTAAGATGCACTTAAACATGCGATGGCCATAAAATATAGAAACACTTTCCATTTTTATAAGTAATTGCTTCTACCTACATAATACTTCGAATCTTTCAATGCATTTACCTTTCTTAATATATCCCTCATTTTATGGAAGTGAAAACTGGGGCATGTTGATATCAAAAAAGCTTATAAGATTAACATCTGATTATTGGCAAAGTAGTCCCTGGTCTTCTGAGCTCCATGTATATGTCTTTCCACTAGACCTACTGTCTGCACTAAGACCAAAATAATTTCTAACTCAGCAGAAACCCCATGTAAGGTACTTGTGATTTGTTGTTTTTTCATTCTTTTACAAATATTAAGTTCTGCCTTGGCATAATTTTTCTTAGTCTAAGAAGTGCGGAGAGGTTCCTGCAAAAATAAGTATTATCATAATTTAAATGCATGTAGGAACATGTTCAAAATGAATTCCTAAAGTACGTTTTAATATAATAAATTCTGTCTTTGAATACTTGCTTTATACTTTGAAATAGGTATAATTTATTTGCAGACTATGTGTTTATATTTACATTATCTCATCTCAATGTATTCATTAAGTAGTAGTTTAATGAAATCAATGTTTAATTCATTCATAATCCAAGATTTCTCTTCTATTTTTGTTTTACAAACAATAGTTTGAGATGTCATCTGCCATAGTACCGTAATAGTATATTTACCTAGAAATATCGGCAATTCAATAGCATTGCGAATCAAGTGTTATTTGTATTCAAATATACAGCTCTAAGGAAAGGAGACAACTAAATAGATAAAGTAATGCATTTTTTTCTCTATTATTGTTAAACAACCACCCTAAAAATAAATGCGATGTAAAATATTCTGACTATATTATTGCCACAAACAAATCAAAAGTATGTATTTGATTTTTGTGCTACAGCCATATTCTAGATCTTGACTTCTTAAACTTCAAAAAAAAATGTATTGCCCTTAATGTGTTCTAGAATCTCACTTAGACTGTAATATTTGCATTTTCTATTGCTTCAAGGTGTTACATTACTTTAACTCAATCACTTCATCTAACCATGAGTGGGGCTCCAGCTGGCCCAGCTGGCACAGGGAAAACTGAAACCACCAAAGATCTTGGGCGTGCCCTTGGCATGATGGTGTATGTATTCAACTGTTCAGAGCAAATGGACTACAAAGTAAGTTAGTTATACAGTGATGAATTCTAACCACATTCCTGATTTGGAATGATTCGCAATAATAGTTTTTACCCCTCTTCTGTTAAATACATAATGCTTCCCTCCATCATTTAGTCCATAGGAAATATCTATAAGGGATTGGTGCAGACAGGAGCTTGGGGCTGCTTTGATGAGTTCAATCGAATTTCTGTGGAAGTTCTGTCAGTGGTGGCAGTACAAGTGAAAATGATACACGATGCCATCAGAAACAAGAAAACGAGGTGAGTAGCATGTGACTTTTCTCTATTGTTACAAAGGGAATAACTGGGATAATGCCCAAGAAACTTCACCTTCACAGTCTCTGCTGCCTCTCCCTGTCCTATGAAATGGATAAAATAAGAAAGACTGGTTAATTTTGAATAATTATTTTGAGGAATCTCAAAATAATTATTTTTTATTAGTGCTTTTTAAGTGTTGACTACAGCAAAGGTATATTACATTATTTTAATAACTTAAAAAATAAGCACCCTCTACAACGCTAACTCTGGTGATCCACCTTCAATCTTGATCGTCTTGGACCTTCTGGCAGCATCTGACACGATTGGTCCCTCCATCCTGTGTGACACAGTTTCTTCACATGAGTTCTAGGACACCACACCTTCCCCGTTTTCTCCTTCCCTCAGGGCTGTTCCTCTGCTAGTTTCTTCTCATCTCTACAATGGGGAAAAGTACAGTACCTATATTATAGATGACTGTTATGACTAAATGTAAAGTACTTGGACATATCGTAAGCACCATATGAGTGTTAGCTATTTTTTATATATTATTATTTCCTGACCCATTAATTTTAGATATCACAGTCTTCAATCTTTAGATGTCTTCTTTCTCAGTGTATACTTGTTCCCTTGGTGATTTCTCCAGCACATGACCTTCAGTATCATGACCACCAGCTGCCCAAACCTCCCTTCTCCAATAGCTAGACTTATATAGACAGTGCCGGTTGGGTCATCTCAACTCTCCACTTGATGTCTCAGAGGCCTTTCATATTTAATATATCCAAAATCTAAATCCTGGTCTTTCCACCAACACAGTACATTACATCCTCACATTCTTCCAGTTACTCGGGCCCAAAACTTTGCAAATGTATGCAGAACCTGACCACTTTCCCACATGACACCACACTGCAAAAGGTAAAACACGACAGGGTTTGATGGTTTACTTTGAGAAGTAAGTATTGTAGTACACATTTGTGGTTTTCTTTGTAACATTTTTGATATATGTGCAATCTTATTTATCTGGCATACCCATTTATTCCCCTAGTTATTAGGGTATTTCACTTAGCTAGGAACATTACAATCTCCCCATCAGGGAAAGATCATCTGGGCCCTTGAAACTGTGAACCTACTGTAGAAGTTGCCGGCATTATAGGTACGGATGCATATTTCCACCTCCTAGGACACTTCCCAGTCCTTCTACCGCACGGCTCTGGGATACCATTTTCCTATGACTGGATAGCTGCTGCCTTACCTGTCCCTACTCTACTGCCATGTTAGAGAAGTTAAGTTCTTTCCTCGTTCATTCCCAGACATATTTAATTAGCTTTTAGTCAAAATCTTATTAGTTGATGTAACCCAGATGTCACTTGAGGCCATCCTTTCTTATGGAGGTTTAGACATCTGATCCATGCAAGGAATTCTGAAAACTCCCAACCATGCTTCCTGATAGTCTCTTCTGGCTCCGTGTCTGCATGTATGTGACTTGTACCTCTTCGTCTTCTAGCCCATGGAGAGACGGCGAGGCTCCTTCATGATTTCATGAGTTTTATTAAATTCCGTTTGTACTCAAGGATTTAAGAGATGGGACCATGCCTAAACCATGAAGCTTTCCCGCATCTAGTTGGCTCTCCCTCCTTGAGGTCCATACCTTTGACTTTCGGTTATCCCTGCTCTGTATAATGGAAGAGCAGTCAGTTACCCAGCTACCACAATGACCTCTCTTCCTCCAAAAAGCCCTCCCAGTCTGTCTGCCTGATACTCTAGTAATGAAGATTTCTCCTTTCTTCCCTGACAATACAAAAGCCTTCTCTTAATTATCTAGTGCCTAAGAAGCTCTTAGTCCAAAAAATTGTGGCTGGCCCTTTTCCCTCCTTCTTCTGTGATATAGGCCCAGCTCCTTAACTGCTTCAGCCCTCCCCTTTCTCAACAAGGAAAAGCTTTATCCTTTGTCTCATTTACCCCATTTGAAAGTTTCTTTCTCCTTATCCTCCTACAGTCCTTTACCATTGCGTTGCCCTGGCCATCAGCAGCCTAGCTGGGCCCTTGCAAATCTTTCTGGAAATCTTTCACTGCTTAGCAATAGTCATAGCTAATATCTGTTGAGTATTTACCATGTGCTAGGCATTGTACTCTCAGCCATTTGTATGCATAATCTCTTTCAAGGTGGATGATATTATTATCCCCTTTTTTATTAGATGGGAGAAAGGAAGGCAGGGAGTGGGAGGGTGAGCAAATAGACAAAATAAAGACTGAACAAGGAGTCCCTTTCTCCTCTTAGCCTGGGCAATCTTTGTCTGTGCGGTATCTCATTCAAGGAATTGCAACCCATGTTGAAGGCAAAAATGGCATCACCTTTCCTTAACTGTTAAAGCAGTGAAGTCCTCATTTTTAGAAACTTGCTTCCTATGGCTGTTCTAAACTATAAAAGAATACTTCCCATATCAGTAATTCCTTTGGGGAAGAGAGTGTACTTTTAATAAACATGCTTCAAAACATATTCAAGATATGGATGCTTATGAATTTTAAAGTAAATTACACAGAATAAACAGCTTCCTAATAATGTTTGCATTTGGCAGTGGTTTGCATTTGTCAATGTGCATTCATATTCAACGAATACATTTAATTTCATCAACATTCTTCTTATGGTAGATTTGTTTTTCTTGGGGAAGCTATCACACTGAAGCCAACAGTTGGAATATTTATTACAATGAACCCTGGATATGCTGGTCGAACAGAATTGCCAGAAAATCTCAAAGCTCTTTTCAGGCAAGTGTTATGCTTTGCGCTTTAGCATCTGGAGCACGCATGCCCCCTAACGTTGCTGGTTTGCATTTGTTAAATGTTAAACTGTTTTTACTTGAGAATTCCTGTGGAAAAACCCTTATTCTTTGTTTGGGACCCCTCTTTATGGAGAGAACTTACACCATGATAAATGAACTCTTTTGAAATATAAAACCAGACTCAAAATCCTTACTTAAAAGTCACATGGTACATTTGAAGATTTAATACTAGCTCTTTCGTAATGGTATTTTTATTATAAACATAATTTTCATAAATTATAGAATATTTGGAAAATACAGAAAAGAATACAGAAAAAATTACACTATCACCACCCAGAAATAATAATTGTTATATATTTTTTCTAGTCTCTTTTATAATTCATATTTTATGGAGTTAAGTTGGTGGGTTAGGCATAATTTTTATTTAGTTCTTTTTTTAATATTTTGACATGAGTCGTTTATCATATTATTGAATATCCTTTGGAAATGCTGTTTCATGTAGCTCCAAAAGTGTCTCTCTCATGGCTTCTTTTCGTAATATTCTTAGCCATTCCCAATTGTCTGACATGTAGTATTTGTGTTTTTCTTTTCAATTTTTTATGATATAAAATAGCAGGCTATAAACATTCCTCCACATAAAGAGTTACCCTTATTTCAGATAATTACCCAGGATAGATTCCTACACATAGAATTACTTGGTGAATAATTAAAATATCTATTGATGACCTGCTTTCCAAAAATATTGTAACAATATATATATACTTATTAACAGTCTGTCAGAGAACCTGTGGTATTGCATCTGAACCAGTTATGTTTACCTCCTACTACGTATATTTTAAATCAACTACATTCAGGTACAATTTCATGCAATAAAATGCACCCATTTAAGTGTGTAGTTGGTGAAAACACTACCACAATCAAGATATGGAGTTAATCCCCCATACCACTGATGTACTTTCTGTGACTTTAGGTTAAATTTGTCTGTCCTAGAGTTGATGTAAAGCCATATGTATGCATTCATTTGTGTTGTCTTCTTACCTTGAACATTGGGGTTTTGGGATTCTTCCAAGCTACAGTGTGTCAATAGTTCATTCCTTATTGTCACTAATTAGTATTCTGTTGTATGCATACATTACAATGTGTTTATCTATTCACCAGTTGATGGACATTTGGGTTGTTTCCAGTTTGTGCGATTATGAATAAAGCTGCTATGAACATTCATGTCTGATCTCTGTGTGAACATATATTTTCTTTTGGGTAAATATGAATGGCTAAGTCATATGGCAAATGTATGTTTGACTTTATTAGAATTTGCCAATGTGCTTTACATGATGGTTGTATCATTTTACACTCTCACCATCAATGTATGAGAATTCCACATACGTACTCAATAACACAGATCGAAAGGGACCCTGGGTGATGTTTAGGATGAAAAATTAGATATGTAGGAAGTAGACTGTAATTATATTTACAAAAACAGATAGATAAATATTTGGAGTGTATACTTTACGAAGTCTAAAATAACAAGCTTGTTAACTTATTTATTCTGACTCCTTCTTGGTACTTGACTTCAGTTGAGTGGAATTTTTTCAGGTGTTGCTATTAATACCGTGTTTCCCCCAAAATAAGACCTAGCCAGACCACCAGCTCTAATGCGTCTTTTGGAGCAAAAGTTAATGTAAGACCTTATATCAAAATAAGACCGGGTCTTATATACTATACTTATATACTATATACTATACCATACCATACCATACCATACCATAATATCATATAACATAATATGATATGATATAATATAATATAATATAATATAATATAATATAATATAATATAATATAATACCAGGTCTTATTTTAATATAACACCAGGTTTTATATACTATGATATAATACCGGGTCTTATATTAATTTTTGCTCCAAAAGACGCATTAGAGCTGATGGTCTGGCTAGTTCTTATTTTCAGGGAAACACGGTAGCGCTTGTCTTGGGGAGGACTTTTGGCAGCCCCCCTCCAAAAGAAAGGGGATTTGGAAGCAATGTTTTTATAAATTTTCACTCAAAGCTGGTCTCTGGTAGTGGTATACTAGAGGTGACATGTAAGAGCATGAAAGAGCTGATGGTTAAATTTTCATGGATTTTCTAAGGTGGATTGTTAAGTACAGTCACTAGTAGAAACTAAATTATATAAACTTTTGATTAAATAAATTGCATTAAAAACAAAGGTGGTAAATACTCAAAACTCACCAGCTCCTAATTAGTTGACTACTTTATGAATGTTTATGCTCTTAGATTATTTACGTCTATTGTGTCTGTATGGTGGTGTGCTACTGAGCAGCTCTTTCCAGGTCCACATCCAGTGTTGGTGGCTTGAAATCAGCCATGGTGGAAATATTTATTCCATGGAAATCGGCAAACACTATACCCATGCTTCTGCTATTTTTAGACTTTCCATCTTATTCTAGGTATCCAGTAACTAACAGACATTTTTTCAGGTGAAGTGAAGGGTCTTGGTAGCTGTGATTGACAGAGGTAATGGTGACCTGCTTGGGAATGATTAGAATGTTGGTATGAATTAATTACTTGATTTCCAGCAATTTCTACTTATCACCTTATCACATTTTAAAACTCAATTTCATGTTTACTTTTCAGACCCTGTGCCATGGTGGCCCCTGACATTGAGCTAATCTGTGAAATCATGTTAGTTGCTGAAGGTTTTGCGGATGCACGCTCATTAGCCCGAAAGTTCATTACACTGTACACACTTTGCACAGAGCTCCTCTCCAAGCAGGTGAGGAGTCTTTTTTCACTTTGTCTTGGTTTTCCCATCCCATTAAAACAGCTTTGGAAATATGGGTGCTAGGTGATTTGTCATTCAAATTATAATTAGATACTTAGGAGTGATTTTATATTTTCCATAAAATTTTGAAAATTTATATTTTACAATTTTTAATTTTTTAAGAAATTAAACAAGACATTTTAATGCTTCTGTTTAATTTGTACTTTATAGTTTTTATCAACGGGCTAAAACTGTGGTTTTCTTTAAACTTGACCAATGTTATAATTATAAATGGAATTTTATGATGCCTCCCTTTCTTGATACGAATATTATAGTCTAGTGAGGGAAGGCAGGAATGTCCAGGTGAGTGAAGAAAAGTTGATTTTTCTGGAGAACACCTCAAAATGTTAAATTGAAATTTTCTTATTTGTTGGTAATCCTTTTTTTGAAAGTAGAGTCCCCCCACCCTTTTTTATTTAACTTTTGTTGTGTAATTCCTTAGTCTCTCAAATGGTTGAAACTTAACTATTCTCTATTTTCCAGTCATTTTCTTCTTGCAGTTCCACTGAAGTTGCTGATGTACCACAAAAATTACACATGTATCAGCATCATTATTTTTAAACTCAGCTTTTTGGCCACCTTGGCTTTGGTCTTTTAATGACTGTCATTAATCCCTGGGGACAGTATTTTGCAGCTGTTCCAGGATCAAAGTATTAAAACACTACAATCATAATCATACAGTTACCAGTATTGCCAGATGTACTAGTTTTAAGTTACCCATTGTTGGGGTGAAATTTGGAATCTGAGAGAGAAATGCATGTTGTCATTTTAATAACTGTGAGTTTACATTCTGGGGGGAAATCATATCAAATTTAATAATATGGAAAATGTTTATGACAATGTTATATGTAAAAAGCAGCATGCCAAACTAGATGTGATCTAGAATTTGCGTGTTTTATATTATACCGTGTGTTTCATATACATATAAAGTGACTGGAAAATACATTGTGAGTTTTAACATTTGTCTCTGGATAATAAGATTGTGAGTGTTTTAAATTTTTCTCCTTCTTCTTGTTTGTAATATCTTTTTTAATGAGCCCACTTTAACTTTATAATGGGAAAGAGTCAGAAGAAAAAAATGTCACTGACCCTAGGAGACATGGAGTTGCAACTATATCTATTCCTAGTAGTAAAATTTAAATACTTAGCGAGTATCTACTGTATGCAAGTAGAATGTTTATTATGACGATGATGAAGGGGATAAGCCTTAGGACAAATTAAACAAACACTCAGATTTATGACTTCAAAGAACTTATTTAGGAGATTCAGTTTACATAAAATAAAAATTGGAATGAAATGGAGGATGAAAAAATTATGATAGTTTCAAGGAAGAAAGAAACCAATATTTATTGAACAGGTACCATGTGTTATCTTTTTAAATCTTTATAAGAAGTCTCTGAATTTGGTATTATTAGCTCCATTTTATACATAAGAAAACAGAGTGAAATAACCTATTCATAGTTCACAGCTAACAAGTGATGGGAGCAAGATTTGAATTTAGTTCTTTGGAATTCTTTCTAGGATACCAATAGCCAATCACAAGAGGAAGGTGTTGAAAGAAAAGGTAGAACAGGCAAGGAAAGAGTCCCCTAACTCAGGATGAGAAATGTCTTGGATGAGATGAAGGGAAAGAAATCTGGCCAGGACAGAAATGTTTTTGTTGTTTTGTGTTTTTCCCCCCAAAGATTTTATTGGGGAAGGGGAACAGGACTTTATTGGGGAACAGTGTGTACTTCTGGGACTTCTCCAAGTCAAGTTGTTGTCCTTTCCATCTTACTTGTGGAGGGCTCAGCTCAGCTCCAGGTCCAATTGCCATTGTTAGTTGCAGGGGGCGTGGTTGACAGCCCGCGCTCCGACCAACTGAGCCATCCAGGAGCTCAGTGGCAACTCAGCTGAAGGTGCCGTGTTCAATCTTAGTTGCAGAGGGCAGTTTAGGAACACAGTTCACAGATAATTTTCTAAGCCATAGGGATGGACTGGAGGAGAATCAGCGCACATTTTTGAGCAAAGAAATAACATAATGAATATGGTGAAGATTATTATAGCAGTTATTTGCAACGTTTAAATGTTTAGGAGAGTCACCAAGTCCTCTTAAATCTGTGTCCAGAATTTCTTCTTTATCTTCTCCTTTAATATCGTTACTGCAATGACTAGCTTCCTCCCCAATCTCCCTGGCCTTCAGACTCTTGTTCTTCTCCTTTGTCTTCACTCCTCAAGCCTCAACTTACTTTTATATCAGTGGGTTTCAAAACACTGTATAAAACATTTTTTTCTATTGAGACTCACTACATGCACATGTGTGCACAACTGAAGCAAAAATTTCAGCAACAGTTCTTACTGTTGTTATTTGCAATACATTCTGGTAGTCTTCATTCTGTTCTGTTGTATTACTAACAAAAATGATGGTCAAGACCCACTATATTGACTTTATTACCCACTAATGAATTGAAGGGCATATTTGTATACATGTGTTTATTATTTCACTGCCCACAAAGCATTAACTCATTTTACTCCTACAACAACCTTATAAAGTAGGTATTTTTATCTGCCTTTTTATTGATGACAATACTAAGGCTTGGAGAAGTTAAATGACTTTCCCACAGGCATAGCTGAGAGACATTTAATAGAAGTGTTGTTACTGTGTGGATTGTAGAGGGAAGTCGGAGAGAAGGTTTCTTATATAAAATCAATCAGTTAATTCAGGTTTACTGGGCACCTGCCCTGCTCGGTGTACCATGCTAGGACCTGGAAGATGAAAGTGAATAAGATACAAGCTTTGTTCTCTAGGAACTCAAAGCCTGTGAGAGGAATCTTCCTTGGGGGTAATGTAGATGTCACAAAGAGGTACTGGCTTATCACTGAATTTTATTTAATACGGTTTTGACTAGATTAAGTGCCAGTATCAGAGCTGCAGCATCCAAGGGATTAGGAGGTATAGTAGTTAGGGCAATTTGAGACATAGGGCTGTCAGCATATAGTGGGAAAAATGTGCTTGTGGATGGAGGTGAAAACATGGAGGTGGTTGGACTTCCGAGTTAGCAGGTTTGTTGAGAGAGAAGAGCAAGGAAGTTCGATGGAGCCTTGGGCAAACGCTGCAACTAAATGGTACGTGAAGAAGAGATTTGCTGACAGACAGACAGACAATCAGGTGAAAGAAGCAGGAAGACACTGAGGGGACATGGTTTTCACAGTTTCAGAGAGGAAAGGGAAATATTGTTTACCATGATTAAAGCATGTATTTATCTGAACTCCTAGCTTTCGGCTTACTTCTACGATGAGAATCTTACTCCTTCATAAAAGTCTTAAGAAAATATGCCTATGTTTTGATTTTTAGGATCATTATGATTGGGGACTTCGTGCTATTAAATCTGTCTTGGTTGTGGCTGGCTCCCTGAAACGAGAAGATAAAGACAGACCCGAGGATCAGGTAATACGATACTAATGTGATTTTGTTGAGTGAGTAGCTAAATGGCTTCATACAAATAAAAGTGTATGCCTGGATGGTAGGTCATGCATAGCGCGACTTTTACCACACATACCATCTATTGTTAATGTAGGATATTCGGAGGACTGTCATTTCTTATGTTATAAAAGATCACAAGTATTCTTGAGTAAAAGGTTATCAGTGTAGGAAAGAAAATGTGATTTTATAGGCGCTTTCAAAATGTCAGCTACAAAAAATATTTTGATGGTCATATTCAGGTAATTCAGTAGTCAGTGTTTCATTTCCTCTGAGGAACATTTAGAAAATCTAATTAAGTTGGGATATTAATCCTGAAAAAGTCAGTGAAGACATAATGTAATAGAAGAAAGTATATCCCTTTCATAAGATGTAAGATACATGAAGAATGGAATAGGAAGGTTGATCACCTAGCACTGGGAAATGCTTAGTTGATTTTTCAGAGCTACTAGGGAATTGTCCCTCCTGGGAAAAAACCGTAACAGCCACATGTCAGTTTTTCTCTATTAAATAAGTAGTGAGAGTAATGAACATACAGCCCTATATATACATGCAGTATGGCTTGAGTAGTTGAAAAATAGATCTATTCCTGTGAGTTTCTTTTTATGCTAAAGGATATTTATTATGTGATTTTCTACTTTTCATTTTCAATCTTTCTCTTCCTCGCACTCACAGTATATGACAGGATCAGGATTTTCCTGCATTTATTTGTTCTCCTGCTGTACTGCCGTCATCGGAATGTTTAACTTTCTGTAAATGTCATCCCGCTGATCAAGTTACTGTTTTTAATATCTGAAGCTCTCTTTGGTTTTCAGCCATTATAGAACAAAAACTGAAACTAAAAATGCTTGAGTTTATTATTCTGAGATTCTCAAAATGTACTTTGAACAAAATGATCTGTTGAGCCTGGTTAATTTATATCCTGGAGTTTGAGGATTAAAGAGAGAAGAGCTTCTAATCCTTTTTCAAGATCAAAGCAGATAGCTATTGGTACGGAAGGAACAGGGCCTCCCTGAGAGTCTGAGGTTGTCCGTGGTATTGGGAGAGCCTCCTCGTGTTCTGATGTGTGACCTTGTAAGCATTTAACCGCCCTATAGACAGAACAGTATCGATTCTCATGCTTTAGATATGAGAATTACGAATAACATCTTTAGCTGTTTAGCTGATTGATTGTTAGACCTTGTATTGGCTTTTTTATAAAGTGTGTTCTGTTCTCTTTCCTAGGTACTCATGAGAGCATTAAGGGACTTCAATATGCCAAAAATCGTGACAGACGACATCCCTGTGTTTCTGGGCCTGGTCGGTGACCTGTTTCCAGCCCTGGACGTGCCCCGGAGGAGGGCACCACACTTTGAACAGATGGTCAGGCAGTCCACCGTGGAGCTCCGCCTGCAGCCCGAGGAGACCTTCATCCTCAAAGTAAAAGGAGCATTTATTATACGTGTCATGGCAGCCCTGGGAATGTACAGTGACAGTAACTGTAGTGATACCGACCCAAAACGTCAACTTATATATTACACTGACCTTAATATGACCTTCATGTATACTTGACAGCATTCTAACATGGCAGTCTTTACTAAATTGACTGTAATGAAATATTTTGTTGTCCCATTCTGTGCGAAGGGGAAAACCCAGAAATGATTAAGTCATGGTTTTAAATGCAAGCATACTTTTCCTTGGTTTATAATATTTCTTGGTTCTTGGTGACATGCATCAAAAATTAATTTTGCTCTTTTCTTGCTGGTGGAGAGAAAGTTGGAAGTAAAATCATTAGTGCACGCATTTAATGGTGAGACGTGTTTATATGTGTGACATCATCCGACTTATTAAAGGCATGTGCATGTGCATGCTCAGTTTGAGTGTAGTGACAACATGGACGTTGAATACACATCGGATGTCCATTTTAGATGTTTTAGAGGATACACGTCATTACTCAGTTGTAGATGTTGATTGGCCATCTGTTTTTGTTCAACACTTGAAGAAGAGTCACTGCTTTTGTAAGTAACCCCTGCCGTGTACCTGGTACAATTGTACTTCACTCTGCCTGTGTCAGTGATGCAAGAGCCAATGTGTTGTCTTCATTCTCACATCCGAGTTCTATGTTGGAGATTCAGGAGAAACTGTACTTAGCCCTTATCATTTGTTTCAACTTTCCTGGAATATACTGTTGTCAGTGGGTTGCAAGGAAACAATTGGATAAAAATGGCTAGTGGTTTGGGGTTTTTTTAAATTTGTTTATTGTTTAATCACAAACTCACTAAAGGAAACTTGTGACTGGCCGTTTTGTCTGCAGGTTGTCCAGCTTGAGGAACTGCTGGCCGTGCGGCACTCTGTCTTTGTGGTGGGAAACGCAGGCACAGGAAAGAGTAAGGTAGGGTAAAATGTCTGTGAGCTTCCGGCCATGGAAGGAACTTTTTTTTTTGGCCTATTTTCAGTTCTATTTAAGAGTGCCCTTCAGTGAAGTCCACCATGATTTTGGGTTAGAATCTGAGACTTTAGGACTGTTCTTTGATCAGTTGACACTATTTTCCTCTGTATTTGGGACAGGGAGAGAGTAGCAATCAGAACATTGTGTTTAAATAGGAAAGGTAAGTTGAGATAAAGCTTGGGCTTTCCACATGAGATATTTAGCCTCCTATTCATGCATTTAGCTGTATGCCATCCTATTTCATGCATCTTTCAGTAATACATTTCTACCTCAATTCTTTATCCAAAAGTAACACATTGAGAGACTCTAGAATAAGATACCTGGATTGCAGGGTGGGATTGGTGCTACCCACATTTAACAAGACTACTTCATCTTTTCCAAGTTACCTTAGATTTGCCTCTCCATATCATTGAGAATACCCACATATTTTCCTTCAATACTTCCTGAGAATATAACCCTCTATAGGGCCAAAACAAAACTTGAAAAGAAAGGGAGGCAGCAAACACCACATTTTTGAGGTCCCTATTGTGAGCTGTGCTAGGTGCACTCTGTGTGATTTGCTCTGCACATGGATGGTAGGTGTGGTTATGATTATCCCCATGTTTAGTTCACTGCTTGATTTTGCTTGGTCTTACTGACAGTCCTGGCAACATACTTATTTTCTTGGTTGGCAGACGGTATATGCAGAACTGCATGCATTTTAATTCAGGGTGCTTGGTTATAAACATATTTAGTAGCCAATGACTAAAAATAATCAGAGTGAGCATATGAGACTTCAGAGCATGGGTGTATAGAGAACTTGACGGTACTGTATTTATCCAAACCCAAAGTGGAACAGTTGTAACGGGAGGTCCTGTGTGGGGATCTTTCTAGTGAAAAATATAATAATTGAAATATTAAAGTAGATAACTGATAGATCTGTAATTATTTTGTTTGAGTAAGTTTCAGATGTGGGCCATGGTTTAAGGAAGGATAAAATTAAATTCTATAACTTTCAGTAGATTAATGGTTTCTAAAAATGTTTTAAGCTTAATATTCCTAAGGCATTCAGTTTCTTTTCTCTGGTCTTCATGGATTCTGTTCTATTCAACCTTTACTTAAGGTGATACAACTAGAGCACTGAAACTCAGGGCTATGTTATTTAACAACCCATTATTCCAAAGTATTTGGCAATTGTTTATCAGTCTTTCACATCCCTGTGAGAAGATCAGGATGCTAAATATTTAAAATAAAGCCATGGCTTTTTGGAGAAAGCAAAAAGGATAGTTGTGGCAGACATTTGGATTAAGGTGTCAATGAATTAAACAGGCACATAGGAAGCATCTATCGTATGAATTCTTATCCTCAAGTCTACTTTTCCTCAACTCTCTGATCAGAACGTCAGCACTAATGACATTCTGGACCAGATAATTGTATGTCATGGTGGCTGTCCTGTGCGTTGTAGGATGTTTAGCAGCATCGCTGGCCTCTGACCACTAGATGCCCAGTAGCTTGCCCTCTTCCCCCGAGTCAAGAAATCTGCTGTTGAGAACTATTGCTCTAGGTCACTAGGTCTCAACGCACGTCTAGACTATATCATAGGCATCACCTGGGACCTTAATAGGAATGCAAATCATCAGTCCCACCCCAGACCTACTGAATTAGAAACTTGGTGATTGGGCCCAGAAATCTGTTTTAACACCATACAAGTGATTCTCGTGCAGGCTGAAATTTGAAAACAATCTAAATAATACAGATAGAGTAGATGTTAATAACATGAACGGGAACACTTATTTCAATATAGTCCTTCAGTTTGCACACACGGTTAACAATCCCAAATGATAGAGCGACTTTCTCTAGTCTACATTGTTCGAAGAATCAGGTGAACTGATCCTAAGGGACTGTAGGCTTAAATTTTTCAAAATGGGAATGAAAATGTGCACATGTTTTTTCCCCCCACTCTTTCAATCTTAATGCATACAGAATATCTAGGAATATATAATGAATAAGGGAAATCCTTCAAAATATTTTGCTTTCCATTTGGCTTACATTAGTATTAATTTTCTTAGCATTTTTCCCCCCTTCTTCCCTTCAGATTTTGAGAACACTGAACCGAACATATGTTAACATGAAACAAAAACCCATTTGGAATGACTTAAACCCTAAAGCTGTGACAACAGATGAACTCTTTGGTTTCATACATCATGCTACCCGAGAATGGAAAGATGGCAAGTAGTATTTCCTCTTTTGAAGTGCAAAAAATTTCTTCTTTTTATCCAGGAAACCATTTCTCAGTTCAAGCCAATTTTAGTCATAGCTGTAGATTTACTGTTTGTGTTGGCATTATTGGAGATATAGCAGCTCTGAACGGCATTTATAAACTACAAATTAAAGCTACATTTGAATAAATGATCTATTTGCATTCAGTAGGTTTGTGCTCAGAGCTGTGTATTTTATCCCACATCAGTATGTCAGGGCTCCGTGAAAACCCAGAAAGAAGTCAACATGAATGCCTTAGGGAACATTTATAAAGTACCTAATACAAGACACTGACTGAGTTTGAGGACGGTACTATTGTAGGTGCCAGGGACAAAAGTCAATGAGACATGTGTCTTGCCCCGAAAGTATTTGCAGGCAAGCACACTCCTTTGTGAAAATCTGTTACTGCTTCTCATTTCAAAACATGCACGAACCTTGGGATCATCCTTTAGTCCTTTCTCCCTTTTACACCGTACATTCAACCTCACAGCAAACTCTATAGGCTTTACCTTTAATACATATTGTATTCCAGTATTTCTCCCCTGCTCAGCAGCTACACATCAGTCCAAGCCTCCATCACCTCTTGCCTGTAGTTTGCAGTAGCCCCTTCACTGGTCTCCCTGCAGTTCATTTTCCATATAGCAGACAGAGGTGCTCCTCAAAACGTTGGTTCTCTGCTTGCCATTTCCAGTGGGTTCTATCACCCTTAGAATCCAACCTCTACCCAAGGCCTACAAGGTTCTCTTTGATTAGATCCTCCTTCCCCATTTCTGACCTCATTTCTGCACTCTGCCTTCACTCACTATATTCCATACACTCTGGCCTCCTTGCTCTTCCTTGAACATGCCAAGTATCTTCCCATCACAGAACCTTTGCACTTGAATTCCCCACCATCTGCAACACTACAGATATCTGCATGGCTTCCTCCCTTACTTTATTGAAGTGTCTGGTCAAATGCCATGTCATAGACTTCCTGATGACCCCATGTCTACAATCCCGCTTCCTCATTCTCTATCTTTTTACATATATACTATTTCCCTAATTTGTGAGACAGTCAAAATCGATTCTTAGCCTTTTATCTTTTTTTTTTTTCTGAAAAGACTGTGGCAGGGAGGGAATAATATCATTTTATGATGAAAATCTGTGGAAGCCATTCAAATCAGTGATCATTAGAAAAGATTACTGGCTTTTTATGAATCATAGTGGCAGTTTCTACTACATACTGTCACTTTTTTTTTTTCTTGCACAAAATACTTCGCAGAGGAACCAAAACTTCCCACAGACATGCATCAAACCAGTTTTTCTCACCAGGATATTATATATTTGAATTTTGAAAAATCAGCAACTATTAAATACACCATGTAACACACACAATACTTAGATATGTAGTGATAGCAAAAAAGACTATGGATTTAAAATGTTTTTATCTATACGTCTTGTGAAGTAATGATAATATAATGACAATGGCCAGATTTCTCAAAGAAATGTATAGCACTTCTGATTCCTTTAGCTTTAGAATTATGTCCCTTGGATAGTGTTAGAGAAAAATGGAGAAAGATGAAATAAACTAATATTTGACCTAAAATAGATACTGAAGGTATGTGAATGAAAAAGGATAATGTCTTCATTTGGTGTAAGTTTTGAGTTTTGTGTGTATTACCTTTTATAAATCCCAACAACTGTTTTTCAAGTAACGTACTATCATCTTTATTTGACATATGCGGAAGCTCAGTCAGAGAAGTTAAGGAACCTTCTCATGGAAGTGAAACTTGCTCTTTGGTCTGGAGCCTAGGTATAGCTCAAAAGGTATTACATATTGCCCACCAGAGAGCGGCAGCAAGTTTACTTACTTAATATAAGAACTCCCAGTAGAAATAACACAAATTTATTTTATAAATAAACAGCACTCTTTTCCATTATATAAGATTGTTTACTCTTAATTTATAGGTCTCTTCTCCTCCATTCTGCGAGAACAAGCAAATCTTATGCATGATGGACCAAAATGGATAGTCCTGGATGGAGATATTGATCCCATGTGGATCGAATCACTAAATACTGTCATGGATGACAACAAGGTGAGTAATACCTCAGGCTAGACCTGAAACATAACCCCTGAATATATTAAGAGTTCCATTCACTTGTTGATTTTAATACTCGTTTTTAATCATTAACCTGATGTTCTTTATGTAGTTACTATTTTGATAAGTAGCACTTTTCCTGATAATGCTCTTAATTTCACTGTTAAAGAATTTAAGTGATTACATTTTTCTTGTGTGTATAAATTTAACCACCTATGAAAAGAGATATGTCTCCAAGAATTTAATTCATACACATCTTACCATTTTCTGACAATTAGGCATAAATTATTGCATCTCATCTTTGATTAAGTATGGAATACTTAGATAATAAAAGACCAAGTTTGTGCCCTCTGTTCATCGGTGAAACTTAGCTATTGAAATTAAGTAGTTCCTGCACCCACCGATTGAGTATAAATGCATTCCTGAGCATTTTGCCGTGGTTAATTCAGCCTTCCCAGTGAAACTACAGAGTGATGGTACAGCTCTGTGAGCCACATTTCAGATTCTAAAGAAAGTTTATTTTTTGTGGTAGTCAGGCCTTTTCATGTAATCAGCTCTTAGAACAAATGTCTTATATTTAATCATAATCACAATTATTCAAAGGTTGGTATGAATGAGTCCATATTGATGACAGTGTTCCTCAAGGGTGAGTGAGCTCCCTCCCCTCAGGGATGTACTGAGAACCGACTGGGGACTGTGAGCTCATAGCCTTTGGCACTTCTACTGGGGGAAGCACTTCGTGTTGTTTTGGTAAATTGGCCTTTTATGCTGTGTTGCGCTGTCCAGGTGCTGACCTTGGCCAGTAATGAGCGCATAGCCCTTACTCCCTCTGTAAGGCTGCTCTTTGAGATTCATCACTTACGGACAGCAACCCCAGCAACTGTATCCAGAGCTGGTATTCTCTATGTGAACCCACAGGATTTGGGCTGGAATCCGTAAGTATTGCTTTTTAAAAAAAAATTGTGGTAAAATAATTTGCAACAATATTGATGGACCTAGAGGGTACTATGTTAAGTGAAAGAAGTCAGACAGAGGAAAACAAATACCAGATGATTTCACTTGTATGTGGACTCTGAAGAACAAAATAAACAAGCAAAGAAAACAGAAACAGACTCATAGATACAGAGAACAAACTGGTGGTTGCCAGAGGGGAGGAGGGCTGGAGAGCTGGGTGAAAAAAGGTGAAAGGAGTAAGAAGTACAAATTGGTGTTTACAAAATAGTCATGGGGATGTGAAGTATAGCATAAGGAATGTAGTCAATAATATAGGAATAGCTAAGTATGGTGCCAGGTGGGGACTAGATTTATCAGGGGGACCACTTCATAAATTATATAAATTTCTAACCACTATGCTGTACACCGGAAACTAATATAAAATAATATCAAATGTCAACTCTAATTGAAAAATAAATAAAAATCGTGGTAAAATATGCATAATATAAAATGTACCATTTTACCCATTTTTAATTACACAGTTCAGTGGCATTAAGTACGTTGACATTGTTATACAATCATCTTCACTATCCATCTTCATAATTTTTCATTTTCCACACTGAAGCTCCATACCTATTAAACAATAACTCCCCAGTCTCCCCTGCCTTAGCCCCTTTCTGCTTTCTTTCTCTATGAATTTGAATATGTACCTCCTATAAATAGAATCATACAGTAATTGTCCTTTTGTGTTGGGCTTATTGACTTAGTATAATGTCTTCAAAGTTCATCCATGTTATAGCACATGCCAGAATTTTCTTCCTTTTTAAGGCTGAATGATATTCCATTGTCTGCATATACCACAATTTGTTTTTCATTCATCTGACAGTAGACACTTGGGCTGCTACCATATTTTGACTGTTGCAAATAATATTTCTATGAACATAGGCATGCAAATCTTTCTTTGAATCCCTGCTTTCAGTTATTTTGAGGATATATATACCCACTCGTGGAATTGCTAGGTCATATGGTAATTCTATTTTTAATTTTTAGAGGAAACACCATACTGTTTTCCATAGTGAATGCACCACTTACATTCCCACCAACAGTGCACAAGGGTCCAATTTCTGCACATCCTCACCATCGCTTGTTCTTGTCTCTGTTTTTTATAATAGCCATCCTAATGGGTATGAAATGGTATCTCATTCTGGTTTTGATTTGTGTTTCCCTAATAATTAGTCATGTGGAGCATTTTTTCATGTGCTTATTGGCTATTTTAATCTTTTCTTTAGAGAAATGCCTATTTCAGTCCTTTGCCTATTTTTAATTCTGGTTGTTTGGTTTTGTTGTTGTGTGAATGTTGCTCTTTTTAATCTTAAGAAAAACTAAAAATGTATATGATCATTTGAAGACAATATTAGCTGTTAAACTTAAAGCTAATTAATTAGGCTAATTTAAAGATAATTACATTAGCTCCTGTAAGCCTATCATTTTTAGTTGGTCATAACCCTGTTCTCACCTTGTACATGTTAAGAACTCAGTATTTGTTGAATAAGTGAATAAATAATAATAGCTTGTATGGAGCATGTAAATATAAATATATCCATTAATGGACATCTGTTTATATGTGTACATACAATATTCATGCATGAACAGTGGTGATGCTTTGATTTAGAACAAGTTTATTGTGCCCACTTGTTTGCTCTTCACATGCTCACACTTTCCATAATTCATCCTGGTGGTCACTTGTCACCTCTAGTTTTCCCACTGTGAGCTGTAGAAATGTCAGAGCTCTGCAAGTGAACACATGCTTGTGACTAATGAGCTCCTGTGTCAGGTATCGTCTGTTTACCCCCCACCCGGCTCTGTGCCCCACAGCCTGTGGTGTGGACCTCGTCACTGGGCTCCTTGCCCTCTGGCTTCTGGCTGGTATGACTAATGAGGAGCCCTGGCGGGAAATGAGCGGGAGAGAAAAGATGAGGTTAGGCTATTTATTCCCGGGCTCCTCCCTGCAGGGTCACATCAGGATGACTGTGTCCCTCAGCAGCAGGTCACAGCTCCTCTTCAATCTCTCCCTAAGATTCTTTCCTTCCAGGTTCTGGGAGTCCTTCATGGTGTCCCTGCAGACATACCGTTCCTCAGTTATTACCCCATGACACAGCACTCTCCCTTCCAGTGTCCCTGCTCTCTGCCCACACCTTTTTCAGGAAAGCTGTGGGGTGACATTTGTTCCCTCCAGATGCCTGACGGATGCACTTCTCCAGGTTCTTTCTTCTTTGAATGGATTTGTTCACCACAAGTCTCGTACCTTAACTCTACAGCAAAGGAGAAGCATGCCCAGGCTTTTGTGTTTAACAAAGCTCTATTGGATTTGGCTGGGGAAGGAGTGATTTGTAAGAGTCTAAAATGGAGAATCCTTCCTGGGCTTCCAGCTCCTTTCCCCAGCTAGGAATCTGACCCTCTCCTAGGATGCTTCTCTTGGTTGGGAGCTAGCTGAAGGCGAATCTCCAGTATCCCTCCACTCCCCCATACAAAGAGCAGAGGCAGTCCTTGCACCCCATTTCCTTCCGGGCCCTCCTCAACCCCAGTGAGTGTGGTCTCATTTCAGTAGTGTACCTCACAGTTCCCAAGGTCTGTGTAATCCAATCTCAATAGCATCATGTGGAGATCGGTGTTAACAAAAGCTATCTAAATCCCTGTTTAAAGAGGGACTTTTATCTAGTGAGTCAAAGGTCACAGGTTGGCTAAAGAGACACCCAATTTGCATTCCTAACAAAGTTAAGTCTGTTTTCACCATTGGATTTTATTTTTATGGAGATTATTGTTTTATCCAAGATCCATGGGTAGGTTTTGATTTTCATGTGTATGACCAAAGGTTCCATCCAGGTTATTATCCAAAAAAATGGTAATCTTTTGTAAAGGATATTTTTATATTTTCACTTCCTACTGTCAAAAACTTTCAGTGAACTACCAAAAAAAGTGGCTATTTCCTGTTGGGGCGCGTAGTTTTTCACTTCCGCTGGATACTTTAGTATCTTACTTTAATGTCATAATACTAATAATGTGATAGCTTTACATGTATTGACTCATTTAATCCTTAATTACCTTGAGATCAATGTAATGATTAATGCAATTTTCCAAACCGTTGCTGAAAAATGAGTTCGTGGCTTACGCTGCAAGGAAAGAATTCAAGGAAGTACCAAATAAGCCAAGCAAGAGTGGATTTGTTTTTTAAAAAAGAAAGTAAAAGGAGATAGTACATTTCCAAGATTGGTGTGAGTGGGCAGGCCCAAAGAAGAGCAACTGCCCTGAAGAACAGAGGCTTAGGATTATATTAGAGTATTGAAGATTTAGGGGTGGTACCTAGACATTCCCAGGTGTATCCTCCTGACTGCTCCTTCCTGTCAGGAGGTGGGATTACCTTGTCCTTATTTGGCCCTTGTCAGCACTGCCATAGCAACACAGGGGGTGGAGATTTTTTCCTGCCCACAATGCTAATAGTATTATAATCCATTACAATTAGCTAAAGTTCACTTTGAGGGGCAAGATGGCATTCTGGGTCTGTTCTCAGTCATCAAAATCTAGTTCTGGCCAGTTTGGTAGCTGTAACTTTTCTTAAGAATGACCTCATCTCCTCCTTAGTCTCCCCTTCCTTTCTCCTTCTTCTCCTCCCTTGTCCCTCCGCACAGCCCTATTCTTTCTGCCTAGGGTAACAAAGCCATGATCATCTTTCTTGATTTCCCCTTATTTTTAAATTTGAAAGTGTTATAAATTATAGGAAAGTGGAAAAGTTAGTAGTACCCTTTATAACCATACACACTTTTCCTATAGTCATCATTTGTTACCATTTTACTACATTTACTCTCTCTCTGGCTGTACATATTCTTTTCTCACAGGCATATAGAGACACATTTACTTCCTACTTTTATTTTGCTGAATGATTTCAAAGTAAGTTGGAGACGCTAAGACACTTCATCCCTACATACTTCATTTATCTCCTAAGAACTAGCATATTCTCCATAAAAACAGTCCAGTTTAACATACCTAAGAAATTTATCCTTGATACAGTTATCATCTGAATATTTTCTAGTTATTTTTTTCAAATTTTCCCAGTTGCTCCAGTAATTTCCTCTGTAGATTTTTTAAAAATCAAGTATCAAAACAAGGATCGTGCATGGCATCTACTTGTCTCTATTATCTTCCCTAATCTAGAATATTCCCCCACCTCTTTTTAATGACATTTACATTTTTAAAGAGAACAGCCAGATGTCTTGAAGAATGGCCTGTTGGTGGCTGCAAAGCAGTGATTACCTAATTCAATCATTATATCTACATATATTAGATGACGTTTGTCGGTAAAGAACGTTTTCTTTTCTTCTCTCCTTGCCTTCCTTCTCTTTTCTTCCCTTTCTTTTTTGGGTAGTATCATTTTCTATTTATGGTTTCTTTTCTTTTAGTTCAATGGGAAATAATTCATCACCCACATTATTCTTTTGTAATGTTTAAATTGTCCCAAATTTTGCCAGCAGGAGCCCCTTCACGCCAGCTCTTTCTGTGTTCTTTTGAGCATTTTGAGCATTTTGTTTTCTGGTTAAACAAGATACCTCTGACTTATCTTAGACTTTCTTTACCCTAGGCCTGATTCAACCATTTCTCCAAGGGGCCAGAAGAAATGACTTTTTGTATAAGGAATGGCATTTAGAATCAACATAGGGATGGTAGGTGTGCTCATTACCACTGGTATGTCATTACTCCTGGGCCTTTTCAGTGAACAGAATTAGGAAATGTATTTTTTTCCCTTCAGATTGTGAGAATGAAGGAAGCATATCCTTCTAACTTCTGCCATTTTTCCAGGTCTGTGATGGAGAACCTGATGCTTGCTGTAAGGAACATATTATAGAGCGCTCTGATGAATTAATTACTGCTGTGTCCTATATGACAGATTCCAACCCCAGACTATTGACTAATTAAAAAAAGAAAAGTTTTCAGAAGCTTGAAAACTTTGCCTACCTAGATAGTTTTCAAACTACAGAGTTTTAGACTTCATGTGAAACACCTATAGCTTGCCTGGAGAAGGGAAGTGCAACAGAGGTGATTATATGGAACGTGTTTGCAAATGCTGAAGAGGCAAAGATTCTCTGTTAGAGACCTACTTATTGGCATTAAGGTAGTGTATTAAGACATCATAAAGTTGCTATTTCCTAAGCTGGTATATCTTTTTCAGTTCTATGTCATAGGATAGCAGTATGTTTCATTTGGTCACATTCAAATTTGTATCATTTTTTAAAAATCATAAGAAACTTTTTTATAAAGTAAGGTGGAATGAATTGCCAACAAATATAGATCTGTATCTGTAGTTTTTGTAGTTTGTAGTTTTGTATTTGTAGTTTTGAAGATAATAGTTTCTCCTTTTAAACTTGCTGTCTTTTAATATCTGTTTTTATTCCAAACTATGAAGATTTAGCAGGAATGTACACATGAAATCATAAACTTTCCATATTTAACAATATATGCTTTTTTACTCTCTATGCTATATGGTGTGGTTGATCCTTAGCAGAAGTCATTTGGGGGCCATTGGAGGGGGCAGGATCAACTCTTACCATGGTCCCTTGTTTGGTTGAACTCACTTCCTTCTTTGTGGAGGTAATTTGTACAATGGCATCATTTGCTTGTGGGCCTAGTAAATTTTCTCTCAGAGAGCTTTTGGCTACTGCCAAAGTGGGTCAATGAAGTAGCTATTAACAGCCCTCCAAGTGCAAAGCCCATTTCCCCCTTCTGAGGCTACGGCTCCTGGCTATCCCTGCATTGCCTTCTGCTCCCACAGAGACAGGGAAGAGCCTTTGCTGGGAGGTGGGGATGCAATCTGTTGTACCCATCAGGGTGCTGACTGCCAACTCTTGTGCCCTATGCAACACACCTAACTTTATGACACAGAGAGGCAGGATCTGGACCTGAACCCCGTTCTCCCAAGTCCAACAACTCTGTGCTAGTGAGTAATGTTGATTGAGAATTTATTATACGGCAGATATTAATCTAGACACTTTGTGCATGAGGTCTCATTTAAGCCTCAGAACAACCTTAAGGTGTCTGTATTATCATCTTCTCCATTGACAGATGAGAAACCTGAGGCACAGAGATGTTCAGAAACTTGCCCAAGGTCATGAGGTTAAAACATGGTGGAGCTGGGATGCAGATCCAGGCAGTCTGACTTTAGACTTCCATCTCCCTAAACCATTCCCAGTGAGCTCTGGATTTCTCTTCTGACAGCTGATGTACAGAAAAATGAAAAGCTGAGGAGTAGGTGAGGCCTTCATGCCTTCGTCCTGAGTAACTAGTACTTGTTTTCCATTCTTCCGTGGTGCTTACTGTCACCGCCACCTAGAGATGCTCTCTCAAGTTTCCTCATGAACTAGACTTCCACTGAAAACCGTTCCTCTTGGACCAGGATGAGTTTTGACAGTTGATATTTTATGAATCTACCAATAGTGTAAAGGTAGTTGAATATTTAATGAAACCCTTGTGAGAAGCCTGGTGAAAATCAAAGGGAGCATTTTATAAGATAATCATCTTGCCGTCATTTCTTCTGATATTGAAAATAGGAAATTTGTTTTGCTTAAAGAAAGGTAGAGCTATGACTGGTTTGGTCCCACTGCTCTCTGCTGGCAGCTAAATATATTTATTATCACCGCTTCCTATTTGACGAGAACTTTTTGAGCAATATTTTTTATTTAACATTGTACAGTTTCTCCTCAGAGACTACTAAGGATGCTAAGTAATGTTTCTTTTTATTAATTAGTATTATTTTATTAATATGTTAGAGGTGTTAGTGTATCAACATTGATAACATTTTATAAGCTTCAGATTAACATACATGTACTCAAGCATGAGATACCATTTCGGAGCCACTTACTGGAAATACATTATCAGCTATCAGGTTAGTGTTCCATTCCGTCCAGTGGGAAAAGGGGGACTTTGAAACAGCCTCTATGGAATTTTCACCTTTTTATTTGTAGCTGATGTCTCATTACTAAATAATTGATGCCAAGATTAATCCAGAAAAATCCCAAGCTGTTTTCATAAATAAGGCCTACCCTATGAGAACAGTTTCAGTCTTCTAGGAAACAACAAACTATACCTCCTTACAAATGCTCAGTAATGTCCTACTTATATGCCCTATTATGTTTGGCTTCTAAGTGCTATTAGGAGTTTCTTTCACATTCTTTTCATTAAGGTAAAAATGGCCATTAAAACAAGGCCATTTTAAAGGGTCATTTAAAAATATTTGCAGTTTGAGAAATAGAATGAACTCACTGACCATGTTCCTGAAGTATTGCACCAAGCTGTGTGGCAGGGAGAAACGTTTGAGCTGGTGGAATTCTGCTTTTCAAGCCTAGGCTCAGTAAAAGCTTTTCTGTTCTTTTGCAGGTATGTGGCCAGTTGGATAGACAGAAGGCAGCATCAATCAGAAAAGGCCAATTTAACGATTCTTTTTGATAAATACGTTCCTGCGTGCTTGGATAAGCTGAGAACAAGCTTTAAAACCATCACTTCAATTCCAGAGAACAGTTTGGTGCAGGTGTGTCTTTGGTTACACGGTAACCTGATATGGTCTGTGGCTTGATCAAGACAACAGATTTTGCTTGCTCAAGGAGATGGAAAGATTTCTGAAGTTGTTAGATTTATCCAACCTTGGTCCTCTAGCCTGAAATTTCTCCAGTGCTTTATGCAAACCTCTTTCACATACCTATCGCAAGCTGTAGTCACTCAGGTTCACGGTCTCTTGCACAGGTTGTGAACTAGAGGGTTGAAGCCACCTTTTATTCATTTTCATATCCCCAGAGATTTACATAGTTTCTAGCATATGGTAGATACCGAGTGTGTCTTTATTGAATTATGTGTTCTTCCCAAGTATATTTGAATAGAATAAGAAAAGTTGTAACAGCTTTGTTTATTTTTCTGTCGCCTAATTAGCTGGTGCTCAGTATGTTTTATTGAATACAACAAAGTCATGCAATTAAAGATGTTGACCAGTGAGTAAGAGAAAGCCTGAGTTCTACTACTTAGGTGTCACCACCCACCGGCCTTCCACTTCTTCCTCCCTTTCTTTCCTTCCCTTCCCCAAAATATTCCTAGAGTCAGTCCACTCTAGAGAGAGCATTTATAATATTCCTGGGATATATTTTGTTTCAAATGCTCATTGTGGGACAGCTGGTAAGAGTGAAGGGGATATATGATAGCCTTGTATGGAAGTAAATGAAAATAATTTACAGCAATGAAGCTTGTGATCTTAATCTCACCATGAAGAAGAACTATCCTCAGCCTTTACAAGTATAAAACTTCACAAACGGTTTACAATTAGAAACCTTTTTTTCTATAGGAGCAAAATTGGTTTCAAAGTACCTAGTTACCATTAAGTTACTATGTTACCAAATTTATTTGAAGCTCAATTAGAAATAGTCACACGCATAATAAGGAGAGAAAGTTCAGGTTTTTGGATAATTCACCCAGCAATTAAGTAAACGATAGTCTTCAACAGTAATTATCTGAGGTGTAATTTATTTCTGAAAGCAGGTCTGAATTTATTCATAATGAATTAATTATGTGGTTAGCCTAATTAGACTTCCTCTGGTGTAATACTTGCAAAAAGCATGGTCATGTTCTTTTTCAAGTTGACTTGTGTATTTGTGTGATTCTCTGTGGTGTGAACTTTTTCATTCAAGAGTAGTGTGAAAATAGGTCAGTAGGAATTAATATGACTTTTGCTCTCACTTCCTCCTTTTGTAGTATCAGAAATAGCATTTTATTGCTAGCTTCTCTTTCACTCTTTTATACAATAGTCTCTTTTCTGTGATTACTTATAAGGACAAGAATTTGAGACAAAAATGGGTATAAAAGAGAATAGCTTAAAATGACCACTTTAAGAAATTAAGGTATTATGTTTTCCAATATAGGAAACTTCTTTCATGTTAGTAAGATGTATTAATGAGTTCAGAATTTGCACCAAAATATGATTGCATTAATTGCTGACACAGAGCTCAAAATGTTTTCCAAGTACTGTGTTTGGGAGAAAATAGAGAAAGCATATGCGTTACTAGAGTGTTCCATGTAGTGGATAACTTAACATTGAGACCTTTCAGTCTTTTTTGTTTTAATTCAAACAGTTCCTTAGACCAAGATGGCTTCTGCTCAGAAATAGCAAAGTCTCAGAATTTTATTTTTCTTGATAACAAGTTGGTGAATTTTATTCTATTGGAAGATGATTTTAAATTGGCAAATGTGGCACAATATAAAAATACTAGACATCAAGAGAGAAGATTAAAAAACATAAGAGGTGCTCAATAATTTCAAGTAAAACCATTTCCAAGCTATTTCCAGGACCTATTGTCCATGTTACCATGAATTTTCCCCATGTTTCATGGCTGCGAGGGAAAGGCATGCACATAATCCTGACATACTTTGTTGTAATTTGCACTGCTATGTATACATGATAGTAAGGAAAATCTGTTGCTGCCTCCAAAAATTGGGGGGAGGGTATCATGAGTTTTGAGGGTCTGTGACCATGCTAATTAATGACAGCTATTTTTGTACATTAGAGAATTAGCTCAAAAACATGTTTATGACTGGTTATTATTTCTTACGGGAAAGGCCTTTGCAGCAACCATGTTCTCCCCATTATTGACCTGATAGCCCTAAACACGGGTATGTTTCAGACCAACAGAGCACACTGCCACTTCACCTGGACGCGATGGAGTACAAGTTCCTGAAGAGCATTTCTTCCAAAGCTAAACTTAGTCTGGTGTCCAAAAATATGCCACAGGCTAAGGCTACCAGTCCGACTTTCTAAATTTATGACAACAGGTGGGAAAAATGGCTGCCAAAACACTTAGGGAAAGTGGGTTTTCTAAATGTCCAGCAAGAGGGCAATCGTTAAATCAGCCTTTCCATCCAGTGGAATCTTAGTTATTCATTCCAAGTGATGTTATAGGCCCATTCTTACTGGTAAAGAAAGGTGTCTTCAGTTTGTTTTTGAGTGAGAAAGTGGGCTATAGAATACTCTGTGTAGTCTGACTCCCTGTTTATAAAAAGAGCATGGATATATCCCCAATATATTTTTTTTTAGCTTATATGTATTTTCTGTTTGTTACAGTGATTATTAATTGGATAATTTAAGATTTTAGTTTTTTTTCATTGTTTGTCATTACTTAGAAGATCAATTTGGTAAAAAGTGGCAAAGGTTTTCTACCATTAACACAGAAACCCAAGACAATAATTTTTATCTCTTCCAATGCAGCAAATCACAGAGTTGGGAAAAATTATATAATCTCATAAAAGTAAAGTGGATTTGCGAGTAAGTCCCATGAATGTACTCCACTATTTAAAAAAAAAAAAATGTTGCCCTAAATGAATGGCTATTTCTTGTTCTTTAGACTATTTGTGTTCTTCTGGAATGTTTGTTGACTCCTGAAAATGTACCGTCTGACAGCCCAAAAGAAGTTTATGAAGTCTATTTCGTTTTTGCTTGTATTTGGGCATTTGGAGGCACTCTGCTACAAGATCAGGTATGTTTAGAAATAGTTACAGAACCGGTATTATTTTGGGGGGAATATTATAATATGTGATTCATATGCTTTTGTTACATTGTCATAAATCTGTCCTTCTTACCCTGCTTCCTCCTAAGCCTGTACATTGCCCAGGGCAGCTCATCCAGGCTGATTCTTCTAACCTTGGCTGACAATCCATAGCCTTCCACCAGATCTTACTTCTCAGCCTAAGGTCTTGTGTTTCCGCCTGCTTCTAGAGCAGTGCCAGCATCGTGCTGTTCCACAGGCAGCTCTTCTCTGCCCCATCCCCCAAATTTGCTCTTCCTCTTTTTTCTTTCTTCAGGCATACTCACAATACTCCTAGTCACTCCAGTTTAAAACTTGAGAGACATTACTCTTTCTTATTTGTATGTCCGATGATTAATAGATACTTTCAGTGTCCATTACAAAATAACCATTTAGTCTGTCCCCTCTTTTCCATCCCTACAGCCTTAATTCAGAAGTGTCTTTAGATTGTCCTGGGCTGTCATGGTGTCTTAGTTCAGGCTACCACAACAAAATACCACTCACAGGTTGGCGTACACAATGGAAATTTACTTTCTCTCAGTTCTAGAGTCTGGAAGTCCAAGGTCAGGATAGCAGCATGGTCAAGTTCTGGTGAAGACCCTCTTCCTGACCTGTGTCCTCCCATAGCAGAGAGAGAAAGATGAAAAGCTTTCTGGTGTCCCTTCTTATAAGGTATTAATCTCATCCTGAGGGTTCCACCCTGATGACCTCATCTAACCCTGGTCACTACCCTAAGGCCCCACCTCCAAATACCATCACACTGGGGATTAGGGATTCACCATATGAATTTTGGGTGGACACAATTCAGTCCATAGCCCACAATAGCCTTCAAATTGGTTTCCCTGTCTCTAGTTTCTTCTTACCTCTAATCAGTCTCACACATGATTCCCAGGGTTATAGTCAACCCCAAGTCAGTTCTTTTCCATTGGTCTTTCCTTCAGCCTAGAGGGAAGCTAGCATGTCTGCACAGCCTTCTTGTATACCCCATGTGTGGCTTCTGATGTCTTTTGGACAAACGCTTGAGACAAGACCTTGCACAAGAGTATGCGTGTACACACACACACACACACACACACACACACACTGCTAAGACTTGCCAAAGTATGAAGTGGGAGTTTTTCAACTTGAGAGATGTGGTTGTCTAATTTCCACCATGCACCTCTCTGCATAGATTTTCTCATGTACTCTTTACAAGAGTTCTTTAAGGGTATCCTCATGGGGCGGATAACGTAAAGCTCAGAGAAGTGAAGTAACTTGACTAAGGTTACATTGATGGGAAGTAATATCAGGATTGCCACCCATGCACGTCTCCATATGTCACACTTTCCAGAATACTCAGGATCTCTCCTGGTCTTGGTGTTTCAACGGTACTTCTCAGTCTTTGCGGAAAATCAATGGCACACATTTTCCAGGCTTCACCAGATATGTCCAGATATAAACAGGGAATTTAAGTTGGAAAGCATCACAGCCAAGAGTGACCCATATTTCTGTTGGTTTACTCACTACAGGTCCTAAACTGCATGGTTGCCATAACCTGTGACCCAGTTCTGCTTCTTGTCACTAGGTTACCAAATATCGTATCTATAAATACATTTGGTGCTCACTTGGCCTCCTAGGTCTTATTTTGACCCTTCTGAGAAGCCACATTTCTTTCAGTCATCTCCAAGAGCTTTCTAAAGAATAACAGCCCTTAGCTTTGAGTGGAAGTCAAGAATCAGTGTTGGGTGACTTCATGTGGTTTTTCTGAAAAACGCCATTTACAACGCATAGATTTCTTCTTTGTGGAGGCCACAGATGGAGTCTACCCCTCTGCTCAACACCCCCATGGTTTTCTTTCCAGTGTTCTCCCTGAGGCTTTTCCTTTTCTAGGACTGTAGAACCAGGAGAAATCACGAGAGTGGGATGTTGACAGCTGAGATCTTTCTGCTCCTGATCATAACACCTTACTGTCTTTCCAGACGATCCTCTTTTCATCTTGCCAGTTTCCAAAGCTGACAGCCTTCAAGCTAGAAGTTGGGCATCACCACGGTCACCTTTCTGTCCCAGACACTTTCTCCCTAATTAATAGTCCACATTATCAGCATCATTTTTGAATTGTCAAAAGGGGTCTAACTGTGTATGAAGCATTCAAAAGAAAGGCTGTGAAGTTGGGAACTTGATGAAGCAGACATAAGAAATATTCTTAGGACAGTCCAACCAATTGGAGTGCCTACTATCTGCAAGGAATAAGACTTTTTTTTTTTTTTTAAAGACCCTATATGTATAGGTACAACGATCCTCCTCCTTCTTTTACAAAAAGGAACTGGAACTTAGCCTGCTTGAAGACACACAGCTAATGTCTGAGCCAGGTTCAAAAGGCCAAAAAAATGACTCAGGACCTGTGTTCTTAATCCAGGCCATTGCAGACAACTTCCAAAATAGGATTTATGTCAATTCTCCCTGAGCTCCCTTAAACTGCCATTATCATTTCTCAGTTGGCTTCTGAAGTAACCTTGTCACTGGTCTTTCTGCGTCTGTACTTGCCCATAATCCATTATCCACTCAGCAGCCAGAGTGGTTTTCTGAAATGTAAATTGAATTATATGATATACTCCAGAATTTAAAACACTTTAACGGATTCCTATTACTTTAAAGATAAAGTTAAAAATGGTAATACTATTTCCAAGGCCTCTGGATCTGGTCCTGCCTGTCTCTCCCTACTTCTTCCTCTCACTCCCTCCCCTCCCACACCACCAGCTGCACTGGCCAGTTTCTTGAACACAGCAAATTACTTCATACCACAAGTTCTTTGCACATGCTGATCTCTTCCTGCTTCCTGGAATGGTCTGCTCCCTATTCCGTACTTGTTCTTAGAGATGGCTTCACTGAACATCCAGTTAAAATAGGTTCACCCCTGTTGTTCTCACTTATAGCAAACTTTGCTTTCAAGTCACCTATTTACTTATTTCTGCATTTATTGACTTAACCTCTGCTGCTATCATGTTTCCTTATGTTTCCTTCTTTATCTTTCCCATAAATTCTGTGAGGGCAGAAACGTTATTTGATTTCTTTCCCACTATAGAATAAATGCATTTTGGCTGAGTGAACTGATGAATCAAAAGTTTGTCACCAAAATCATTGTGCTGACAGAGTTGTTAGGCAGAACACATTTTGATGTAAAGTAGAAGTCATACGTGTTCTGCCTACAGAGAGGGGTGCCAGGTAAGTAATACCTTGTGAACAAGCTTGAATCAAGACCAGCTTTTGTAGGATGACAAAATATTCTTTGCCTCCAGTGAGAAAATAGCTTAAATGAGCTCATTAACTCATGAGTGGTGGTATTTAGGAGCATGAACTTGTTCAGAAGATGGGGCAAGCTCTCTCTGCTACAACTGATCTCCCCTCTCAGCCCTGATCACAATCTCCTATCCTCCCACCATCCTGTCTGTCTCTACTCTTGTGTGCGTGATCAGCCTCGTACAGACAGGAGGTCATAGTCCAAGGACAGAAGAAGAGCAAAGTAAAAGCAGGTTTAAGAATTTTTTTGGAGAAAATGGGAGTTGAGGTCTTAGATAAGTATGAGATTGCTGGATGCAGTGGATATCCACAGTGTTCTCAGAGTTCACCAAAACTCACTAGGCCAGGTTGTCCTGTGGCTAGAAGGGTTTGCTAGTTGCTGGTACACAGTTGCCATTCCCCCCTATTTTCTAAACCCTAATCCACCAGCAAAAGGCTTGCACCTATCATCATATAAAAACAAGGACCTTCTAGCAAGGAAAGCCTGTTGCCTGCCACTATAATTCTCTCTGGAGGACAGGAGTTTGTCTCTGTGGAGTTTTCAGCTAGACCACTCAGTTGTGCCCTGCCAGAACACCAAATCCAGGCCTTTCTTTACCTCTCCAGCCCTCATGGCAGCGGTTCCCTGATTTAGAATTTCAAAGATCAACAAAGTTTTACTAATGAATTGAAGGAATGAAATAGGGTTACTAACTATTTATTTTTCTAAGTAAGGGCATTTATAAAAATGACCATTTATTCTCACCATGATTTTATAAAGGAAAGGATATTTTAACACCAAAAGGTCCCGGAAGACTATAAACTCAAATAAAGGACCTAGCATGATAATTTGTATAATAGCTCCTTGTTAAATTGAATAACCCAGGGGTAAACTAAGGTTCACCTAACCTTCCCTTACTTTATAAGTTAATAATTATTCCAGAACATTTGTACCTGATGGATGTATGGCAATTACAGCTTTCTGCCTCTCTGACATTATCACTCATTATAGCGTATTTGTAGTTATTTCTTTTTCTTGGGTCAGTTATTCAATCCCATTTGTAATTATGACTCTGTACACTGCCACACTGTCTGTTCAGCAAGATTTGGAGGGGGTTTGTGTGTGTTCAGAATTATCTTTTAAGTCTGTAATAAGGACTTCTCTCATTCTCCTTAGCTTTCTGGTTGTCAAGCTGAATTCAGTCGGTGGTGGCATAAAGAGATGAAAGCAGTGAAGTTTCCATCCCAGGGAACAATCTTTGATTATTATCTCGACCACAAAACTAAGAAATTCTTGCCTTGGGCCGATAACATCCCCAAATTCACTATGGATCCAGACGTACCTCTGCGGGTAGGTGTGTGAAACATAGAGACTTTCAAGCCGATTTGAGCCTTTGTTTGTTTGTTTGTTCTTCAGCAGTCTTTTTTCCCCCCTGCCTGATGGGTAAATTATTGTTGGTAATGGTCAGCATATACGTATTTCCTGTGAGAGAAGAATCGCGGTTATAGAAACAGTCAGTGAATTAGCTCTTATGTTGCTGCAACTTCTTTTTAAAAATTTCAACTTAGTTCTATGGTAACAGCTTTCTTTATATTTTCCTAGAAACACTATGAGTTGTATTAAAAGTTAGAGGCATATTTCTATAGTTCAGTGATTCTTTTTCCTGACCTTATTGTAAATTTCTTAGATAGCCGATTTACGTATAACATTCTTTCAACCCCCCACCCCAAGCCATCAAGTGAATGTTTAATCTCCTCAACTGATGTGTTTCATATTTACATAGCAGCTGGCAAATCTCCATGGATCTTTCTCTTTTTCAATTGTTTCTCTTCATAGACTGTGCTTTTACATTTCTCTTATGTCAAATTATTTTTTAGTCATCTTTTAATTTGGTCTCCACCTGTTTTCATTTTCATTATATTTTTTTCTCAAACTCGTCATTCTTTTTCATGTCAGAACTTATTTCAAGTAGTGCTATATGAATGCAATACAGGTGATTTTTATGGTATTAATGAGGAGGCAGCTAGAGTCAAATGAGAAAACCCAATGTATTAGTTTCCAGGAGCTGCTGTAACAAAGTACCACAAACGAAATGGCTTAAACAACAGAAATTGTTTCATGGTTCTGGAGGCTAGAAATTCAAAATCAAGGTGTCAGCAGAGTTGGTTCCTCCTGAGGGCTATAAGGGAGCGTCTCTTCCATGCCCCTCTCCTAGCCTCTGGTGGTTTGCTGGCCATCTTGGTATTCCTTGGTGTGTGGCAGCATACCTCTAATCTTCACGTGACTTTTCCCCTGTGTTTGTGTCTCTGTATTCAAATTTCCCTTTTTATAAGAACACCAGTCATATTGGCTTATGGGACTATTCTATTTGTACTAATGTGCTAGAGCTGCCATGACAAAATACAACAGACTCGGCGGCTTAAACATTGGAGATTATCTCAGTTCTGCAGGCTAGAAGTCCGAGATTGGCGTGTCAGCAAGTTTTGTTTCTCCTAAGAATGCTCTCCTTGGCTTGCAGATGGCCACTTCTGGCTGTGTCCTCACATGGTCTTTTCTCTCTGTGTGCGTATCCCTGGACACTGTCTCCAAGTATGTCCAGATTTTCTCTTCTAAGGACACCAGTCAGATTGGATTAAGGCCCACCCTAACAGCCTTGTTTTAACTTAATCACCCTTTTAAAGATTTTATTTCTAAATACAGTCACATTTTGAGGTACGGGGCATTAGGGCTTCCACATAGGAACTTTGGGAAGACACAATTCAAAGTGTAACACCTAACCATGAGGAAATTTATTTCACAAACCAGAAATTCAGAGGTAGGATGGCTCCAAGACTGATTAATTCTGTGACTTGGTGATATCACCAAGGATTCAGATCTTTCCAACTCTCTGCTCTGCTCTTAACACTCGCTCCATTTTAAGACTGGTTTCCCCCTGGGTCTTAAAATGGCTCTGGTGGCCCTGGGAGTTACTGTCAGAGGGAAAAGAGACTTTCTCATATCTTTTTATTAAGAGTGAGGAAACATTTTTTAGAAGCCCTAGAGCAGAGCGCCTCCTGTATCTAATTTCCAGGGATCACATGCCAGCCCTGACGCAGTCTCAGGCCATGGTAATGGGGAGGCTGTGGTTGGCTCTCACGAATCAGGCCACTGTAGGAATCACATCACTACAGGCGTGGGGCAGAGCTTCCACAGAAGCACGTGGCTGTGTGGAAGAGGCATGGAGACTTGAACAAAGTGAGAGCTCTGACAGGAAGGAAGACATGTAGGAATGGGTGTTGGGAGACAACAGCAACGTCTGCTCCATCTGCTTCATATAGTTTGAAAACTCTGCTTGTGCTCAATCTCCTTAGACTTCGCCTACCTAGCAATATTATCTAGCTGGTTGAAAGCTGTGAATCCGCAACTAACCAAAGACCAAATTCTGGTCTCACAAGGTTGGTGCACCCCGATCAATGATACCTTTTATCCAACAAGGAAACTATCAGGACGTCGTAGTCTGACTTTGTACACAGTTGTGCCAAATGTGGTTGTTTGATTAACAACTTCTTAACATATTGGAAGAGAACTATACCGAGTCAGTAATAATAGCCAATGCTGATATTACATTACTCTACGTCAGGCCCTTTTGTAGTTGCCTCACATAGATTCACTACCTTAATCCTTACAACTGTCTAAGTCATGGACTGTTGCTACCCCTTTTACATATGGGTAAAAAAGAGGTACCAAGAGATTCAGTAATGTGTCTGCAGTCCCTGCTCTGATATACATTCTGTGTCTCAGGCTCTGGACAGACTTGGGTTTGAAGCCAAGACCCCCCACTGTGACCTTGGTGAAGTCATTAACGTTCTCTAAGCTTTAATCTCTCCATCTCAGAAATGAAAATAATAACAAAGCTCTCCACATAGATTTGTTACGTGCCTCATAGGACATAATGCATGGAAAGTGCTTGGTACAGTACCTGTCACATACTCAGCTATCAGTGAGCATTAATTATTGATATTAATGTGTACAGAAGGAGCTAATGGCCAAATTAAAAAGCAAATGATGACAACTAGCACCAAGAAAGGAGAAAAAAATACTATAAAATTCAATTTATTTTTTTTTAAGTTGTCTAGGAGTGTTCAATGTGGCACAGAACACACAGTCTGCACTTTTCAATAGGTCCTGAGAGTATCACTGAATTATAACAACGTTCTGGAGTAAATGTTCATAATCCTGAACATGATCCTGAATGATCTGTAAAATACTCAGTTGTGTTCAGTATATGCTAACCACGTAGGGAAGAACTTTTTCTATCATGGAATTTATGTGTTTTTCTTAATGAACAATACAAATCCTGCAAGTAGTATTTTATGCCGTTTGTAATTTGGCCAGGAGGAACTGCAAGAAATTGTCAACTCTCTTTTCATTACTGTGCAGGATTCTATTTCTGGCATATCTATATCTGCTATCCTTTTCCTAATCTTATATATTAGTCTGTGTTCCCTGGGCCTGATTTTTATTTACATTCGTATTCTTTATTTTATTTTATTCCTGTAAGCTAGCTCAAATTCTTTGTCAAACAATGTAGTATCTAAATAAATAGTTCATTTTCAAAGCAGAAACATTGTTATATTTTTATAAATAAAGCAATACACAGTAAGTTTGAGATGTACTTTGGATTTGTGACTATTGCACTTAAAGCCACGGTTTCTGGCAAACTGGTCTCCCCGCCCCACTGAAATCCTTTAGTATGACGTATGTATAATCGTTTGTCACTTAATCTGACCAGGCCAAAGCATTGCTACCAACTTTCATTTATATGTGGCTTGACTTGTCAGATGTTTTGTCCGCAACTAAAGAGTGGTGGATGGTTTCTTAACTGTTTACTGTATTCTCTTGTATGTCTAACACGAGGTTGAGCAGAGTGTAGGTATTCAGTACTAGGGAGCCTTGAGTGCTGTTACTTAATTTGGAAACTATAAATCAGTTGCTTATGCCATAGCACTTCCCAGTTGCTCTCCTCAAGCTATGATGTCTTGCATTCTGACAATTCAACATGGAAAACTTGGTGGGATCTCCTGCTGCTGTGGGTCAGAATTCACTGGGTCACAACTCTAAAGTAACTATGTTTGATTCATATGTACAATTTTGGAATGCCTCTCTCTGACCTTTCTCTCATTCTGTGTTTTCCCCTCAGAGAGTTCTGGTTCACACATCAGAGACAACTCGTCTGAGATATTTTGTAGAGCTGCTGCTTGAGAAAGGACAACCGCTCATGCTCATAGGCAATACCGGAGTGGGAAAAACAGTCTTTGTAGGTGACACGCTGGCACGTCTCTCAGAGGAGTACATAGTGGCCCGTGTGCCTTTCCACTACTATACAACCTCTGCAGTTCTGCAAAGTAAGTGTCCCTCCTGTTTCACTCCAGAGAGAAGATCCGAAACCATCAAGGCCGTGACATGTAACCCAAAGAGATGCTCATCTTCTCTAGACTGTAGACGTTTCGCTTAGGCCTCAGATGAATTTTTATGTATTGTAGGTAAATATGCTTTGTTCCAATAGTGTGGTTTTGGTTTTTTTGTCTCTCTCATGACTTTATTTGGGCTATTAATCTTTAGAACAGCAAGAATTTGCTTTGCCTCTAAGCCGTGGGGTTACTTTTAATGAACTTCATGGAGCAACATGAAGATATGCTCAAGGAAGAGGGTTCTGGTTACCTTTTCAAGTAAAGGATTGATGGAGGAGAAATTCATTCAAACTGTAGATGAAATGACAGGCCACGAGCTGTTAATTAAATCTTGGAAGAACTAAAAGAAGGATTTTAAACTGTTGAATACATGTATCAGTGTAGTCAAAAGAACCACACAGATTGTGGCCATTCCGAATTGAGAAGGGCAAGCACAGTAGACTTGGGAAGTAGAGGAGAAATGATATAAAGAGGTGATATTAGTAGGCCTGTCACTAAGTCCAGCAGAGTAATGAGTCATATTTTGGGGTGGGGGAGGCAGCAAAACTCCCTGTTGTCCAATAGTTTATTGCATCTGTTGAGTTGCCCTGCATGTGATTTCTGTGTTGTGAATATACATGGGTATGTGTTGTTACTGTTTTCTTAGCTAATATCAGTGGAGATTAATAACAAATGTTCTTACTCACTGACATCATTAGCTCATACAAGAGAGATTCTTCTGTAATCTCTTCTTAATCAAGTTTGTCTTCTTTGTCTTTTGAATGAAACTGACTCAGCAGTATTTCATTCATTTCTTTGGCAAATGTATACTATTTATCTACTTTTCCCCAGGCACTGTGTCCAGTACATATTTTTCATTCACAGACACAGAAGAAGAGATTACTTTATCACTTGTAAATGGAAGATTAGGGCTACAATTCAATAGTTGAACTAAGTACTTGACTGTGGTATGAGTTCATCTTGCGAATTCGTGAAAGAGATACAGACGTAAATAAGATTTAGAGATTGCCTATTAGCATGAGGAATAGAAAGCACCTTTCTTTTCTAAAGAAAGTTAGGATTTCCAGACCTTTGAGATGAGGTGGTATACAGACAAAAATGGGATTTGGGATAGAAGAATCAGCTTAAGCACACACATGAAAGAGAAAATTGTGGGATACAGTCAATTAATTGAATCTCTAAGTTGACTGAAGCGCAGTGAGGGGGTAGAGGATAGGGAAAGGGCTGGCGTGGTGGGTTAGAGTTCATATTGTAGATCGAGTGCCCAACTGTCAAGTTTGCCAAAGAAAAGGGATTTCTGGAACTTGGGACTCTTAGTGCTAAAACTGGGATAGTCCCAGGCAACCTGGGATGGCTGGACACTGTAACTGTAGAAAGCAATGAGATACAAGCTGAAGAGAATGTATCTCATTTGGTAGGAAATGGTGAGTCATTGATGGGGAACAAGGAAGTGACAAGATGCAAGCTACACTTTGGGGGAAGTCTGAGGTGGGGAGACCAGCCCCCCACCCCCACCCCACCCCGAGTAATGTACTAGCTGAATGTAGTGTTGCTCTGGACTAGAATTGCAGAGAGGGAGGCCAAAAGGAAGAGATGTGAAGAACCATTTACAGGCTGTGGTTGGGCAGATCAGGGACCAGGAGAGAAAGATTCTGCTGAGGCTTTGCATCAGGCTGACTGGGAGAGTATTAATCCCATAAACAGAAGCACAGCAGGCAAAAAGGAAGAGGTGCATTTTGAGTGTGCAAGACGCATATTTGTTGTTAGCCAAACCTCCGGGCACCGATAGCTAACAGTAACTGATGCCCAGCAAGCATTTGGGAATGCAGGTCCGTTGCTTGGGAAGAAGGGCTGTTAATTTATTCATTATATGCTTTATTTATTTATCCATTTGTTCATTTAACCAATTACTTGTGACTGTCATCAGGAATGCTGCGGTGGACATCATACAGTTCCTTGTCCTCAAGTTATTTGTAATGCAGTTGGAGAGTCTACAAATAATTAGATGCTACCTTGCAAGCACACATTCTTTGGGATTGTCTACACTCATGATTTTCTCTCAAGCATATCGACACACAGTCATGTAGGCACATGAGGAAATGTGACGTGATGTGGACACAGGATAACGTGTCTCCCTATCATACTGTCTTGGACTTCTGCACCCTGATAGCTCCAGAAGAGAGGTCTAGGAGACTGTCTTGAGCTGTCCCCAGGTGCTCCTGCAAGGGCGGTAGAGAAGGATAGCGAGACCAGGCTGTAGCTGGACGGGCGGCAGGCCATGCATTAGAGTGGGTACAGGGAGGAAAGTGCACAGATCAGCAGTGGTGTTGGCTCAGATGTCATGGCAGGGTGCCATCATGCGGCAGACGTTGATTGTCCAGCAAAGCACAGGCAAGGTGAGCTCTGGCAACAGGAAGGAGGTTGGTTGGACAGCCTGACATACGAGGAGATGACCAGAGACACAGTTCTAATATTAACCTGCAGACGGTATTAACCTGAAGTCATAGAGTGGATGAAATGGACAGAAGATGAGGAAAAGCAACAAAGAAGGACTAAGGACAGAATGTTACATTTTATCTTATTGGTGGACAGAATTATATATTTGTTTCAGGAATTCTTGAGAAACCACTAGAGAAAAAAGCTGGTCGTAACTATGGTCCAGGAGGAAATAAAAAATTGGTTTATTTTATCGATGACATGAATATGCCCGAAGTGGACTTATATGGCACGGTTCAGCCCCACACGCTGATTCGACAGCACATTGATTATGGACACTGGTAAGTGAGTCTCTGTATTCTCAACTGAAATCTAAATATAATAATAATAATATTCCATTTTTAAATGTTTAATAATAATAATAATTAAACATTTAAAAATGGAATTACCCTAATTTCTTTCTCTTCTGAGGAGCATTTTCTGTGATACCTTTTGGGTTTCACTTTGCACCCCCCTTTCATCATCTTCAATGGAATACATTCCCTTTGTGTCTTGGGAAGAGTTGGTTTGAAAAGTATCTTGGAAACATAAACTGTCCAGTTGAAGTGCTAAACTCTTTAAGACATTGACTCACACTGAATCACTTAGAGAAGCTTGACCTTTTTTCTGTGAGATGTAACCATTTGGTAACATCTGGGCACTGCAGTCTGTGATCTCTGCTGTTCCCTAGAAAGAGAGCCCCCCGCCCTGCTCTGGGTATTTCTAACCAGCTATTTCTAATAGCATTACGTGAGAATCGATAAGCATTTAAGAGTATGTATTGATTCAGCTCCAGTTGTTGATTCTGGCATCAAAGAAGCCACAACGCCTTCAGTTTTCCAGACTTTTGTTTTTATGTCTCTGAGAGAAGGCTAACAAGCCGAACGTCACAATGCGGCGGTAAAGATGAGAGGAGGCAGTTGGTGATGAAGTCCTTTAGGAACTGGTGGATTTTGTTGTGCGGTCATCTTCAATTTCAGGACTTATGGTTCTGTTTTCAATCATGCAGGTATGACAGACAGAAAGTGATGCTTAAGGAAATCCACAACTGTCAGTATGTGGCCTGCATGAATCCGATGGTGGGCAGCTTTACAATCAATCCTAGACTACAGGTAAGGTGTCAAGTATTGCTTTCTCCCAAATAGCCCCTCATTACAATACCGAAACATTGTAGGTCTTGATTCTTGGCACTTTTCAGTACAAATTAGGGCTTCTACTGGACATTTGGTTAAACATGTAAGCTTTTTTCTTTTCTTTCTTTTTTTTTTTTTAATTAATAGACTTTTTAAGGGCAGTTTGGGTTTACGAACTGTTTCAGCAGCTTTAGCTGGAATTAGAGTGAGTTCCCATGTACTCCCCCATTCCCTCTACCTCATTTTACCCTACTATAAACAACATCTTTCATTAGTGTGCTGCATTTGTTACAGTTGATGAGCCAATGTTGATAAGTTACTATGAACTGAAGCCCAGAGTTTACATTAGGGTTTATTCTTTGTGCTGTACATTCTATGGGATTTGACACATGAATATTGACAGGTGTACACCATTAATGTATCATACAGAATAGTTTCACTGCCCTAAAAATCGCCTTTATTCTGCCCATTCACCCCTCTCTCCCACCCCCTGCCTGAATCCCTGGCAACCATTTGATCCTTCGCTGTCTCCATAATTTTACCTTTTCCAGAATGTCGTATAGTTAAAATCATATAGTATGTAGCCATGTTAGATTGGATTCTTTCACTTAGCTTCAATATGCATTTAAGTTTTTTCTATGACTTTTCATGGCTTGATACCTATTTCTTTTTTATCACTGGATAATAATCATTATAGGGATGTATTACCATTTGTTTATCCAATCATCTATTGAAGGATACCTTAGTTGTTTCCACATTTTGGCAATTATGAATATACTGCTATTAATATTTATGTGAAGGTTTTTTGTGTGCACATAAGCTTTTTAATAATCACCACCAACAACAACAACAACATACATACAGCATACAACACTAAATGTCGCCTACTCAATTACTGGGGGTCAGCTGGGGGTCAGCTAGGTGGCCCATGATCTTGACTGGGCTCATTCACATGTCTGGGAGTTACTGTCTGTCAGCTAATCTCGGATGGCTTTGGCTGGAGTTATTGGGACAATGTGGCTCTGCTTCATGAGTCTCTCATCCACCAGTAGATTGTAGAATTTGTAGAAAAGGTAGAACCTTAAAAGAGCAAGTGGAAACACACAAGCCTCTGACAGTGACTGTCACACTGTCACTTCCACCTCATTCTGTTGGCTCAGTCAAGTCATATGGCCAGGCCCAGAATCAGAATGAATGGCACTGCAAAGTGAAATGGCAGTGGGCATGGATACAGAAAGGGAGGAAAAAAGAAGGCCTTTTTTCAGCAATCTACTGGTAACCATTATAATCCCTGTTTTACATTTCTTATATGTGTTTATCTTTTCAGAGACATTTCACAGTGTTTGCATTCAACTTTCCATCCTTGGATGCTCTAAACACCATCTATAGCCAGATCCTTAGTTTCCATTTCCAGCAGCAAGCATTTGGTCCATCAATTCTCAGGAGTGGCCCTACATTGATACAGGCAACGATCGCATTCCATCAGATGATGACACATATGTTTTTACCCACGGCTGTTAAATTCCACTACCTCTTTAATCTGAGAGACCTATCTAACATCTTCCAGGTACCTTGAGGACTCTCTGTTATGCATTGGGATGGAGGAATAAGTATAGTAATAGTAATGGTGTTTGATTATGGAACTTAGTTTAAAACTGTGCTACGTACTTTGTATATATTCTTCCATTTTACATCATAAACTTCTCTGTGGAGTAAGTATGGCAACTTTGTCATTCCCATTTTATCATTGAGAGCAGTGGTTCCTCTCGGGTTGCATAGAGACAGCAACAGAAGCAAGGGTAGAGGTCTGGACCCCCATTTCATTTATTCCGTATAAATATTTGAGTGCTTTGTTTTTGTGCCAAGTAAGAGGGATAATTTGTTATTTTTCATATTTATGTGATATGATTTTTAAGCATACGTCAAGAAAAAATAAAATTTCTTAAATTGTTTTGGTATGACATTGACTCTTCCATTACCTGGTGAAAGGACAGTGTGTATGTATTTGATTTAGAAAGAAAATTCCAAACAGGCAGTTTAAAACCTGGAATTATTTAAAAATCCACCTAATTTTGTCTATCCTGTACAATAAAAGTCGCCGCAGAGTTATTTACAGCTTAAAGTTTTTTGTGAGAGAGCTAGTAAAGTGGGAAAATGTGAAAACTGCATGGGATTTCTTTTTTTATATCTGATCTTTGTTTCTTTATATTTTTATAACCCTCTTTTCTTAATCACCCCACAACCTCCTCAAAACCATGATACCGCATCAGACAAGAGCTTCCTAAGAATGTGGAGTATTCCTTTCCATCTTCCTATTTCTAGCACCTACTTGAAAGACTGTGCTCAATAAAGTGTTGTTTAAAAGCAGATTTTTAATCGTAGAAGAAACAGGAAGGGAGGCCACAGGTGACATGGGTTGAGAAGCCTGCCTGCTCACCATTCATACAACCAGCTCCACTTAACATTCCCAAATACTTGTTTAGCCTTTTGCAGCTAATTCTCTTCAACTCCCTTGGTGTTCTCCTGAGTCTACAGCAAGCTGACACTCTTCGTGAGGAGTGCGTCTCTATGAATACAAGAGGCTGAGGGCAGTGTTGAGGGAGAGTGGGAGCTAAATGTTTTGGTGCTGGTACCCACAGAGTGTGAAGTCAGGCTGTTTGCTTTTGGTTTCAGAGTCTTCATCTGTGAAATGAAAGAGTTAGATTAACTGATACCAAAGGATATGAGAATAAAAAAAATGATGATTCTGTGGATTTCATATTAGCTGTTTATACTTTGGTTTTGGAAACTTAATCTGTTGGAAAACTTAATAGGCAGAGGTTCTCAGATGCAGTATTTAGTTCCTGGGCTTACTCTTGAAATTCAGTCTTAGCTACATTCCTAAAAATGAATATAACGATAGTAAATGTTCACAATGTTGCCCACTGGAGAGTAAAACTACTAATAATGACTATTGGTGTTTCTTTTAACTCAAGAAATTGCTAAATTCAGTATACAGTTAAAGAAAATGTTAAAGAAAAATATCTTAGAATGTCAGTAGCTTCTGAATTTTCAATTTTTCCCTTTCTTGCTTTGAAGGGGATTTTATTTGCTTCTCCTGAATGTTTAAAGGGTCCAAATGATTTAGTACGCCTGTGGCTTCATGAATCTTCTCGTGTTTATGGAGACAAACTGATAGACACAAAGGACTGTGATTTGTTTCAGAAAAAAATCCTAGAAACGGCTTCTAAATATTTTGAAGTAAGTGTATGAATGTTCGCGGTCTCTGTTGGCTCTGGCACTGATTAATGTTGGGGCACAAGTCAGATATGGATGCGAATCCATTGTGCAAATGCCTACCTTGCTTAAATAGCTGCAATTACAGAATATATTTGGTCTCTACTTGGGAACATTCCATCCACCGACCCATGGATTGATCTGCAAGCTTTTCCGTTGGTAGGCTACTCTGCCTCTAGGGGAATCATTCTGGTTGCTTGACATGACCATATTTTTCTGTGCCTTCTTCTGCAGGATGTAGACAGTCACATCTTACTTCAACAGCCCCTCATCTATTGCCACTTCGCCGATGGTAGGGAAGACCCATGTTATATGCCAGTGAAGGACTGGAAGGTGCTGAAGACAATTCTTACCGAGACGTTAGACAATTACAATGAACTCAATGCTACCATGCACCTAGTTTTATTTGAAGACGCCATGCAGCATGTGTGAGTTGACGAGTTGTGATCCTTTTTGACAAAAGTAAACATGCCTGGGGACCCACTATTGTTGTTTCTCAACAGATCGTTCTCAGCACTCTGAGCTATCAGTTTTTCTCTATTGTTTGTCCTACAATGTAAAACTATAGTGGCTCTATTAATTATGTCACAATCTTAATACTATCGTACAAAGTGTCCTCTGAAGTATCCTCATAGCCATAATTTCAATTTTATTTCACTGTATCCCTGTTAGGTAAAATAGTAAAAAAGAAGATAAGTGACTCGTTCAAAGTCATGAAGTTTGTAAGTGACAGAGACAGGAAGGACTCACACAGATTTTCATTGATTAAGCATGTGTACTGAGTGCCTGACAAGTGCTAATCAGGAACATCACCAGGCTATTCAGTACTTTTGTACAAATTAGGAAAAGGGGAGGGACATGTTTTCTCAGCAGACTATTAGAAGAAAGCCCCTGTTCTGGTCTAGAGCTTGGCTGACAATGCTCTCACTCACCTAGACTGGGCACCTGTGCGCTGCACGGATTATGCAGCCATCTTTAGCACCCCTGCTGTCCGATATTGTTCTAGGTTTGGGGGATAGAGTAGCAAACAAGACTGTCCAGTCCCTTCTCTAGTTGAGCTTCTATTTTAGTGATTCACATGGACATTTATAAGGACATGAACAAAGAATTAGAAAAATGTCAGAAAGTGATGTGCCATGCTGACAAATGAGATAGGCTGATTCTGAGAAATAAAACGTGAATTCCCAAAGGGGAACTGGGTATCTATGGGAGGAGATGGCATTTAAGGTGAGATCAACATGATACACAGGAGCTAGGTATGGAAACATTTGGAGGAAGAACATTCGAGGGGAGGGCAGATTTCCTGAGGCCCTAAGGCTGAATGTACAGAAACAGAAAGAGGCTGCAGCGTGCAGAAAAAGTGGGGAGAGCAGTGTATGACAAGGATGGATACGCAGGAATGGGCCTTACTTATACAGGATACTTCCTTATAACCAGAGGAAAGAGTTTCACTTTTATTTTAGGTTCAGTGAGAAGCTTTCAGACAGATTTTATCCTGGGAATGACACGATCTGTTGAATAGTTTTACGTAGCTTGTCATTGCTGCCTCTATGTGGGAAGTCTTTAATTGCATCTTTAAGTCCAAAACCATTCTCGTACTCACCATCCCATCGTGTGTCATTGGCTGTATTAATTTGCTGGAGCGGCTGTACCAAAATGTCCTAACCTCAGTGGTTTAGAAAAGCGGATATTAATTGTCTCACAGTTCTGGAGGCGAGAAATCTGAAATCGAGGTGTCAGAAAGGCCACGTTTCCTCTAAACGTACTGGTGAGACTCTGTTCCAAAATTCTCTCCTAGCTTCTGGTAGGTCCTTGGCTTGTGGCAGCTTAACTCAAATTCTCCCATGACATTCTACCTCTGTGTGTGTCTCTGTCCAAATTTCTCTTTTTTATAAGGACACCAGTCATATTCGATACGGGGCCCACCCTACTCTGGAATGATATCTTCTTACCCTATTATTTCTGCAATGACCCTTTTCTAAATAAACTTACAGTCGGAGGTACTGGGAGGTAAAGGCTTCAATATATGAATTTGAAGGGACACCATTCAGTTAATAACACTGGCCTTTTTAATAAGTGATATTTGGGCAAAGATTAAAATAATGACATCATGATTAAAAATAAGTCAAAAAAGGAGGCCCTATGTGAGGAAGGAAATCCAAACAGGCCAAAACAACAACAACAACAAAAAAAAAAACACTGGAGAATTCAATTTTTAGTAGAGTTACTCTTTAAAATGTTTAGCCCAAGTGACGAAGAAAAACTCTGGAGGCTTCTCCATCATCAGTTATTATAAGCATGTTAAGTATTGTTTTATTAATCCCTTGGCAGTTGCAACCCTCTGATTACAGTTTTAGTTAGAATCTCTGACCATGGAGTTAAGTGAATTATGAGTAACACTGTTTCTGGTTGGGTTAGTATACACTGCGTGTGAATGAGCTCAGCTAAAAGAGACCTCCCACTGACGTGAAGGGAAAGGGTCTTCCCATATTATCCTTCAACATGCAGTTCTCAATGGCCTAAAAAGAAAGGCTGTGCTTTGATCAGGGTTTATGAGCTAGAAGTGGATTTCCCCAGTGTTAGAGATGATTTCAGAGCAGGTCCTTGAGTGTCGTAGAAGGAGACTTTGCTGCCTAGAGAACGTTGTGAGATACAAACCCCAAAGCACACATTAAAATGAAATGAAAACGCTGCTTTTTAACTTGGGGTTTCACTCATTGTAAGAGTAATTTTGTGGCTTTCTCAAGGTGGTGTTGTTGGGTGGTCAGGTTAAGTAAAACTCGACAAGATGGCTGAGCTTGTAAAAGTCCCTTGTCTGTTCAGTCATTGAAGGTTTTCAGGAAATGCTCCCATGTGCTTTTCCTAGTTTAAATGATCCCAACTTCATTTTGTTCAAGATGTGTTCTTTTAAAAAACAATCTAGGTGGACCATTTAGGGCCTGAAGTTTATATTCATTTCCGAAAAGCAACCTAGAGCAAACACAGTGTTGTCCGATTTTTTTGCATTTGGGTGTGCATATGCTTATCTTTTGTTTTGTTGCTTTCATTAATAGTTACAACATAATTATGACATACTTCTTCAACCAAACCCATATTTTGATTGTGTTAAAGCCAACCTATTCCTAACTATAAAATGTAGCAATAATATCAACAGCTAAGCATTCAGCATCTCTTCGATAATGTAGTACAGGGATGAGTTGACCTTACTAGAAATTTAACTGTGATTCTGAATGATTTCAGTAAATTTTATAGAGTGCTCAAGGCACAGGGAAAGCTTCAATGCAAAGGAAGTAAGAATCACGTAAAGAGGCAAGTATTTGATCTGCATGAAGTAAGTCACGTGAATGTTTGTTGGCCTAAACAAGTCCATCCTTTCCAAATTAATTCTACAGCAAAGGTTTCTGGCACAAAGACATTCTCCCTTTGATGTCGTTGCACGTGGATGCTGATGTGGAGTTGGCAGCTTTCTTGCTCATCAAAAAATGTGAAGCTTAGATAAAAGGCCTTGGCTATGTTTTCTTCCTTGAGTTATGGTGGAGAGTAATAAGGCAAGAAGAGAGTCCAAGAGGTTATTAGCATGAGGCAGTCCATGCGACAAGCAGTATGCAAAGGCAGATACAGGCAGCATCTTTGTTTGACGGGGAACAGAGGAAGAAACACTAAAGGTTTGAAATAGAAATTGGAGTTTAGTATGTAATTTATCTGAAAAATAGAACAGCCACAGTCCCTGGTTTTATGCTGCTGTGGGTGCACCTTTTCTCACCAGGTGTCGCATCAGCAGAATCCTCCAGACCCCTCAGGGTTACGCCCTCTTGATTGGAGTGGGTGGCAGTGGCAAGCAGAGCTTGTCCCGGCTAGCAGCTTATATTTGCAGCCTTGAGGTCTTCCAGATCTCTCTGACTGAAGACTTTGGAATCCAAGAACTTCGGGTGAGTAAAGGTGATAGATAGGCCCTCCCTCTCCCCTTCTGCCCGGTGGGTCAAGTAGTGCTCCCGCCAGTGAGCACACTCCACTCCCAGGTGTGGCCAAGGCCTCTCCAAGCATGGGAGGGTGGGGAGGGACTGTGCTCTTTAGAGGGTTTAGTTTCTCCTCTCTGGTCAAGTCAGTAATAGGAGATTTCTATAAATACTTAGAGGTATATAAGCCTGTATTCCTGGCTCAGAAAGTATTTTATTAAATACTTGCTGACACAAACATGTTTCTTCCTTTGCATTGACCACACCTGATTTTCAACACTATTAGTATACCTGTATGATGGAGAGAAGTCAAGAAGATCCTGTCTTTACAAGGGCAGATAGATTCCTTCCACTTTGGATAAGATTATGAAAATAAAATGCAGTGGAAATACATTCAAGAAACTCATGTGTTTTTAAAATTTGGCTCTTTAATCACAACAGTACTTACAAAATAGTACTTACAGTTTGATCAAGTGCTATTTTAAACCCAAAACAAAGACAAATCACAGGCTTTCAAGATTACTAAACAAAACGAAATAAATAACCGAACAAAAAGTGTTTTCAATGAAATAGTTGTTGGAAGGAGCAGGGACTTCGTTTGACAGCGTTGGTTGACAAAGGCGTCACAGAATCCATTTTCACTCGATTAGAAGGGAGCCGTTCAGCAGCGGCGGCAGCTGTTTTTATCCCTATGCTCCATTAGCCACAAACATGACACTCATCATTATATGCTGCAAATGGAGGTGATGTCAGGCTGTTTGCCCCTATCACGGGGTCACTGAGAGGAAAGAATACATAAACAGAGGGCGAGTACACTGTGCTGCTCTCGTGTTACAGTTACTCCATTCTTCCCAGCACGTGCACGCATACTCCCAACGTCACGTCAGCATTTTAACGAAACATGAATGATGGCCTCTTTTCCTTACAGGAAGGTCTTGCCAATTTGTACGTCAGAACTGGAGCCAAGAACATGCCCACTGTGTTCCTGCTGACAGACGCCCAGGTTCTAGATGAGAGCTTTCTCGTGCTGATTAATGACTTGCTGGTATCAGGTGATTAAACCGACACAGTTCTTGAAAGATCTTCCCCGATGACAAATTATCTCTAGTTTCAGTGAACTTTCAAGAGAGAGAGTTTGTCTTTGAGATGTTTGCTGGGGCAGTCTTTGGGGAGAAACCCAACTTACCTGAGGTGTATTGCTTTTCTCAGTCTGCTTTTGGAGGTGAGGGGCTTTTGGTGAAGTAAATGTTATTTCTACGTGTTACAGGTTCAGGGGGTGTGTTCACCATAGCTCATCCTCAGAGTGTTTGTGTGTTGTCAATGCAAACAAACAAAAACGGCATTTCTGATTTCAAAGTCTTGCTTTATATTTAAGCTGGACTTTGTATGGTAAAGCATTTCAAGCATTAAAAAGTCGTACCTAACATTTAAATTGTGAGGTCTTGCAGTAATTCTCCTCATTCCATTGGGGGCAGGAGAAATCCCGGATCTGTTCAGTGATGAAGATGTAGACAAGATAATTTCTGGAATTCGTAATGAAGTTCGTGGTCTGGGCATGGTGGACTCCAGAGAAAATTGTTGGCAGTTCTTTTTGGCCAGGGTGCGACTACAGCTCAAAGTAAGAAACACTCGCTCTACTTGTCTATTATGTAAAACCTGCTGTTGGAACTATGATACGGTTTTATTTCAGGATTCACGTCCTGAGTTTGAATTTGTCATTCATTTTGCAAGGACTTCTAGTCATTCCTGGTGAAAGGACATTTGCATTTCTGCATGTCCAGGTCTGGCGTGTCCCTGTCCCTTCCCATGATGCTGAGCTCTTACATAGCTTGTGCTGAGCAGATACTCGATTGAACTGGGTCTGGTCTCTGATCTTGAGCTCACACTATCATAGGACATAAGAGCCCTCAAATAATTGTAGTACGGGATCAGTGTAAACAGTGCTGTGGGATTACAGAGGAGCACTGCATCCTTCCTAACGGCAGTGGCCGTCCTGGAGGAAGGGAGGTGCCGTGTATCAAGTGTGGATTGGAATTCACGGGAAGGGATGGGGTGGGGAAGCACTGTCAGGGAGAACAAATAGCATTTGTATAAGAGTAAGCGTGGCCCGCACAGCACATATTTGGAGAAACCTAAGGTAGCTCTAAATGACTGGAACATAGGATTCCTGTTGGGAGAACGAGGTGGGTCAGGCTGGGAAAGTAAGTTGGGATGAGATGAGGGGTTGTAAATCATTAAGCGAACAGTGGAAGAGGTTTGAATCAAGGAAGTGAATTATGTCAGCACTTCGGGGCAAGTCCTTTAGGTGTATTACTCAGACAACCTGAGGCTCAACCCCAGGGTCTCCCCCATAGACTACTCTATGCTTCAGTGTAGTTTATAAAAATGCAATACAACCAAGTAACAGCAGCAGTAAAGATCAAGTATTGTAACAAAACAAGAAACACCTCCAAGCTCATGGCAGGATGCCAATTTAAGGAAACGTCAGGCTTCCTATATAAAAATGGTTAGTAGCCTAGAAAAGTTACTACTTTGCTATTGCTATTATTCCATACCTGTCAAATTAGTAACAAGCTCTGGGGCTGCAATCGAGCCTGGAGTATACAGGAAAAGGGAAGGGACAGTGACATTAGCCGTGAACATATCTCTACTTGGAGTTATAGAGTAATTGTAAGGTTCTCCTCCACCCAACTATCAAATTCCACTTGAATCTTACTGAGCACTTCCGGGTTGAGGTTAGAAGATGAGAATTTACAGTTCAGTTGCCCAAAGAGTTTTCTCCCCATCAAAAATGTGACAAAGAATATGTTTGCCAGGTGGTAACAAGACCAGGGAGTTCTCCCTGTTCCACTGTGATATATTTGGATCAAATTTTCTTTATGAAACGGAAAAACAAGTACAATAATAACATTCGAGATAGTAATGTTATAAATCACTGGCTGTCAGATTCAGTTTCTCAGAACAACAGAACCAACATCACCTAGAAACTTTATAAAAATGAAAATTCTCCAGTTACACAATAGACATCTTGAATCAGAAACTCTGAGTGGACCCAACAATCTCTGTTCTAACAGGGTCTCTGGGTGATTCTGAGACACACTGAAATTTTGAGAACTGTTGTTAAAAATAATACTAAATGCTAAAATGAGCATTCTTTACATATATCTTTTTTATACACAACTTTGCTTGCTTCTGTAGAATAAATTCCTAGAGGAGAATTGCTAGGTTCAATAGTTACAGCTTATAGTGGTTTTAAAATATGCGTACAAATTTTTTGATTCTCTTGTTACTCACAGGTGGGGTCTAGGTCCGCTTTCTTTGAATCTGGGTGGGCTTATGACTCCTCAGTTAATAGGGCAAACTGATGCTGACTAACTCTGAGGCTAAGTCATAAAGAGCCCACTTTTCCACTGAATTGTACATGGTTTTCTTTATAAGCATTCTATGTATACGAGGATCTTAAGTAATTAGTCTTATATATGTGTCTCATACATGTTTCCTTGTCTATCATTTGTCTTTTTAATGCATAGATGGGAAACGTTTGTTTATTTGTTTATAACTTTCAAGTTTTAAAAAGGTTTGATGCTAGAAAATCAGCATTTTCCTTTATAGATTTGGGTTTCTTGTGAATTTAGGATAGTGTATTTCTCTCCAAGATTGTAAAACTCTTCACTAAAAGCAGTTAGCACTCAATCGGGCAATAAATAAGCGACTAGCTGAGAACAGTTCTGTAAAGCCTCCCACATCACTGAGTCCAGATTTGCTCAGTAATCCCCTAACAGACTCATGCTTTCTGCTCTCCCGCCGGCACACATCCTGATGCCTCCTGCCTCATGATCACAGAGTGAGTGCACTGGGGTCTGTATTCCAGACAGGAAGAAGACTTGGGGCTTCTGCATCAGGAAACCAAAGCTTCCCCCTGAACCCCAAAACTCATGTCTTAATGGCCACAAATGCGTCACATGCCATCTCTACCTACCAGGCAGTGCGGGGAAGTGAGTATTTGAGTTTGTCATATGGCCTTTATGAATAAAGTTGGAAGAAGTTGGAAGGGGATTTTGGAATAGCAGCAGTATCAGTCATTCCTGTACCTGTGTGCTTACGCACTGTATGTTTAAAACTTCAGTACACGTGGAATATATTTATTATCATATACGGTAAAGAGTGAGCTGAGAAGTCTCAGGTTATTTCTTTCCAAAAAGATGTCATTTTATCTCCACATCATGTATTGCTTCCTTACTGATTTGAAGTACCACTATTGTTTATTATAGGCCAAGTAACCATATTGATTGGGTCCATTTCCAGATCCTCTCTTCTCTTGTCTTGATAAGTCTCTCTACTGCTGATCCCAGCCTTGTGCTATGTAAATTATTAAAGTTTTCTTATACATTTTTATACCTAATATCTAATTTTTCTGTCTTGTCTAGTTTTTCTTTGTTGTTCTCACATGTTTGTACGTCTGAAGAAACATCAGAATCACTTTGTCAAATTCTATAAACACATTGCAATCCTGCTGCATGCTAATTTTATATTAGGGAGAATTTAATCTTTATGATATAATGTCTTGTCTTGCTTTTGTAGAAGCAATATTTCTTTTATAAGATTTCCTAATGGTGTATGGTGTTTCTATAGGAGAGCTATTGATTTTTAATTTTATAACCTGTTACCTTACTGCCTGTCTGATAGTTTCTATTAGTTGCTTGATATCATATAGCCTGCAGGTAATATTTTATCTTTCCTAATATTCCATCTACCTGTACTTCCTCATTGCATTGGTAAATCTACAGAAGAATGTTGAATGTTAAATGGCATTCCTGGGAATTTTGATTTGTACATTAATGAAGATGTTTCTAATGTTTCACTGTTCTATCTTACGTTGGCTTTTCATTCAGGATGTATATCTTCTCAAAAATATCTCTTATTAAATTCCTTTCAGTATGTATTGAGATAATTATATGGGTTTTCTCCTTGATTTTACTAATAGTCACATAGTACAGACTGATGTACAGAAGGTTTACATTTTTATATTGTTAAATCCATCAGTCGTTTCCTGCATGCGTTTCCTTTGATCTATGCTTAAGCCGGATTATCGAAACTGAGGTCAGTTTCTGTTCATCTCTATTGTTTTCTACTCCTCTTCATAATCTCATTTTTTAGTATTGACGTCGGTACAAACTAGAATTTATTCTGGAGTTAGATATGGGTCATTTTTCCCCCATTGTCAAAGGATTATTAATTAAATAATCTGTCTCTTCCCTACTAAAATGAGGAGGAGGGCTTTTGTTTGTTTGTTTGTTTGTTTGTTTTGTTTTGCTTCATTATGTTAAGGAAGAATAGGATATCTCCCTCAAATACTCCTGATCTTTTTTGGCCTGGTCACTTAGTTTGTTGCATCATGGGAAAGGTTAGTGGTCTGCACCTTACCCTGAGGAAAAAATAATACTGCATAAAAATGGGTCGTCTTGTAGTTAGAAAATGGTAGCCTCTCTCTCTTCAATCTATACAGATTACTCTAAAATCCTTGGAATTTTTAAAAAGAATTCTGGATTGCTCTATGTTAGTTTTACATATCTTGATATTCACCAGCATGTACTAAAGACTCAGAATTTCTGATGAGCTGATATTTTCTTTGCGTGTGTTCCTCGCTGGGCAACATGGGAAGCTCAATGTGTTACAAGGGTGGTGAGCACACCTGGCAGGTCAGGCTAAATGATGTGAAGTTGCCACCCCATTACCCATGCTCACCACCCAAAGCCAGCTACCATTTGGAGTGCAGGGGCAGTGAGAATCTGTTGGCATGCAAACTGTGACCTGCGAATCCCGCAGGGCAATTCCTATTAATGACAATCAGATGTGTCCTTGGATTGCCTGAAATAAACCAATGACTAAATACCAAATGCCTTCTCTCCTTCACATTTGTATGTGTGCATCTTCCCCTACGCAATTGTCACCTTGCAGGTAGCACTTTCATCTTCTCTCCTGCTGACTTTAGTTAAACCCCAAACTTCTCTTTCTTGCCTGCCTTCCTGGCCATCTGATGCCATGGGGAAAAGAACGCTTGTTGTATGTAGCAGCCCCTGAGTCTTTCCCAAGATTTTAGATGTCTGTCTTGTTCTATATCTATGTTTCTATTTTCGTGTGTGTGTGTGTCTGTCTGTCTGTCTGTCTATCTGTGTCTGTCTATCTATCATCTATCTATCTACCTATCTGTCAATCATCCATGACAGCCATTTCTGATAATGTAAGAAATATATATTCAGATGTCAACTATAATTGAAAAATTAAAAAAATATATATATTTTCATAGTAGAGAATTTAAAAATACAGAACCATGTGAAAAAATAAACACTACACTTACTAATATTACCTAGAGATAACTACTGAAACATGTTGGTATATTTCCTTCCAGTTTTCTATGTGTATACGAGTATGACATACAAAGTACATATTGAGAACTAAATTTTTTTCACATCTTTCACAGTTTTCTTTACCACCTCTCTTTGCCTTTTTGATTAGAAGGCTCCCATGGAAAAAAGTATCCAACGATTCCAAGAATTTAGTGTATGGAGTGATCTATTTAACTGAAATGTACTTTTTCCAAATAACTATTGGTATAAAACTTTTATCCATTTATACCCTTTGTCAAATTTCCTATTGGTTTGTTATAATTTTTATTGATTTATAATAGCTCTTTATATATCTAAATAAGATTCATATGTCCATAATGTTCTTGCCTATTTTACATATTCCCAAAGCTTTTTCAAAGTGCACCATAATTCTGCTAATTTTGCTTTAAATGAACTCTGTTTTACATTTATACGTATTAAAACATGTCTGATTTTTCCTCTGCAGCTTTTGTGTGTTAAGACTTTTTTATGAGGCATTTCCATACTTCATGGTTAGGATGATATTATCTTGAATTTTCTTTCAATTACTTTATAATGTTTGTAATATTTAGCCCTGGTTTGTTGTGTACAGTACAATATAGCATTTTTACTTTTTTCCCCAAAATTGTTTCAACATCATTTATTATATAATTATTCACCACTGATTTGAAATACTACCTGTCTCATATATTAAATGGTTTAATATGTGAGATTATATTTCTGGATTCTCTATTATGTTCCATAAATTTGTCTATCTCGGTTTGCTTAAACACCAGACTGCTTTGTTTATTGTAGCATTATAGTATATTCTGGAATCTAATAGAGCAATATTCTCTTCCTTTTCTACATTTTTTAAAATTTATTTTTCAATTGCAGTTGACATACAATATTATATTAATTTCAAGTAGACAGCATAGTGATTAGACATTCAACTACCTTACAAAGTGATCACCCCGATAAGCATAGTACCATTTGACACCATTCATAGTTATTACAATATTATTAAGTATATTCTCTATGCTGTACTTTATGTCCCTGTTATGGTTTTTATAACTGGTGATTTGTACCTCTTAATCCCTTCACCCATCTCTCCAACCCACCTCCCATCTGGCAACCATCAAAATGTTCTCTGTAGTTATGAGTTTGTTTCTGTTTTGTTTGTTCATTGATTTTTTTTTTCAGATTCCACATATAAGTGAAATCATAAGGCATTTGTCTTTCTCTGACTTATTTCGCTTAGCATATGTATGGACCCCTAGGTCCATCCATATTGTCACAAATAGTAAGATTTCATTCTTTTTATGGCTGAGTAATATTCCATTGTATATATGTACCACATCTTTATCTATTCCTCTATTGATGGGCACTAAGGTTGCTTCCATATCGTGGCTATTGTAAATAATGCTGCAGTGAACATAAAGATGCATAAATCTTTCAAATTAGTATTTTGGATTTCTTTGGATAAATACCCAGACATGGAATTGATACCTCATATGGTGATTCTATTTTTAATTTTTTGAGGAACCTCCATATTGTTTTCCATAGTGGCTGCACCAATTTACAATCCCACAACCAGTGCACGAGGGTTCCCCTTTCTTCACATCCTTGCCAACACTTGTTTTTTATTTTGTTGGTGATAGCTATTCTGACAGGTATGAGGAGATATCTCATTGCGCTTTTAATTTGCATTTCCCTAATGATTAGTGATGTTGAACATCTTTTTAGATGTCTATTGGCCATCTGTATGTCCTCTTTGTAGAAATGTCTATTCAGGCCCTCTGCCCATTTTTTAATTGGATTTTTTTTCGTTTGTTTTTTGATGTTGAGTTGTATGAGCTCTTTGTAAATTTTGGATTAGCCCCTTATCGGATGTATCACTGGCGAATATCGTCTCCTATTCAGTAGGTTGTCTTTTTGTTTTATTGATGGTTTCCTTTGTTGTGCAAAAACTTTTTAGTTTAATTTAGTCCCATTTGTTTATTTTTTCTTTTGTTTCTCTTGCCGTAAGAGACATATCCAAAAAATATAATAGTGATGTCAAAGAGTTTACTGCCTATGTTTTCTTCTAGGAGTTTCATGGTTTCAGGTGTTATTTATGTATTTAATCCATTTGAGTTTATTCTTGTATATAGTGTAAGAAAGTGATCCAGTTTCATTTTTTTGCATGTATCTGTCCAGTTTTCCCAACACCATTTATTGAAGAGACTGTCTTTACCCCACTGTGTATTCTTGCCTCCTTTGTCAAAGATTAATTGACCACGTAGGCATGGGTTTATTCCTGGTCTCTCTATTCTGTCCCATTGATCCGTGTGTCTGTTTTTATCAAAACAGCCAGTATCATGCTGTTTTGATTACTACAGACTTGTAATATTCCTTTTCTACATTTCCTTAGCTATTTGTATCTTCACTTTCACAGATGAACTATAAAATCAGCTTAACATTTTTAAAAAATCCAATAAGAATGTATAGCCTATTTTGGGATGATGGATCCATTTTCAACATTGAATGTTTCCATCCATTCACTTACACTGTTTGTTTGTTTGTTTGTTTGTTTGTTTGTTTGTTTATTTATTTATAAGTTTTATTCCCTGATAAGGTAAGTTTTTCTCAGTGTTCTCGTTTTCCAAATGTTTTTTGATGTTCTTAGCTTTTTTTTAATTCCACATGAAATTTAGAAATATTTTGTTAAACTCCACTAATCTTGTTGGGAATTATTAGAATTGCCTCAAACTTCTTAATGAACGTGGGAAGCATTAACATCTTTATAATAATTGATTTCCTCCAGGAATGTGTCACACTTCTTCATTTAGACAAAATATCTTTATTGACCTTCAATAAAGCAGCTAGCTATCTTCATATATGTTTTACACAGTTCTTATTAATTTCTTTTGTTGATATTTTATGTTTTTTGCTCTTGCCAAATTTTCTAACTGATCATGGTGGATATATAAGAAAGCCATTAGACAAAAGGAGGGATGGATGGATAGATGTTTTCTTGTTTATTTTACAGCCAGTTCATTGAATGCTCGTTAATTCCAGTCAGTTTGGCATTTTGTTCTTTACGATTTGCTGAGTAGACAGTTACATTGTTTTTGAATTTTCACTTTTTCTTTCTAGTAATTACCTCTTTGCTGTGTCTTACAATAGCCATAACTTTCTGAACACCATTTAAAACGTTTAAGCAATAATCATGGCATCTTTATCTTATTGTTTATTTTAATGGAAATTCCTTTAGCTTTCCATCATTAAGCATTGGATGAAATGTTCGCTTAAGGTATTTTTAATATTTTTAGGGGTAGGTGTTATATTTTATCATATATGTTCTTGTATGAATCCCTTTATTTTATCTTCTTCCTTTATCTTGGCTTATTCTCTTATCACGGGTTTCTATACTTTTCTTAACCTTTTGAAAGCGTGAAGCAAATTTTATCCTTTTCTTCAGTTTCTTACATTAGATTAACTTCAGTGGAATTATTTTCCTTTCAATCTGCTGGATGCTTTTTTATTTTTTATTTTTTTGGTTTTATAATATTTTCTTCCTCAGGCCTCGTTAGGCTTTCTCTCCTCCTCCTCCTCCTCCTCCTCCTCCTCCTCCTCCTCCTCCTCCTCCTCCTTCTTCTTCTTCTTCTTCTCATTATTATTATTATTATTATTATTATTATTATTATTCATATCTGGGGTTTAACAACAGACAGTGTGGGTGATTTGCTCTTGGCTCATACTGCAACATGTCTAGGGAACCTGACAGTCTCAACAGAGATGCTGAGCAATACTTACATCTAAGTATCAGGTTAACAGTAGCACACAGCAGAAGCCAAAAGACTTAATACTCACACAAGTAATTTCCATGATATACCTTTGTTCTTATATGAAAGGCTAAAATACTCACCTACCCAGTAGAAAGTCAAATGTCACGAAACCTTACCCTTGCATGATTGTAAAGTCAAGTCTGTTCAGATCTACATTCTGACTGACGAGCAGAGCACCCAGCTTTGCTTCCCTTATGTGGATGGCCATCTAGGATGGCTTCATCATTACAATGTGTCATCTTCTATCCTTCCTGTCCCTCATTCTGACACTGGCATTGATGGAGAACAAGAAATACTCTAAAGGCTAGGTTGCCCAGTGCCCGTTCTGGGCTCTGTCAGTCTCTCTGCCCTGCCAACAATGTCTTGCTTGTCAAGACCACAGCTCTCTGATACAGCGCCCTAGCTCCTGCCTTGCGTTTTCCTGATGTCATTTGACAGAAGCATAATGAAAAGAACTTCAGAGAGAGATGAAAGGTGCAACCTTGCACTCTGTCTTTGAAATTTCATAAAACAGCAAAACCTCAAAAAATTTAGGATGCCGATATCAATATTTTATTTTGCCCGGAAGAATTTTTTTAAGTTGCCCATCAGTTTGCTCATTCATTCATCCACTCAACATTCAGCAAATATATAGTGAGTGCCTGTGATGTGCTGGGACCTGGGAGTATGATAGTGAGTAACAGCTGGCACCTGTCCACCCAGATCTCACCTCATCGTTGGGAAGGCAAGCATCAACCCCAACATTACACAAATAAGTATGAAACTACAATTAAGCACATTACATAAGGGGTATGTAAGATAACAGGAGACGGGGCAGTACAGTTACACTGAAGGAACAATGATTCAGAAGTGTCTCTAAGAGCGAATAGAAGTCATCTCTCTTATTTTACATTATACAAGAAAAATGTCAACACCAGTACTAAAGGGCTTAATCCCAGAAGAAAGGGCATCCCTTTAAATTGAATAAAAGGGATTTTTTTGGCCATTTTGAAAAGCATGTTTGTATTCCTCACATTTTGCTTACATTTGGATATGGAGCTTGCCAAGCCAGTTTGGGGCTTGTTGTTGCAACTGCACAGGTGTATAGAGTTGCCACATAGCGTCTTCTTCAGTAGATAATCAGGCATCTGATTTTCTGTTTTAAAACAAAACACAAACGAAAAACCAGAAACACTTTTACATGAGGTTATGGGGCTGCAGACTGGCCTGGAAAATAGTGTGTGGGCAGAGCAGGCTCTGCAGATGAGCACGGCAGCTGAGAGGAGGGAATGCATATACCCCTGAAATATACAGGAATATACTCTGGGTCTGTAGTGTGGGGAATATAACTTCTACTATCTTTACCCCTCAGGTATGGATTTGTTCTTTGCTATCTGCTGGGATTCCACATACAATTTCTTTACGAATTGAAGAGTTTTTTGTTTTGTTTTGGGGTTGTTTGTTTGTTTTGGAAAAGAACTAAAACTCCCCCATGTACAATACTGCCTCTTGAAAAGAGTTTGTACTGGCCAGTATTTATAAGTAAAAGGTCATGGGGAAAATTGCATTCGTGTTACTGAAAAAGAAAATATGAAAATGTATTGAATGTGTATACGTTGAAGATGCTGTTGGATCTCATACAAATAATTGAAATTAAAAGGCTGTTAGATGGCAGGAAGACGCAGGAAGATATAAAGATGATAACCGGGGAATATTTTCTATGTTAAACCTCCATTCCTATGAGGAGTCTCTAAGTAAAATTCAGATCTTATCATTCTTGAAAAGTACTGAGACTTTTGAGGATAAACGCAAGCACAAGTTGTGGATAGAAGATTCGGAAGTAAATATGTGGGAGGATTACTTCTATCTGAGAATAAACTATATCAAGTGGAAAAAAATACAGAGTGACAGTAGCAATTCAAATTTCCATTACGAGAGGAAATGGACTGAGTCCTGTTAGTGATATACAAATAAATATGTACTTATGATGGGATCTTATCTAAAAGAAATTGAAATGTACTACAAAGCACAATGAAAAGTGGGTTATTGCAAATGAGTCATAACACCTGTGTAGGGGGGGGAAGGAATAGAAAATTCTATGGTATGGATTCCAAAAGCAAGTTCCTGACATCCAAATGTTAGAGCTGTAGGAAATACATAGATGGTGATTTCAGGGTTGGCTTTTTATTTGTGAGAATTTACTTTTAGAAAAGAGCACAGCTGTCTGAGACATTTTTAACTATATTTTCTTAGCCGACTTTTCTTTCCAATTCACTGCTGGGAACTAAATTAAGCCAATTTGGTCATTTGCAATTGTCAGGAACTATTTGGCGGGGGGTATATTTCAGTGACCTTCAATACTTAGAGGTAGATGACATCTGTTCGGGTGGGGGGGAGCTTTTCTCCCCAAAACTCCCAACTCAAAGAAAGGAAGTCTCAGACTTAACTCTGCTACGCATAGAGTTTATGTGTAGCACATAACTTAAAATAAGTCTTAAAATCTTAAAACCTGCTCTGTAACTTTGTTGCAATCCTAGCTTTGTCCTTTGAGGAACCTGATTTACCCTTATTGGAAGGGTCCTTTGGGGCAGATGGCAATATACTCATGGTAGGATTCAGCTGATCTTATTGGAATCACATAAAAAGACAGTCTTTCAATACACTATCTACCCTAGAACTGATCAAAATCCAACATCTAAATACCCAAAGGTATAACTACTGGGGTACCTCAATATCTAAATTTCCTATTTTGTTCATACAATAGTAGAGATACAATATTTTTATTTTCCTCAGATATCTTGAACACTACTCATTTTATCAGTGAAAAAATCATATCTAATATCTATGATGCTAACTAACTAACCATTTATGTTGATGAGAGAAGTTAGCTAAGAGCTCAGGTAATTGACTTTGCACTGTGGGCTTCCATTAGAGTATGTGAAATGCTAGTTAAATATCCCTAGGCTGTGTAGTCTCTATTGGTGTACTTCAGATATTAACCAATGACCCCCAAGGTGTAAAATGAGTATCCAAATGCACATCATATTAGACTGAAGTATTTCAAAGGTAAATGATATAGGACGAGATGGCTTTATGGGTACATTCAACCAAGTATTTAAAGAAGAATTAATACCAATACTTCTCAGACTCTTCCAAAAAATAGAAGAGGCTGGAACACTCACTTTACAAGGCAGTATTACCCTGATAACCAAAGCCAGACAAGGACACCACAAGAAAATTACAGGCCAATTTTCCTGATTCATAAATGTAAAAGTCTTCAACAGAATATTAGCAAACTGAACTCAACAGCACATTAAAAGGCTCATAGAGCAGGATCAAGTGAGATTTATTTCAGGGATGCAAAGATGGTTCAGTATCCACAAATCAATCAATATGATATACCACATTAACAAAAGGAAAGATAAAAGTCATTTGATCAACTCCATAGATGTAGAAAAAGCATTTGACAAAATTCAACATCCATTTATGATAAAAACTCTTAACAGTGGTATAAAGGGAGCATACCAACATAACAGAGGCCATATGTGACAAGCTCACAGCTAACATCACACTCATTGGTGAAAAGCTGGAAGCTTTTCCTTTAAGATCAGGAACAAGACAAGGATGTCTATTCCCTCCACTTTTATTAAACACAGCACTGGAAGTTCCAGTCAAACTAATTAAGAGAAGAGAAGAGAAGCGAAGCGAAGCGAAGCGAAGAGAGAAGAAAGAAAGAGCATCCAAATTGGGAAGAAGTAAAACTATCTGTTTGCAGATGGTATGATCTTGTGTATGGGAAACTATAAAGACTCCACACACAAAATAAAAACCTGTTAGAAGCAATAAATGAATTCAGTAGTGTTGCTGGATACAAAATCCATGCACAAAATAACTGTTGCTTTTCTATAAACTAATAACAAACTATCAGAGAAACTAAGAAAACAATCTCATTTACTATATCATCAAAAAGAATAAAATACTTAGGAATAAATTTAAAGAGGTGAGAGACTACACACTGAAAACTGTAAGATAGTGATGAAAGAAACTGAAGACCAAAAAAAAAAGATATTCCATGTTCATGGATTGGAAGAATTAATATTGTTAAAAATTCCATACTACCTAAAATGATCTACAGATTCAATGCAGTTCTACCAAAATTCTAATGGCATTTTTCACAGAAATTAGGAAATAATTCTAAAATTTATATGGATTCACAAAAGATCATGAATAGCAAAAGCATCTTGAAAAAGATGAACAAAGCTAGAAGCATCATACATCTTGATTTCAAACTACATTATAAAACTGTAGTAATTAAAACAATATGGCATTGGCATAAAAAAACAGGCACATAGATTAACAGAATAGAAAGCCCAGAAATAAATCTATGCATATGTGATCAATTAATTTTTTACAAAGAAGCCAAAAGTATACAATAGAGGATGGATAATGTCCTCAATAAATGGTGTTGGGAAAATTGGACAGCCATGTGCAAAAGAGTGAAACTGGACCCATATTATACACCATAATAAAAATTTTCTCAAGTGGATTAAAGACTTGAATACAAGATTAGAAACCATAAAATTCCTAGAAGAAAACATAGGGGGTAAGCTCTTTGACAGGCGGAGGGAGGTTGGGCAATGGTTTTTTTTTAGATTTGACACAAAAAGCAAAGACAACAAAAGCAAAAAATAAGCAAGTGGGACTATTTCAGACTAAAAATTTTATGCTCAGGAAAGGAAACTATCAACAAAATAAAAAAGACAACCAACCTATGGAATGGGAGAAAATATTTTCAAACCACAGATCCAGTAAGGTGTTAATATACAAAATATACAAGGAACTCATACAGCTCAATAGCAGAAAGCAAATAATCCAATTGAAAAATAGGCAAAGAACCTAAATACACATTTTTTTCCAATGAAAACATACAATTGGTAACTGCTACATGAAAAGGTTCTCAACATCAGTAATCATCAGGGAAATGCAAATCAAAGCTACAATGAGATATCACCTCGCACCTTTTAGAATGGCTGTTATCAAAAACACAAGAAATAACAAATGCTGGTGAAGATGTGAAGAAAAGGGAACCCTGTATACTGTTGGTGAGCATATACACTAGTGTAGGCACTATTGAAAACAGAATGCAGGTTCCCCAGGAATTTAAAAATTGTAACACTATATGATCCTGAAATCCCACTTCTGGTTATATATTGAAAGGAAACAAAACCATTATCTCAAAGAGATATCTATACTCCCATACTCATAGCAGCATTATTCATGGTGGGCAAGGTATGAAAATAACCTCAGCATCCATCCATACAATAGAATATTATTCAGCCTTAAAAAAGGAAGTCCTGTGATGTGCAACAACATGGATGAACATTGAGGGCATTGGGCTAAATGAAATCAGCCAGACAGAGAGAAATACTACATAGTACCACTTACATGTGGAATCTAAAAAGAAAAAAAGTTGAACTCATAGAAACAGAGAGTAGAAAAGTAGTTGCCAGGGGGTGGGCGGTTGAGGAAATAGGGAAAGATTGGTAAAAAAGTTATAAATTTTCAAATATAAAATGAATAATGCCTGAGAACCTAACCTATAATATGGTGACTATAGTTGATAACATTGTTTTGTATAATTAAAATTTGCTAAGAGAGTAGAACTGAAATGTTCTTGCACACAAAAAAGGGAAATATGTGGGGTGATGGATGAGTCAATTGACTCGATTGGGGGAATTCTTTCACAGTGTCTGTGTATAAAATCATCATATTGTACACTTTAAACATCTTACAATATTATGTCAATTATACCTCAATAAAGCTGAAAAAGTAAATTAGAAATAATGTAATACCCTTTTTTCAATCATTTTTTTGTATTATTATTTTTTATAAATTCTTTGCCATGTTAGTCTCTCATGAAATTAAGGGAAATATAATAGGAAAATTATCCAGGATGATTCTCACCCCACACCCATCCTCTCCTCCCCCTCCCACACACACAATAATGTTCTTGAGGCAACAACTTGAGCTTACACTGGGTTATCTATAAAGTTGTGGAAACTGTTTCAGAAAAGAACTGAACAACCAACACTTTCCAGAGATTAGCATGGGCTCGTGAAAAAAATCTCATGTAAGACTACTACCAGGGAAACTGGGTGGCAGGAGAAATTCTGTGCTAGATTTCTAGCAAAACTAGAACTGAGCAGTAAATTGAGTGAATAATGGCATTCCTCAAGGCTAGTGTGATACTGTCTCTTTTAGGAAGTATACTAATGAACAGCTATACTTCTGTAAGTTAGTTCCCAGGGTCTACTTTAGATGATGGAATTCAGGTTATTAATGATTATTTTATTTATTTTACATTCCCTACATTTTTTTTTATTTCACTCTGTATGTAGATAGAGACTTAGATTCTAAGAGAATTTCACCACCAACAAAAGCAATGAAAATGTAAATGTTTTCTTTAAGTATTCCCATAGAAACTTTAAAACTAGTATTAGGTTGTAGCCGTGAAGGTAAGAATCACCTGGAGGACTTGTTGAAAACACAGGTTGCCAAGCTCCATCCAGAGTTTCTGATTCCTTAGGTCTGGAGTCGGTCCAAGAATTTGTATTTCTAAGCAGCTCCTAATACTCCTTGGAGTACTGCTCTCCTGCCACCCACCCTCCATGTGAAATTTAGGTGGCGTTGTGAGGATCCTTATTTAAGTGATAATAAATAACAGGAAAAAAAAGTCTTCAACTGTAAAATTGTAGAAAAGAAAAATAATTCTTTAAATGAGGATTCTACATTTTCTTTCAATAAATCCTCAAAGCATGTCATTAAAGTAACTCAGAGAAAGTTTTGTATTTTTCCTGAAACTAAACACACATGGTTCAGATACTTTGTTTTCTAATATGTTCTTAAGACCTGACAGTATGCCAATAACAAGTGTAGAAATGCAGTAAGTGTAGAAGTAATGGAAATATTTAGAATCTCAAGTAAAGGATGCTTCTTTTTCTTTGCCCTTGCTACAATTATGTATAAATTAAATTTTCTAAAATTGTCACAAATGAGAGATAAGTGGGTGTGGAAAACTGTATTTTAGCACAGAAAGGAGAAACATTCAAGTATAGGGAGAAAAATAAGGCTGGTAGGAAAAATCTAAAAACTGAGATATCTGTGAAAATTATGCACTGTAACTGAGGCTTCTTAACTTTGCATATGTAATATAATAGCAATTAGTTTGTAACTAGACTCTTTTTTAAAATAAATTTTATTGGGGAATATTGGGGAACAGTGTGTTTCTCCAGGGCCCATCAGCTCCAAGTCGTTGCCCTTCAATCTAGTTGTGGAAGGTGCAGCTCACTGGCCCATGTGGGAATTGAACTGGCAACCCCACTGTTCAGAGCTCGAGCTCTAACCAACTGAGCCATCCGGCCACCCCTGTAACTAGACTCTTGAATATAATGAATAAACGATCAGTCAGCTTATGCATTGTTAAAAAACATTTTAGATCTTAGAATGTATCTTAAGTTGTTGAAGAGCCATAGTACATAAAATAAACATTTTATAAAACACCTGTTAAATGAGATTTTATATAGCTTCATGTAGCCTGATGATTTTATGTGAATTTTTTAAATGCCACAGAAAAAAAAAAATCCTTTGAAAAAGAGTATGGAAACATATTCAGATTTAAATTAACTCTTAAATCATTAAAGACCTATATAAATAAAACCTTAGATTTAAAGCAGAAACACAAATTTCTTATCAGGAGTTCATATAAACTGAATTTTTTACTCCTTTAAAAATGTGAAGAACTCAAGTGAATGTATTTTATTTTAAATGGAACAAAGTTAATGTTTAATATGATAAAACACTTTTAAAAAAATAAAATAAATAAATACCGAAAACGTGTATTACGCAGTTTTATTGAGCCTGATGAATTGCAGAATGGAAGGAGATAGAAGGCGAAAGTATTGGCATTATTTTTCCATGGTGATTTAGTTTTGATTTTCATTTTTTATTGTGATAATGTTACTTGTGTAATATAAAAGAACACATTTCTCACATTTAATGATAATCCTCAAAAAGGTTTAAAAAGGAAAGGGAAAAATTTTAAGGAAAGTGCAGAGCACTGTTTTTGTGTGTTTGATGGGGCAGCCACTCGGGGCAAGTTTATACTTTGATTAGCAAGGAGGTTCATGTTACTTTCCACCCTGTAGTGCTTTAGGACAGTTTAATGTCACGGTTGGCTGCATGCCTTTCTTCCATTGTCTAGGATTGCAATATAATGCTTTGCTCACTCATCACCCTCCTGTTTCTGCCCTGCCCCCATGTCTCCACAGATCATTTTGTGTTTCTCTCCAGTTGGTCACACGCTGAGAGTTAGAGCTCGGAAGTTCCCAGCTATAGTTAACTGCACGGCTATTGACTGGTTTCATGCGTGGCCACAAGACGCTCTGGTCTCAGTCAGCAGGAGGTTCATTGAGGAAACCAAGGGAATTGAGGTATGTGTCATGTCAGCCTCAGAATCTCTCTCTCTCTCTGTCTCTCTCTGTCTCTCTCTCTCTCTCATTCTCACTCTCACCAAAAGTCTTTAATAAATAATTTCCAAATTACACCTATCAGAAAGTTGTCCTTGTTTGTTGAAGATAAGGTCTTCTTTTTTCATTTACATCCTATGGACTGTGACTGACCTCTTTGCACCATGAAATGTGTGTGCATACGCACTTACACACACACACACACACACACACACACACACACACACTTCCAGCACATGAGAATGTTCTGACTCATGCACTGACTCACCAGGATCATTACTTCCTTGAATCATAATAGGGCTTACTGAATATAAACCCTTTAAATCCACAACTAAAGACCCAACCGAAAAAAGTAGCCACCCATAGCCAAGCAATGCTTGATCTTCACAAAGGAAAGCAATTAGTTGTGATTTTTCTCATTACAGTACTGACAGGTGAAAAATCAGCCCCCCTACTTTAGCAATCCCTAAGTCAAATCATGAATCAGTTCTTTGTTTTATGGGCTTATGCTTTATTAGGTTATGTTTGTCATTTCGTCATGATAACATTTGCACCGCCTATGACATTTTAAAATGGTTACATGAAACCAAAGAAAACTTTGAGCATTCAGATTTACAGGGATAAAAGAATGTAAACATGAAAGTATCATTTAGACTTCCTAGAAATAAAGTTTTATCTGTATTTAGTACCTTTGTGATAACGTAGTTTGGAAGGGTGGTGACTGCAAACATTTCCAAGGAAAGTTTGACTTCTGATCCCACTGAGAGATAAGGGGGAAAGATACCTAGAATACACTGGACATTGAAAGTGATTCTCAGAGACAAAAATAGGATTGGAGATATGTAAGGAATGATGTCTGCTTCCAGTTGAAACTTTATAGTGAACAGGGACAAGCCCCTGTCGCCTGTCTTACTCCTAAAGGTATAACTGCTGCTTTTCCAAAGCAATTATTTAATATTTTGTTGAATCTTTTATCTTTTGGTGGCCTGATGGTTAGAAATCTGAGTATATTTACAAATTTAATGTCAATAATTATTTGTATTAAATGTAAATACAAATAATCATTTGTATGCATCTAGCTTTATTGCTTATTTCTTATTTTTATATATTATATATAGCTTTATTATATATGATTTATTATGTTTTCCTAAGAAGTCTATTAATCTATTTAGTGCTGGATTGCCAGGGAAGAACTGTGTATATGATAAAGGTTATGACTTTTAAATCCCTCCTCTTTCCTTCTTTTCTTTATACTCACACTTAAAACATTTCCATAAATAAATGGGGGGGGGGGGAATGATCTCTTTTATTTCACTGTCTTTTCCATATACAGAAAGTTCTTTCTCTTGCTGGTGTCTACACTCACCCCTAATGTTGAATACACTTACCTAGACCTTTAAAACCACAACAACTGGGTTTCTGGATAAAGAGTGAATAATGTTAGTGCATGGTTCTGTTTTTCTAAGTGATTTTCACTTTTTTCCCACTGATCAGCGGGCAATGCATAGCACTTATACTTAGGGAAATACATGTCAATTTGTTCTCATGAACACATGAGTAGGGGGGTAGACACTCATGGGAGTGATTATAATAATTTCTGCCTGAAACACTTGCTTTCACCACTGTGTGTCTTCCTGAAGAATCAAAGGAAGCCCATTTAATGGGGACAAACACTAGCATTAGGTAAAAGTCTGCCAGCCATATTTTACACTTTAAAATCTGGAAAACCATTAACTATGATAAATAAAGGTCACAATTATTAACACCAATTTCTTAGGCTATCACTAAGTTCACTCACTGCATTACTAGAATTAGGTAGGGCATAATGTTATCTTTTAATAATTACTAGAAGAGTTCAAAATACTGATTTATTAGCAAGAGAGAGTCAGCATGTATCTTTTAGCAGCAAAATTCTGTTTTATCCTGTCCATGGTATTAGGGTGGTTTGGTAAGGAAGAGAAAAGGATCAGTCACGTTCTTTCTCTTTTTTATTGTTATTATTAGTTTCAGGTGAACAAAACAGTGTAATAGACATTTCACCTCTCACAAAGTGATAACCTCCATCCCCCAATCTACTGCCCCTCTGACATCATATGTAGCTGTTACAGTTCCATTGACTCTATTCCCTATGCTGTGCTCCACATCCTGTGACTACGTATGTTAAATTCTACTTGACATTCAATATTATTCAGCTGCAGCTTCAGGTGTACAGCACAGTGGTCAGGCACCTACACCGTCTGTGAAACGGTGCCTTCGTTTCTTCATGTTACTTTCTCGAGTGGGAGGAAACCAGAGCTCTAGGCCTGGTTTGAGCTGGTGTTTGGCACAGTGCTTTTGTAAGTTGCTTGTCTTTGCTGCTCCGGCACGGGCTTTCTCCTGGGAACGTGGGTGCCACTTTGAAAACACTGACTACTGAAGGAGCTTCCATAAGCCAGTGACCATCGACATCTGCTGGATGAGGCGGGACTTGCACCATGTTAAGTCCAGAGGGCTCCTGGCAGGTACTGGGTTCCATCTGGTGGTATCATGCCGCCTCCTATAGGACGCTGAGCGCCACAGAGGAATTTTAAAAGCGCTACCATTTCTGTGGAGCTGAATTATGCCTGCAAACCAATTCGCCAGATGATTTCATTTCAGGGCAGGGTGCTTGTTTAACTTTCCCACTTCCTAATTTGTTACCCAGGAGCAATAATTATAATTCAGAGTGCAGCGCGTCCATGTTCTTCTAAAAATGTGTGGTGCCTTTCCTGTAGAGGTCAAAAATAGCTTTGAAATTTTTTTGAATGAGCACTAATTTGATCACTTTCTTAGTTTAAATTTCCATTATTAAGACTGAAAGTTATCAGCATAATTTGGGCACTTCTTAATTATTGACCTCGGTTGCTGAGCGTAAGGTACTTATCCAAGGTGACCCCCTTCAGCCACAGAGAAAGGATTCATTAAAGGCAAGCGGTTCTGTGTGTGTTGACATACAATTTTTCAATCCGTACACACACAGCATCCAGGTGTGTGGGCTGACTGTGTCTAAGTAAATGTTTGTGCTGCTTTTCTGTTACCTGATATTCAACTAAATGACAGCTGACAGAATTACCAAAATAGTGTGACACTTCGGTACCACTGGGTATTTATTTGAAGACTTTCTGTGAGTACAACACTCCCCTTCCCAGGAGATTTGGAAATGCAGATGGAAGAATGTGGTGAAAGGAGCAAGAGAAGGAAAGGCCTTTGGGTATCGTTGGGAATGAGGTTACAAATGATCATTAGGAATAAACTTTCCTGAGAAGTGCATGGGTCCCAGTTGGGAATACTCAAGAAAAAAAGCGGGAGAAACAGTTGTTAGAAGATAAGACACATTATAGCTTTTCAAGTCAAAATGAATAATAGACACACTTGAAAGCAGAGCCTGTTGAAGGGAGAAATTATGGAATAAAAATGATAAGATGAGTTCTCTGGCTAAGGAGTGAGATTTGCGTTGGAAGGGGTAGCACAAAGATCTGAGCAAGGTGGAGGAACTCAGCTTGTTCAGGCATGTCGGCCAACTGGCAAGTTAAAATTCTGTCCTTTTGATGTGATGGAACTTACCGTATTTTGCCGTGTATAATGTGCACTTTGGGCCCAAATTTGTGAGGGAAACATGAGGATGTGCATTATACATGGGTAGTACTAATTCTATTTCCCTGAATGTTTGGGCCAAAAATGTGGGTGTGCGTTATACACAGGAGCACATTACATATGGCAAAACATGGTAAAAATAGTTACACAAGCTCAGTATCACTGGGTTTTTCAGTGCGGTAACTTAATTCCTCATGCCTCCACCTCTGCAATCCAGAACTTGTTGCAGGGTTTGGTAACGTATGAAGGGCATATTTTACTACCATTTTCCAAACCAACTGTAACAAATGTTCACTCAAAGAGGAAAGTTATTTTACCACTATGTTTAAAGACTGATTTCTTCAGAAGTCTCTTGAGTTCCTTTTAACATGTTAGGCCAAGCACAGAGAGCAGTAAACAACATTTTAATATAAGTATATGTAGGCAGTATTTCCATTAATGATTTTTAGCACAGTTTTTTTTTTTTTTAAATATAAATGAGGACAACTCAATGTGAATTTACAACGTAGAAAAATAACCTCATGAAATAGAAATTCTGTGAATTTGGGGGGAATAACTTCTTTCTGACGAATACTAAAGTCGTTTGAAAGGATGAAAACAAACACAAATGCAACCAAATTTATCTTGAATCTGCCTGAATCTCACACTGGCTTAAGCCCATATTCAAATAGGTGAGAAAAGACCGAGGTGGCTGTTGATACCCTTCCCCATTCTTCAGCCCTCCTCCTTTACACATGCACATTAACGTATTGGCCATCATACATTTCTTGCTCTGTGCATGTTAATCAAATTTAGAATAAAATTGGGAAAACAGTAGAAACCTACTTCCCAGAGTTTTTGCTGTTATGTAAACTTCAGGAATCCCTTCTGTCTCGATAGCAGGATCCACTTTTCATAGCTGCCCAGGAACCTGGACATGCTGTTAGCCAAAAGTTTAGCTAAATCAGAGACATCAGTATCTCCCAGTTGTAGTTTTGTGGCTTTGCTCTAGTGCTGGCCTCAGTGGAACCGGCTACACCATCTTTTTCCTGGTCCGCTTGCCGTAAAAGGAGTAGCTGGGTTCCAATTTACCTGCTCACAGCCTCAGTCCTCAATTGCTTCTTTGTTTTAATGTTCTCTCAGAAAACCATTGAAGCTACCTCTTTCAATGACTGGAAACTCACCTGGAAGATTGCTGGCTTTTGCTGGACTTGATCTTGCCATTGACCCAGACTTGGTCTCTCAAGTTAAAGGCAAAAAATTAAAAGCATGAGCAAACTAACAACAAAATGCATCAACCAAACAAAGTAACAAACCAAAACAAAACAAAATACCAGCCTAGAAAACTGTTTGGTGCCGCATTATCACCTGTGGCTCCTCTGTCTGCTGGTGGTAGTCTTGCTGGCACCAACACAGGTACCACCTGCCCTGCATTTGCATTGCTTACCACCTCTAATCACCAGCCTTCTAAGGAGGAGCTACTGGTTGCCAGGTGGCACAGGTGAGGGGATGGAGGCCATAGCACAAAACTCAGCAGGTAACGGGCCCATTGGCACTTGGACACCAGAGCCCATAGTCTTAAATCTTGCTCTCGACTATTGTACATGCGTTGACTATTCTGAAGGAGGAATACAAAGAAAGGAAGAAAAGAAACAGAGTAAAGAGGAATGACAAAAGTTTAAGCTTTGATTTCGTGAGCAGGAAGAAGTACAGGGAATGTAATAATCTGCCCAAATTTAAACAGAACTGGAACTCTCACTCAGGTCCTAGGATTTAAACCCTGTGTCCCTGGCTGCCTGCAGAATCTTTTTCTGGGAGTTAACGGCACTGTGAAAAGCTTAGGAGAGGTGCTCAAATGCGGTACTGCTCGTGTGAGGCATTATTAAATTTCCTTTAATAAACCAACCTGACAAACTCACGTATCTAATTAATGTAACCTCTTCTTTTACCAGCTCCCAAAGGCCCTAAAAAGTACAAATAATAGATTTTAAAACTCAGCAGTTTGGAATTATTAAAAATTAACATGGATACTATGTACAGTTTTTTGTATGCCAATTGTATTTTAATAGAGCTGTAAAAAAATTAACATAGGAATAATTTCTGAGAAAAACTTGCAATATGGACTGTACATACATGACATTGTATGTTACAAAATTACCCCAAGTTAAACTTTAAAAAAATGAAAATAGTTTTCCTTTCATCTCCCCCCTTCTCCTTTGCCCCTCCCACAATTCCTCCCTTAGACCCAATACTCTTGAAGCCCAAATTTAAAAGTACAGTCATCTTTGCTGGTCGTCGACAGGTGTACAATCCTATATAACAGGATATTTGATTCAGTTCTGGTCTCCCAGTATTGGTCTTCAGTCGATTTTTCCTGACTGTCATTTTTAACAACGGGGATATCCTAGGCCTTTGCTTTAGTTGTCAGGTGGCTGGGTACTTGGAGTGGCAGCAAGTGACACCATCCGAGACTGTCACACCAAGTAGTAGAGATTTGTTTGCGCTGTTGTGTTTGCAGTGAACCAACCGAGGGAGTAGAAGTTAAACACGTTCTCTTAACGTGAGGAAAAAGCAGTGCCATCTTTGCCTTTGGTTATGTGTTGCATACAGCATTGTTTTCCAAAGCACCTTAGAGGAGACATCTTGGGTTTCTAATCAGTCGATAGCAGCTTATCATTCGATACTTTGCTTATTTTTATTTTTGCCTTCCCCATGATTGGCTGCTCAGTGACTACCGAATGGGATCAACTGGTTTTCATTAAGGGACCAAATGCAGCAGGAATGATGTTCTTAGCTCTCATGTCTGAAAGTGAAAAATACAGCGTTACTCTGCCAACTCTGCAGCAACCCCAGCAGCCATCTCCTCCCTGCCGCCCCCCCCCCAAAGAAAACTGGAGATGAATGAATGGCAGAATAAATAATTTATGCTAATGAAATTACTGCAATTAGTAGTTCTACAATGACCCTTTTAAAAGCCACAGCTGTTAATGTCAGGAAGTGCTGTCACTAGTGACCTTATCATAAGAGAAAGTGACAAATTGAGAATGCAGGGAAGACCAGTCATCAAAGAGGTCTGTTCTGGAACGATTAGAGTTTTCTGAAAAACAGTGTGAATTGCAACCAGCTGCTCCCTGGCTCTGCGAGTCTCCCATGCTGTGCCATTTTGTTAAGCCCGGTAACAATAGTTATTTTGCCCCATTGAGACAAGTTGTCTCGGGCCACTTCCAGCTCCACCGGAAACCACTTCTTCCATCGCGGATTTACAAATGAAACTGTTGTTAAGGAGAGCTTTTCAGGGCAGCCCAGGAGCCTCCCCATAAGGATCATGGTTGGGCCAAGGCCAGGATTTGTTGTTGGTGGTTGTTTTTTATTTTCCCCTCTTCCTGTCAGGACATTGCATTTGGCTGAGGAAGTATTTATCTGTATTATCGAGAGATATGTGCACATTTTTGGTTCATATTAAAACAAAACAGCAGGAGTGAATTTCTGCCCATGTTTATATTGCAGCCAGGGTCTTTTAAATGTAAAATCCCTGAGGGAATATGATTTATATGGAGTTTATATTATTTCCTTATAAATGGATATTTCTGAGTCCACTATTGGGTAACATACATGTGTCACGGATCTACTAGGGATGAAGAAGATTCAGGATGTATAGTCTAGATTTAATTTTTGCTTTAAAAACATGTCAGTGGCGAGGGAAATGGGTTTTGAATATGCAGAACAATCCAATAAGTACATATTTTAAACCCACTTGGGAATTTTCACCCTGTGGGAAAGCTAAGTGTGTCAGTGGTGCTCAGGAGCAGTTGTTTTTCACCAGCAAGCTTTGGTCTGACTCTCCTTGCACCCCTGGTTCTAATATTAACGGTGCAGGTTTGAAACGTTTAACTGCATCACCAGCCACTTGTGCACAATTTTCCCAAAGAAGTCTGAGCGTTATTGACAACACTTTGGTAAATTATGTGTGACTTTCCTAAGAGTTGGTGTAGCTCATTTAATTCATATTAATTGATTTTTAGGCTTCCCTTGATTAATTGAACCTGGTTCATCTTGTACAGAATGCAATAAATAATCATTAAAATGAGGGAGATGTGACTCCACAAATTAAAAAGTTAACTACCTCAGAAGTCATAGAGGACAAAAAGGAAAGAATGTATAGTGGGGAGGGGGGTATGGTTCTCCAGTAAATCTTCAAAGGAGAGTTATTGGTTGTTTTTTCTCCCACTCCACCCCCCATCCACCCACAGTAAGAATAGAAATGATCATATTTTTCTCCCACTGACTTTTATACCTTACCATCTAGTTTGTTTTCACATGGATTCTTATAAACTGTGTATTTGGCAGTTTTCAGCTTTTTTTTTTCAGTGACTGCAGAGTTAGTTGTTGGTTTACTTTGCCTAAAGTAACACCAAAAATACTTCACTGAGTATGGTGTCTCAATTTTTCCATTCCCTCTTTTAAACTTGATAGACAAAAATCAAGTTGTGAAAATCAATGCTTGTATTACGCGTATATGTTGGTTTTGGGGTTTAGTGTGTGGAACACGTGAAAATCCTTTGGCCACTTGGCAAAAAAGGGTTAGCAAAGCTGAATGCATTTTGTCATTGCTAATCCTGTGGGTATCTCCCTTAAAAGACTAAGTTTTCATAGATTCTACTGTAATTTATTCTGCTTTTAGGGAAAAAAATACTGTATAATTTTGCTGATTTTTCTTCTTATTTTTAAATTGCATTTGTGTTTTCAATGTGAGAGAATTTCATATGAATTGCAATATTTGTGTCTTCAGCCACGGGACAAAGATTCCATTAGCCTTTTCATGGCATATGTTCATACCAGCGTAAATGAAATGAGTACCAGGTATTACCAAAATGAGAGAAGATACAACTATACCACCCCAAAGAGTTTTCTAGAACAAATATCACTGTTTAAGAACCTGTTGAGCAACAAGCAAAAAGAGGTATCCCAGAAGAAGGAACACTTGATGAATGGCATCCAGAAACTGAAAACCACAGCCTCTCAGGTATGACCAGGGTGCATTATAACTGAGTGAAATCTATGCTCTTAATTGTTTTTTATTTTTTTTGAAGCATCATTTCAACCCATTTACATAAGGTGCCTAATGCTAAAACATTACAATTTAAGATCACAAAGAACACACGATTTCTGTTTTCCTAAGCCTAGAAAGGGATCAGCCAATTGCTCTGTCACAGCTGGTTTGGAGAGAGACTTGCTGACCTGACTCATTATCGAGCAGTGTAGAGATATTGAAGGGAACCGACACAGTTGATTCCTCAATCTTGTCTCTGACTGCTTCAGTGTTCTGAGCTTATTGTCACGGAGGATGGAACTATGATCCGTTTTGGTCTTGGATTCTCCATCCCCAGTGAGGACATCATTTCCTAGTTGAAGAAGTGACGACGCGGTTGTTGTGATTGGGGTTCCCAAGTCTAGCAGTTTTTTCCGACCTTGACGTCTAGTCTCCATCTTTTGGCCACCATCTCTCTTAGATAAAAGTGTCCAGTGTTTGTTGTCACGTACCACGCAACAAGAGTTGTGGGGAGTGAGGAGGGCGGTGCAGGGTTAAACAAAGACAGTAGTCAATAACAGATTATAAACAGGGCCAAGGGACCCCCAGTCCCAAGGACTGGATGCCCCAAATTGGACCTATGCATTAGATTTTATTAGTTAGGAGGGGAAGTAAAGGAGATAAAGCTTGTCAATCTCAAGATCTGTGAATCCCACACAGAATAGGAAACTGATTCAAGCCAATCACCCTTGCCTGCAGACAGCTGAACCCTAAGTCTCAGGATGTCTGCATTTCCCCAAGGGACAAAACCTTTATGTATATGAATAGATGGAGAGCACATCATTGAATCTCTTCCCTTGCAGGTTTTGGGAAGGAATGCAGCCACAGAGGCAGAGGCTTTCCTTAGCCTGGGGGAGGTGGGGGGCTGTGCCCACCTATACGAACCCCGTGGGTTCTCCTGTTGGTCCCCACTCGACTGCGCCTGGCTTGAGTTGTCCCCCACTCCTCGTGGGGAATCTTACTCGTCATTGGCTGACCAGCCATCTTTCTGGGACCAAACAGGGAGACATAAGGTGCAAACACAAAGGCGAAGCAAAGTCCCTGAAAGGATCTGTCTCACAGACTCTCCAGTCTCTTTGGGGGCAGGTACAAGGAGACACGCGGTAGGCTGCTGCATGACCGTAGTTTGTTGCCTTCATCCTTGGTCATAAGGCCCTCTACTGCATTGAAGGACAGTTCGTCTAACCTCCAGGAGTAAATCAGGAGAGAATTCGCGTCGGTCTATACATCTATCATCTAATTTGGTTGTTAAACACCAAACAGGTTTATAAACACAAAAGAGGTGTTGCTGCTATAATTTTGTATATGAGGCTTAAAGAGTTTAAGGTCACAGACCCAGTGAGGTTGGAGTTAGAGCCCAAATCTGTATTGCTCAAAAGCTCATGGATTGTTCATGATCCCCTGCTGCTTCTCTGTGTCTGGTCAAAAGAAATTACAATGAGAGAATATCTCCATATTCTACCACATCTACTTTGGAGAATGGCTCCACCTTTCTCTGGGCCACCTGGGCCCTAGAACTGGAGGAAAAATCCTCCTTTGTCACTAGGGCTGATCTCAAGTGCAGAAATTCCAGTGGGCTCCTTCAGAGTATTGTCATCAGGTCATACTCTGTCGCTTTGCAAGAGATTGGGCTAGTTTTTCCTCCCGCAGCATGACTGGACCATCTGCACCTAGGCTTAAAATAAGCCACAACCTGGTTGGGGACCTTTCACTCTGAAGGGCACTCAGCCATGTTCTTTATGCACTCTGTAGGCCAAAGCACCATTTACCTCTTTCCCTCTAAGTTTCATACACCAGGAACGGTTCCTTAGTGAAATGCTGTGATATTTACTGAGCAGTGAGTAAGTAGACCACAACTGGGAAAGAGAAACTAGAGGGAAGAGGCTTCCGGGATTGAGTGATGTAAAGAATAGTTTCTGGGAAAACCCCAAAATTACATCCATATTTGTGCATCTTTTCATTCCCTTTTAAAGAATGTTTTGACTCTTCCTTTTTATGCAGATTTTACATTACACGGTTACTCTTTGACGTCTTTCTCTTTCTTTTTCTTTCTCTACCTGGCTCTCCAATTCTGTCTCACTTAAGTCAAGACCCCTTTCCCCAGGAAAGATTTTCCTAGGAGTCCTGTTGAGCTAGAAGATGAGTGGTTTTCTAATAACCATCTCTGTTATGTGTTGATGAGTCAGGAGGTTGGGGGAGGGGAAGAAAGAAAGCAACTAGCAATCCACTCTCTGCCAAGTGCAAGGCTAGAAACAACAGGCAGCAAGTCTGAGAGGAAGATTCACAAAGTCTTGATTGAGGGACTAGGTGATTTCTTTTCATGAGGTACTTGTGCATGAAATGCTCTTAATATCAGAAGAGGGATTAGAATATTTCATAGTTCCTTAAAAATCTTTTTTTAATGGTTTATTAGGAGAAGGAAGCATAGAGGAAACCCTGTTTATAGCTGCCTGTCTCTTCTCTAGATGTCAGCTTAGGTCATCATAGATAGCCGTAGTGACCTTTCTTCATAAATAAGCCTCGCATCCAGGAATCGAGTCACTTTGCCTATTTCAGAACTAACAGCTTCCTTAGAAACTGAAATGAGGGCTGGAAATAACAGTTTCTTCCCAGTCTCTTGGATGATTCTTTTGATAATGGCCTAACGTGCAACCAGTTTTACAAGAAGAGAGAAGCAAATGTCACTGTGCGGTATTACCCTGAGTTCATAGGGAGGCTAAACAGTCAGTCTTAGCTTAAGCTTTAACAGTACAGGTGACAGTAGTGGTCGCCGTGCCTTTTATGTAGAGTGTAAATAAACTTGACATGGGGGTTACCAGAGCGCTTGGATATGGTGGTGGGGTGTTGTTCCACAAGGCGAAACCACTCAAGTGCCTTTAGCAATTGAGTGAAAATAAATGGTTCTGATAGTTTTTGGCTTCTATCATTAAAAAAAAAAAAACACAGAGTAATATTTATACTTCTGGAAAATAAGTGGAATGAAGAGTTAATTATCATGATGTGTAAAGGTCCTTTCATGTATTTCTGAGAGCTGAATCATACTTTTCTCTATAGCCTTTCACTTTTGCTTTTATTTACACAATCCTCAGACTTAGAAACCCAGGGGTACCTTCTGAACCTCACGAAATCCCCACTTAAAAAGTGAGCAGAATCCTTCTTTAGAGCAGATGAATTTGTTGGTGCCTCTGAAAGACTGAGTGCCACAAAAGCTGACGGAAGTTATTTAGTGCCCCCCCCCCGACCCCAGGCGGAAGCTACATCTCCCTGGGCTTCTGACCACACCATGCTGATCCCCACAAGACACTTCTGTTTGCCCTTCTCAGTGTAGGCATTAGGTGAATGTTGTATGAGGTTAAAAAAAAAAAAAATTCAGGAGGGCCATTTCTTGTTTTGTGGGAAGAGATAATACCTGTTTGTGGGCTTTTCAAAATAAGCAACTGATTCAGTAAACTGATAACAGCCAAGGAGTATTGATATCTTCAACGTCAGAAGTCTCTAGCAATTTTCTGTTGGAGAATGAAAGCATGGTTCTTCCAGCTTGTCACGAAGCAGTCTTCCCACGGCCTCTGCTGAGTTGAACCTAAGCTGCATAGGACCCAGAAAGCGAGGGGTACGGGTAACGTGGGCTCACATGGGGAACAATGGTGGGGCTTCCCTGACCGTGGAGAATGAGTTGAGAAAATGAACTTCTCATTGGTACCGACATAAATTAATGATATTTTCCACAAAACCATTGGAAAACATTTTTCTATCTTCTTGTATGGCAAAAAAAAAAAGGGGGGGGGAGTGAGGAAGGGTCCTGCTTTTTTGCATATTGGACTAAAGTCATCTCAGGGTAGAAAAGAGATGCACAATAACAAACTGCTAGAGATCCTTGAATTCATTTTACAAACTAAGCTATATCTGATTTTTGTTGTTGTCAACGCAAGTTACTTCAAAATAATGACTTTTCTTTTAGGTGGGGGATCTAAAAGCCAGGCTGGCCTCTCAAGAAGCCGAGTTGCAACTGAGAAATCATGATGCTGAAGCTCTGATCACAAAGATCGGGCTTCAGACGGAGAAAGTGAGCCGGGAAAAGGCCATCGCAGATGCGGAGGAACGAAAGGTCAGGCCCATTCTACCATTTAGAGTGCCGGGCTATATTTAGCACAAAATAAACCTTTGTAGGGGAACAATTTTGAGCAACTTCCTCTCCAGGGAGCATAAAATCTAAAGAATTATTATAGCTACACATGTAACAGCATTTCACACCGTGATTACCACTTGACCTTTCTTTACAGTATGCATTTTCCCCAACCTTTTAGCTCTTTTAATGATATGAAAGAACAATAAATACTGAGCTCATTCAAGCATATAATGGTCGTGGATCTTGCACATTGGGCCTATTTGTAATACAGTAAAGGTCATGAAGCCACCTCGGAGGTTTCTGAAGGTTTTCTGTCTTTAGGCACATTGAACAACTCAATTGTTAACAAAGCCCATTCCGTCACTTTGCAAGATGTTTTTCAGATTTTGCATTTTAATAATACAACTTGAGTTTATTATTACATTCTTAGGTAAATTTGGTCTTTTTGATTCAGTTGAGGCCCTGGCATTCTATATTGTGTTTTATTGTTGGAAACAATTATTTTTAAGATGATACAGATTCTACTATTTTTGTATTCAGGTTTCTAGCAATTCTGTTGTAAATATAACTTCTTTGGTCTTCTTCTTTTACCAAAACTTCAGCTTTGAATGGAAGGGATTTTTTTGTTGTTGTTTTTCTTCATCCTATTTCCCAAAAGAAATATCACAGTAAACATAATGATTAATAAATATTTGTTTAAAAATTGAATGAATGTGTATTTGTAAGGTGAATTCTCTTATTTTAGACAAAATGTTATGATCAGGGCTTAGTTAATAAAAAATTGTAAAAATTGCTAACACTCTCAAAGCCATTGAATCAGTAGCCATCATCCTTGCATTTTATGATACTAGAAAATATTTGAGTTTTTCCAGTGGTGTTGCCGTTCATTCATAGACAAGTGAGTTGTTTTTCTTTTTTTTCTAATGTGTTGAGCATGTTTGCCTTTAGCTTGCACAACTAAAGACTTGATAAGTATATTGAAAAATCAAAACTCTAAATACACATTTTGAAAAACAATGACTATTTTGAAATGGAAGATAAGGCACATTTGGTATGACCAATTGGCATATGATTCCTAATTCTGGTAATAAATGTTTCTATTGAGTTTCAGGTAGGTGTAAGATGTCTTTAAGAGTATATTATTACATTAAGCACTTAGGTATCATGCATGGTATAATTATCATAAACTAATTCCACCCAGGGAATATTTTTCAGGCATTACACAAACGTTATATGTATGATGTTCCAGAAATTATTATATCATAACCCATCTCTACAGATACCTTTCTGAGATCTTAAAATATAACAAGTACTCTAGAGATATTTTAGCATTTTTACATGTGAATTCTCAAGGCAAAATTACTCTCCCAAAGGGGGTAAAAAGGTTTTAGTAAATTAGAACTCATCTGACAGGTTGTTTTGTGAAGTTCTTCAAACATGAAACAAGCACAAACTACTTTTCTGTCTAATCCAAACCAAGAAATAAAATGATCCTTACAAATATTTTCATTTTATCCATGAGGTGTAATTTAATTGTAAATAACAAATATTAACTGAGCACCTATTTTTGGCCTGGCACTGTGTAGGCTTTTGAGGATATGTGACATACAAGGTGCCCTCCTGTAACTTATATTAATGGAAAAGATTGACAAGAGACCTGTGACACGTTGGTAGACAAGGTATTTTGATTTAATGATGAGGGCTCTGATGAAAATGAAATAGAGTCAATGATGGGGGAACTATTTTATATTGAGTGGTCATGGAAAGAAAGTCTCTTTGTAATTACACATAGAGACCAGGAATTAACACCGCGTATGTTTTATGGGTTCACATTTGTCATATGTTCAGCAATGTGCTAGATTCTATGTGATCCTATGACATTGAGGTCTCAAGGCTTCATATGTGAGAAGTAATTAAAAAGTTATAACAGTACATTGCCACATTTAATATGACTAAACAAATATTGGGGTTTAAACACCGCCTTGCAGTGCATCCTGACAACCCATGGAGAGAAGCAGGTTGAAATTGTTGCTTCAAATTCCTAAAATAATCAAGGGCCATTCACACTACTGGCATTGCCAGCTGTCACTTCATGTAACGCAATCACCATTAAGCCTGTGAAAATTAGTTCTTCTATCTTTGACTTATCAGCTCCAAATACTAAGGATCTTCTGGTTCCTTTCAAACTGCTTGCTTTGTTGAGTAGAGTGTAATCCTCATGAGTGGAAGTACCTTCCAAATTGCAGGGTTAATATAATTTCTTCCTTGATTTTGAATGGTCTTCAGTTTTTATACGTGTTTCTTTCCTAAATGTGGATGGAGCTGGACTTTGAAGGACCGTCAGGAATTTCTTATAGTCTGGAGGCAGGTGAAAGCAGTTGATTAGTTTGCTAGGACTTTCATAACAAAATACCACAGGCCAGAAGGCTTAAACAACAGAAATGTATTTTCTCACTATTCTGGAGGATAGAAGTCCAAGATCAAGTTGTTGGCAGGTTTGGTTTCTCCTCAAGGAGAGGCCTCTTTCCTTGGCTGACAGGCGGCCACCTTCCTTTTGTATCCTCATATGCTCTTTCATCCGTGTATACACCCCTGGGTGTCTCTTGTGTGTGTCCGTATTTCCTGTGTTACAAGGCCACCAATCAGATTGGATTAGGGCCCACCCCAATGGGCTCATTTTAACTTAATCATTTTAAAGGCCCTATCTCCACGTACATCATCTTCTGAGGTCCTGGGGTTAGGGTTCTTTAACATCAATTTCGGGTGAACACATAACAATTCAGCCCCATAACAAGCAGTTATTGTGACTCCATTCTCTCCCTGTGACCACCATTAAATTTCACAAACCATCTGCAGAGAACTATTGATTAACGAAGAGCATAAAAGTTCCGATATACCTAAGAACAGGATTATCTCCAAATCTCTGCTTTAACAAATAGTGGTACAGGGAAAGCACCCTCTGAGCAGTCTGTGTAGCTCCTCTGCCTTCTGCAGGTTGAGCGTTGCTGACCACTTCCCAGGAGCCATGGGGCAGAGGAAATTGCACACTGAGGCGTCCCAAATCACTAAGGTACTCAGCATTTTCATTACTCTAGTATCGTTGCACCTTAGGGTGAGAGGTATTGAGAATGAGAAATAAGTTGTCCAACCTAGAATATTTTTAAATTTGCTTTTGTGGGTTTTTATTTATCTAACGTTCAAGATTGCTCTGCTTATAAAAATAACACAAAGGAATACTACTCCATTAACAGTAAAGGAGTCAGAAGGAGGAGAGTAGCAACTCCCAGTCTCATAGAAATGGCACTTACAGAAATACTCTTTAAGGTACTTCCAGTACTAAAAACCTGTGATCCTGAGTCTAATTTAAAATGATGCTATTATAGATAGTAACTAATAGCATTTATAGATTCATTATATCCTTATGGAAAATACATCAACCTGAGGTAATAACATACTCACCCAAATACCCTCTCTCTTTTGTCTGTAATGGTATTCTCTGCACACTAAAAATGCAGTATTCTTAGAATTTTCATGGTCCATTCCTGGCAGTTTTAAGGACTGTGGTTTTGGAGCATTCTCAGTAAGCATGCAGAGTTTTCTTATTTACATTCACAGTAGCTGTGTATGTATTGGCAGGAGATCACATATCTACCCTGAGCCAATTATGTTCATAAAAGGTGCAGTATACAGCAAAATAATGGTTAATCAGGAGAAGGGTAATTACTGCTAATAAAGCTGTAGTAGACAACATAATTTGTCGTGAGCAGTGTTTAATTTTATGGTATAGTTAAACCTGTTCATTCAAAAACATCCAAAGAAATGCACTTTTGTTCACACTTTATATTCCACAAATCACCTTCACCACAAGAACCATCCCCCATGGTGACTGGATCCTGGTGCCCAGCACCACAGCTTAGAAATTCAAATTTCTGCTGAAGACTAAAAATGTACTCTGCCTGGTCATTCGAATTCTATGGGGGTTGTAAGAGGAGGAGGACAAAACCTTCAAAGCTTCTCACTTTGAATTGGTTCAGGTTTACCAGCATTGTTTCCCTGTGTTCCTATTATATGTGTTCTTGTCACGAAGCTGATACAGCACTCTTTTTCACACTGCACCCTCAACAGTGGAGTGGACATCAATGTCATTGGTCCATTGCCAAAGACACAACTGGACTCTTGCAGTTATATTTCTTTACCAGGTCCTTGGAGAAACCAGTAATTCATCTTTGTAAAAATTCCATCTATGGTTACGCATGCACAGCATAGAACAGAGTCTTCTTGCCAGCTCAACAAGAAAACTTCACATCTATTCCGAAAGGAGAATCAACATGGCTTTTAGGCAAATGTTAGCAAAAATTAGATAGGGAATTCTGAGGAGAATATTTCGTGGTCTAGGCCCCTGAGCCAACCTGGATTTTCAGTTGTCCAGGACTCTGAAAAAGAAAATTGAAAAACAGAGGAATCACTTAATCTTCCCTTTCTTATATATTAGTGGCACCTTGTAGTCAAATTAGTCAAAGCCCTTCTTGGAGCATTTTGATAACTTGAATCCATCCGCACTGGCATTTGTCCCTGTATGTTTTGTGCATATACCAAGCTTTGTATATACAGTGTGCCGAAAGGGAAATTAGTCTTCAGACAAAATCCTCAGGATTCAAAATGCAGAGAAATGAGTTATTGAACACTGCATCTGACTCAGCCCACATTTTACAACAGACATATCGAAGATGATAATTTGTGTTTATGGGCCTGTGTGCTTTTTCTGTCTGATCAGGTGACAGCCATTCAGACTGAAGTGTCCCAGAAGCAGAAAGAATGTGAGGCCGACTTAGGCAAGGCTGAGCCTGCGCTGGTGGCTGCGACAGCTGCTCTCAATACACTCAACAGGGTGAGATAATTACCTACTGGGCTCGTGGGATGCCTCAAAATGATATTTAAAGTTTTTAGAGTTTGAATAACTGAACTAAGAGTCAAGTCCATGCAACCCAAATATTGTTTGTTTTGTTTTTGTTTGTTTTTTAAAAAGAAAAACATAAAATGTTTTTCTTAAATGTTAACTGTGAAAGTGAATGTTAAAGGTGAAACAAGTCTTTGAGGTTCTTCGTCATTAGAGTTCAGCTTCTTTTCCCATCCAGGACACTGTCCAACTACACCCAACAAGCAGTCTCCTTTTGAAAACTTCCCACACTGTGAGATGCATACTCTCATGAAAGGCAATTAGGTTGTTAGCAACTGGATTTGACCCGTATCCAGTTGTTCCTATTATGTGTTGCTTTAAGAACTAACTGTGGGATTCTGTATTTCCTCGAACATAAAAATAGCAATAATGAGAGACGCTCACGAAAAGAAGAGTGGGTGGGAACACAGCTACCTAGGTTTGGCACATACCATTTCCCTCGATTGGTGTTATTAGTAAAACCTCATTGACTGTTTGAGTTCCCATACAAGAAAATAATCTATGATGGTTGGAAGGATGGATGGGTGTAAGGAAAAATGGAATTGTGGGTGATGTTTTTTGAAAATCCAGCAGCTAGTCTTGTCCTCGGGTTCTGCTAGGCCTTGGAATCACCAGGCCTGAGGTTCTGAAGATTCAACTTTAAAGAGTAAAGGATCCAGACTTTCACTGTTCTTTAAAGAAATGTTCAATTCCTTTTTCTAAGTATTTTTTTGGAACAAATAATTTTGACAGTGAGCAAAGAGTTATCTACATGGATGTTTCTTATAGTATTGCTGAAAATACAGTAAAACTGAAAAATATAAAAGAGCATAATACCATGATCGAAGATTGATTATTATGCATTCAGATACACTCTGCTGCCATTAAAATGATATCGTTGAATACTAGTTAGCAACATGAGAAAATGTTTATATGAAGTGAATAAAGCAGACTATAAAATAGGATATATTATGTGACTTTTTTTTAACGAACATGCATGCATAGAAAAAAGATTGGAAAAAATAAGACAATAGTAACTGATTATCTCTGAGTAATAGAATTTTGTATTTCCCTCTTTATTTCTGAACAGTGGAATGTTTATTTTCTTCTTTGTGCTTCTATACATTTGCAACTTTTTCTCTGACTATATTATTTACCCAAGCAAAATAAATGTCATTTAAGTATAAAGCTGATTATATTTGTAAATGATGATATTTATAAATGCAGAAAAATCCTGCTTACGAGCTCTGTTATCATCAGCATATTTTAAGTCTGCTTTTGCTCTTATTTTTACACCCTTTCTGTTCTTTGCAATCATTTTCCAAATAAATAGGTAGTTTATGGTAATGGAGTAGAATCAGCTTCAACATTTGATCTGAATGTATTATGCAGCTCATGAAATATTACAGGAAGTACTTTTTTAAAAATCATATCATAAACTTCATTTTTTAAATTAGTTTCAGATGTACAAAACAACAGAATGATTAGACATTTATACCCCTCACAAAGTGATAATCCCAACAAGTCTACTACCCATCTGACATCGTACATACAAGCTATTACAATCCCATTGACTATATTCCCTGTGCTATACTTTACATACTGTGACTATATGTATATATATATATTTTTAATTATAGTTGACATTCACTATTATTTTATATTAGTTTACACGTAGTTCTTATAGCTCCCAATGCCCCAAAGTATTTGCTCTGATACTTGTAATTTATACTATTGATACCATCTGTTGGGAAAACCAAGATTCTGACATGAAGAGATTAGTACAGAAAGTACGTTCAGCTTATATGGGCCTCCTCTCAATGGGAAGTCATCGTAGTATAATGGAAGATGTTTCTTGTGTGTGTAAAGCAGTAAAACACAACTAAGAGACACTGAACTAAGGGATTATGATCTGGGAGGACTTGGTTACAATACAAATATGTTATATAGAGGGGATAGAATCCATGAATACCTTAAAACCTATATGTTTATAAAATTTCCTGACTCAGGGAGCAGGGCTCTGAGGGACTGGTATACCACATGGATCATTTTTCTTGGCGACAAAAAGGGGCAGTGATGTTTTCCAGAATATTAGAAAAGTGCCTGGCAAAAACTGAACTCCTTGGGGTCCCAAGGTGGAATTCCTAGCGGGAGGCAAAGAGCTGCCAAACCAAGACTGGTGTGAAAAGGACAGGTAGGAAGCCACTGAAGACCAGCTTGCCAACTTCACAGCTATTCGCATCTTGAATGTCTGTGTGCTTTTTCTTCAGGTCAATCTCACTGAGCTGAAAGCCTTTCCCAGCCCTCCAAATGCGGTTACCAACGTTACTGCAGCCGTAATGGTCCTTCTGGCACCCCGGGGCAGAGTGCCAAAAGACCGAAGTTGGAAAGCAGCTAAAGTCTTCATGGGAAAGGTATCCAACAGCCTGGCAAGATGAAAATCCCAGTTTGTTTTCAGTACTGTGGCTATACTTGACAGCAAAAGATGTTTAAGTCAAAAGAAATCATCTTTATACTCACTAAGTGTTATGTGCTGTATGTTCTTGAGACTTAGAATTTTTGTTTGCCAAGTTAGAATGTTTGTTTGCCAAGTTGGAGGTTAGCTTGGGGTTATAGCATACCTAAGCCAGCACCAGCAGCAGTTGGAAGGTTGCTAATTATTTGCAAAATTATGAAAGCAGTTAAGTGTAGGAGGAAGAAAATTACATGGATTTCTTATGCTGGAAAAATGTTTCTAATGTACAAGAAGGTGAAGCACGGGGGTCTTTTGGGTATGTGTGTTTCTTTTTCATTTCTGCCATTCTTTTCTTCAAAATGTGAATGCCTCCTGTGTAGGGACTAAATATTTTACCCTGGAATAGAAGAGATTTTAAAAGTGTCCATTGCTAATTCTAACTCTATACACTAAAGCCTGAAAAAGTCAAACAGTAGGATAAATGCAGCTTGCCAATTTTGCCTTTGTAATGTGAGTTCTAAAAGCTGATTTTAACTTTTGATCTTGGAATTTTCTCGGCTGCCAAACTGGGTTCGTTGCAATAAGTCTTTTTGCTTTACAGGTTGATGACTTTTTGCAGGCGTTAATTAACTACGACAAAGAGCACATTCCAGAGAACTGTCTAAAAGTGGTGAATGAACAGTATTTGAAAGACCCAGAGTTCAATCCAAACCTGATTCGGACCAAATCTTTTGCAGCAGCTGGTCTCTGTGCCTGGGTCATCAACATCATTAAATTCTATGAGGTATCAGTTGTAGTTAGGTGTTTTACAGGTGTTATTCACAAAGGCCCCATAAATATCTTAATTTCTAGACCAGCAAAAAAAAATGTAAAGTAATTTGATATTTAATTATCTGGATAAGATAAAGTTCTAAGAATGAGACATGAAAGTGCCAGATTATACAAAATTCTGTACAGAAGGCTACTTGAAATGAAATGTTGGAAACAAACTATCTTTTTGCAGGGTAGCATGGGCAGCTACTTTGGGTCAAATAGCAGCGATTGATTTGATTTGATTAGATGAAAACTTGTTGCGTACATTAATTACATTTATTTATGTGAAACTACTAATTTCATGTTGATTTGGAAAAAATGCAAATCTGAATTAATGTTTAATTAAACTTAATCAAAGAAAAATTCACACCACCTATATTGTAGACTTACTGAGATGAGAAAATAACCTTTTTTTTCTTTAGTATTTTAATGACAAATAGATTTTCACCTGTATATATCTAATCTGAAGTTTATACTTGGGGCAGTATAGAAATAGATGATCATTTCATTTAGTTATTTATCTATCAAAATCTGATTGTCTAACAACTATGTTCCAAGTAACTTTGCAGAATACTGGATGTAAAAAAGAAACAATGCCTCGCCCTTAACTCATTTTTGTCTTGGAAGGTTGTATGTTAAATACAAAACTAGAATTACTGAGGAAATGACAAGTATAGTCAGTGTCCTTCCCAGAATGATTTTTCATAAAACCAGGCTGTGTTCTTTACACTGGGGACCCACAGGACCCTGACAATCTTTCTCTCTCTTTAGCGGATACCTCTATAGAGAAAGAATTGAGACAGATTGCTGTTGATATATGGCCTCTCACCATAGTAAAATGCCTGACCGCTGTGTTCTAAACTGTGGCTGTGTTCTGTGTTGTTTTGCTATAAAATAGGAAATAAAATTTAATCTCCTTCCTTTCTCCCCAACAGGAAAAAAAATTGATCCACCTAAATTCTCAAACCACCCATTCAAACACTTAAGGTGGCCAGGGAACTTAGAAAAGAAAGTGAAAGCATGGTTACTACTGTGTGAGGATATCTTCCATTTTTCCTTTCTGGATCCAGAGAATTCCTCCACACTTATTTTCTGTCTTAAAGTCAAGACTTGATCCCAGCTTTAGCCACAGTTCCTGCACACTGCAATTTCTAGTGATAGGATTATATCCAAATTTTATGATAAACTAATTTTGGTGTCTTAATGGTATCTTACATATATAGATAGCATTTAATGCAAGTACTTGTAACTTTAATGTCCAGAATAAATGAGTAAATAATGGACAAGCAGAGAGCACTTGGAAGGATATGTAGATTTTTGCTCTGCCATTAGGTAGTACCATTGCTAAGAAATAAACAACCAATTGCTAGGTGAATTAGAGATTTTAATTATAAAGCTTCCAGCAAATGTAGAATTGAATGATTACTTGTCCTCTTTGCATTTTTATTACCTCATGAATTAAACCCCATATGGATTTTCAGGTCTACTGTGACGTAGAGCCGAAACGCCAAGCGTTAGCCCAAGCAAACTTAGAATTGGCTGCAGCTACTGAAAAACTAGAAGCTATCAGGAAAAAGCTAGAGGTAAGTGCAAACTATAACCCTGAAGACGTTCCCAAGAGATGGTACCTCCTCCCTTAAGATCCCCTTTCTGGGGAGCCACATCTGAGCCCTTCCAAACAGAAAGGAATTCAATCTTTCATTAATGTTTTCATTTACATACTTCTTTAGGAGATATTCCTTATCTGCTTTATGCTAGACACTGGAGAAATGGGAACTTTCATGGTTTCTGCACTTATGAAACTTTCATGGTCTGGTAGTAGAAGGATGAGTGTAGCACATAGTTATTCTAAGAGCAAGGATTCTGGAGCCAAATTGCCTGGGTTTATATCCTGGCTCCACTATTTGATGTTGCACAAGTTAGTGAACCTCTCCTAGCCTCCATTTTCTCATTTGTGAAGTAAGTATTATAATAGCATCCACTCCTTGTTAGGATTTTGAGGATTAAAAGAGAGTAATTCATATTAAGAATTTAGCATGGTACCTACCATGTTTCTCTGAAAATAAGACCTAGCCAGACCATCAGGTCTAATGCGTCTTTTGGAGCAAAAATTTATATAATGCCCGGTGTTATTTTGTTATAATATAAGACTGGGTACTTATATTATACCCAATCTAATAATACAACACAACACAACACAACACAAAATACTGGGTCTTATATTAATTTTTGCTCCAAAAGACACATTAGAGCTGACTATCCACCTAGGTCTTGTTTTCAGGGAAACACGGTAGCACACAGCTAAATGCTTAGAGAATATTAGCCACAAATATTATTATCATTACTGTTTTTACAAATATATAAGCAGTCATTCCAGTCCAGCATCATAAGTACCAGCGGCATACACAAACAAACTTATACACATGATTTGTATTCATTTTTTGTTATCGGTGTATATTGAGTATTGCAGTTTTAATATAGTTTTTTCCTTTCTTAAAATATGTACACATTTTTTGGCACCCTCTGTATGTACTCGTATGTGATTATATGTAGAGTGCAACAGAAGCGCCAAAAAACGTACTGAGCCTGAAGAAATTAGAGAAAGTTTCATAATGAAGATGTATCTGACATGGGCTTCAAAAGTCACCAGGATAATTAGGTCCAGAGAGGTATTCCTGGTAAAGAATAAAAAAAAAACCAGGGACAAAGCAGTTGGTACACTTGAAGAATCTTAGTAGGCCAGAGCCCTAAGATGAGTGTTTTAGGGAAGATTAGGAACAGCAGGAAGTAATGAAAGATGAACTTGCAAAGATGAGCAAAGGCCTTCCTTGTCTTTTATGCTACAGAATTTAAATTTTTTATGACTAGTGATATTGAGAGATTTTAATAGGTAATGACATGATCAAACTAGCTTTTCAGCAACTGAATGGAAGCTGGAGGGAGAGAAACATCTAGGGGCAGAAAGACAAGTTAGAAGGCACAGTTAGGGGCTAACCCAGTGGCTCAGGTGGTTGGAGCGCCGTGCTCCTAATGCCGACGTCGCCAGCTCAATTCCCACATGGGCCCTTGAGCTGCACCCTCTACAGCTAGGATTGTGAACAACGGCTCTCCCGGGAGCTGAGCTGCTGTGTGCCGTGGACTACCGTCAGACAACCTGCATCCAACTGCCTCAGCCGGGGGGAATGCAAGGCTCATAATACCAGCATGGGCCAGGGTGCTGTGTCCTGCACAACTAGACTGAGAATCAACAGCTTTAACCAGTGGGGAGGGGGAAAATTGGGGGGAAAAAAGAGGCACGGTTAGGGCCTCAGCTGAAGCAGGAGCAGCCATGATGGAGAGAGTGAAATGGATGTGAGGCTGTCTGATGGGCTATGGAGAGAGGGGCAGGAACACAGAGTGCAGATGATGAGTTGGAGACACCTGACAAGGCAGCGTGGAGTAGTGCAATCAGCATGTGAAGGCTCTATAACCCTGGAAACTTAGGGAAATCCTCAGAGCTTCAGTTTCTTATCTACGAAGTGGTGATAGTAACAGCTACCTGTCAAGTGGGCGTTTATGATTTTTGGTCCCTGGAATCCAGATAGGGAATTATCTTTCCTCATTGGATACACTCAGGTGGTGCTTTTACCAGGGGTGCCCTTTCCTCTTTTAGCTGGAGACTAGATATATTATCCAAGCCTTGCCAGTTTGACTCCCCATACACACACCATCCCTAAAATTTGAATCATGAGCAAAAGAATAAAAAGACTGAAAACAGAGTCCATGCATTCCAGTGACAGTGTCCAGGGGAGACTTTCAAGTAGTTCCTGCTCCTGGGTGTCCGTATGTGGTCCAATCCTTTCCTTCCCTCCAGCAGCCCCCGGTCCCCATTTCCTTCCAGTGAATTTCCTTCAGCTAAAAGTAGCTTAAATCTCTTACTTCCCACCTATGAATCCTTGTGTATCAAGATGCTGTTTGTTGTGTAGTACCCAGCCAGTGCTTCATGCATGTTGGTTCCCACTCTCTTTGTGTAGCAAACACATGTTAGGTGTTCAGGGGTCAGAACTGGAGTTTGAGAGAGAAGTCTGTCTCAGGAACATAGATTTGGGAATTGTTGGTGTGAAGATCATGTGTGTTGAGAGACTGTCCAATGGGAGTGTAAAGAATAAGGAACAATGGGAGCCGAGGGTGGACTTCAGGGGGGATGTTCCCATGTCACAGTAAATCTGGCCAGGGGTCCCTGAGCAGGTGACCTCAGCAATCCAGCAGTCATTATGTCTGGGGCCACTACTTGTTAATTTGTCAAAAAAGATTTTCAAATAGAATTTTCAAATAGAGTGCCTCCTAGATTTCAGGGCCGGGTCTTGAAAAAAGAAGTGTGAGCTCGTCTTTCCAGATCAGAGCCCAAGGCCTTGACTCCTCAAATATACTCTCATTTTACTATTCAATAATTATAAGGTATCTTTTTTTAAATAATTATTTTAATAAGGTGGTTAATAACCCCAAAAGCTTTCTCTTGAAGGTACAGAAAATTTCACCACCTCTCCCGGTAACTCACACCCCCTTGTCTTTCAAGGCTGCTTCCTCTAACAGAACTTCCCGACCATCACTCTCTGGCCAGGTGACCTGACACTCCTCTCCTTTCTGTCCTGTCAGTACATATTCCTGGTACAGCATCAAGCATACTACTCAATAAACGCCTGGTGATTATTGAAAGAAAAATGAGTCAACCACAGCTGATTTAGACAAATTAAGGGTAAACATATTAATTTTATAAAAGTTATGTTCATCTGTCAAAACTCTCACTGTCAACTTGACTAAAACCATTAGAAAAATGTTGCCATCTATCGTTAATGGCTTTATGTAAATATTAGAAGCAATTTAATGTTCACAGAAAAGGTGATGAGGATGTTGAAGACAGCCATGTGTGACCCAAAAGTTAAGACTTTTTGTGATTGCAGATTTAGTAATCTTTTGGACACAGCCTGCAACCAGCTGAAAAGAATTGTTCATGTCAATTGTTTTCAAAGACCCACAATGTAAGCAAAGGTCCACACGTCAGTAAGCCTTAGGACTAAGTTTGCAAACACAGAGAAGAGAAGACAGAGTAATAATCGAAATGGCTTTAGGAAGAAAAGGATCCCTTGACCCACCCCCCATTCAAGAATTCCATTCAATGGATTTTCCACAGAGACATCATTAATGCCACAGAATCTCTGGCTGCAGTTCCCACCAAGGTTCAGTTCTCTATGAAAACACCATGGCTAGTCATGCCAAACACCAAGTACCTCTACGTGATGTCTGTCTGCTGGCGCACAGTCGAGTCAAGGTTTGAGCCCCAGTAAAATGATAATTTCTGCTAGCTTTGCCTCCAGTTCCTCCAGCCTCTCATTTCTCCTCCCTCCTGGGCTTCCCTTTCTCCTGATCTTATGCCTTCTGTTGCCTTCTTGTCTAGGAAAGCAGGGATGTCTGATATCAGCACTTGTGCTGTGATGGAAATTCATTCATACAGTTTTAGTCTCTATGTATTGTTCTTTCACATCTTTATCTCTAGTTTTGGACTAAAAGATGGCCTCGCAGTGAAGGTTTAATGAAAAAACAAAAAAAAAATGCTGAGCCTGCGTAGAAGAAAGGCCATCATGCCTCTCACATACACAGGGTCTATGGATGGCCAGGAAGAAAATCCAGGTTCAGTCTCTTTAGGACAGCAGTTCTCAAAGTGTATTCCCTAGACCAACAGCAACATTTAGTGTCACCTGGGAATGTGTTAGAAATGCCGACGCTCAGACTATACCCTAGACCTACTGAATGAGAAACTCTGGAGGAGGAGCCCAGGAATCTGGGTTTCACCAAGCCCTCCAGGTGGTTCTGATGCCCACTCAAGTTTGAGAACCACTGGTTTAAGGTATCTGGTGGGCTGGGGTCCTTTAGGTAATTCTCTCTTTCTCCACTCCATTTACTTTTAGAACCTGAGAGGCCAGGGCCTGTCAAGAACTGTGAAGGGACCAAGATTTTGCCCTACTTTCAGGCTAACAAGTTATCCTGCAACAGTTTCATAGATGCTGGCAGAAGACATGAGACTGATGGGTCAGAGACTAAAGGACTTTATTACTCACAGTACAGCATGAAGCATGAGCCCATGCTTCCGTCAGTTCCTTTGGCCCCCAGCTCCCATGGGAGTGATGTACAGTAGACCAACTGATGTTGTACACGGTGGGTTTGTGTCACTGCTGAGAAATCCCAAACTTAGGAAACTCCCAGTACAAAGAGGACTGCAAGTAAACAGACCCAACTTTTGCCCCAGATGGAAACATATCTGTATTAGTCTGGTCAGGAAACAAATCTGTCCTCTGCCTCAAGAGAAACACTTTCTCTATCTTCTAAGCCTATCTACCATGGACGTATCTTGGGAAAGATAGTGCAGAGCAAAACGTGTCCATGTCTCTTCCCAAAAGGCATAGAAGCAAATGCGAGAGACTGTTAATAGCAAGCTCCCCTACCCAACACCCCCCTTCCCAACTTTAAGAACTGATATTTCATTTTATACCTTAGTTTTATGTATATTTAGGTCAATCCTATGACTTGAGTAACATTATTATCTCCATTTTTCAGCTGATGAAACTTAGAAATAGCAAGGTTAAGTAAACAGCCCACCTTGCTGCTGCTGCTTAGCTGGTCCAAATATGAACTCAGAAATCTAATGCCAGAGCTTACGTGTGCTTCTTAAAGCCTCTTGGAACTTTGCACGCATTTACAAAAGCAATGTTATAACTCTTACTTAGCATTGTTACAACTTGCAGGTAGCAAGATGCTGTAATGAGTCTCCCAAAAGTTGATATCTTAGTCAAGCCTTTTTTGGTTATAAGTAATAGACGCCCACTTAGAAACCCTTAAATCAAAAAGGAGGCAAGGATGACTCATGGAACTGATGAAAAATGTGTGACTAGAGGGAAAGGAGTCCAGGAAATGGGAAGCTGCCATGAACATCTTTTGTTGTCTCTCTAGGGTCATGTGACTTCTCATCTTGCTTCCCTTTCATCTTTCTGTTTCTCTGGAGTGGTTTCCCCTGCTTTCCAGTCCCTTGGTGGAAGATGATTCTCCTCTAAATTAGGCCTTCCAGAGGCCTTACACATTTCCCCAGGTCTTTTGACGCTAAGGATAAAGACATACATCTGAGTTCCAATCCTAAGTTTCCAGAAAAGAAGATCTTCTGGCCAACCTGGGTCAGGTTGCTGAGGTCTGAAAGGGCTCAATCATTAACACCCCTCTTCATTGCCTGAGTAATGAACCAAATGGGAAATGTAGAGTGAGTAGGTGGAGAACCGAAAAATGACCCTTATCATTAAAAAAGCTGGTACTAAAGAGGGTGAGGCTTAGGCACAAGAGAGAGGGAAATGTACATCCTGAATATGTTTGAGTCTGCAGGGTACATCCACTTACTCTAGTCACTGACCGCCCTCTGTCCAGTGCAGAAGGAAAGCCAGAAGACCGCCTGGGGAGCTGGCAGTCTATGGTGGCACTGATGCATTTATTATCACTATATCCTCTTCTCCTTTTTCCCTAACATGTGTATGCTGCAGGGGCAAAGGGCAAAGGAGGGACGGAGGTGTGTTTCATTTACCTTAAGGTAATAGATGTTTTAAGATGATTATAATATTGCTATTTTATCTAAAGATGGCTCAAAACTTAATTTTGACTCTTATTCAGGATCTGGATCGAAATCTGAGCAGACTCACAGCTTCATTTGAAAAAGCAATAGCCAAGAAAGTTCAGTGTCAAGAAGAGGTGAACCAAACAAACAAAACCATTGAACTAGCTAACAGACTGGTCAAGGAACTTGAGGCAAGTTAACCTTTTCTTCCAAAATTTTAAATAAAATATTCAGATCAGCTTTTTTGGATTTTATCTTTATTTGCTGTCAGTAATAGCTAACTGGACATGGAATCAACAACAAAGAAGAATATTTAATCATCATTCATACTATTGTTGTAACTTACCCTAAGTAAAAAGTGACAGATACCCTGTATGTTTTAGTGCATAGCCATGAGCTCAGTAGTTTTCCTAGATGTGTTATAAACTCAGGACTGCTGCTAAGTAACTGTGGTACTGAACTGTTGTTTGTATCTTTTAACATACATTTACAATTGAATTCTACCATAGAACATTAATTCAAGCTAAGCCTGCATCATTTATTTTTCTCCTGTGATATCTTTTTAGAGGTGACATGCCAATGTCAACAGTTACTCCATTAAGTGTAAAGATTAAAGCGTTTTTTTTTTATAATTCTTAACTTTCACCTGTTTGAGAGGTAGATAGCTCTTGACCTCAGTAAGTCACTGTTTTTATTTGATCTCCCATGTGTGATATACTCACACAATGGAATATTATTCGACCATCAAAAGGATTGAAGTACTGTTACATGCTACAACATAGATAAACCTTGAAAATATCATGCTAAGTGAACGAAGAGAGACACAAAAGGCTGCATATTGTATGATTCCCTGTATTAACATATGAAATGTTCAGAATGGGAAAAACTGTAGAGACGGAACGTAGATATGTGGTTGCCAGGCTGGACAAGGGGCCGGGAGTATGTGAGTGACTGCTAATACATACAGTTTCTCTTTTGTATAAGGAAAGCATTCTAGAATTAGAGAGTGGAGATAATTGCACAGGCCTGTGAATATACTAAAAAAACAACTCAGTTGTGTACTTTAAAAGGGAAATTTCATGATCTATGAATTAACAAAGCTATTATTGTTATTTCAGTCCTATGTGAAAGTATATAACTACACTATTAGAAATTCATTTAGTTGAAGGTAATAGAAAAGTTAGTTTACAGTGGCTTAAACCAATGGGAGTTTATTTTTCACATATTACAAAAAATTCCAGAGGTAAACCAATATCTGTGTTGATTCAGGTAATTAGTGATCAGACACCTCATCTCTCTGTACCCTTCTGCTTCTACAAACTTAGCAGGTGGTCATTCACTCCCATGCATTTTACATCATGGTCACAGATGGCTTCAGTTTAGGCAGGCGAGAGAATAATCTGTGTCAGCTGGATTTTTTCCTTTTGTTATAGAAGAAAGACTGAAGTTTTCTTAGGAACCCCTTTCTCAGACTGCCGCTTAAGTTTCTTTAGCCAGAACTAGAAGCAAAGAAGGCCTAGAAAGTGGAAAACGGGGTTATCATGATTGCCTTAGCCAATCACGGTTCATCTCATGGGGCTGACCTCACTACCACTCCATTTAAAATCAAAATTCTCTTAGCAAGAGAGGAGGGGAAAATGTGTGTTAGGAAGGGTTGAGGTGGGTGATAGATTAACTTCTTATACTGTAGTAGACTTTCAAAAACCTAATTTACACACAAGCTACAGATTTAAACCCGTCATTCCTCTGAAACTCACAATTCATGATACGAAAACTCATAGTTCCTCCTGCAAAATCCACTCTCTCCATTCCATCTCAAAAATTGCAGTTTTGTTCTTCAGTTGTGATGGCCAAAAGCTTTGGAATCACTCTTGACTTTTTCCTCTTTTTCTCACAACCCATATCCAATCCATCCGTATATTTATTGTGTTGGCTCTCCCTTCCCAAGTCCATTCAGAATCTCAGCATTCTTACCACCTTTGCCTCACCGCGCTGGTCCAGGCCACCAGCATCTCTGCCCTGGGGTACCACCCCAGCCTCCACTATTACCCTTCAAAAATCCACTCCTTTCACTGCAGCTGAGTGATGTTTTTAAAAAGAAAGTCTGCTCATGTCACCACTCTCTCAGAATTGTCTAACTCAACGTACAGTCCAAAGGCTCTCCCTGGCCTACAAGGTCCTACATGATCCAGGATCTGGCTTCTGAATACCTCCTATCCTGCCACCTTCCCTCTTGCTCCGTTTTCACTGTCTTTGCTCTTCCTCATACAGCCAGTCACTCTCCTATCTTGTATTCCTTTTGTCTTTTTCCTCCACGTGGCTTTCATTTCCCCCAATAATGACATCACTGGTACCCTCACTTCCTTCAGGTCTCTGCTAAAACATCTCCTTATCACATGGTTTTCTCTGGTCTCCCTTTGTGAAAGAGCATGCCCCCTGCACACATCCTGCTTGGTAGCTCTGACTCTGCTTTATTGTTTTTTTTCATAGGATTTATCAGCACATGACATACACACATATATATACATATATAAGCTCCTCAAGAATAGGAACTTCATCTGTTTTCTGCACTGCTTGATCCCAGGCATATAGGCTAGCCCCTGGCACATCACAGGCGTTAATAGATACTTGTTGCGTGAATGAGTGAATGAATGAGTGAGCTTTGGGAGCCTATGTTAAAGAAAAATGAGGGGCCCTTTGAAGACCGTTTTTCTTGGGTTAGTTGAGAAATTCCACCACTTCTGGTGAAGTTTACAGCTTCTCCCATTTAAAGTGGAAAGATTTAAGCAGTTTCAAGTGTTTACCACTTCTGAAGTACCTGAGGAAAAGAAAAAGCACCATTTAATTAGATTGTTTTCAGGAAGTATTTTCAAAATGAAAGTTCTATGCAGGGAAAAATAGGCTCTACCATGTGTCTCTAACACACAACAGTCTCTTCCAAAGGCTTTACTTAAGATGATTTAGATGAGGAAGGGAAAAAAACATTGAACAGTGTTAACCAGCAAAATGTGTGTGTGTGTGTGTGTGTGTGTGTGTGTGTGTGTGTGTGTGTGTGTGTATTTTTTAAAGGATTAACTGAAGATGTCAGACCTTTTCCTTTGAGGATAAATCCCTTCTGACTAGAATAGGACATAGTTAACTTCTGAAAAGCATCAAGACTGATGATTTTGTCTATATAGCATTGACCTGGAAGCTCAACCATTCAGACTAATAAATCAGGCAATTTATATTTAATCATTAACTAACTCCCGAGCTGAACAGCTGTTCAAAATTAGAAATGGGTCACCCCAGCCAGGATGACATTACAGGCAATCTATAATGCATTAGAATAAAATTATAGTGATTTTTAACTGTCTAGAAATTTATTACAGGACATGTTCCAACTCTTAAACTCTTGTTAGCCAATGTCAGTAATGATTTATGTTGCGTGGGTGGTATAGTGAAATTATTGACGATTTCAATAGCCAATCAGTCTATGTTTAGTAAATCTTCAAATTTCAAAGCTGTTTTGGAGAATGAGGTGGGTGCACTTCATTGTTTATCATTTACTAACCAAAGACAACAAAGATGGAAGGAAGGTAAATGAGAGATTTCTCTTCAAAATTAATGGATATATTGTCGGTCGCTGAAGAGGGAAAGTAATGAATTCTATAAAAAGGGCAGAGAATGGAAGTTCCTTGATGTTTAATTTTATAGCTAACTTGGGGTGATCTTTATCCAGCAAAGCAAGGAGACTATATTTAAACAGCTTTGATAACCATTTTCACCTGCTGATTTTATGATCTCAGTGTTGGGGATGTTACGATGACTAGCAGGCAAGTGGGATTTCCATCTGTTCTGACATGTATCACTTTTGTTTTCTGTGATCACTCTTCTTTCATGAGAAAAGCTAAATTCCACAGGGTTCTTTGCTTGTCCTATCAAAGGGATGGTTTTTTTTTTTTCTTTTTTCAGGGCCTGATCATTTGCATGTGCTTAGAATGTTGCATTCATTTTTAGCATGCATTGAGGCAAAGTGAATTAGTGAACTACCCTACAGCTTAGTCAGGCCATATTTATTGCACTTTTATTCAAATCCAGTATTAAAGGCTCCACATACTTAACCTGAAAATCAGATTTCAAATGGCCATTCAACTAGATATAAAGATTTCAACTGCATTCTTTGATTGTATTATCTTCAAGGTTAATGAAGTCCTTCTGAGTCCATGTTTTCACGCAGGGAATAGGTTCTGCCACCGATCGAGTGATTTTATTAGAAAAATAACCCGCGTTTAGTAACTACCAGCACTATTCTTTAATTAACAGAATCTAGGATAGGTGGCCCTTATAGCTTTATGTTTTAATTAATTAACATGAGTGGTGTTTGTTATTTTCCTTTTCCTATAATACCGTAAGCCCATAGCCAGTATTTTCTTTCTTTTTTTTTTTTTTTTAACGTCTAGGACACTGTAGTAACATTCCAGAAAAGCAGGAGGAGTAGAGAGCAGCCAAGCTGCCATTAAAAATCCTAACATCATTCAGTCTTGGCCATAACTCTTGGTCTTCCAATCTAGAGATAGGAGACTGACTGTCTGCCTTTCAATCACAAGAAAAGAGTTAGGGCATCGAATGAGAAGATGTTTAAGACCTAATGTCATATTGTAGTAAACTCCACTGAGGAGAGTATGAGAGCTCCTTCAGAATGATGGGTTTCAAACATATGAACGATTTATAATAGTCATGCCAACCAGTTATGTTTTGTTCCGTCTCAAGACTATGCAGGACATAGACTTAAACTACTCTAAGGTAATTACAGTAAGAATTTGCTGAGTTGATGCTCACCCTACAGTTATATCGGAGTCATTTTATCTTTCAGTCAGAGAAGATTCGCTGGGGGCAGTCTATTAAATCCTTTGAAGCTCAAGAGAAGACACTCTGTGGAGACGTTCTCCTTGCGGCAGCCTTCGTATCTTATGTAGGACCCTTTACGAAACAGTATCGCCAGGAACTGGTAGATTGCAAGTGGATTCCCTTTCTTCAACAGAAGGTAAGCTCAGTTCCTTACTCTGTTAACCTTTGGAAGCATTATCTTGAAATTGCAGCAGTAATAGCAGTATGTATACCAGGCTCTTTTGTACTTCAGTCACAATAACTGACTGGAAATTTTGGTGTGAGGGAGATGTTTCTTGTGTGTTGTCGTTTTTCTTATTTTAATGACGGTTAACCAGGGAGATGACAAATATAAAATTAATTGTACAAACTATAGAAATATAGTTGGAAAACTGCTTTAACAAAACTTGTAGCTGAATTCAAACTTGGGTTATTATCATGTAGCATGAAACTTTGTGTCTCCTTGCTCATATGATGAGTTATTTGTTAAAGATTTTTGTTCCATGACTCCTTTCAGATGAAAAGTGTAGCATTTTGTACATATTTTGATATAAAAATAGCTCATCCTAAATTTGAAAGTTCAAACCCATAAGCAAAGTGAAATCATAGTTTTGGAAGACCTCACAGAGAAAACTGAGACACAGAAAGTATAAATGACTTGACTAAAGTCATGTAGAGCAGGAAATTAGACCTCTGACTTCCAGGCCACTATTTTCTATGCAACACTGTGTTATCTCAGATGATTAAATAAAACAGGTTCCTAGTTTACATATCCAGCCTTTAAGATATCCTAAATCTCTCTGTATATTAATGTTCTACATTGCGAATACACGGGTTTGAACTGCATGGGTTCACTTACAAGTATACTTTCCCATTTACTTAAAATTGCAAACATGGGGTTCCATGAAAATAAAATTTTGTTTTGAAAAGGGATAATAATAAAAAAATTTACATTGGTTGACTTATCCAAAATGTCTAAACATATAACCAGGGCAAATTGATCATTTTCTGATGACATATACTAAACATATATTTGTTTTAACTGTGGGCCTATGTTTTATTCTGGCCCCTCAATTCTCTTCTGGGAATCCCATGTCTGTTTTCAGTCATCACTCTGAAAACAGACACTCTGCCCTTTTTTCTTGAGAATGCAGGCACCATGCAAACTGAGAAACAGACTGTAAAACACAACCAGCTTCCTCTCCCCCTCATGTCTGACCATAGCAATACCAAAGGAAGAAAAGTGATTCTAAATTATGTAAGTGACATCCCTTTGGAAGAGACTTTTCTGTCTCTAAGATACCTGGCAGAAAGTACTACATACAACGTAACAAATGCCTGCCCTTATGAAATAGAGGTTTCCATTTTCTGATCTACTTATCTTTTATGACTTCTAGATTCAGTCTCAGCCAAGTGGGAAGGCAGTCACATCTGTATGAACGTGTGCCAGGGTCCAAGAGGAGCTGAAATTGTTTACTAATGTTAAGTTTTGATTAATTTTCCTGCAACAGTGTTCCCTGATCTTGTCCTTCCAAGAAGCAGCTCCTCTTACTTCTCCTCAATATATAGGGTATTTTCTAGAGCTCTGCTTGTCTGTAGGTAACTGTCACCAAAGTCTCTGGCTTGTCACTTTGGCTTGGTTATCCTGGGGATTCTAATGGTTTGTAAATTAACCAGTCAACAAGTGACTGTGATTTGTATGATTTTTAAAATCTTTAAGACAAACATGTCATTTGTTAATGATCATCTGACACATTTACGGTAAACTTGGAAGGAACTCTTTATTAAGCAAGCCAGTGTTACCTTCATGTGCTCCTAGAAACAAAGACTTCATATTCTAAATACATCCATTTCCCCCAATTTAGTAAATAAATTTAATTAAGTTCAAGTCAGAAATCCAAGGGGAATTATATTTTTACTTGAACCAGTATTCTAAAGTTTGTCGGAAGAATATGTTTTTTAGAACACCAAGATAATTTTGAAATAGAACAGTAAGAGGGCATTCTTCAAGATATTAAAATATTTTCTAAAACTACAGTAATTACAATGAAGTGGTTCTGCATGGGGAAGTGGAAAACTAGAATAGAATAGAGTTCAGAAGCATTCAAGGATGTAGAGAGGTATTTGATATATTTAATACTCATATGATAATGTATAAACTCCTACAACCACATCTCTTCTCCACCAACATCTATGCTCATATATTGTCTTCCTTCCCTGTGCTGTAAGTTGGAAAACTGGCACTTTTATCTAAGATCAACCATTGGGGTTCTGTACTAGTGTCCATCCCCTTTCCCTTCCTCAAGGACAGTTCTAAAGCAATTCTCACCTCTCTATCATCATCAATTTTTCCCTCTCTACTTATTCATTACTAAATCATTCCCGCCAGCATTCCAATACATAGTTATTTCTCACTTAAAAAAATAAATAAAAGAGAACAAACTGATGGCTGCCAGGTGGGAGGGAAGTTTGGGGGACAATGTGAAAAAGGTGAAGGGATTAAGAAGTACAAGTTGGCAGTTACAAAATAGTCATGGGGATGTAAAATGCAGCTTAGGGAATACAGTCAGTGACATTGTAAAAACTATGTATGGTGCCAGGTGGGGACTAGATTTATCAGGGTGATCACTTTGTTATATAAGTGTATAACCACTATGCTTTACACCTGAAACTAATATAATACTGAACGTTAACTGTAAGTGAAAAAAAAAATACACCAACACATTTCTCTTGACCCTCCATGTCCTCCAGCTACTCTTCCAGTTCTCTGCTCTCATGTGCAGTGATCGCTTCATAAAATCTCTATTCACTGTCTTCAAATCCTCCTTCCATTTTCTCTGAGTCACTCCAGACAGGCTTTTGTCCCCATTACTCCACCACAACTCTTGTTGAATTTTGCTTCCACATTGCTAAGTCTACCGGTTTATTTTCCATGCTCATCATACTGACTTGACTATTGACTGTTTTTGATGTAGCTCATCACTCCATCCTCCATCGATACTTTCTTCACTTGATTCCAAGACATCTCCCTCTCCTCATCTTCCTCCTACCTCACTGGTGAGTCCTCCTTTGACGTCTTTATTGCTTTTTCCTCTTGCCAACTTCTTAATGTTGAAATGCTCATACTCCAATCTTTGAGCTGCTTCTTCCCAAGTTTATGACTTTAAATGTCACCTGTACACCAGAAACTCCCAAATACACATCTGCAGCCAAGATGATGGCGTCTACTCTTCTATGTCTGGAACATGTCTCAGACGTGGCACACCCAAACTGAAATCCTGATCTTCCCCCAAAACTCTTCTACCCAATATTCCTAATGTGTTTAATGGCAGCTCCATTCTTCTTAGCACAGGCCAAAACACTTATAGTCACCTTGAGTTTGCTATTTTTTCTGACACCGGTTTCCAGTCCATCTAGGATATTCTGTAGACAACACCTTCAAAATATATTTTTACCACCTTCACTGCTCCCATCCTGGGCCAAGCCATATTCCTCTCTTGGAATACTGTAAAATCCTAACTGGCTTCCCTACTTTTACCTTTGTTGCTTCTCTTCAAATCAGATCTCAACATATCAGCCAGTAAGAGCCTTTAAAAATGCAATCAGATTACATGACTTTTCTTGTAGAATCCCTTTGGTTACCACTATGATACTCAGAGCAAAATCCAGAAACCCTACAAAACTTTATAAAACCCTATGGGATTTGGTCCCATTATCTCTCTTTATCTCCCTTCCTATTATTCTTTTCTTCACTACTCTGCTCCAGTCACAACAGCCAACTTCCATGAATATATCATATGTGCTCCAACCTCAGGCCCAGTGGCACTAGCTGTTTCCTCTATCTTGAAGTGTCTTCCTTCAGGAGATATACATGTCTCACTCCCATCTATCAAGTCTTTGTTCAAATAACACCTTCAAAGCCTTAGATATGATTACAACCTCCATCTCTCAGCATCCCTCATCCCAGTCCTTTTTTTTTCCACTGTAACATTATCAATTTCTAATGTTATTTCATTCATTTGTATGGTTAATATCTTTCCCCTCCCCCAGCCAGAATGTAATATCCATGGAAGGAAGGATTTTGTATGTTCTGTTCACTGCTCTAGAATGGCTCCTGGAACATTGTGGATGCTCGGTACTTGTTTTCATTGAGATATAATTTACGTACTGTATACAATTCCGTGGTGTTTAGTGTATTCACGGAGTTGTGCAATCATCAGTTAATTCCAGAACATTTTCATCACCCCAAAAGTAAAACTCATACTCATTAGCTATGATCCCAATCACCCTATCCTCTCTAAGCTTAGACAAACACTAATCTATTTTATGTTTGTATAGATTTGCCTGTTCTGAATATTACATATGAATGAATTTACACAAATGTGGTATTTTACAACTGACTTCTTTCACTTAGCATGTTTTCAGGGTTCATCCATGATGTAGCCTATATTGGTATTTCATTCCTTTTTATGCTTGAATAATATTCCGGTATAAATCATGTGGAAGTGAACTTTTAAAAACATATTGATGCCAAATGGAGTTGAATCATTAGAGATTGGGGGCTGGGTGTTGGCATCCTTTGAAAACCTTCTTGTGATTTTAGTATGTAGCTTGGGGTTGAGAGCCATTGCCGTAGGGGAAATCTAGGTTTTGGTTAAGACAAATAGGTAGAGGGAGCAAGAGAATTTGGTCCAAACAAGACTAGGACACTAAAGAACAGGTGGGAAGGATTGTGCAACAGTGGGAGCATGAGTCTGTAGGATTGGGATGGAGAAACAGAGTAGCATGGTGATAACTGAAAGGGACAGGAACAGTGGACATACATGACCTTGAAGGTCCAAATTAAACCGTTACCCCAAATTGTTTCCATTCAAAGAGTAGCACAGAGGGTGGTGACTGAAAAGGATGGGGTAGAGGACATATGTGTCCTAGAGGGTCCAAATAAAATTATCTAAAATAGTTTCCAGCTAAAGTTGTCTGCTGGGCAGACAGACAGACATGGGCAAATTCATGACAGCATTTGCACTCCATTCATTCATCTGACCTAGCGATTTAGAGACAGAACAAATATATGGAGTTATTATTGGTGTTAACCTTTCCAAGCCTCAATGTCCTAAGCCAAAAAATGAAGGTATCTACTTTTCACAACTCCTATAAGAGTTAAATGAGATAATGAAAAACAGTGAATGTATATGAATAAATTTTGTAAACATTTAACACGTTATAAACATTGGTTGTTTTGTTACCATCATGTTAGGAGAAACTGGGAGCCTTACCTCATCAGGAAGTTCCCTTTTTTTCCTTTGGAATATGCCACTTGGTCAGTTTTCAGAGGATTCTGATACGCATTTGGTGTGAGGATTAGTTAACCTTGGCTCAGGGCAGGTGCTTCCAGCCTTCTTTTTGCTCTCTAGCAAAAGCTTCTTTTCAAAGAGGGGAGCCTCTTTCCTTCTCCCTGCCCCACCCCTCCAGCCTTATCTTGTAGTAGCACCCTGACTGACAGGTTGACACTATTTAATGAAGCAATTAGGTGGAGCTTTGCTAATTTACTAAGCTGAATTTGGACTTAAAGGGCTCCCTCTTTGCACTTGGTTTCCAAACTCATTTTCCTTTCTATAGACTCTTTCAAGGAATTCTCAAAAGAGGAGTGGACTTTTAAAAAAGATACATATGAATTAAAGTTTATTAAAAAATTTTTTTCTGTAGTCATGCAACTACCTATTTGAACATAACAATATAAAGAAAACATCCTAAAATTTGTTTCTAAAAATTTAAGTCTCAAAGTATTTCACAGTATTTATGATATTTTTTAATGTGACTTGGTTGCTTTATTTCCCCTAGTAGACTAACCTGACCATTAAAAAGGGGGGAAGCTGGCATTCCCTTTGATCCCCTGCATTCCACTTTGTAAACAGTAGGTGCTCAAACAATCTATGGAATTAGAATACAAGACCTACATGTGTACCTTCTGTTACTCCTTTTAGCTTCAGAAATACAAGTTAATTCAAGCCTCCAGTTATTTCAGGTTGTTTCTATTACGTAGAAAGTAACAAATGAAAGCCATATATCTTTTACTAACAGGAGAATGCTCATTTCAAAAGATACCAATTGGCTTGTGTCTTTAAGGAAACTATATCAAGTCAGATACCAAGGTTTGTCGCCAGGAGATTCAGAGTTTATTTCTAAGAGCATTGTAGTAGCCAACAGTGCTACTTTTCCTATATCGACATCAAATTGACCCTTCCAGCTTCACTGTGGGAATTTTTCCAACATTTTGTTTGCTGAAGCTCTGTGGCCAACCAATAAATCATATTCTTGCTGCTGTGGCCTTGCTTGTCTACTCCAAGTAGAGCTCTTCCTATAATCTCTTACGGAGGCATGTTTCCATCAAGCCTTGGGAGTAGCTCCTTTCTCATCTTGTTCATTTTGGTGTTTCCAGACAGTGTTTTATATGTAGGAGGTACTCAATAAACATTTGGTGATTGATAACCAAACAAATAAATTGCTTCCCATGATCTTGTTTATTTTTGGTAAAATCAGTCCATTTTTATAAAGAATGATCCATATTCTTTAAAATAGATTTCTCTTTTTCTCTTTATCTTTCTCTCTTTTAAAGGAGACAGTTCCCTAGTTTTCAATGTTGCTTTCCACAATCACAGCATAGGCAGAGGAGAGATTGTAATCTAAGTTCCTGGGCACAACTGGCAAGCTGATGGAGTTCCGGTGGACTCGATACATTCCATAACCCATCTCAGAAAGAGAAGTCATCTCTTTGTAGTGGTGGCCTGTAGTAAAAGATGAAATGCCTGAGCAAGATAGTGCATTTTAGCATTGCTTATGTGGGGTGATTACTCCATCGGGCAAATACATTTCTGTTGTCCTGCCATACTTGTTGGTGTCTAAATTCACGCTCACCTTGTTGAAATAGCTTTGGATGTATGTATGGGTCAAAGTCCCTTTCACTTGAGGCCAAAGAGCTGTAGTAATAAACAAGATGCTGAATACTGCAGTTGACAAAATTCTGAGAGGTGAGTACCAGGCTTCTCGGGTCCAATGTATTTCATGATGAGAGTTTTATTTCCTGTCAGAGACTCTACAGAGAATTTGCGTGTGTTCTCTTGGCTCGGGTTTCTTGTTTCCTTGTGTAGTTCTGAGACATTTACTCTGCCACTCTGTCAGTTTATTGCATCTAACTCTGATTTTCAAGGTTTCCATCCCAATAACTGAAGGCCTGGACTTGATTGCTATGTTGACGGATGATGCTACAATTGCCGCCTGGAATAATGAAGGACTGCCCAGTGACAGAATGTCAACCGAAAACGCTACTATCTTAACACACTGTGCGCGCTGGCCCCTAATGATAGACCCCCAGCAACAGGGAATTAAGTGGATCAAGAATAAGTATGGCACTAACCTGAAAGTCACACATTTGGGCCAGAAAGGGTATGTGAAATTTAAGGATTGGCTTTCTGTTTAGCCGCTGTGAAATAGGTCTGATTTATACAAAGCCCTGGCATGTGTTAGACCTCTCTGCCACTATGAAATGTGACAATTTGGTATGACTTGTTTATATGCCTGCTCACGTTTCACATAAAGTATCAGTTGAAAAAGCATTTACGTTGGGCAGTATCCACTAACACGAAGAGGAACTTGGATTGGAGGTTAGAACAAACACTGCATTTGAGAGGAAAAATATGTTGATTTCCTAAGGCCAAGAATGGAAATATAATGCATTATAATCCATCCTTAGAGCATTTAGCATATGGTAACACAAGAATTGTCAACTGCATAAATAGGTTTAATGATGTTAATAGTCAGATTCCTAAATGTATACTTTGCTGCCAGTAGGATTTTAACATGACTAGAAGTCCCAGTATTGAATGCTTGAAGATAATTTAATTTCCTAGTCAAGTTTTACATGTTGCTTTTGAGAACGGAATCTGCCCTGAGATTTCCTTTTATTGGGTCTTCATCACAGTGCTGTCTGATAAGTAGAAAGCTGTCTTGTATGTAGCTGGATAAATACATAATTTATTGTTGAATAAATAATTTTAGATTTACTGATATTTCATTTGACCCTTCCATCATCTTTCACATGTAAAATGAAATACGGAATTTCTGTAGTTGTGCAGATAAATGTACTCCTTTCTTATCTGAACACTTGGAGAAAGTGATTTCTGAAAGAGACAGACTATTTTTGAAGAGTAGGAATGAAGTAAAATGATAGTTCACCTCTTTACGTGACTGAACCTAAAGGTTTAAAAAAATGAAAATGTGATAAAACCACAAGGCATTTAATAAAATTTGATTTTTTTAATCAAAAAAAGACCTATTGAATAAATTTAAATTGAAATCTATGGTGTTTAGAGAGTTACATTTATTTCAGTCCTGATTATTATCAAAAATAACTAATTTGCACGTGATCTTCTTAGTTCAAACTGTTGAAGGTCACTTGGAAAATATAACTAAAATTTACCTCAAAATCTAATCTTTAATTTCTATGTAATCTAGTTAAGAATACTACTTTATTAAATAGTTTTCTCTAAGTTAGTTTGTCTCATATAAAATATCTACATGAAATCAAACATAATTTAACATAAATAATTTTGAACATTTTTCCTGTGCTTATTTATGTGTTATTATCTCTATTCTGACTGAATTTTAAGGTTTTTGAATGTGATTGAAACTGCTTTGGCCTTTGGAGATGTCATCTTAATTGAAAACCTTGAGGAAACAGTAGATCCAGTCCTTGATCCACTGCTTGGCAGGAACACAATTAAAAAAGGGAAGTAAGTATTTCTGAATTGTTAATGTGTATTGTGTGCTACATATGTGTTTGATCATCAGCTTCCATTTCTTAACCCCATAATCAAGTGCATCTATTGACATCTTCTTGGTGCTATTTCTGAGTTTCCATTGTATGGAACGTACATTCCAAGACCACAGCAACCTCAATATGATCTATTCTTTCAGACTATTTGTTTGGTGGATTTAGATTCACATTATCCAATTTCTGACTTCCAGGCCCTAAAATGCATTGTCACAAATCTGAGAGTAGTTGTTCCTTTATTAGTTTATGCTAGTGTTTCTCTAACTTCAGTACTTTAAAAAACACCTTTAGTATGTTTGCCTGAACTGCATATCACTTGTATCCCTATTTACTTTATATTTTTCTTGAAAAACAATTTTTAAGTCCACTCGCTATGTTTTTTTTAATTTAGTCTCGTCACAAGTAATATCATCTACAAAATCACAGGTTTACTGTGTTCTATGTTTTTCTAATACACTTAAAATATAACCATTTAGGAAAAAAAGCGTTTCTTAGAGGATCCCCAAAGTCACCCCCCATCCCAGCACTGGTGGATTACCAATAAGTGGGGAACCCACCCCCCACCCCCACGCCTGTGAGCTCTAGGTGCTGTTCTAAATGGCTGACATTCCCTCAGGGACACCTCTGCTCTCCGGGACATTCTCCCAGGGGCACTGAAGCCATTTCCAAGGAATCATCATAAATGTGTCAAAGGTCAGAGGCAGCAGTTACCTCTCTCACCAAGCCTGCATGGCCTCAGGGGAGATTGGGACTTCCCAAAGGCTCTTTGTGCCTCTTCACTCCAGAAACCAACATTTTCTAGGTTTATTTCACTGGATTTCATTCTCTTTTTGTGTGTGTGTGTGTGGTTTTTTTTTCTTTACAGAGATGTAATTTTAGATCTTCCCCAACCCCCTTCTTCTTTGACACCCACTCTCTGCCTCAAAGTTATCTGTCTCCTTTTTCATCACTGGATTATTTCTGTCAATTTTAAGTAGAAACAGGCCTACTTCTTATGGATGACTAACTTCTGTTTTTTAAATAGTCTCTAACTGACGAGTATAGTATGTATTATACAACTTACCAAGTAAATCCATTTACTAGTGACTGACAACTTATAATTGTTTAATAAACCAAACTTTACCCCAGACATGCATTTAGAACAATCTAATAAGCCACTTGACAAACTGCAACTCTAACATAAATATAATTGTAGCTGTATTTGATGTGTTAAAAATATAGTGTAATATCTGGAATGTCACTAACGTGAAATCCTTATTATTAAGGTTCTGACTCTATTATGAAGGCCTAAAATTTTTTGACAGTGAAATACATATTCTCTAGCTTTAACTTGGACGTTCAATAACACAATTTAAGGGTAAAAAATTGGTGACTCTCTATCTATAATATAATATACATTTATTTTTGGATAATCCAACATTTCAGCGACTGAAAAATTTGAGTCATGGTTTTTCTTCAATATGGATATAGTTAAGTATCAGTGAGAATCCCGGAGGCCTTTTATTTTAGAAGCAAATTATTTTACATAGAGCATCATGTCTTTATCCCAAAATATCAGGCCAGAACAATTTATTCCAAATAAAAATAATATTTACTGAATAAGTATGCTCTATTAGGCTTTATAGAGCAGATCGTATCATTTCAGCATTTTTTACAAGGTCAAGAGAAATTAAAATGATATGTAAGAATATAACAAATGCTGTTTATTTCTGTGCAGTTATTACTTTAACAATCCTAGCTCCTAAACTCTTATGTGCGAAAACAACCACTTGTATGAGGGTAAATTTCAGCTCTGTATCTCCAGTTTTTCTCACTACCCTTTCCCATGCAGATGTTTTCAGAGTATTTTTACCCAGAGGATCTGAGTGCTAGTGGAGTCCTTATATATTCTATATTCTATCAGCCACTGAATAAACCTTCTCTGAGAGCTGCTGTATGCCAGCCATTGTCGTAGGGGCTGCAGGTTCAAAGTATGATGAGGTATAGACCCTGCTCTTAAAGAAGCTACCTTTCCCTAGGGGAAACACAGACCTATAAACAATAAAAGGAATACAGCGCCATTGGTGAGATGATAGAAGTATGCATGGCAAGGAGTTGTCAATCCCATAGTGGAGATTTGGAAAGGCTTTATGGGAAAACAAATTACATTTGATTACATTGACATTTAATGTGAGTTTTGTCAGATAGACAAGTGGGAGAAGAGAATCAGAGAATGAGAGACCTAATACCAAACAGCAAAACACGTGAAACAGCCCAACATCTTTGGGGAACTGCAAATAGGATCCAAATCAGTGAAGAGTTTTTTGTTGGAGAGGAAAAGAGAGGAGTGTGGAGAGATGAGTGCACTGGGAGAGGCGAAACTGGAGAGATGAGCAGGGCCCAGAACACCGATGTTCTTGGGCACCCACAGATGACCCATAGATTTTTCCTATAGATTGATAATTATTTTTATCCCTCGCCCCAAATACACTCAAGGAGCCCATTCCTATCAGTAACACTAGTTGACAATAGCAATGGTTTTCCACCAAAGAACCATGCCTTCCTGGATAACAAATCTGGAATCTCATATTTTCACTTGAGAATCATGAACATAAGTCATGGAGAAGCTAGTGAAGACCCTGAAGCATGCTGGGAGTTATGCGATCAGATTTGTTTCTGAAAGGTTATGCCGCTGGTGGTGTGAAGTATTGATTAACGAGGCATGGACCTAGAGCCAGAGTCTAATTAGCAAACAATTACAGTAATCCAGTTGAGACATAATATGAGCCTAAATTAAGGCTGTGACTGTAGGGATAGAAAGGAGAGGACAAATCAAAGAATTTTCAATCAGTTAATACCATCAGTTCACGGTCATTACTTGGATATTGTTGGTAGGGAGGGTGATTGCCAGTCTTCTGCCGGGTTAAATGATGGTGTGATTTCTGGAGAGATGTGATATAGGAATAGGAGTAAGTATAGGGAAATATTTCACATAGAGATTCAAAGATTGAGGTGCTGCTTTAACATACATTCTCATAAAGGAAGTCTGAGGAGCCTTGGGACATGGAAGTAAGGAGCTTAATAAGGAGACCTTGGCTGAACATGTAGATTGGGAAACATCTACATAGGGACGTAATTAAGCCATCATGGTAGGTGTGATTACCAACAGAGATGCTATACAGTCAGAAGAACAGAGGGTGCCCTGACTCGACAGATGGGAAAAATGGCTGCTGAATGAGCTTAGTTAATGTTCTTGGATGCCCTATGACTACATGAAGTTTAATATGTGGAAACCTAATTTCTTAACCAGCTTTTCCAAATAAATTGGCATTACCATGTTTCAGTAGAAATCTTATGAATGCTACTTTGCTAAGCTAACTCTTACCTTTTCATTCCATTTTTCCCCCTAAACCTTGTTTATTTTCCCACCAACGTTTTGGAATCTATGTCTCGTTTTCATATCTATACCTTATGGTATAGCTCAGGCCTTTCATTTCTTTATGCTGACTGAAATAATATCTTTGCATGCTTTCTCTGCTCACTCCTCTCCAACCCAGAGAGTGGTTAAAATAATCTTTTTTCTAATATTGCTTCTATCTTAACTTCCCTGTTCAAGAACCATTAAAAATCTCGAATGCATAGTGCGTTGAATTGAATTGAAGCTCTTCTATTCAGCCTACAAAATGCTTTATCTGTTTGCTACTTCTGGATATCGTTTCACCAACCTCATTTTTCATTACTTCACGTAGGTAATCACCTGTCCCATGATGTGCTGTTATACTTTTCTTTCTACAAGTCCAAAATTCACTTAAATGCAACTGCTATTTAATCAGTTAAATGGGAATTTAAATTTTCCACAATTAATGTCTCCCACACATACTATATTCCATATTGTATCATTATGTTATTTTGCCTCATATGTCTCTCTTACAATGTACTTAAATATTTTTTATTCCTATATATCCTAATTGAATTACAGGTTTTCTGTGGATAAGAATCAGATATACTATATGCCTTTGGAAAGATGGTTAATCAAAATAAAAACAAAACAATAAAACATAGACTTTTACTTCTGGCACTATGTTAGGTTAGATGTGTGAATACTGAAAGATAACTGAATATGTTAGTTAAAATATTAAAAACACCGTTTGTCACTTAGCTGTCACCTTTTAGTCACACACACACACACACACACAAAAGTATGACTAAACAGCAGGAATTAGAGAGACAAGGAACACCAAAACTGGTTTTCTTTCTGATATACTGGTTAAAACCTGATGACCTTGAGTTTCTGTTTTGATGGGTATACAGAGAGAGAGCTTGGAACAAGCCTAGGGTTTATTCAGGGTGTAAAGTCTATTAAGAGATACCTGGATAATATTATAGCTTCAAGGGCACACACCTTTGTTTAAGGGTAAATTTGTTTAAAATGAACAAAAATATTAGCACTAAAGAAAGGAAACTTTCTTTTCTCTATCTTCTCATTGGGAAGGGGTAGGGAAATATTCCCTGAGAATTCCCAACCGGAAACCATCCTTCTTAGGAATATTCAAGACAGATTTTTACTACTCATATACACTAAAAACCTCAAACCAATAACTTAATTTAAAGTGGCTTTGGGTTGGTCATACCCTAATGCCCTTGGCAGAAGCAAACAAAAATTCTATCTGGAATAGTGTACATAAATCCAGACATTACAGGATTGTGAAAGATCCCAATATACATGAGCTTACAGGCAAAAAGAAAAAATCACAACACACACAAGGAAACATGGCACCATGAGCAAGAGCCAATAGAAGCATTAAATAATAGAATCATTACCACATTGCTGCTTTATTTTATATTTTTTGATTGTGAATAAGGATATGTTCATTAGCCTTCCATGAATTGTCTGTTGTTAACTTTTACTAATTTTTTCCACTAGCTGTCACACACAGCTATATATATGTAGGTTTTTCATCACTTTCTTTAGTTCTTCAAATTGTTTTTGCTGTCATTCATTGTACACTTTCTTGTTTTCCAATATGACTTTGAATTCATTCTTTCTTTGAATATGTGTCTTCCCATCATTTTCATAGGATTGGCATGGGAAGGCAGCTAAATGCAATGCTCAACCCCCTGTCTTGAACAAGCTACACATTCATTTTCAAGAGAGACTTTAAGACTGAGATTGGTCTTGTGCACTAGTGTACTGTTATTAGAGACTAGCATTGAAGTAGAAATAGTAGTAAGATGAAACTTAGTTCAATCTCAGTCTACTGCACTCTAGTTTGGTGATATGGGCTAAGTAGTTTAGACTGTTTTCCATGTTTACGTTTTCTTATCTGGTGAGAAAAAAATACAAAAGAGCATAGCACATATAGGTATTCAATATATATTACTTTCTTTGAATCTTTAACCAATGACTGGTACAGTCTGTGCGTGATTGGGAGCATGAATGGGATTCTAAGCCAGAGCTCCCGAAGTAAGACTGTCTTTTGGACATGGAATGTGTAAGCAAACCTTGAATGGAGCCAGGAAGCACATTAGGAAAAAGGGAGGGAATGAATCACGTCTTTTATGTTTCAGATTGCCTCCTAAGAGAAGTGTTGAAGGTTTGGGTTTGTAAAATATTATTATTTAATATTGATGCATATAAAACATATGCATATATAGAAGTGACAAAGCATAATGATAAATTAGATATGTACCTATCATTCAAATTATGAACTGAAAGATTCCCAACATTTGTTAAGCCACCTTTGTACTCCTCTCCTTTCCCATTCTGCTTCCTCTCTCAAAGGTAGTCAATATTCCAAATTTTGTTATCACTTCATTACTTTATTTAAAATAGTTTCATCATATGTACATATGCATTTTCCAAAACAAGGTATTGTTTATTTTTATTTTATTTAGGGCTTTATAAAAATGCCGTCTTAGTGAATATATTTTAAAGGGATTTGAATTTTTTACTCAGTATGATGTTTCTAAGACTTACCTATATTCTTGTTTTTCACTCTTATTCTTTCGTTTTTATCACTGTACTGTTCAATAGTATGTCTGTTCCTCTATTTAATGTTCTTATTGAAGGACATTCAGGTTATTTCCAAATGTTTTTGCTATTACAAGCCATGTTCCTATGAACATGAATATACTGAATATTCATATACCTATCTACAGATGTACACACACTGCAAGAATTTCTTCAGAGTAGAATAGTTAGATTATGGAGTATGTGCACAATCAACTTTAAAAGATAATACCAAATTATTTTCCAAAGTGTTCGTACAAATTTACATGCTTACCAGTAGTGCACAAGCATTGTGGAATCTTTCACAAAACTAAGTTAGGACTCACTCTTCTGCTGTCTTCTATAGTAATACGGAAGATTTCTGTATTTAATACCGTTAACCACTTCTTCCTAGGAGGAACTATTCCTGCCTCCTATTTTTCCCCCACCTCTTATTTTTGAATGGAAAAAAAACTGAGGACACTCACACTTTTGAGAATAGTTTTATTTATAAAAACTTTAAAAGTACTTTGGAATAAAGTTTAATATTTTAATGATTGTATTCTTTTCACCTGACAAGAAGTATGTTTAAACAAAGCAAATACTTTCTTGTTGCTTCATGTAATTCTTCAAAAACAGGGAGATAGAAAAAAACTTTATAAACTATTTACCCATATGCAAATTAGCAGGGGATATGGAAAAATAAAAATAGATTGATAGAAACAAGGATTATTTTTCTTTCTTTTAATGCAACAAATAAAAACTGGGAGGAAACAATGGAAAAGGAAATTAACAGGAAAATGATATAAGCTTTGTTTAATAATAGGTACCCATTTGCAGTGTTGAAACAGGAACAGAAATTTTTTATTTTATTTTTTTAGAGACAGAAAAATTTGAGTGTACCTTTATCGCATCCCAAACGAATCTACAGGTTTGTAAATTTTCTAATAGGTGTTCCTGTTCTGATCTCCAACAATGGACATTTTACTTGAATTCTTCTATCCCCTTCTGTCTTTGCATTTCTTTCTGTATACAATTACATGTGGGGTTACAAATGTTTCCCTTGGCATTATTAAGACAAAATAGCATTGAAAACAAGAAAAGTAGGGGAAAACAACTCACAGGGATTGCAAAGCTGGTGCATTCAGCTAGAATGTCTTTATCACATTCTTCAAGTGCAAATTGGATAACACTTTCATACTCCTGAGAGAAAGTCACATCCCCCAGAAAGGTTCTGGCTATTACTAGTGTTTTTGTTTATCTTAACTTCTGTTTGTTTGGGGGAGGGAGCTTTTTAAAAACTAATATTAGTGTATTCTTCCTAATAATGAAATGTCTGAGAAGATGCTCTAATAGATAAAGCATAGTCCAAAAGTTGAAGTTCATTAATAATTGGAATGTTGTGGAGTATGAAGTAATGAATACTAATTACTCCTTTCATGTCTGACAGCTCCCTGTGGACTAATACATCAGCCCAGACTTTAATTTGGTTCTAGTAATGGTTTCGTCAATAGCACATTAAATCTGTGTTTGAGAAGATATACAGTTGAATCTGACCCACATAGATGATGGTGCTGTCATAAAATGGCCACAGGCTGACAACAGCTGGGTAATTACAAATAATTAAATTCACCAAACTCCAGACAATCCTAATTTTAGGTAAAATATATCTTACGGTATCAATCGACAGAAAACGTATCTGGGAAGATTTATCAACATGTACTTTTTCCAAAGCAAATTTACTGGCTTACATATTAGAGAAGTTGCTGATCTGTGAAGCATCTTCATAAAACTATATCTCTTTAATCTTTCAAATCCTCCAGACATCACTGAAGTAATTTTTTAACTTTAATTTTAGCTGGAGTAACCTTACTGTAAGATGTAGTTTGAATGGAAACTACATATATGTTTCTGATATAAATATTTTAAAATATTTTTAAGACATTTAAAATATTTTCAAATATATAAATATTTTAAGACATTTTAATAAATACTTTAACTATTATAAATATTTTAAAAGACATTTTATACTTTATTCTATATTTACTTTTATATAATTGTTTCTTAGTAATAGTATTTAAGTAGCATTCCCTAGAAAGTAACTTAAAACTAATAGAAATATTAGCTACATGTGTGTACACACATGCGTGCGCACGGACAATTAAGTTTGTGCACTCATCCTAGAAAAAGTGCTACATACCTCACTGCTGAATATCACTATGGTCACCTTCAAAGTACTCCCCTTGGGAAGCTATGCACTGACACCAGTGCCCAGTCCACCCTTCAAAGCAATTTTGGAACTCTTTTTCTGGAATGGCCATCAGAGCTGTCGTCCTCTTACTCTTGATGTCATGAATGGCATCAAAATGTCTTCCTTTCAATATCTGCTTTATCTTTGGATAACGAAAGAAGTCATTGGGGGCCAGATCAGGTGAATAAGGAGGGTGTCCCAATACAGTTATTTGTTTACTGGCTAAAAACTCCCTCACAGACAGTGCCGTGTAAGCTGGTACATTGTCGTGATGCAAGAGCCATGAATTGTTGGCAAAACGTTTAGGTTATCCAACTTTTTCACACAGTCTTTTCAGCACTTCCAAATAGTAAACTTGGTCAACTGTTTGTTCAGTTGGTACAAATTCATAATGAATAATCCCTCTGATATCAAAAAAAGGTTAGCAACATCATTGCAATACATTCACAAATTTAATTGCAGACCTCGTGTGTGTGTGTGTGTGTGTGTGTGTGTGTGTGTGTGTGTGTTACTTATATATCTCAAAAGGGAAATAATCTGCTATGATTTTCTTTTTTAGCTTTTTTTTCTGTTCAGTGGTACTTGGACTCTTGAAGTATTAATCTTTTTAAAAATTCTAATTGAAGTTAGCTTTTATCTCTGAAGTATGTGTTGGTTATATTAACTGCATGAAGCAGCAAGACAATTAACTCATTTCTATTCAGGACCTTTCTTTCCTTCCTTACCTTGAAAGTCTTGCCAACTGTGCAGCTTTCAGCAGAAACCTTTCTTGAGGAACCGAGTTGGACCAAGTCGAGCAATCCTTCCTGCCCAGGTTGCTAAGTAACACCTCCCCTCTTGCCTCCCGCTACCTGATCCTTTCAGGGGCACTCAGCTGGAGCTGTTGGAGCTCACAAGTCTAATCTAGAAGCTTTTAATTTTAACAGCAGGACATGCAGTAAGGCTTTTAGGTGTCCATTGAAAAGTTTTTTTTCTTTCTCCTGAGTGTTTTTCTTTCAACTAGTGGGACTATGTTATTTACTTATCTCAAAACCCACCTGCTATCTCTTTACCCTGATACATCATCTCCGATGAATCCTGGAGAATGGAATTCCTCATAATTGGAGAACTTGTTAGCTCTCTGAATGGTCCATCGTAGGGTGAGAACCTGCAGTATAATAACATAATATCTTAGGGAATTTCTCTCCAAACAGCATTATGAAAAAGGTTTTGCAAATCTTTTTTAAAAAACAGACTCCTACTGCAGCTATTCCTAGTAAAAACTTCGATCTGCTACAGAGGCAAGTCCGTATTCTAAATTGAAGATGCTGCTTTTCCAAGTTTGGTTTTAGGTGGCAATAAAAAATGATGGTGTTTGTGCGGGTACTCAGAACATCTGATCACTAGAGAAATTTATTTAGGATTTTATGATCCAAGACTGATGGCATTTTCACCAGTAGCGACACTAAATCTTGAGAACAGTTCCAACAAAAGTAAAAGATATTTCCTTAGTGTCCAGAGATGCATCTTAGAAATAAGACCACCAGGTGATAATCTCTACTTCAGATAATCATCTCTACTGAGGCAGCTTTTACTGAGACAATGCTGCCTCTCTTAACTCACAGAGATTCTGGCTTTCAGGTAAATTTGAAAACTGGGAGAAATGTTTCCCCATGTCTATCAGAGAAATGCTGTGAACATTAGCCAAGAAATCATTTGCAAGTGTTTGTAATGTAATTTCCATGTGAATCTCCCTCAACAATAATGACCTTCCATGACTTGAAGAAATTAGGAATATTTTCATCTCAGAACAATGTTTGGCTGGATTTTGAATAAACTTTTGAAAGAACTTTGAAATTCCCAGTGTACCTGATTTTTATGCCAACCTGACATATGGAAAACTGAATTTATAGTTAATCTGTAAATGACCGTCTTTATTATACAACAATTCATTCAGCTAAGTAGTGAGCATTTTGGCAGGCTTAAAAGATATTTTCTTTTCCTGAAAGCCAGAAGTTGAAAAACTTTTTTGTAAATGAAATGATCTATTTTTTAAAAATGTTATGAATTAATTAATTCATTTTATGAAAATATCTACCAGAAATTATAATTCTTAGATTAGGGCTGAGCACCTTGATAACCAGTGCTCTTCTCTTTCCTAAACAGGAAGAAAATTCCTAATCAAAGATCAGCAGGGTGTGTGCTCTGAGCTGTGTCTTTATATTTTTTCTGTAGTGGCCATAGATTGTTACTGAGTCAATCAGATTCTCTCAGCACCCTTTTGTGATCAATGGTCAGACCAGTTGACAGAGGTTGGGGTTACAAGCTGTCCCCATCAGACAGACCAAATTAACCTGCAATCTGATGCAGTGAAATGAGCTTTAGACCAGGAGTCTAGAGACTCAGGCTCTAGTCCCCGCTCTGCCACTAAGCTCTGTGACCTCGGACAAGCCATAAACTTTTTGGGTCCATAAAAAGGGATCAGCTGAATGATCTCGAAGGGCTCTTCTTGGTTTAATATTACCACTCTGCTAGGTGAAACAGTGTCTGTGCCTCACCCTATGTCCTATGCAATTAAACCACGGTGTTGGTATTGGGAGAACACATTTCAGTTGTGAGCTCATATGATTAGTGTCTCACCTCCAAACCAGCAATTCTCAGCCAATGAGAGCTGGGGGGGCAGGAGGTGTTCTCTCCTTCGGAGGGACATATGAAAACCCTCTGAAAGCAACTCCACTGCAGCTTCAGAGATTCCTGCCCACCTCCCTGATTCTCACTGTGATGCAGTGTCACTGGCCAGTGTGCTGTTCCTGGGGAGCATGGGACCAGAAAATGGATTAGGAACTACTCCTTTAAGAAAGTAGTCCCACATCTGAAATTTATGTTGCTCTTCACACCTGCTGTGGTCTAGTGCGTTGACCTCTGGATTCGTGTCTTTCACAGAAACAACAAAATGATTGTTTGCTTTTCCCACCCCTCTGGTTAACTCCGTTGTGTGTGTTTTTTTGTTGTTGTTTTTTTGATCCTTCAAATCACTAGAGAGCATTAGCAGTCCATTTAGTTTTCCCAGGTAGGAGATTCACCAAAAATTAACCTAGCAGCAATGATAAAACCTACTGGGTCATTATGTAGTTTTTGCCTTTCATAGATCGTAAACACCCCAATTGAGGATAATTGATTATCTCTGGGAAATCTAAACTTATAAAATAATGTTCCAGAGCAAAATGTAAAACCAATTTTATAGGCAGTTATCCTTCTCTTTTCCATCAGCATAACAGAGTCCCCTGTGCCCCATTGGTTAATTCTGTCTCTTCACAGAGAAAGTCAGACCTGTCCCTGCAGCAGACAGAGTTCTGGTTCTCAAACTGTGAATGTTTCAGGGTATAGGTAGATGTGCAAGGGGGATTTGCAGCCAGAGTCACCTCGGAGCCATCTTATGGAGAGTCGCTGTCACTGAGATATTTGGTTAAATGCATATTTAACCAATTAAAAGCTATTGTCACCTGCACCCGGAAGCAAAACTGTCAGAACTTCATGATCCATGTTGTCCAGTCCCACACTTTTTTTCTTGAAAGGCTAGGGAGGCGGAGCACAGTTGTGTGTAGTGGCTGATTGGAAAAATCGTGGCTTGGTGTTACTGGGAAATCCAGTGAGATTAGCTGCATTGCTCTGAGAGGAGATGACACTGACACCATCAACTGCTGTGGTCCTCTAGAGTGGCAATCAGCAAACAGCCTGTCCTGAGAAGGCCTGGGAGCTAAAAATGGTTTTTATTGTTTTCTTTGATTTCCTTTTTTAAATTTTTAAAAAAATTTTCAATTACCATTGACATACAATATTATATTACTTTTAGGTCTACAACATAGTGATTAGACATTAATATAATTTCTGAAGAGCTAAATCTGGTTTTAAAGCATTTCAATAACAAAAAAGAACATATGGCAGGGATGTATGTTGCTCTCAAAGCCAAAAATATTTGCTCTCTGGCTCTTTACAGAAACAGTTATTCAACCCCTGCTCAAGAAGGATTTCTCCCCAAGGCCTGAACACCTGTGACTTTCAAAAATGTTAATGCTCCTGCTGGGGGGTTGTTCTGATTCACACACACACACAGACACACACACACACACACACACACACAGACACACACACATACACACACTCCACACGAACCTCAAAATTAGTCTGACTTCTTACTGCAGTCTCTAATCCTGCCACAATAAGTTGTCCCATTAGACAACAATTATGAAATTTTAGACTGGATTTATTCAGTGTTCTTCATTTAAGTTTAAATATTTAAAGTGTAAAAATGTTTAAATTCTCTTTTCATCTGGGGATATGAGTTCTTGGTTAAAACAGGAAGTTTATGAACTCAAACCCAGTGAAAATTCATAAGCAGATGAGGGAAAATTCAACCTGAAATCATGGAAGGTTGTGACACACCTGACATTTCTCTGAGACACTGCCAAGGGAGGAATGAATTCAAACTCAGACGGAGCAGTAATCAGAAAGTCACAAGACATTTACAGAGGTTGATTTAGAGTATGGGTTTTATTATTGTGGAGATGTAAATGAGTATAAACTTTGGTATCTTTTATGTGTGGGAACCCCAGGTAGCAATTACACAAAATCTTCACTCTTGAAACTTCCTTTAAAAGCCAATCATGCAAATTTTGACATCTAGACTAACAGTAATACAGTGAATAATTCTAGCAAAGGAAGATTTTCTCAAAGCTTACTTGTGAGATCAATTTTGGAAACACTTCAGTTAAAAAGAAGGTTAACTAAGAAATGTGTTCTTATCAAATAAGACCATCCTGTGAAAAACCTCATTATGCTCAAAAGTCAAGCATGAACCCCTGAGAAACTACAGTTAGCTTGGTTAATTATTATACCTTACCGATTGATAAAAGTCCAAATGTTATTGATTGACCACCCAATAGATTGTTCTCTTTTTTCTTTTTTGGTAATATCATTACTGAGGTATAATTCACATACATTCAATTTAATCATTTAAAGTAAACAATTCTATGGTTTTTAGTATATTCACAACATTGGACAGCCATTACCACAATCATTTTTAGAACTGAAACTCTTAAGCAGACACTAATCTACTTTCTGTCTCTATTGATTTGCCTATTCTGGACATTTCCTATAAATAGAATCATACAATATGTGGTCTTCTGTGATTGGCTTCTTTCACTTGGCATAATGTTTTCAAGGTTCATCCATGTAGCAGGTATACTACTCTCTTTTATAATAATAAAAATAATATTCCATTGTTGTAGTTGAATGATATTCCATTGTTGGATATACCAGTTTGTTTATCCATTCATGAGTTTACAGACATTTGGGTTGTTTCTGCCTTTTCGCTATTACTATGTTTCCCCCAAAATAAGACCTAGACGGACAATCAACTCTAATGCTTATTTTGGAGCAAAAATTAATATAAGACCCGGTCTTATTTTATTTTTGCTCCAAAAGACGCGTTAGAGCTGATTGTCTGGCTAGGTCTTATGTTCGGGAAAACACGGTATGAATAATGCTGCTATGAACATTTGTGTACAAATTCTATGTGGACATATGTTTTCCATTCTTTTGGGTATGTACCTAAAAGTAAATTTTCTGGGTTAAATGGTAACTTTATGTTTAAGATTATGAGAAACTACGAAACTATTTTCCAAAGTGGTTGCACCATTTTACATTCTCACTAGCAGTGTATGAGAGTTCTAAGTTAATTCCATCCTCACCAACACTTATTGTCTGTGTTTTTTTGTATTTTGGTTTGATTTTTCTTGTGTGTGTGTGTTTTTATAGCGATCTAGTAGGTATGAAGTGGCCCCTCACTGTGGCTTTGATTTGCATTTACTTGATGACTCATGACATTGAGCATGTTTTCAGATGCTTATTGGCCATTTGTATATCTTCTTTGGAGAAATGTCTATTCAGATCCTTTGCTTATCTTTTAACTGGGCAGACTGTTGATCATTATATGCCTGTCACATTGTAGGCACTTAATATATATTTATTTATTGACCAAATAAATAAAAGAATGAACGGATCAGTATGTAAAATTGTATACCTATAATGCCTATTATGAGACAGTAAGTGATTGTGGTTGTTTGTGGCAAGCCATGCTTGTCTTGGTAATGGTTATATGCCAAGTGACTACAAGACTCTCTGACAGCCTGGCACCGTGTAGGTGTTCAGTAAGTGCTTGTTGAGTGAATGCATGTTGGTTGCAACGTGTTTCATGATAAAAACAAATAACTGAAGAAATTTTCTGTAGGATACATGATCATTTAATGAACACGATATCAACTGGAAAATATATGCAAATGTGTGAACAGGTAGCGGCAGATCCTTAACCTGTGAAATAAGGCCTTAGGGCTACTGTGGCCCCGAATACACTAGCAACCACTGCCTGGTTCACTTACAACAATTGGCCTGTCTCTTGATATTCTGTGTTTTTCTTTAGTGGTGATGTGAATACTCATAATTTTACTTTTTTTTTAAAGGGAAGTATGTGTTATACAGATATATACTGGCTTAGAAGAGGGTTGCGACCTGAATTGCTTTTTTTCCCTTCTGGAAAAAAAATTAAACAGGAAGTCCTGACAAAGTAAACACCAACCAAAACTAAATAACGTGAGTGGGTTCACCACTTAATTTAGTAAAGAGTATCTCCCATGGTAGCTTGTTTGGCAGATCTTTTTCAAGCTTGTGAAAGCTTTTGTTGCAAATATAAGATCCCTACAAAGGGATCAAAATTTGAGAACTGGATGAAGACAATAGGTCATGAATCTCTTTAATCTTTAGAGATTCTTAGCTCTAATCTTAGTGATTAAATCTTCAATGATTGAGTGATTTGATTTAGTGATTAAAGCTTTAGTGATTTAAGAAAATTATGATTTTTTAACACTATTTACACAATATAACAAATTGTTTCATAAAAATCTCTCCAGTCCAATAAAGTGGCCAGTGGCTCAGAGGCCCTTTCCTCACCATATGACACAAGAGACGTAATCTCAAGGCAAAACACAATTATAAAACATCCACCAACAGGAACCTAAAATATTGCCACATATGGCATTCTGGGTATCCTCAAGTTAAAAAAAAAAATTGTTGCAAGCCTTGTGACATTTTAATAAAAAGGAACATTGCCTGAATGCTGAACTTACTAAATAATGTCTTTTTTTAATCTACCCAATTTTCCAAAATTGATAAAATTAGTAAACTAAACATCTCACCTGTAAGTCAATGAGATAAGTAGTATTCTTTTTTCATGGTTATATAAAATATTTAAAATAAAAATAAAATGGACTTTGGATAACATTTTATCATCATTATGGTGATGCCTCTATAATTAAAAGACTTTATACTGAATAGGGAAGAATCCAGAATTTTTGTAAGTATTTAAGGTAAAATAGGAGACTGAGAAGCCATTCCTTGCTTCCACCACACCTCTAGGCTTCTTGTATGAATTTGCACTCCTACACCATTCAGGCCATGTTGACGGAAGAGTTTGAGAAGTTCCAGTATTCGTGGTTTCTGTCTGATGCATGAATTTAAAAACTCCCCTTTACTAGGTAGGTCCTCATAGCAGGTTCCTGGCAGACAGCAGGACACTTGACCTGTCTCTCCTCCTGTACACCTGAACTCCGGTCCGCACTTCCAAGGCCATCCAGAAGACCCGAGAGGGCATTGGAGCCCAGCTGATAAAGTCCTTAGAAGTTAGACCTCAGCATCTGAGACAGAGAAAAGGTCAGGCCATCTCCTCGGAGAGGCTGCATTCATTCAGAGCTTTACTTGCGATTACAGCAACCCCCTCCATGTAGCTCAAATAGCATGGAGACCATGTTGCATGGCTGTAGGGTGTTATAGTAATGGAGGCAAAAATGCAGGCAGGCTTCAAAGAAGATGGGACCTGGAAGTCTATAAAGCCCAAGACATGCTCCCTGTGCATTGCTTTTGAATATTGGTTTAATTATTCTTCCTTGGGAAACCAGGAGTGCCTTTCTCTGCTGCTTGTTTCACCAGGAGGACAGAGTGATTTCAACACAAGTTTTCAGGTTCCAGTTCCAACTTTCCCTTCTCTCTGCCCCAATCCCAAATACCAGAAAAGGGTGTTCTGATTGGAACAGCTTGGACGAAGTGCCCACTTCTGGTCCCTGTGGCCAGCTGAACAGGGATACAAAATAGAAACATGGTTGCTGAGAGCCCACCCCTGTGGGAGATGGAACTAGGACGAATATGATCCATGCATTCCCCAAGGAGGATTCTTAAACGTTGCTTTTGAGCCAGTGCCAGAAGCATTGGAAAGTAATGTTAAGTATGTGTGCATTTTTAATATATATATATATATTTTTTAAAATATACATACACCTGTACACAAATACATGCAAACACATACATACTCATTTTATCCTTAAAGAATAACAATGTTTAATAGAAAGTTGATCACAGAAAGTATAATAGAAGCTAACATTTGTTGTTTTAGGAGCTTTATATGATTCATTGTGTTTATAATAAGTGTTATAGTGACACTATGAGTTGAGTACTGCTATTATCACCATTTTACATAGGAGGAAACTTAATCATGTGGAGGGTTAGTGGATAATTCCTGTTCTTCCTGTACTTTAGGGAAACCGAGAGTAGCTGAAAAATCTTGAATCACCTGGTCTTACAGCCTAGATATATTATCAGAATACAGGAATGAAATGACACCTTAATATCAGTTATGGTTCAGGGGAAGTTCCTGAATGTCTGTGTTATGTCCCTTTTAGGTATATCAGGATTGGAGATAAAGAATGTGAATTTAACAAGAATTTTCGTCTTATCCTTCACACAAAACTGGCAAATCCTCACTATAAGCCAGAATTACAAGCTCAGACAACCCTCCTCAATTTCACAGTCACAGAAGATGGTCTAGAAGCCCAGCTGCTGGCAGAGGTGGTCAGTATTGAAAGGCCAGATTTGGAGAAACTCAAGGTAAAACTTATGAAGTCATCCACCAACACTTATTTAGTACCTGCTTTACATAAATTATAGTACCAGACACACGAGTATAAGACGGGATTCCTGCCTTCCAGGATCTTACAAGCTAATGAGAAAAATGAGGATGTATTTGAATAAACAATTCGAAGGTACTCCTGACATAGGAGGTAGCTAGGGTTGTGCCTCAGGTAGGAGGTACGCTGGCTGTAGATCGAGTTTGATGCGTGTGACTAAGACAAGCAAAGGGGCACAACAGTCAGGGGAACCAGGTATGTGTTTCTGCAGGTGCATTGCTTTGTGGGTTAGATCATCATAACCAATTCAGCCAGGGCAGAAGAACGAGAAAGAGTAATGGAGTACGACTGGGAAAATTAAGGGGTTGTAACTGGTTATGACTATCCCGTAAAGGAAAATTTATGGCTTTAAGTCCATTGATTAAGAAAAACTACTGAAAATAATTAAATTCAATGCTGAACACAGAAAACAACAGAGTAAGACTGAAAACATAGGAAGAAGGCAGTGGCAGAGTTGAGTATTTGCAACAGAGACTTTGTGGCCTACAAAGCCAGAAATGGTTACTATCTGGCCCTTTATGGAAAATTTGCCCTTCCTGGTAGAAACTAATGGTTTTCAGATGGTGGTTCCAGGAACAGTAGCTTCAGCATCAGCATTAGCCAAAAGTATTGATAGCTTGGTTATTTTTTGTGATTTCACTTTTTTTTTAAAACATTTTATTGGGGAAGAGGAACAGGACTTTATTGGGGAACAGTGTGTATTTCCAGGGCTTTTTTCCAAGTCAAGTTGTCCTTTCAATCTTAGTTGTGGGGGTGCAGCTCAGCTCCAGGTCCAGTTGCTGTTGTTAGTTGCACCATCCCTTGCGGGAGTCGAGGAATTGAACTGGCAACCTTGTGGTTGAGAGCCCACTGGCCCATGTGGGAATCGAACTGGCAACCTTCGGAGTTAGGAGCACGGAGCTCCAATTGCCTGAGCCACCGGGCTGGCCCTGTGATTTCAATTTTGATAATGAACATTTTCTAACATGATAGTAAAGAATATAGTTACAAATCCCCGTATGATCATTGTCCAGCTTCAATAATTATCAACATTTTGCCTCCTGTCATCATTTTATCTCCATAGAAGATTTGCTCCTATGTTTTCTTCTAGAAATTTTATAGTTTTACCTCTTAAATTAAGTCTGTGATCCATTTTGAGTTAACTTTTGTACATAGTGTGAGGTACAGATCCAACTTGATGTCCAGTTGTCTTAACACCATTTGTTGAAAAGACTATCCCTTTCTCCTTTGAATTGCTTTTGTTCCTTGTTAAAGATCAATTGACTATATTTCTGTAAATTTATTTGTCTTCTTTTATTAATACCATACTTTCTAGATTAGTGTAGCTTTATAGCAAGGGTAATGTCAGTCCTCTGACTTTGTTCTCCTGTATACTGTTAGGTCTTCTAGATCTTAATATCTTTCCATGTGAATTCTAGAATCAGTTTGTCAATATCCACAAAATAATGTACTGGGATTTTGATTGCTATTGTGTTGAATACCAGACAAGAAGACATAATATCTTAACAGTATTGAGTTTTCCTATCATGCATATGGAACATCTCTCTGTTTTTTCAGATCTTTGATTTGTTTCATCAGAATATCAGAGTTCTTCGTATAAATCATGAACATAATTTCTTAGATTTATACTGAAGTATAATTCAATTTTTGGTGCTAATGTAAATGGTACTATGTTTTAAATTTGAAATTTCAATTGATAATTGCTGGTACATAGAAAAGCAATTGATTTTTGTATATTAATCTTGTATCTTGTAGCCTTGTTATAATTTCTGATTAGTTTGGAGTTCTTACATTGATTCTTTGGGAATTTCTACAAAGACAAGCATATCACGTGTGAACAAAGACTGTTTATTTCTTCCGTCCCATTCTGTACACCTTTTATTTATTTTTTGTGTCTTATTACATTAGTTAGGACTTCTAGTAAAATGTTTAGTAGAAGTGGTGAAATGAGATATTTCTGCTTTATTTCTGATATGGAAGAGAAAGCATCTAGTTTCTCACCATTAAGTATAATGCTAGCTATAGGCTTCATTTTCAGATGTTCTTTATCAAGTTGAAGAAGCTCTCTGTTACCTCACTGAGAGTTTTTATCATGAATGAGTGTTGCATTTTGTCAAATTTCTGTATCTATTGGTATATTATAATTTTTCTTCTTTAGCCTGTTGATGCAGTGGATGACATTATTTGACTTTTGAATGTTGAACCAACCTTGCATACCTGGAATAAATCCTACTTGGTATGGTATATATTTTCACACATTGTTGATTTGATTTGCTAATATTTTGTGGAGGATTTTTACATCTATGCTCATGAGAAATATTGGTATTTAGTTTTTCTTTCTTGAAATGGCTTTATCTGGTTTTGGTATTAGGATCATGCTGACCTCCTAGAATGAGTTAGGAAATATTCCCTTTGCTCCTTTTTTCTGGAAGAATTGTAGGGAATTGTTATCATCCATAAATCTTTGGTAGAACTCATCAGTGAAATTACCTGGGCCAGGTGTGTTCTTTTTGGAAGATTATTGTCCATTCAAGTTTTAAAATGGGTACGGCACTGTTCAGATTATCTGTTTTTCCTTGTTTGAGTAGTCAAATTTGTGGGCATAAAATTATTCATAATATTCTTTTATTATCCTTTAATGCCCATAGAATCAGTAGTAATGGTCCCTCTTTTATTTCTGACATAGTAGTTTGTGCCTTCTCTCCTTTTATCTTGGTTAGCCTGGCTAAAGATTCATAAATTTTATTGATCCTATAAAGAACCAACTTTTGGTTTGTTGAATTTTTTTCATTGGTGTCCTGTTTTAAATTTTATTGATTTCAGCTCTAATTTTTATAGTTTATTTTCATCTGTTTGCTTTAAGTTTATATTGCTCTTCTTTTAGTAATTTCTTAAGATGAAAGCTTAGAAATTTTAGATCTTTCCCCTTTTCTGATGCATGTATGTAATACTGCAAATTTTTCTCTAACCACTGTTTTTGCTGCATCTCACAATTTTGATAAGTTATATTTTCATTTTTATTTATTTCATATTTTTCATTTCTCATGAGACTTGCTCTTTGACCCAAGTGTTAGTTAGAAGCCTCTTGTTTCATCTCCAACTATTTTGGGATTTTTTTTTCAGCTTACTTTCTGTTATTCCTTATTTAATTCCACTTTGGTCCGAAAGCATACTTTGTATTTCTGTACTTTTAAACTTTTTAAGGTGTGTTTTATGTCCCAGAAGTTGGTCTATATTGTGAACATTCCATGTGAGCTTGAAAAAATATATATTCTGCTGTTATTAGATGAAGTATTCTATAAATGTCAATAACATTCAATTATTGATGGTGCTGTTTGGTTTAGCTATATCATTACTGATTTTCTGCCTGGTAGATCTATTAATTATGGATATAGGAGTTTTGAATTCTCCAGCAATAATAGCAGATTTGTCTACTTCTTGCATTTCTATCAGTTTCTGCCTCATGTATTTTGACACTCTTCTGTTAGGCACATACACATTAAGGATTGTTACATTTTCTTGGAGAATTAATCCCTTTATCATTATGTAAAGCCCCTCTTTGCTCCCAGTAATTTTCCCTGTTCTGATGTCTACTTTATTTGAAAGTAATATAGCCACTGCAGCATTCTTTTGATTTGCGTTAGTGTGGTATATCTTTCTCCATCTTTCTACCTTTAATCTGTCTATAGATTTAAAATGGATTTTCTTGTAAATAACAGATAGTTGGTTCTTGTTTTTTTATCCACTGTTCAGTCTCTGTCTTTTAATTAATATGTTTAGACAATCCACATTCAAAGAGATTATTGATATAATTGGGTTAATAGCTACCATATTTGTCATTGTTTTTTATTTACTACACTTGTTCCTGCCCTCCACTCCTTTTTTGGCTTTTCCTTTCTGCCTTCTCTGGTTTTAATTGATCATTTTATATGATTCTAGTACCTGTCCTCTCTTAGCATATATATTATACTTCTTTAAAAAAATTTGTAGTGGTTTCCTTAACATTTGCTGTATACATTTCAACTAATCTAAGGCCACTTTTAAGGAATACTATTATATACTGCCTCATAGGTAGTTCTTTTAACAGAATATTCTCATTTACTCCCTCCCATCCCTTATAACTTTATTGTCATTCATTTCACTTAGTTGTAAGTTATAATCACTGAATACATTGTTGCCTTTATTATTTTGTACAAGTATCTCAATTAAGAGTAAAATTTTTTTTTTTACCTTCATTTATTCCTTTCTGACCTTCTTCCTTTTTTTACATATGTATATCCAAGTTTCTAACCTATATCATTTTCCTTCTCCTAACCATTTGTTGTAAGACAGAGCTACCAGTGACAAATCCCTTAGTTTTTATCTGAAAAAGTCTATATTTCTCCTTCAGGCTTGAAGAATAATTTGTCAGGATACAAAATTCTAGGTTGGTGGAGTTTTTTCCTTCAGTATTTCACATATTTTACTCTTTCCTTGCTTACATTATTTCTCAAGAGAACGTCCAGATAATTCTTATCCTTTTTCTTCCATAGATGAGGTGTTTTGGTTATTTTTTCCTGTGGCTTCTTTCAAGATTTTTGCTTTGATTTGATTTTCTTCAGTTTATATATGGTGTGCCTAGGTGTAGATTTGTTGTTATTTATCCTGCTCAGTACGCTGTGAGCTTCCTGAATCTGTGGTTTGGTGAGTGTCATTAATTTTGAACAATTTTTAGCCATTATTACCTTCAGTATTTTTTCTGCTCCTTTTTCTTTTACTTCTCTTTCAGGTATTCCCATTTGAGTATGTTATAGTTTTTCTAATTGCCCTACAGTTCTTGGATGTTCTTTTCCTTTTTTTCCCCCAATTCTTTTGTCTCTTTGCTTTTTAGTTTGAGAAGTTTCTGTTGACACATATATTTTGCAGTCCTCATTTCTGTTACAGTGTTTTTTATTTCTAGCATTTCCTTTTGATTCTTTCTTAGAGTTTCCATCTCTCTACTTATATTGCCTACGTTGTCTTCCATGTTGTCCACTTTTTCCATTACAGCCCTTAGCATATTAAGCATAGTTATTTTTAATTCCCAGTCTGATAGTTCCAAAATCTCTGCCATACCTGAGTCTGGTTCTGAGGCTTGCTTTATTTCTTCATGTTGTGTTTTTTGCTTTTCAGCGAAAGCCAGACATGTTGTATCGAATAATTTGAACTGAGGTAAATAGAGCTTCCATGTGAGGTTTTATGTTTATTGGGCTAGGAGCCAACCTGTGTGTAATGTTTGTTATTGCTGTTGATGTCATAGGTTTCAATTTCCTGTGATATTCTTGTTTGTGTCTCCCCTGTGTCTTTGGATTTCCCTAGAAACTCCCCCTTAAATGGAGTCTGTGTCTTGCAGCTCTCTCAGTTGTAATGCACTGTTACTATACTGGAATCTGGTGATATGGTAATAAGGTATTGTGGATGGGAAGCATTCTATAATCTTATGATTAAATCTCAGGGTTTTCTAGTAGGCTTAGTCATTGGCCTTTGACCTTCAGAACAGTTTTTTAATCACTTATTTCTATCTCCTATGTGAGAAAGGAAGTCTAGAGGAGGCTGAGTTTTTGAATCATCTTTCCCCCTAGATCAGGTAAGGCTCTGGTAAAGTAATTTCCCTGGAAGGCAGGATTTTGTTAAGAGAACAGAAAGCTCTTGATATATTTTAAAAGGTTGCTTTCCTCTGGACATATTTCCAAATTGTTGTTTTTTCCTTTTCCCCTGCCCAAAGCAGGAATAATTTTTTTTCTGATTTTCACTATGAGAACCGGGTGAGTTTCCTAGAGTCAACTGACAAAAATATGGGAGGCTCCCTAAGACTGGCCCCGCAGGAGTTCATAACTCTCAAAGTCTGCCTCTAGCAATTAGACAGTTACTACTTAAATGCTCCCAATAAGCTGGCTTGTCCGTATTCACCTATCTCTCCAGTTTTCCTGGTGGCAGTTTGCCTTGTGACGTCAGTTCTCTGATAGACCTAAGAAAAGTTGTTGATTAGCTTTTTTCCTGTTGTAAGGATGGAAATGATGACTTCAAACTCTTTAGATTCAAAGAAGAAACCAGAAGTTTCTTCCTATAAAACAGATTCTTCCTATTGGTTTGTTATGTTAAATGATTACGATAAATGTTCACACTCTGGACTCTGGAGTGCAAACAGATCTTAACATGCCTTCTGAATTTTTTAAAGAATTCTTAAAAATTATGATTAGTACAGTTTTAATGTTAAATGTGGTTTATTATATATACAGAGGGTGCCAAAAAATGTGCACACATTTTAAGAAAGGAAAAATCTGTGTTAAAATTATAATACAATGAATGGCGCTGGTATTTGTTTGATTAACACCATCTTTTGAGCGAACGTCGTACTACTGGTACACATTAATTCAATTAAACTTCGAAAAGTAATACATAGATAGCATCTCTTAAAATGTGTACATTTTTTGGCACCCTCTGGTATATTGTACGTATATATATATAATGTATATATATATATTATATAGAAAGAGACATATATATCATATATATATATATTATATATATGTGGAATCATCTATATTCCATGAAATTGACAATGAAGGAAACTCTGCTTAAAAGCATGAATTTAACTGCCATTTATCAAACTGTTTTGGTTTGTGTTAGTTGGTTTTGACAAAGCACCAAAATGACTTCAAGATAGAGCTGAAGTGTCTGGAGGATGACCTCCTCCTACGTCTTGCTGCAGCAGAGGGGAGCTTTCTAGATGACACCAAACTGGTGGAGAGACTAGAGATGACAAAGACGACCGCCGCAGAGATAGAACATAAGGTAGGAAAAGACAAGGATACCAGGAGGTTTGTTTTAATGCTCTGTTTTTGTGACATGCTTGGATGAACATGTACTCAAATCTGGTAATTTCTGAGAGGACTAACTTACTGTGGAATTGAGGCCTCCTAATACACTGCCCTTAAAAATTGGACAGTGTGGGGTTCTGAATGGAGATAGAAGTGGCTGAACTTGTGCTTCTCCTAATTCGGCAAAGATCTAGTCATTCAAATAGGACTCTGTCAGGCGATTATTTTTTCTGCGTGATCAAATTTGAAGGAAACTGGGGCTGGCTGGCTTCTATGGTCTAAAATGTAAACAGGCTTAGCAACTAGCTCTGGCAAACTGACATCATGTAGTCTCATTACAGGTTTCCTAGTCTGTTGGACATTGTAGAGAAATACTTTGAGCTGAAGTTTTGTGTACTGCCCTTCCGTGTTAGAAGACTGAGCAAGGGATGCAGTCCTGCTATGCTCAAATGCATTCTTCATCTTGGGAAAATGACATTTCCTAAAAGCCATGAGTTCGTTGAGTAGACTTCTTGCTGAACATTTCCCCCAATATACCTTATGCATGGTGTGCTCTTTGGACTTTCACAAGTGGCCATTAAACCTTAAAATCCATTGTTCCAAAAGGAGAGGAAGCCTTACTTGCTTTCTGGAATATCCTCATTACTAAGTAATCTATTAATTACCCAGCGGAGGCTGTGTCACCACACATCCAGTGTATTTGTCTTAACTTAAGCAAGGAAATGGAATTCCCAAATTACTCTCTCCTTTTCACTTAAAAGAAATTCTAGGTGGCTCCTGAGATGGTAAAGATTAGAGTAATTAAGTAAATTAAGTCTTAGCTTTCAAATTAACTAATTGTTTCTTATAATGTCTCTTCCTATCTTCTTAATATATTGCCATATAGGGACTTCCTTCTCTGCTCTACATTTTCTTTATTTCCTTTTATACACAAATATGATGGATCAAGTCTATAAAAAAAGATTGGAAACATACTGTGTCTTATAAAGCTATAGGACCAACAGTAGTCCTAGATAAAAAGAAATAGATATTGGAGCCTTGAATAAAACTGAGTATGTTGGTTGATAGTGGTGTTTGTTTTTTTTCAAAGTATCTCTCTGAATGTACCCAGAGGCTAATACATAATGATAAACTAAGGAAATATGGGAACATATGAATGATCCGGTACAAAGTCAAAATACGCCAGTCATGAGAGTCTTCATCTAAAGGCTTTATAATAAGCATGGCTTTTGCATATATTATTGACCTTGGCTGCTTTTATATACCTTGTTGACTAATAAAGCTATTGGCATTGAATTGACCCAGCAGACTTTTAAGAGCTATCCCTGGGAAGTGATCTAGCTGGGTTATTAACCCCTGAAAGAGAGAGGGGAGGCAGGAAGGTGACATTACTCAGAACAAATTCTGTAGAAACCAAAAACAATCAGGTTTGTTTAATCTGTAACCATAAAACGGCTAGCGTTACAGCCATTCTCACTGAAAACTCAGCTTATGAAATAAATCATTTTAAATTGTTATTATTTACAATAGCTTAGTATTCATAAAAAATATAAAATTAAAATTGTTTTAAATATGAATTTAGTAATTTTAGAACAGCTCAAGCACATAGATGCCATATGGTGTCTATTTTACTACTAATAATTTCTCATTTCAGTTATGTCCCTTCCATCACTTGGCTAAGTAGAGAGAATATGAGCAGTAAGTTACTTATGTTGTTTGATCCCACCATAGGTAATTGAAGCTAAAGAAAATGAAAAGAAAATCAATGAAGCCCGAGAATGTTACAGACCAGTGGCAGCAAGAGCATCTCTTCTTTATTTTGTTGTTAATGACCTCAGAAAAATCAACCCCATCTATCAATTCTCTTTGAAGGTAATGCTGAGTAGGCTAAGAAAAATTGTAAACTTCAGGAGTTCAACTTGTTTCTGGAAATTTAGAATTTATTTTTAAGCAATTAATACACCTAATAAGTAGTCACGAGGATCCAGCTAGCAAAAGAAAAGCCAAAATATCCTCATTCTCTCAGTTGCTTTCATTTATAATTTTCAGTACGGCTTTGAGATAATTAAATTGTGACATTATTATACATTTGTTTTTGTTCTTAAACAGAGTTTTCAGGAGTTTACTATATATAAAGGAATTCTCCTTGAGGCTGCTGTACTTTCTTTGTGAAAATGTAGGTGTCTTATGAAAAGATATCCTATATTATTTTGGTATTGAGGGAGAAAAAGTGAGAATAACTATTTATTAAGCCACTATTTCATGCAAAACATTCATACTTTGGTTCGTTCTTATGCCTGAAATAGCTCAATAAAGTATATTATTAGATTGGTGCAAAAGAAATTGCGGTTTAAAAAGGTTAAAAATAATTGCAAAAACCGCAATTACATTTGCACCAACCTAATACTGTATTCCTTTTTTTTAAGGAAAAAAAATAACATTTTCAGATTTTAAAGAAACTTCATAATTGTAACAGGCAGGGTTTGAACCTGTGATTGTTTGATTCCAAAGCCCACACTCTTTGCTTTGCACCGTTCTGCCTCTTGCTGGTATTCCTTCCTGTCAGTCAGATTTTAAACGAGTAGCTGTTGAGATCAGTCATCATGCTTGAGGCTGTGCTGGTTACTGAGTGTACAGTTTTTAAAACGACAGATGTGAGTGGTGATATACAGGTAGGGTGTGTGTGTGTGTGTGTGTGTGTGTGTGTGTGTGTGTAAAAGTGATAAGTACAATGAGAGAGGATAATAGGAATAGAGGGGCTGTTTTACTGGGTGCTCAGGGAAGGCCTCTCAGAGGAAGTGATTTATAGCTGATTCCTGAAGGGGAAGTAGGAGTTAGCCAGGAAAACAGTGTTTGGAGAAAACAAGGATGGGTGAGACCTGAAAAAGTGTGAGATTCCAGGTGGTGACTGCCTCTCAGTGGCAGTCATGAGGGTAATGGGAGAGGGAGAAGATGGCAATACATGAGTCTAGAGAGCTGGGAAGATGGAGGTCTCATGTGGCCTCATAGGCCCTACTGGGGAATTGGGATTCTAGTTTGTGTGCAAAAAGAAACCATTGAAAGGCTTTAAGTTGACGACTGATATGATAACAAAAGACTCAGAAGTGAATAGACTTGAGATATGATGTGGAGCTAGAATAATCAGGTCTTGCAGAGGGATTGGATGTGGGCAATAATGAAGAGGAAGAGCGTTAAGAATAGCTAGCAGGTTCTAGTGGTATGGAACCAGTGTGCAAAAATTCTGAGAAGCATTATGGTTGGATTTTGGAACAACCAGTGTGTAAGGAGAATAATAAAACTTAATCAGTACTGTCAGCCCAGAATTATCCAAATACCCTAACTAGACTAAGACCTAACAAGAAAAGGAAACTACAGAGCAGCCCCCTCATGTACATTGTTGCAAAACTACTCAAAAAGAGCTTGGCAAATTGAATCCAGCCACATTTAAAAAGTACAATATATTATGCCCAAGTGGAATTTATGCCAGGAATGCAAGTTGGTTCAACATTCAAAAATCACACAATGTAATTCTTTATATTAATAGAATAGAAGAGGAAAACCATATGATCATTTTAATGGATGCAGACAAAGACCTTGACAAATTTGAACACCTAGTTAGAAAAAAGAAAACTGAGCAAACTAGAAATAGATAGTAACTTCTCCCTGTGATAAAGGGCATCTACAAAAACTATTGCTAACATTATACTCAATGTTGAAAAATTGAATGCTTTCTGCTAAGAACAGGAACAAGACAAGAATGTCTTCTCTCAACACATCTTTTCAACACTGCACTGGAGGTTATAGCCAGGGAAATAATACAATAAAAGGCACAGAGATTTAAAAAGAAGAAAAAAACGCCTTTTCTTCACAGATGACCTGATCATGTATGTAGAAAATCATAAGAAATCTATTAAAAAGCTACTAAGACTAAAAAGTGAGTTTTTCGTAAGACTGAAGGATATACAGGTATAGCCAATATAGAAAATCCACTGTATTTCGATATATGAGGAACAAGGAAAATAAATTAATAACTTAATACTATTTATAATGGCTTCCAAAAATACAAAACTTTTAGGGATAATTCTGATAAACAAATAAAATCTGCATACGAAAAGCAACAAAACACCATTGAGAAAACTAAAGAAGGCCTAAGTAAATGGAGAGCTATACCATGTTTTTGGTTTGCAATGCTCAATATTATTAAGATGTCACATTTCTCCAAATTGATACATAGGTTCACTTCAGTCTCAATCAAAATCACAGAAGGCTTTTTTTTATTTTTTATTTTTTAGAAATTATGAAGTCAATTCTAAAATTTGTGTAGAAATGCAAAGGATTTAAAATAACTAAATAATTTTGAAAAAGAACAACAAATATGGAGACTTAAAAGTTCATGCTTTCAAGACTTATTATAAACATACACTAATTAGCCTACAGAAAAAAATAAATCAATGGAACAGAATAAAGATTCCAGAAGTAGACCCACAAATGTATGGTTAACTGATTTTTTAGTGATGCCAAGACAATTCAATGAAGGAAAGGATAGTTTTTACAATGGTGCTGGGACAACTGAATATCAACTTGGAATAAAATGAACCTCAACTATTACATCACACGGTATACAAAATTAACTCAATGAATAAGCTGAGCTAGAAGTTTTTTAGGAGAGAATCTTTAGACTTTGGGTTAGGCAGGTATTTCTTAGGATATGATAGAAAGAAAAAACTGAACCTTATCAAAGTAGAAAATGTATGGTCTTCACAAGACATTACTAAAAAAATGAAAAAGCAAGGCACAGACAAGTAACAAGTATTTCCAATACATATACCTATCAAAGAATTTATATCACAATATATAAAGAACTTGTACAACTCAAACATAAGACAAACAACCCAATTACAAAATAAATGAAAGATTTGAACAGACATGTCATATACCAAGACATATGTACGGCCCATATGCACATTTTTTTAAATGCTCAAGTTACCAGAGAAATGCATGGTGTGATTCATGGTTGGCTAGGGAGGAAATGAGGGTAGATTTTATGGACTGATGTTAATAATACTAGTAATGGCAGCAAACATTTAATGAGCATTTACCATGTGCCAGAAACTGTTCTAAGAGCTCATATAATCCTCCTAAAAGTCCTGTCCTATTCTCTCTCCTCGTAGATGAACCTTAAACTTTAGCCCTGTGTGACTAGGACTAGCTAGACATCCAGCTGCCAGTTTTACCCTTTAACAGTCACTGTAAATCCCGCAGGCTTTCAACATGCTGTTCCACAGAGCAATCAAGCAGGCTGAGAAGGTGGAGGACATGCAGGGGCGCATCGCAATCCTGATGGAGAGCATAACCCACGCCATCTTCCTCTACACCAGCCAGGCGCTGTTCGAGAAGGACAAGCTCATCTTCCTGTCCCAGATGGCTTTTCAGGTGAGGAAATCAGTCACTCGAAAGCATACCCGGAACCAAAGCCACACATCTTTGTTTATTCCGTACTTTATTTCTGCGGAAGGGTAGCATAGACACCTTTTTTTGGAAGCCCTTGGTGGCATGAGGAGAATTTGAGTGTCCCGGGGGGAAGTTCGGCGTATGAGAACCTTCTAGTCAGTCACAGGGCACTGGTTTGGGTGGGTGAGCACTGGAGCACACTCATCCACTGTCACCCTGAAAAACATATCCATGAGATATGCTCCTCACCTTTTCAGATCCTCCCAGGTAGTACCAGGGAGATTCTTTGACATCAGAATTATGAATCCAGATCTAAGTGGTCCTAGGAGTTTTTCAGAGCCCCTTTAAAAAACAATGAATGTGGGTAAAAAGAGCTCCAGGTTTCACACTCCTTTCAATGAGACCTATTATACTTATACTCTTTTTGACGTAGACTTTGCAAAAGATTTTGTTTAAGTAAAGGTGCCCATGCTAAGAAAAAAAACATCGAGGACCACATTTCCAGATGAAACAAGCATGTTGTCCTTTTATTAGTTCTTTTGCTGTATAACTTGTGCCGTCAATCCAAATCTTGATGAAAGATGTCTTATCTATTTGTGTCCTCCAAAATGCCTCACTCAAAGAAGGCATTTATAAATGCCTGCTGTTAATAATGATAAACTATCCATATTTTTAGTATTCGTATATTCCTTTGGGTTATATAAAATATATGGGTGTAAGCATTTTATAACGTATGTGATAAATAGGAACAAAATGCCATAAAACAAAATTTTTGTTTTAAGTTTTTCCCAGTTTTATTGAGACATAATCTACATATAACATTATATTAGTCCAAGGTATACAATGTAATGATTTGGTATATATATACATTTATATATAATGATTACCATAATAAACTTAGTTGACCTACATCACCTCACATAGTTAAATTTTTTAATATGATGAGAACTTTTAACATTTACTCTCTTATCAACTTTTGAGTATACAATACAATATTGTTAACTATAGTTACCATACTGTAGGTTGTATCTCCAGGACTTATTTATCTTATAAATGGAAGTTTATACCTTCTGACTGCTGTTACCCATTTCAACGCCCCCTGCTTCAGCAACCACCAGTGTGTTCTGTTTTATGAGTTCAACTTTTTTTAGATTTCACATGTAAGAGAGATCAGACAGTATTTGTCTTTCTTTGTCTGACTTAATAGGTCTCACTGAAAGTTTTGTGTATATATATATATGTGTGTGTATATATATATATATATGTGTGTGTGTGTGTGATTTCACTTAGCATAAGGCCCTCAAGATACATCCATATTGTCACAAATGGAGGGATTACCTTTTTGTGGTTGAATAATATTCCACTGTGTGTGTATGTATATATGTATGTATGTATAAATGTGTGTGTGTGGATATATATATATATATATATATACATATATATATATATATATCCACACACACATATATATATATATATATATATATATATATATATATCACATTTTTTTTATGCACTCATCCATCACTGGACACTTAAGGTTGTTTCCATGTCTTTGCTAATGTAAGTAATGCTGCAATGAACATGGGAGTGCAGATAGCCTCTTGAGGTAGTGTTTTCATTTTCTTTGGATATGTGCCCACTAATGGAATTGCTGGACCCTGTGGTGGTTCTATTTTTAATTTTTTGAGGAGCTGCCATACTCTTTTTCATAGCAGCTGTACCAATTTATATTCCCACCAACAGTGCACAAGCATTCCCTTTTCTTCACATCCTCACCAGCATTTGTCATCTCTTATATTTTTGCCAATAGCCTTCCTAACATGTGTGAGGTGATATCTCATTGTGGTTTTGATTTGCATTTCTCTCATGATTAGTGATGTTGAGCACCTTTTTATGTACTTGTTGGCCATCTTTATGTCTTCTTTGGAAATATGTCTATTCACTTTCTCTGCCCATTTTTTAATTGGATTTTTTTTCACTGAAATTTTTGTGTTTATATATATATATAACACTCATGAACAGTAATGGACCGGGAATGATAATACATGACATGTACACACATGCATGAAGATCTATTTAAAACTTCTACTAGGAAACCATAAATTATAATCTATCTCAAATCCTGACAATCTATACATATCAGAGCTTCATGTATAGGTGGACAATTTCTTGTTTGTTAAAAAAATTAAGTTGAATTAAGAAAAATTAATTATCCAATAAAATAAATAGTTTTTTAATGCATGTTACTACCCATAATGTATTTTGAGAAGATCTAGAATTTAAAAATAGCTTAAAACACCAGCATTTTACCTGTTTAACTTTGTAAGGTATTATTATTTTTATGTAGAAATTAGGAATATTTCATTTCTGTCTCCCAAAATGTTCTATGGGTTTCTCATCAATTCTGTAATCAGAATGTATAAAGTTTGTTCCAGTTCATGATGTGTCTATTTAGGTGTATCTGTCAAACAATTTCAGGTTTTTCTTATTGTCACATATAAGAAAAATCTATCATATGTCTCATAGTATATTGGATGTAGTTTCTATACCACTACTAACTTATTGTAGGAGTTCTGCCGTCTGTTTAGTAATTCAGTCCTTTGTCCTCTGAGGCTTTCTCAATTTATATAGCAAGTTTTAAGACAAGTTTGATCTAACAACAGTAGACTACATAAGAAAGCATATTTCAACTATGTTATTAATAGGCAGAAGTGTTAAAATTGGAATAAACTAGTCTTTGTAATTATTTGCTGTTAGATTTATGATCTAGGTTTTGAGATCATGGGCATAATCTAAGACTCTTTATGTCAACTATAGGGCAGATACCATGTCTCCCCAAAAATAAGACTTAACCAGAAAAAAGCCCTAGTATGGTTTTTCAGGATGACATCCTCTGAACATAAGCCCTAATGTCCCGACCGGCAGGACAATGCAACGTGGGACGAGGGGAAGAAACCTGTTGAGGATGAAAAAAAAAGGGGAGACAGGAGACGCGAAGAATGGAGGCAAGACAGGGATCTGATCAAGCCTCAAAATTTTATTACGATGGCGGGTTATATATATAGCTATGTCAGATGGGGGTGGGATATGCTATGTCATAGGGTGGCGAGGTACTTGTCGCGGGCTGATAGGCTAGGACAGGGCGATGCCATATGAGGTACAAGGAAATGGGCAGGCTCTGGGTTTGGCGCGCGCGGGCTCTGGGTTTGGCGCGCGCGGGCTCTGGGTTTGGCGCGCGCGGGCTTTGGGTTTTGTGACCAGGAAGTTCTGCCTAGGCAAGGCCTGGGGATTTCTATGGCTTCCGACATCTCCTCCCTTTTTGTTTGTTTTAAGGAGGTGGGCCTTGACCGAGTGAGGGAACAGAGGCCTGGTTCCTCCAACGAGCAGAGCTCGTTATTGGATGGTTTTGGGTATCTTTTGTGGAGGAGAGGTAGAGATTTTTTGATACCAACCTCTATGCAAACCAGGTATGTTCTCAGGAAAGTTAAAGGGAGCCGACCGTTGTGAGTCGAGCCCTTTCCTTGCAAATGCTTTGCTTTGCACTCACCTCGGTGCCCATACCCCTCCCCAACTCGTGGGGGGAGTAGACATACCCTTAGTATTATGTCGTCCCCGTGGGGAGGAAGCCAAGATAGCCTTCTTCGAGGCCGTCCCCTGTTGCTAGCCGCTGATAATGGATTTGGATTGGTTTGGCCAAAACAGCATCGATTTGGTTTTTAATGAGGTCAGTAATGCGCCTAAAAGCCCATGGCCCGAAGGCTATTAAGAGAAGGATGCATAGGAGGGGGCCAAGGGTGGGGAGCAGGTAGGGGAGAAGTCCGTTGAGACCCGTCCAGAGTGGGTTTTCGAAGAGTTCTTTGCGTCTTTTTACTAGGTCCTCTTGTAGTTTTTTGATCTTGTCTCGGACGATCCCAGACTTGATAGCATAGAAGCAGCAGCGTTCCTGTAAAGCTAAGCAGATACCTCCCTGTTCTGCAGTGAGAAGATCTAGGCCTCGACGGTTTTGTAAGACTACTTCAGCTAAAGAGTCAATCTGATCTTGGAGATCATTGATGGTCCCAGAAAGTGTTTGGACATCATCTATCAGCTGGCGTGATAGTTTATTGTAGGACTGGACTGCAACACCTACTCCCGCGGTACCCGAGGCTATTCCAGCAGTAATTCCTAGCCCTACGAGTAAGGGAATGGCTGTAATAGCACGCTTGTGGCGCCCGGTGGCAAATTCTAGGCTGGGGAGAGGGACAGGTGTGTCTCCTGGGATAATAGAGATATCAGGGAGGAGACTAGCTGAGACACAAAGTCCAGTCCAGTTGGTGGGTAACGTGGTGTAAGCGAGGCTGTTCCCACATATGAAAACTTGTCCAGGGCTAGAACACAAGGTTCCGTTAACTTGAATGATGTTAGAACAGTTAGTAAAAGTGACAAACCCTAGATCTACATCAAAAGTGTTGTTTTGAAATCGTCCCTGATAGCAGGGGGAGGTATTAAATCCTACAGGTTGAACTCTAAGAGGAAGGGAGAGACGGGAACAGTTAGAGATTTGTGTGTTTACTGTGATATTGGAGGGGATTGCAGTAGGTATGGGAGTTCCCATAGTCATGCAAAGCAACATAATCTAGATTGTTGATTAGGAGGCTTGTTTGAGGCAAAGTCTCGGAGGGCGGCTCCGATAGCGAGTCCCAAGGTATGGGAGGCTCCAACCCCTGAGCATAGTTTAATGTAGTCAGCAAGGTTGCCTCCACGGTGGGGGCGAATGGTTGCCTGGCAAGTGGGGTTAGCATTTTCATAGGCTAAATGTTTAACAAAGGCGCTGTCGTTCTCGCCTTCTCCGACCAACCGTTCGGCGGCGTCGGTGAGTCTGCTGATAAACTCACAATATGGCTCCTCGGGGCCCTGACGAATCTTTGCCAGGGAGGTGGTAGCGGAGCCTTTTGGGGGTAGGCGGCGCCACGCCTTGAGACCAGCGTTCTGAATTTGAGCTAACAGCCCCGGGGGAAAAGTTGCCTGGATTTCATTGGTATGATAGGGTTTTTCTCCTAGTAATTTATCCCGAGTCCATGATCTTGTTGTTCTATTTTCACTATTGCGCTGTGCTATCTCTCGGCAGTTTTCTTTAAACTCTGTGTGCCAGAGGACGTGGTCCCCCCCAGAAAGGGTGGCACGAGCTAATTTAAACCAATCATTGGGTGTGAGCCAACGGTCACTGAGACCTTCAAGAATTGCCAAGGTGTAGGGCGCTGTCGGGCCATAAGAGCTTACTGCACCTTTTAAATCTTTAATATGTTTGATGCCTAGCCGGTGATATTTTTGGCCAGTGGGATCATTGGAGTTGGGAGTGTTATCTTCTGGGTCTTCTGTGTCAGAGGCCTCATCGGCCGAGGGGGGATTATGAGAGTCGGGGGGTTCATTGTCAGTCTCTTCCATTGTATCCCCTTGAGAGGGTGGGCCACGGTTTTGGCTGCGGGTAACTGGAAAGGTCATTAGGGTCTTTTTATTAAGTATTGGGCCTTTTTGAGGTTTTTCAGGGTTTTGGTTAGGCATTAAGGTTTTAAGTTCTTTTTCAAGGGCATGCAGCTCCTTTAGGAGTTGCATATGTTCGCGTTTTTGTTGGAGTGTCTCTCTAAGAGAAGAAATTTCTTGGGTTAAAGATATTTTTGCCTGCCTAATGGGATCGGTTAAGGATGGGGTGTTTTGAACTAGGGTGTCTTGAGGGAATAGGGGTGGGTTTGGGTTTAAGACTGGGTTATAGAATGTTGGGAGTTCCTGAGGGGGGACATAAGGGGGAGGGGTATGTATTTTTTGTGAAGGGGCGCGCAAGGTTGGCGCGGCGAGGCCCCAGGGATCTTCTTTTTTATTATAGCGGGCAGCTTGTTCCTCTAAATCTATCTGGTCTCTTGGGGAGAGCTGGTCCTGATTATTAAAGGCCAAAAGGGAAGGGTAGATTTTAGGGGGGTCTTTTAATGGGTGATTCTCTAAGGCAGAGGCTTCCTGATTATCAGCTTGTTTTTTAGGTTCCTCTGGCATGTCTATTGAAACAGATTGGCAGACAGAAGGGGGGCGGGAACTCTCTTTTAGGACTGTTTCCCCTGTCTGTAAGATCTCTCTAACATCTGGGTCTGAGGAATGTATTTTTAGGATATCATTAATCAGATTCCAATATGAGAATGCCGATACAGGGACCTTGTTGGGTCCAAAAACCCGATAGTAATCATTAAAACAGTCTCCAACTCTCTTCCAATATTTTTGATCAATCGTTCCTTCTTGGGGGAACCAGGGGCAGATATCAGAGACAAAACTGAAAAACTCACGTAAATCTTTTTTTCTAGCCTTAACTCTCCGCATCTTGAGAGATTCCTTAATACCCTTAAGGAAGAGTTCATGTGAACTCAACTCCTGTCCCATGTCAATCACCTACTCACCAATCTCTCGTCCTTCGCTGGGCGGCTACTCCAACGTCGGGCAAACTTGGAGTCTTTTCTTACGGGTGAATACCTCGTGAACTCCAAACGAGCCTTTTTACTGCCGAGGGGGCTGTCGAGTCTTGTCCCTTACGGGCTCGAAACAAGCCACACTCGCGCCGGGGAGGCCCTCGAGTCTTGTCCCACGAGTGAAAACTGCGTGGGCTCGAAAGAAGCCAGCCCGTGGAGGCTCAGGGAGGGGGGGGGGGCCGCGGCGGTTTCCAGAGTAGGTGTCCTCGTAGAATCTTCGTACCTCGGGCCCCACGTTGGGCGCCAAAATGTCCCGACCGGCAGGACAATGCAACGTGGGACGAGGGGAAGAAACCTGTTGAGGATGAAAAAAAGGGGAGACAGGAGACGCGAAGAATGGAGGCAAGACAGGGATCTGATCAAGCCTCAAAATTTTATTACGATGGCGGGTTATATATATAGCTATGTCAGATGGGGGTGGGATATGCTATGTCATAGGGTGGCGAGGTACTTGTCGCGGGCTGATAGGCTAGGACAGGGCGATGCCATATGAGGTACAAGGAAATGGGCAGGCTCTGGGTTTGGCGCGCGCGGGCTCTGGGTTTGGCGCGCGCGGGCTCTGGGTTTGGCGCGCGCGGGCTTTGGGTTTTGTGACCAGGAAGTTCTGCCTAGGCAAGGCCTGGGGATTTCTATGGCTTCCGACACCCTAATGCATCTTTTGGAGCAAAAATTAATATAAGATCCAGTCTTCTTTTCGGGGAAACACGATATATATCTATAGGAATTTTCAGAAAACTTGGTTCTGCCTATTCAGTCATATCTATAATATTAAGTGGCGATTGCTTCCTGTGTCGTTATTTTGATAGAAACCAAATGACCCTTTTCAATTTTGTGTACGCTCCAGATTTTGTTAAGAAAGAAAGAGATAGACCCTGTTGAATTGGATTTCCTGCTTCGATTCACAGTTGAACACACTTACCTGAGCCCTGTTGACTTCCTAACTACTCAGTCATGGAGTGCTATCAAGGTATGTTACGAACATGGTTTTTCAGGTTCTAAATCTTATTTCAAATCTCAGGTCTCTCAAATGTAGAAATGTAGTTTAAAAAACACAGGTGACATACAGTATTTCAGTTGTAGAGATATACTCTATAATGTGATGTTCTTTAATTCATCTTTATATTACTAAATTGACTAATTCCTTTTTTTGCTCTTCACTTTTTTAAAATTTATTTTTCAGTTATAGTTGACATACAATATTATATTAGTTTCAGGTGTACAGCTAAATTGACTCATTTCTTACTTGGAAGTAAAGAAACTCTTGACTTATTTATGGGTAAAATGCTGTTGATCGGTATGTACAGTCTTCAGGACCTTTGATAAAAGTCAAGGAATATAAATGAATATTTTTTTCAGTTTACCTAAATCTGGCTTATTTATTTTCTATTTCTATACTTTTTCAGAATAGTTGTTTTTGATTACACAATGCAGTAGTTTATTTAGTCACTGTAAAATATTTAAGCTTAACATAATGCTGTAGAGAAAAAAGCGATAGTATTCTCCAACCCCAATTTTAAATCCTGCTTCCATTTTTCTGTCAGAAGATCCTGTTTGTAAGAGTTTATTTGCGATATTAACCCCTTATTAAAGGTGAATGGGAGTGGGGAGGAAGCTGAAGAGGGTAAAAGAGGTCAAATATATGGTGATGTAAAAAGACTAGACTTTGGGTGATGAGCACACAATGGAATATACAGATGCTCTGTTATAGGATTGTATACCTGAAACTCATATAATGTTATTAACCAGTGTCACCCCAATAAATTTATTTTTTAAAAAGAACTTATTCTTCCAGGTTCTGGAATTCCTCAAACATGTCCATCATATGCTAAGCTTACCCCACTTTTTTGTCTAAGAAGGAACCATTTCTATGCATTGAAAATAACTGTTATCCCTTATTTTTACAGTATGTTTAGATTTTTATATATATATATATATATATTTTAATTTATGGGGGTGACAATTGTTAGTGAAATTACATAGATTTCAGGTGTACAATTCTGTATGACATCATCTATAAATTCCATATTTTTATTTTTTAATAAATTTTTTAATTAGAATTTATTTAGCATTATATTTTAGAATTATAAGTGCAATTGTGTATCAGTCAGGTCTTAGCAGAAAACATTTATTTAGCATTATATTTTAAAATTATAAGTGCAATTGTGTATCAGTCAGGTCTTAGCAGAAAAGAAATGGTGCATTCAAAGGGTTGATTTAAAAAAAGATTTAACGAAGAGTGGAGTATATCTTTATCGTATGGGAAGAAGGATAAGGGAATCAGCCAGGGATGGGGATGAAAAAAAGGGGGAAAAAAGGGAGCAGTTACTAAAATGACTGAGAAGTGAAGTTATGGGAGAGAACCAGCCTCCATGAGCTATGACATTTGGTAGAGGAACAAAGCCACTGCCAAACTGTGTCACAGCATGGAAGGAGTTGGGGAGAAAAATACCCCGGCCTCCCCCACTACCCCCCACTCCAGTCTCTTCCCAGTGCCTCCCAGTGGTCAAACCCAAACAGGCCGGAGAACCAGCAAGCTCAATTCAAGTAATTCTTAGAGATCATCCTCTTGTCGGGGTAGAAAAGGGTACAGAGTCAATCTCGAGAGGAAATGAAGAGTATCCAGCCCAACTTGTTTACATAGGCTTTGATACATTAACAAGTCTTTATCTGAAACACTAAGCTGTCTTATACCCCATTCCTATCTGTTCACCTATTGTATTACAGGCAATAGCCCTTATGGAAGAATTCCGAGGCATAGACAGAGATGTGGAAGGATCTGCCAAGCAGTGGAGGAAGTGGGTAGAATCCGAGTGTCCAGAAAAAGAAAAGTTACCACAAGAATGGAAGAAGAAAAGTTTAATACAGAAGCTGATTCTTTTGAGAGCAATGCGCCCTGACAGAATGACATATGCTCTCAGGTGGGGCAGTCAGCATTTTCAGAAATGCAAATTAACCTAGAAAAAACTTACTTTTAGAAACTAGAAAAATCAGATGGAGGCATTTACGGTCCATGTTGATGAGAGTGATTCTGCTGAAATTTTGATCTTGTGATAACAACTGTTGTTAAAATTTACTAAACGCTAAACAGTGTGCTAGTCTAGAGGCAGACTCAGGGCATCCTTCCTGAACAGCTTAATTCTGAAATCTGCAGGGGAGACGGAACTGCAGGAAATATTCTAGGAAGAGAGATGGCTGTCAGCAGAGTTCAGAGGCCAGGAACATGCATTATCCAAATGTAATTTCCATCGCCTTTATTCAGCGGTGGCATTTTGGCTCCAAAGATTTTGCATGTCAAACAAAAATGAATTCCTTTCATGGAGACACTCATAGTCCCATAACTTTACAACCAATGCAATTTAAAAGCAGAAAGCCCCATCTACATCTTGGTTCAAGTGTCCTTTTTCTTTGCCCTTTTGGCTTCTAAATGGTAATATACTGTTTAATTCACACAAGTCGTGTTCTAATTGGAATTCACTAACCAAAGGGTTCTCGACTTCCTTCCCTATGATCCTCCACTTTCTCCAATAGTATTCACGTGCCCCTGCTTTTTCCCTTTGCTTTGTCTGGTTCAGCCAGTTTTCCCTTTGCAGATGCCTCTGCGGAACCGTACTTTACAAGTTAATTCTGCTCAGTACTGCTTACTTTCTGCTAAATCTAGTGCTGCTGGAAAATAACCCCTGCTTAATTGAGCTTCCCTGTGTTAGAAACACCCCCAAAAACATTTGTATATTCATGAGAAGCCCAGCAGGCTGGAAAATTGCATTGTGGCAAATCTAATGAACTGTTAATAAGTAATAAGGGGTCTGTCAGGGGGGTTGGGGGATACAAAGCAGGCAGCTGATGGTACTTAGGGGAGTCTCAGCAGCCCCCTCAAAATAGAGTATAGGCGTCTGATTTTCAAAGCTTCTAAAGCAGAGAGGGATTTCACTGAGACTACTGCATAAATTTAGTTGGATTCTTACTGTCATTCTAACAAAACATCCCACATGAAAAACATGGCTTGCCCCCCTGTGCCTGTGGTGGAAGCTGATCCGAGTTATGACACTTTGCAAAGTCAGAATCACTGCTATGTCTTTTGCATTATCCTTTTTTATAGGAATTTCGTGGAGGAAAAACTGGGTGCAAAGTATGTGGAGAGGACCAGATTGGACTTAGTTAAAGCGTTTGAAGAAAGCAGCCCAGCCACCCCGATGTTCTTCATCTTGTCTCCAGGGGTCGATGCCCTCAAAGACCTAGAGACCCTTGGTGAGTGGCCAGGACGCTTGCTGGTCTGCCCTCCCACCTTCCTTCTCACTCAGGGCCCACCCACCCTTCCTTTCAGTTCACAGTTACCTTAGTTTCTTTTTGTTCCATTTGTTGGAGATTGAGTGTATGGAAAATGTACGGCTAATAACACTGTAGTCTGAAGAAATGTTCCAATGGCCCATTCCTCTGGTTGGCATAATGCAGGTTTCTTTTGTCCTGTTTTCCACCTTTTGACTATATCAGGGCCAGAGGGCAATTTTCTCCATGCTCGCGTAATCTAATGCCCCCTGTGACTAAATAATGGTCATTAGAGCAAGTCTATTTGATTGTACCAGGCACTGTCGCTTTGTGCTTTGGATTACTATTCCCCACGGCACCACCGAAAATACCAGGTTAATAGAGCTGTGACCTGACTGTGCTCAATTCAAGTGTGGCCTCACAAGGTGAGAGTCTCCTGCGTTTCCCCAATGAGCTGCTCCCTTCAAAAACGTGTGCGATATCTGCCACATGTTGCTCCTTTTTATGAGGGAAATGCTTTGCTACTCCTGCAAGAGTTTATAAAGCTCAATAACAATGCTTGCCATCTATCAAAATGTCAAAAGCTTCATTACCATAAAACCAGAGGAAATGATTTCCACCAGCTTTGCTAATGCTTGCAAGGCGGCAGCTATGGAGAGCTCAAAATGCTGCTTGTTGAAACCAGAGGTTTCCTGTGGATTCTTCAGGAATGTGACCTAGCAGGTAGCAGTGGGGACCACCAAATGGACCACAAAATTCCAGACTCTTCTCACCTCTCTCTGATTCACTTTTCCTCTCCCTGTGTTGTATTCTCCCACAGGCAAAAGGCTTGGGTTTACAATTGACTCGGGAAAATTCCACAATGTGTCTTTAGGACAAGGTCAGGAGAAGGTGGCAGAAATGGCATTGGAGAAAGCTTCCCAAGAAGGACAGTGGGTCATCCTCCAAGTGAGTATTACGTTTTCATGGAAAACACTAGGAATGAACAAAGGGAGCTGCCCAACCCAACGGGAATGATCCTTTCACACAAAACTGGTGATTTGGAATCCAAGGTGTATTCTCAGCAGTAATGACAGCTCTGAAGGCGATAAGGGGCTCTGCTGACAAGGATAGCATCATGTTTTGAGGGATTTTCTAAATATTGTGCTTTAAAATTAACATTAGAGGGAGTCCCATCATTCTTCTGACATACAGATCGCTGGAATACTCCAATAGTGCTTGAAGACAAACAGGCTTGTACAGACTGCCAGCTCCTATGGATGATGTGATAGATCTCATCTGCGTCGTGCCTGAAAGTTCAGTGTTTTCATATATTATCTCCTGCAACTCTGACTCTGCCCCTAGCTAGGTGTGTACCATTCCCTTTGTTTGTACATGAGGGAGATTAGAGTAGCCGACCTTTGATCCCTTTTCAGGCTAGCATTATCTGGGTCTGTGATTCTACAGCCCAGTGTCCTCCAGGTGGCTCCCTTGCCTGGGGATTCTAGCAAGAGCCAATGGAGCCCAGCCCAGCTTTAGGGGGCCCCCTAGTAGCCTTGCTTACAGGCTCCTTCTGCAGGAAGACATGACAGCTGTCTCAGCAGGTCTGGGAATGGCCATTTGATTCACAGCACAGTGATCCCAAAGGTTCTCATTTATGTGCCAGACTCTTTACTAGGCAATTTGCAGGATACATGATTTCTAATCATAGGGCAAAGCCTCAAGGGTAGATGTTGTCAGCCCCGTAATAAAGATGAGACAAATACCCTGGAGAGCCTCAAGGCCACAGAGCTGGAACGTGGCAGAGGTGGTGGTACTTGAGTCCAGGGCTCTCTGGCACCAAGCGACATTCTTTCCACTACCCATGCTGCCACCCTCACACAAAGATATGGCACTGGCCTCTCAGTGTCTCCACTATCCAGGGTTGATGCATTTTACATTTCTGCTTGAAATAAAATTGGATTCATGAAGAAGCTGCACATAATCCAAGCAGATCCATAACCTTCTGGGAGAGTAATTACCTACTGCTTACCTGAGATCTGAATAGAGACTGTAGTACGGTGACTTGGGCTGGTGTCCCCATCTGAGGCTCACAAAATCAGTTGGGTAATAGTGGTGGGTTTGTTTTCTCAGAGACAGCAGTTGTCTCTCAGACAGTTGGGTAGACGCTGAAATCTTCCCACAAGAGTTCTCTGAGCGTTCTCATATTCCAGTGACTCAGACTTGTGAGAACCTAGGAGGGGTGCAGTTCTCAAAAGAACATAGCATTCAAAGTAAGATGTTTGTTATTTTTAAATCTATGCTAAGCGACCAGTTGCCCCCAAATGCAAGTTGTTACGTTTCACCATTAGAAAAATATCGAAAGAGCTTATTTTGTGAAGGGTCTGCTTTAGGATATTCATTCTAGTCCTTTGATTTCTATTCTTAGTGAGAAGCTAGTAGGTTAGAATGTAACCGTTTAGCTGTTCCTCTCCACTCCCCACCCTCCATACCCACACAAAGAATAATTGGGGAGGAGAGACCATCCCAGGCTTTTGACTGTCCCAGTTTCTGGAGGTTTCTAGTATCCCTTTGATAGATAGTTAAAAGAGTAGCAACACTTGGAAGAATAAAACCGGCATAATGGGTACTTGTTATCATGTTTGTAATTTACATTAAATTGTACTGGGATAGGCCTATGATATGTACGCACATGCTAGTAAGTTCTTCACCAAACTCTGCAATGGCCGGTTGTTATGATTAGATATAGTCCCTCTCGGGATGTGTAGCTAGCATTTTATTAAAAGCCCACACTCCAGAGAAAACTATCACAAAGGTGTCAGGCTGGCAGCCTGTCTTTATCTCAGACCCACATCAGGTGGCTTGTGAATTAACACAGTGGGTTTTAGAAATCATTTTTCATGGGCAAAATGGGTGATTTTCAGTATATGTGGATTGGCTAAAGATGTTGCACAGGCCTTGCTGCCCTTGGACGATTAGGTGTTACAATCTAGCCAGTCACACAACCGGCATCGTCAAGACATGGCCCCCAGGCTGGATCCAGAGGGCGCCTGTGTCCAGGAGGGGCTTGCTGGGAGGTCTGTCTGTCCACTGATTCCAAAATCTCTGCCTAGAATATGTTTGCATTTGTTTCAAGGAAATTTTTCATGTAAGGTATTGTTGTAGTCCATAAGATAGAGAATTAGGACATATTTGAGCTTGCAAAACAGGTTTCATTGTTTTTGTTCCTGCTTGCTTGTATGAGTGGCACAGTTAAGTGTGAGAAGTAAGTCTCATTATAATCTAGCAGCAAGCATATAGGGGAGGAAACTGAGAGAGAGTCCTTGCCTACTGTATAAATTTGCTAGGGTTGCCATACCAAACTATCACAGATGGGGTGGCTTAATTAAGAGAAATTTAATTTCTTATAGTTCTGGAGGCTAGAAATCCCAGATCAAGGTGTCAGCAGGATTGGTTTCTTCTGAGGCCTCTCTTTTTGGTTTGTAGATGTGTCTTCTCTGTGTATGTGTGTCCTAATCTCCTCTTCTGATAAGCACACCAATCACCCTGGATTAAAGCCCACTCTAATGACTGTATTTAGCCTTATTTACCTCTTTAAAGACCCTATTCCAAAGACAGTCACATTTTTAGGTACCGCGGGTTAGGACTTCAACACAAGAATTTGGGGGGAACACAGTTCAGCCCATGACACCTACCAATGTTCAGTATTTGCCAAGGAGAAAAAAGCCTAATAATGTGAACAGCTGAATTGGCATAGGTCTTTTGTTGTTGTTGTTGTTGTTGTTTTACAACAGAACTGTATGAAAAGAAGATACCTACATTATTCTCATCCCTGTTTGCCTTTATTCTCTGTATTTTTGTAGCTATTCTCATCTTAAGTGTTTTTCTTTGTTGGAAATAATGACATACTCCTGGGTGTTGATATTTTAATTACTATAGCAAGGACCTCTCCAAAGGAGAAGGGAGCATGTGAAGTATGGCTTTTCTACTTCTCTCCCAGCACCAGCTACCAAGCTGTATGCTGTGGGTGCTTAGTATTGGAGAAGCAAATTCATGAATCATAAAACTCAAAATCAAAGAGTAATGGTGGTGACGTTTGTTTCTTGTGTGATTTCTGACAGCTCTAGGGTTTAAGAAAAACAACATGGCAGGAATGCATAGAATATCTTAAAGATTGCTTGCATTCTTTTTCAGCTAGCCTTTCATCCCTCACATCCTTATTTTTTTTTTGACATTGATACAGACCACAGAATTTATTCAGATTTCACGAGTTATGTATGCGTTCATTTGAGTGTGTGTATGTGTATGGCTCTACTCAATTTGATCACCTGCGTGGCCTCAAGATACTCAACTGTCCCAACACCCAAGACTCCCTCGTGCTACCCCTTTATAGCCACACCTACCCGTCCCCTAATTCCCATTTCTAACTCCTGGCAACCACTAATCTGTTCTCCATTTCTATAATTATATTACTTTAGAATGCTACGTAAATGGAATCATGTATCCCTTGGTTATTGACTTTCTTCATTCAACATCTATCCCAACATGTTTTCTTGAGGTTCATCCAAGTTCTTATGTGTATCATTAATTCATTCCTTTCTATTGCTAAGTAGTGTGCCACCTGAATGTACCTAAGTTTGCTAAACCATTCTCCCTTTGAAGGGCTTCTGAATAGTTTCCAGTTTAGGGATATTATGAATAAAACTACTACAAACATTTCTATGCAAATTTCTGCATGAAAACACATTTTCATTTCTCTGGGTTATATGCCTAAGGGTGCAATTGCTGGTAAACCCATTTTTCAGTTTTAAAAGGAAGTTTCAAACTATTTTCCAGAGTGACTGTACCATTTTACAGTTTCGCCAGCAATGTATGAGTGATCCAATTTCTCCTCACTAATGTTTGGTGTTACCACTATTTTTTCATTTTAGCCATTCTGATAGGTATGTCGGATATCTCATTGTGGTTTTAATTTGCATTTCTCTAATGCCTGAAGATGTTGAACATCTTTTTTTTTAATTATTAAATTTATTTGGGTTATATTGGTTAGTAAAATTATATAGGTTTCAAGTGTACATTTCTACAATACATCGTCTATCTATTGCATTGTGTGCTCACCACCCAGAGTCAATTTTTCAATCAACATATGTGACCCCCTTTTTCCTCTTCTACCACCCCAAGTCTGCCTTTACCCACTGGTAATCGCTAAACTGTTGTCTGTGTCCGTGAGTTTTTGTTTCTTTGTTTCTCTTGTTCCTTTGTTGCTTTCTGTTTTATATCCCATATATGAGTGAAGTCATATGGTTCTTTCCTTTTTCTATCTGACTTATTTTGCTTCACATAATAATCTTAACATCCATCCATGTTGTTGCAAATGGCAGTATTTTATCTTTTCTTATGGCAGAATAGTATTCCATTGCGCATATATACCACGTCTTCTTTATCTAACCATTTATGGAAGGACACTTTGGTTGTTTCCATGTCTTGGCCACTGTAAATAATGCTGCAGTGAACATCAGGTTACATATATCTTTACAGATAAATATTTTCAGATTTTTTGGGTAGATACCCAGGAGATGGATTGCTAGGTCATATGGTAATTCTCTTCTTAATTTTTTGAGAAACTTCCAGGCTGTTTTCCATAGCGGCTGCACCATCCATCACATCCTTTTGAGTCCATATTCTAATGGGTCAGAGTTTGAGTAGAGGAGGTTTCCATCAGAAATAAAACAGTGGGTAATCTGGTACATTTCTGGCCTTTGGTTTTTCTACTTGAACAAACTAACCCATATACGGCTCAGTAATTGAGTTTGAACTGTAACAAAGAAAAGTATCATGCAACTCAGAAGTGCTTGCTTGGTGTTGGAAATAGGTAAGTGTGTTGGAAGGGGATTTTGGTTTACAAAGACTACCTGTGGTGGTTTGAAGCACTTAAATGTGGTTAGTGTTCGATTCTATTTCGTTTTGTTCCCCTAATATGACAATAAAGGAAAATTTAAATCATAGTTCTCTAGAGTTTTCACCACATTCGGGTATAGGAACGTATTCTAATCCTATAATTTAAGTAATATACTTGTGTTTCACAGGAATTATAAGCCATACTGTCTTTCAGAATGTCCATTTGGTAGCCAAGTGGCTAGGATCCTTGGAGAAACTCCTTGAAACATTCAGCCAAGGAAGCCACAGAGATTACAGGGTTTTCATGAGTGCCGAGACTGCACCTACTCCAAGTAAACATACCATCCCTCAAGGACTCCTGGAAAATTCCATTAAGATCACTAATGAGCCCCCCACAGGAATGCTGGCCAATTTACGTGCTGCTCTCTACAACTTTGATCAGGTAAGAAAGCAAAAGAAGTCTGGTCTGACACTAAGCTCAGGTTTTTCTCACAAGACTGGGGCTGTCATCTGCTCACGCATCTCATAGAGAGGGGTAAAAGTGAAATCTTGGGGTCCATGTGTATGTGCGTGGCGTGTGTTTTAATCTCTAGAAAATATTGCCCCTTTCATTCCCTAGTCCAGTAACTAGAAAGTATATTTAAGTTTTACCCTTAAACTACAGCCACGTGTTTAAGGAGAATGAACTTTGAGGAACCTGCTTATTGAAGATAAGTGTGGCAGATGACTATCTCTTACCCCAGAAAGAGGAAAATAGTGATGAACACAATAGTGACATAGGAAGAGTTTCAGTATAATAGTTAATATTTTAAATCTGGTTTTGATATTAGCAAATTTAAAGCACTTCTTTTATATCCAATCTTTTATTATATAAGATTATATATAGTCTTTTTAATTGTATTTTCATTTCTTTCCAACATGAAAGAGAAGTGAATTAATATGTACATAAATAATGATATCTCCATTACCATTATTTTCCTTGTCCAAATGATCACATCTCTGGGTATCATAATCAAGACTTTCAGTTTCCTTTGTTGCTATTTCTCTGAGTTCCCATTCCTTTTTTCATTTTCTTAGAAATCCTTGATATGGGGCAGCCAGTTAGCTCAGCTAGTTAGAGTGTGGTGCTGATAACACCAAGGTAGTCGGTTCAGTCCCTACATGGGCCACTGTGAGCTGCACCCTCCTTGAAAAAAAAAAAGAAATCCTTGATAAACAGAATTTTTATTAGGAGAAGCAGAATGAGGCCTAAAGGAAATGCATATGATTTGGTGATAAATATTCGACCTCCTGATAGAAATGTTATCATTTCTCTATGAAGCATGCTAACATGCTTAACTTTTCTCTAGTACCTTCTGAGCCAGTATTACGAAGAAATTATAATAGTTATGAAGGAATTATAATAATTGGCTACCTAAGAATATAGTTTTGAAGAGTACAGTTAATTACTTAATTAAATAATTGAGGAATTTGTAGCCTCAAATTACTCAGTAGGCTGTGTAAATAGAAGGCACTCAAAAAAATCTGGTTGAATTGATTGGCAGTATGCTTTTTGTGAACTATAGCAAGCTTGTATTTGTGTTTTTATCATCCTTCAGTTTACAACTTCTGACCATTCATGATAGTCTCAAGCTCTTTCTCAAAGTAAGTACAAGAGAGGAATTTGATACACTTAAGTAAGATTTATCTAACTCCCTAAAACAATGGTTTTTATTCATGAAAAGTGAGCATTTCATGAACAAATATGCTTCAACCCAGTTGTCCTTCAGCTTTTTTTGTAAGAATGCCTCTGATAATCTGATAAAGCTTTAGACACGCTCCCTAGAGAAATGCACATTAGAAAATTCATCTCATATAATCATAGAGATAAGCTGACTCCCAATGCCTATGTATGAATTGCTTCCCCAGTTAAAAACAACCTGTTCTAGTTTATGCATCAAAGTATCAGTTCTTTTAACTGCTATCTGGAAAGCCACTTTTATTAATCAAAGGTTACATTTATTGGAAAGGATCTCAAAACTTTAAGGTGTAATATTGTTTCTTATCTAGTGGAAAGGATCCCCTGAATTAATAAGACTAAATTTGACATAAGTAGCAAAAGCAAAGATAATCAAAGTGATTCACTAAATAAACTTCCCATCAAAACTATTTTAGCCAAAACCAAATAAACAAATAGAAACTCTAAAGAAAATCTAAAATTTTTCAGAGCCCTTTATGAATGCTGACGTGTCATTATGTTAGAAAGCAAGATGTGATTTTATTCAGATTATAGAATTCACGGGTATTAGCCTGTGCTCCCTGGCTATCTCTGAATAGGTTCCCAGCACCCTTTCCTCAGTTAGAATCATGATCGGATACTTACAAAACAAGTATAAAACAATAGTGACTTAAGCAAGGTTAAAAAGTATTTCTACCATCAGAGATTTCTGGAGGTGGGTCACTCAGAGCTCATATGTGTCACCACAAAATTGTCAACCCAGTTTCTTCATGGTTTACCATTCCATCGTTTCTAGGATGGGCTTGCCATGGTCTCAGGTGGCTGTGAGTGTTGAAGCCTCCATATCTGTGTTCCCGACAATAGGATAATAGAAGGAACAAAGAAGATGACAAAGAGAACATGACTGCTTTCTTTTAAAGACATTTCCTACAAGTTAATATATAATACTTCTTTTATCCCATTAGTCAAACTTAGTCACAGTGCATTACCTAGCTGCAAGAGAGGCTGGGAAACAAATTTATCTTGGGCAGCCACATGCCCAGCTAAAAGTCAGCAAGAAGACATTTTAGAACAGGCAATTTTAGTGGTCTGTATCACGAACCTCCTCCTTCCTCAAATCTTGTATCATCCTGGGTGTTCTGTGTTGTTGCCATGGTGCTACCTTGATGAAGCCTGTGACATGGACAGAGGGTGATGAATGCCATCTACCTTGGTACTTATTTGGATTAGGGAAATGAGTTCCAGTCACTCATGTTGCCCTTCTCAGATGGAAAAATCACCCAAGAGATCTAGGCAAGTTAACTACTCTGTTGGTGTGTTTTTTGTTTTGTTTTGTTTTTTGCATGCTTTAATTTTCAAATCCAACTAAATTTGTATTTTCAACCTTCCCCCCAAATCAGAATTTACCTCCAAACTTTGACACATGTGTTCATAAGAACAAAGTTCATTTAATATTAGTCTTTTATTACCCTGAGCTTTCCAGAATTTTTATGTAAATATGATCATTAAGTTACCACGATGTAAAGAACCATTGTAGGATGTTGTCTACCTCTGCCTCTTTCAGCTCAATAGGATCTGGCTCTTAAAGATGTCATAAAGGAGTACTGTTTGGGCTCCTTTCATACCCAGATACCAGGTTTTTAAAGTAACAATATAAATTTTCTGTAATATTTGCAGCAGAAACAAATAATTGGTAATTGGGCATGTAACATTGGCATCAGCATTATCACGTGCATGCTGATGTTTGCTCCCTGTTCACAGTGCTGTTTGTACATTTTCTGATATTTAGTTGCTTGTGACTTGGTTTATAAAAATACAGTTGACCTGACCTGAAATGCGGGATGATAGGTAGACCCATACTTTTTCTTAGGAAGGCCTGATTCACATTTTCTTTCAGTGGCATTTATATTATCAGAAAGGACATAATGAAATGGGCATTGACTTGTGATTTTTTTTTTTAAGAACTGAGGATAAAACTAAGTCACTTATATGAAATATAGATGGAATTAATGTACTTAGTGTCGTAGTACCTTCGGTTTTTTTAAGAGAGGTATTAGGTGACTTGTTAGTTCATAATTCCTCGTTAAAATTGTGATACTTCTATTTGGTCTCCTAGAACTTTTTTACATTTAAAAATAATACGTTTTTATATCCTCAAGATTAATTCCAGTTATATGGGTTCTCTTTTCTTCCTTCACAAGCTTGCCTTTTATTGACGTTTAGTTGTGGAAATTTTTTTTTTTAATTTTACTGAAAAGTTATTTTTAGTGATTGTATATTTCAAAACCCCATCGATTACCTAGAAATGGCCTAGTGATTTAGTTGGGTCTGCACTGTATCTGGGCTGGCCAATTCTAGAACTATATTTGGTGGTAGCCCTGGATTCTGATGAAACTGATACGGAAAGAAACTAAAAAGCTCTTCTGGTTTTGGACCAAGAGAACAATTCTAGTTTTGGTTTAAACTTTTACCAGAAGTCCCCCCAGGAGACTAGATTTGAACTCCCATCCAAAAGATGCTCCATACACTTTGTAGGTAGATCCATTGTTGTCAGCTCCATTTTAAATGTAGACTGGTTATCCTTCGGCCATTTTAAAGGACAAGGCAGGAAGATGCAGATTTGGCCTTATCTTCTTCTGCAGCCCAATCTCAGATGAAGGAGTAGGCCTCGACTTTTCCTTGTTTGCCTCTCAAAACTGCCTGATCTGAGGATGGGTAAAGTACTGTCTTCACGCCATAGATGGGTTGGTTGTTTTTTACCATTTAACTTCATGGCTGTTGGGGCCATAACCATATCAATATAGCATACCAGGACTGAACTTTCCCTCTGTGTTTTCAAATAAATCCTACAGATCTAGTCTATAGGGCATATATTTTCCATATGCCATTCTATCATATCAACAATGACTTTTCCTTCTAGATCTTTGGAAGGAAACCATTTGTCAGGGTGATTGTGTTAGTTCAAGGTCAGCACAAAATAATAGTGTTTCAAACAAGGTAATTTCTCTCACACATAATTGGCAGCTCTGTTCCATGAGACCAGCCACATCACGAAGCTGATGTGTGCCTCTACCATACATAACTATGGCTTCCATGCTTGTCCAATTGTCATCATTTCTAGCCTACAGAAAAGGGAAAGGAGTGACAACCAGGGCAAGCAATTTCCTTTTAAGTCAATGACAAAGTTAGACATATCACTTCTCAAATTCTGTCAGCAAAAATGTGGTTATATAGCACATCTGGCTTCAAGAGATGGCTGGGAAATTGTCTTTTGATAGGTGACCATGTGCCCAGATAACCTGCGTTACTATGAAACCAGGGGCAAAGGAGAACTGGAGTTAACTAGTATTCTGCTTACAGTGAGGAAACTAAGACGATGTCCTTTTGTCATCCAGATTTTACAACGAAAATGTGCAGAAAGAAATGGTGTCAGGTAGTGTTGCTACTAGTCAAAATGAATTGTCTCATTTTCTAGTGAACTTAGAAGCATTTAGAAGAATAACTAAAACAAAATGAAAGAATTCCTCCTAAATCAACAGACTGTCAAATGCCAAATAGTCTCCTGTTATGCTCTCGTGGGACAGGCAGCCATGCTGAAAACGGCGTGTTACTTCTCTCCTAGATCTCGCTCAAAGTCCTTTACAAGATTATTGAAAACTCAGACCCTTGCCCTTGGAAACTGTACAGATGGATAATCAAACGTTTTTCTTTTCTCCTAGGATACACTTGAAATGTGCTCCAAGGAGCAGGAGTTTAAAAGCATCCTCTTTGCTCTGTGCTATTTCCATGCCTGTGTTGCCGGGAGACTGAGATTTGGCCCCCAGGGCTGGAGCTGCAGCTATCCTTTCAATCCTGGAGACCTCACCATTTGCGCCAATGTCCTCTACAACTACTTAGAGGCAAACCCTAACGTACGTGCCAGTGGTCAGAGAACCTCTTCTCAAGGCATATACGGAGTTTGTCACTCTTTGGGCACTATCAAAACGGATCATATTTCTTTTGGAGCTATTATTGAAATGGCTGACACTATACATGCACCTTCTGCCGAGTGTGAAAATAAACCAATCGAAGGTTTTCTAGAAGTGGATGCTCGAACTTTGTAAGATAGGTCAAAGCAGTTCAACATCAGTAGCTTAGTGCAAAAAAAAAAAAAAATGTCCTTCATTATGTTAACAAAAACAGTGGTTTACATGTGCATATATGCCAGATTCATTAGGCAGGTAATGAAGCATTTGCACAAATGTAATTACATACAGCAATTCTGACAGTTCATAACACTGCATTAATAATCACTACAATTAGTCCTGATGATGGAAGCAATTTACAGCACGTCACAAGTATAAATAATGGTGCATTTCCTGCATATGTCATTATTATGTATTAAGGATGCCACCTTGTTGTGACTTTCTCAGTAATGTTCCCCTTGATTTGAAGTTAAAGGTAGATGAATGGTTTTATTTCGTAGCTAAAATGTATTTTACAGATGGGAATGGCAATGCTTCATCAAGAACATTTGTGTAAACTCTTATAAACTCAGTGATTGGATTTCCAAAAGGAACCATTTATAAGGATTTTCTAGCTTAGTCCTCATAAGAGGAATTTTTTTCCTTTAAGTTAAATTTGAGATATTTTTGCCAAAACCAACCATGTGTTATCTCTAGGCCACACTTTCTACAAAGGGCCTTTAAAACAACTCATTCATGTTTCTATGGATACGCGGCTGTTTTCTGTTCTTTTGGTAACCGTTGTTAGAATTTTTTTGTTTGTTTTAATATTTTTTTTAACTATATTTTTTAACTATATTATTTAACTTTATTTTTTAACTATAGTTGACATTCAATGTTATATTAATTTCAGGTGTACAACATAGTAATTAGATATTTATATAACTTACGAAGTGATCACTTAATAAACCTAGTATCCATTGGACACCATACATAGTTATTACACTATTATTGACTACATTCCTTATGCTATACTTTCCATCCCCATCCCCATGTAGCAACCAATTTGTACCTCTTAATTCCTTCCCCTTTCAATCCCTCTACCCCCTCCCATCTGACAACCATCAAAATATTTTCTATATCTGACTTTGTTTCTGTTTTATTTGTTTGTTTAATTTGTTTTGCCTTTGATTCCACAAATAAGTGAAATTGGATGGCATTTGTCTTTGTCTGACATATTTCACTTAGCATAATACCCTCTAGGTCCATCCATATTGTTGTAGATGGCAAGATTTTGTTCCTTTTTATGCCTGAGTAATATTCCATTGTACATATGTACCACTTCTTCTTTATCCATTCACCCATTGATGGACACTTGGATTGCTTCCTTATCATGCCTACTGTAAATAATGCTGCAATGAACATATGAATGCATATGTCTTTTCACATTAGTGTTTTGGGTGTCTTCAGGTAAATACCTGAAAGTGGAATTCCTGGATCCTTCTTTGTCTCTTGTTATAGCTTTTGTTTTAAAGTTTATTTTGTCTGGTATAAGTATTGCTACCCCAGCTTGTTTGTTTATTTGTTTTCATTTTCACGAAATATCTTTTTCCAACCCTTTACTTTCAGTCTGTACGCATCTTTCAATATGAAATGAGTCTCTTGTAGGCAGCACATGTAAAGGTCTTCTTTTCTTATTCAGCCACCCTGTGTTTTTGGATTGGAGCATTTAATCCATTTATATTTAAAGTAATTGTTGATAGATATGTAGTTACTGCCATTTTATTATTCATATTTCTGATTATTTTTCTTCTTCTTAAAGAAGTCCCTTTAATATTTCTTGTAATACTGGTTTGATGAACTCTTTTAGCTTTTTGTTGTCTGAGAAGCTCTTAATCTGTCCTCCGATTCTAAATGATAGCTTTGCTGGGTAGAGTAATCTTGGTTGTGGATACTTGCTTTTCATCACTTTGAATATTTCATGCCATTCCCTTCTGCAAAGTTTCTATTGAGAAATCAGCTGACAGTCTTATGGGAGCTCTCTTGTAGGTAACTAATTGCTTTTCTCTTGCTGCTTTTAAGATCCTCTCTATGTCTTTAACCTTTGGCATTTTAATTATGATGTGTCTCGGTGCAGGCTTCTTTGGGTTCTTCATGTTTGGGACTCTTTGCACTTCCTGGGCTTGTATGTCTGTTTCCTTCACCAGGTTAGGGAAGTTTTCAGTCATTATTTCTTCAAATCGGTTTTCAATTTCTTGTTCTCTCTTTTCTCCTTCTGATACCCCTATGATGTGAATTTTGGTACGCTTGATGTTGTCCCAGAGGCCCCTTAAACTGTTTTCGTTTTTTTTTTTGTTTTTTTTTTGGTGGGGGGAGGATTTCTTTTTTTCCTTTTGCTGTTCTGATTAGATGTTTTCTGTTATTTTATCTTCCAAATTACTGATTTGATCCCGTTTCATCTCATCTACTGTTGACTCCCTCTAATGTATTCTTCATTTCAGTTATTGTAGTCTTCATTTCTGCCTGGTTCTTTTTCACATTTTCTATCTCCCTTTTTATGTTTCCTATCTCTTTGTTGAAGTACTCACTGAGATCATTGAGCATCCTTATAACCACTGTTTTGAATTCCGTATCTGGTAGATTACTTGTCTCCATTTTGTTTACTTCTTTTTTTGGAGTTTTGTTCTATTCTTTCATTTGGGATATTCTTGTCTCGGCCCTTCCTATCAGTCTCAACATGGCTTCTTCTATATATCCTTACTTATAGGACTGCTGTTTAGCTAGACTTTAGGCATTTCTCAGTGATGGTTGTTTTTGATGTGGTTGTGGAAGGAGGCAAGCACAGCATTCACCTACTCTGCCATCTTGACCAGAAGCCCCCATTGTTACAATTTTTGTTATCAGAGTTTTCTCAAGCTTCAAAGGTGATTTGACAGCTATCAGAATGTATACACTTGGTGTACAACATGGGTATGTTCTCCCAAGAGGCACATTTTAAATAACTGGTATCCAAAATAAATGGCTTTAGTAAGGTATGTGGTGACCAGTATTCCATATCTATCTTTTAAATCAATGAAATTAAAAAGTCTTCATACTTAAAATACTAGAGCATATTTTAATCCTTCTAATTAATATTTTCTGTTGATCTTAGTACGTTTTACGTGTTGCACGTAAAATTGATTGTTGTAATAGTTCTGGGTAGAAAATAAAATGGACCACTTAATACTTTTATTCAAGCCCATCATAACTGTTTCCTGAGGCTGACAAGTAATATTATCCTATTTCAGCTGGGTCTTGTACATGATTGAGGTAGAAATGAAGGGGAGAAAGAGAGAGGAATTGACGTGTGTGTTTCTCTCCAGCTCTCACTGCCTGAGTCTTGGCAGCACCAGGTGGCCATTTGAATCATGCTGTGTCCTGCTGCTTCTCCCACTGGTGTTCAGAACAGCACAGCCTTAGGTTTTTAACTCATTCACTTGTCTCCCAGATGTCTTGACCTGAGTCATTTACTAAACATCACAAAGCAAGTTACCAGGACTGGAGAATTAAGTTAATATGTGCACATAGTTTGGTTGGGCAAAATGACCCTTTCAAGGTGTCTGTCAAACCCGAGCTCTGGATTTGAGGAAAGAGAATCAGTTATCAAGAAGGATAGGCCCTTAGTAGAACAAAATCTTGAGGGAGATAGATACTGTATGGATAGCTATGCCTGCTATCCACATTAATTGAATGTAATCAGAAAGGGAAATAAAATTAAGTCTTTGTTTCCAATCCATTTCAGCTATATAGAAGGTAGTCCATGGGGCTGTTGAGAGAACAGTGCAGTCTAGTCATTTTTATATTTCATTCATATCAAACCAGCTTAAAAGAAACACACATTTGAGGTTCATTTATTCATATTCAAATAAACTTGTGACAAGTACATTGGGCTAGTTGAAGCAATTTTACTTGTTCTGTCACATCATGCAACAAATGAAGGCTATAATTAAGTTTTTACTTAAACTGTTGGGAGGCAATATGTTGCCCCCGAGGATATAAAAGTTCCTGTCTAGAAAGGCTTCGTCACAAACTGGCGTGTTTTGCAAACCCAGAAGAAGCTAAAGGGTAGCAAACAGAGCCTTCAAACTCTGCTAAGCCAACTAAAGAGGAGATACAGTGATTTCTTGAATAAACATGGTGTAGTCATGTTGTACCTTAAACAATTAGGTAGGCCCGTTATGTTATAAACGGAGCCCTCAAATGAATTTGTGGCAAAGAGATTTGTTTGCCTGAACTTTTGGAGGGTGATGGAATTCTAAATATACCCCGAATTCAAATTGTATGGGTTTTCTTTTCCTGAATCAGATCATAAGACCTAACGTAAATCAGACCATAAAAACATGCCATTTTATAGACAAAGAGCCTGAGGTACAGTGATTTGCCGCAGGTCACTCAGTTTGTCATGGACAAAAGCTCAAAGGCCCTGGTAACAAATACCCTCTAGTGATTTCCGGATGAGATTGTGAATGTGCGAACTTTCCCTGCATAACACGTTCTAGGACTAATTAGCTTTAAAATCTGCATAAAAATCGCACTGGTAGTGAATTTTCACTGAATATATTAAAACACACTGGAAACGATCCTCTCAAGAAATCTTTTGCAGAAGCCTACACAATTTCTGAATGTCTTTTACAAGGCCAGCGCTCTAAGCCCTGACCTATGGGGCCTAAACCTCTTTTAAATGCTCCTGCTAGGGGGGATGGGGAGAGCATTGTGTTGCAGGGGCTTGTAGAGAGCCATGTGCCTGCCCCCTGAGGCAGATGCCCTGGGCCTGGACTCGAACACTTGCTTGATTTTCCCCCAGGTACCATGGGAAGACCTCCGTTTTCTCTTTGGTGAGATCATGTACGGAGGCCACATCACAGATGAGTGGGATCGCAAACTGTGTCGGGCGTATTTAGAAGAATTCATGAATCCATCCCTGGTAAGACACTTTAAAAATTCACTTCGCTGAGGAGAAAATTCTGATGAGAAGTTTAAAATTTTTATTATATAACTAATTCTCAAATGATATTGAGGAGTCTTGGCTTTTTGTAAGTATATTCTAACCCACCGTCAAGAGAGTTTGGAAATTTGTTAGAAATACAGTCTTGGGCCCCATCCCTGATCTATAGAATCAGAATCTGTGTTTTAATGAGACAACCCAGGGAACATCTGTGCATGTGTGTGAAGCATTCTGACATGCCCTGACCCGCTGGACCTTCAGAATAACTGTGTGAGGTACGCAGAACTGACAGGTACCCCATTTTATAGACAAAGAGCCTGAGGTTCAGTGATTTGCCGCAGGTCAGTCAGTTTGTCATGGGCAAAAGCTCTAGCTGGAAGGTTGATGTATTGATTTCAATTTGAGGACTTGGGAAATTAGTGAAATCTATAGTTTTTCCCTGTCTTAGAAGCCATGGAGTTGTCTAAATTTCAGTCATTAACTCCTAACGTGCTCAAGAAAAATGTAGTGACTTTAGAAACCAGTTCTTCCTTCAGGGAGGAAGGGGAAGAGCACCCCTGTGCTGGAATTTAAAGAGAGAAGGCACCTTTACCCACTTCTCATCTTACCAACCCTACATCTGTATAGACCGAACACCCATGTGTTCAGGACCAGGGCTGTGTTTTTTGGCCAAAGTACTCAGACCTTGTTTTCTACATTAAAGTAGCTGAAAGTGGGGGCCACACTTTTTTCATGCTCTCTCTCTCTCTCTCTCTCAGAAAGTTTCCAGATTCATGGCCATTGCATGATTATTTTTCAGAAACCCAGCGCACCCTACGCCATGTCATCTCTACTCCCAACTGGACAGAACAACTGTGTTTAGAGCAGTGCCAATTTTTTATATAGTTTGAACAACCTTCTGTTTATAATTTATTGAGGACTTCACCTCATAAAAGCATTGTATAGTTCTGATCACCTTCCCTGAGTCTATTTTGAGAAGTAATGTGATCACGTATTAGAAAACATGCTGTATTGCAGTCTAATGTAGAAAACTTGGGACAGATTATTTTTTCACTACTTTTAATAATGTTAAACAATTTGGAGGGCAATGCAGGAAAAAACTACTTTCCTGCCATGTGACCATTAAGTGTTTCTTTTGATTGTGAGACTCTTGGTCTTCCTTCTGAATGAGCAGAATATCACAGGTCAGAAAGACACTTTCAATTTGACACAATTGGAAGTCGCTCCTCAGAAGAGGTCTGGGAGCAGGTTACCATGGAGACGGGAAAGATAAACAGTGTTGGAGCGCGACCTTTACAGAGGCTGATTTCTCAGAATGATGGTGGAGGTCAGGGGCAGAGTGAGAAGCTCGGGCTGATGTTTCCTCTCTGGCTCTGGCCTGAGGATAAGGAGCGAATTACTGTTGCCAAACGAGACAGTCCATTAACCTTCACAAGTCTGAACTCCCATTCAAATAATTGTAAAATAAAGACAGATGAGAGAAGCTAAGGGGCATCCCTGGAGTGTGTGTTAGACCTTTAGAAATGTCGGTACCTGCCTTTCCCATGCAGATCTGGTGTGGTTTTCAGGATCCAAGCACTGCATTTGCAATCTTGCATCCACACTGGACAGTGCTACCTGTTCAACTTACCAAAGGAAGGGAAAGCCCTTACTGACTTGGTGGCGGAGTCTGCAAAACCCCCGTTATTTCGTTCCCGTGCAAATGTTTCCTGCTCATGCTGTTTATGTTATTAGGAACTTGGTCTAACACTTCAGGTCCTCCTTTTGCCACCCCTCACATTGGTTAACTTGTTTGGAAAGTAGTATCTCTGGTTGCATTGGAACGTGATCAGAAAGCACCCCATTAGTGATGTGGGGTTTAGAGCTCCGCCGCTCTCATTAAAGGAACTGGAATGCTTTCACTGACATGAAGATGGGTGTGTTCGTTGTTGGATAAATGAGTTTGCAGTCAGCGTTTCTGGACAGCAATGTGCCTGAGAGGTTCTCTGGCCAAAGTTAGGGATCATTAATATTATTCTCTCAGGGAAGGGGCATGCTTGGCAAGGCTAAACAAGTACTACAGTCAATTACTTTTAGAAAATAAGGCATCTGGTCACCTGAAAGGTCTATCTTAAAAATCTATTTTTTGATGATAGAGGCTAACAGTTAAGAGGCTGGACTTTGAAGTAATAAAATAATTAAAAAAAATAATAATAAAAAAAGCTTGGGTTTGGGTTCAAATTCAATTCTCCTTGTATTTTCTGTGTGATTTTAGACATAACCCCGAACCTGAGCCTCAGTTTCATCACCTGCAAAACAAGAGTGGCCCAACTCATGGGTTTCTTGTCGGGATTAAATATTGGTGCAATGTTGGGACAAAATGCTTACTACATGGGAGATATTTTTATTATGAAGTATGCATTTTCCTAGTCTATATGTCATACTTGACATACTTTCTTGACTCTGTGATGCTAACAATGGAACCCATTGATTAAATCCCTGTTCTGTGCCAGGGGTCAGTACTACACCGTTCATGTGTATTATTTCTTCCCCTCACTGCAGACCTGCAAACTAGGCGTTATTATCCCTGTAATCAAACAGGAAACCGGAGAGCTTGCTTAGTAGCAAAGCCGGGATTTGAACTTGCAGTCTCACTGCAAAGCCCACAGGTTTTTCTCTGCAGCACACCGCGTTGGCTGGAGTGCGAATCTGTTTGTGGTAACTGGGGCACGAGTCACCCAAACACTGACCTGTGTCTGTACTGGGCACTGTGGGTGGCACAGGGTGACGCCAAGAACAACCCTGGACAATCCAGGAGTTGGAGTACTGGTTCTGCCACTAACTTTCTGTTCAGCTTTGGGCAGGACCTACCTGTGCCTCAGTTTATGCTTTTGTAAAATGAAGGTATTGTCTAGAAATTCACTAATGCACCTTCCAGTGCTAAAGACATCGAGATAATGTAATTCAACCTCAGGTAAGTTCTGAAAATCCCTCACAGCGCTTTGGGACCATGGCATTTTTTACTCATAGGCCCAGGACAAGTGCACTTGTTTAGACTTACTGGGAGCTACTTGTCATAAGCAGGGCTCCGTGGAGAGGCAGCGCAGGAGGGGAGTCTTTTATTAAATACCAGGAAGGAAACTGTAAAAAGGACGGCAGTCCTATAGAGTCAGCAGAGTGGCAGGATGTGGCTTTCTCAGTTTCTAATAATTGTGCCTGGCACTGATTCCTACAAAGGTGAGTTCAAGTAATTGATGATTTTTTCATGCTGTGGAAGCTCATTCTCCTTGAGCACGATTCCATAGGTTCTTCTTTTCTTTTTTGTAATAGCTTTATTGAGATATAATTCACAATCTCATAAAATGTACCAATTTAAATGGAATAATCCAAAGGTTTCAGTATATTCACAGTTGTACAGCCATCACCACCATCTATTTTAGAACATTTTCATCACTCCAGAAAGGAACTCCATATAGATGAGCAGTCACCATCCTCCCCTCCCCACCCTTCTGTCCCCAGCCCTGGCAACCACTAATCGACTGTCTGTCTCTACAGATTTGTCTATTCTGGACATTTCATATAAATGGGATCATACAATAAGAGGCCTTTTGTGTCTGATACCTTTCACTTAGCATAATGTTTTCAGGGTTCATCCATGTTGTAGCTTATATAAGTAGTTCCTTTTTTATGGCCAAATAATATTCCATTGTATCGGCACACTACATTTCGTTTATCCATTCATCAGATGGTGGACATTTCGGTTGTTTCCACTTTTTGGGTGTTATGAATACCACTGCTATGAACATTCACGTACAAGTATGTGTGTAGACATACATTTCCATTTCCCTTGGGTATATAGCTAGGAGTAAAAGTGTCAGATCACACGGTAACTCTATGTTTAACATTTTAAGGAACTGCCAAATTGTTTTCCCAAAGTAGCTGCACCACTTTCTATTCCCACCAGCAGTGTATGAGGGCCTGATTTTCTCCACATCTTGCCAATGCTTTTATTGTCCATATTTTTTATTTCAGCCATCCTGGTGGGTGTGAAGTGGTATCACATTGCATTTCCCTAAAGACTAGTGATGTTGAGCATCTTTTCCTGAGCTTATTGGCGATTTGTGTATCTTCTTTGTAGAAATGTCTTTGAGGCATAACAGTGACCTTTTCAAACAGCCCTCCCCCAAACACAAGATAGGTGGCCACAGTTCAGAGATCTTTATAGCTCTGGCCCCACCAGCAAGGTGCAGGTTTTCGTAAAAGCCCTTGAGTGGGAAGGGAGAACCGAGGTTCACATAGTTCCTTGAGTACCTTGACATCTTTAGTTTTCTTAAAGGAGGAGAACACAAGTCCCTGGATGAACCAATGCTTACTTTTCAAACTTTACTTGTTTGACATCATAGTAGGAATTTACAGTCGGACATTTCCCAGGCTGTCTATTCCTTTCCAGAAAATCAAGATGTACTTGAAATAATCATGTCTGCTCCTAGGACATAGGGAAGAACAAAAGTAACACTTATAAAAGCCTGCTATGTGCCTAGATGTCTGCATAGCTGGTCATTGCATTCTCACAGCCACACTCATTAGATTGCTAGCGGGAGCCTCATTTCACTGACAAAGAGATTGAAACCATGATAAACTGTCATTTTTTAAGGCCTCCAAACCATTCAGGGATGGGCACGGAACCAGGTAGGTCGGTCTGGCTGTAAACCTCAAGCCCTTTTCTCAGAGTTTGCTGTCCTCGGCTTTTCTCATTGCTGAACATATAAAAGGCACTCTTCCCATGTTTTTAAAGACTGACTAATTGTCTCTCCAGAAAGCAGGGACCATTTGCAGTCCCACCGGCATTACATGAATAGGCACTCAAACATCCAGTCTCCGCAGTGTTTTAACACTTTTAAGTGGTTCCACTTTTTGGTTAATTTCTTTGCTTGGAATTGTTTTTATCTTCTTGTTTCTATTGAAGGACAATTTCACTGTGGCTCTTTAAATTCCTTTCATCTAGTGAGCGCTAACAGAGAAGACCCAAGTCCTTGTTTATAGGAAATAAAGTTTGGTTCAGTTGTGTTGATTCCACTTTTGGTTTTATTATGCATATTTTCTGCCCATATTGTTATTTTAGCTAATTTATCTATCAGAGACTAATCAGATGAGTCTGAATATCCTTCAGTTTTGTTTTGGTCACCCGGCGTCAGGTGAAATTTTGATTTCACCAGTTTTGATTATTCTTATACATAAATATGAAATGACAGAAAACGTGAATAAATAATGAAAAACAAACCAAGCTAATAGATATTGGTAGTGAGATAGTCCAGGTTGCTCTTTCTAATATTCCTTGGGCCAAGATTTCTATTTCTGGCAATATAAAAGACTGAACTTGAAACTCCTCCCAGCCCCAAAATGAAATAGAAATGCTGACTCAGATGTTTAAAATGCCTTTTGGAATTGACAGACTGAGCATGACAGACCGAGGCAACGGAGCTTCATCTCCAAGGGCACAGACTGTCTAGGAAATCTGGGATTGCAGGTTTGAGAAGGAAGGAACAAACTGCCCTTACGGATGACATGATTGTGTAGAAAGTCACTTATTTTGTCCCCATTAGACTGAGAGTTCCTTAAGAACTAGGTCTTATGAATCTTTTATACTTCCAAGGCTTGTGTGAGTATATTAGGTGATCAATACATAGTATTGAATAAGAATGTGTGAATATTCACTTTGTCTCCGGGCAACAGCGTGAAGGGGCCAGATAGCATCACATACACAATTACAGAGACAAACCCCAGTTTCAAAAAATGATTTAGGAAATCTCGGCATACAATAACTATATTAGGTGATAGTTTTTTAAAAAGTAACATCCCCTCTCTATACATTTAAAACTGCATATAGACAGAATTTATAGCAAGAGAGACTGGGGAAATTAAAACAGATGTAATGGCCTCTGGGAACTAAAGAACAACCAGAAAAGAAAAACCAGACATTATGCTGCATGAACTAGAAAATTATAAACACTTGAATGACTGTCTATATTTATGGCTGGTCAGAGTCTCAGGCCTATAAATGCTTTTGCTACTTTGTGAAGAGCTACAGTCTAATATTTAGGTTTGCTATTGCTCCTCACACTGCCTTTTGTTAAGAACATTCCTCCACATGGAATGTCTATCCTCTAGCCCAGCCTCATGAAGTGGGTGGACTTGATGGGAGGCCTTATCACTCCAGGCTTTCATTCATGGTTTTGATTTCTCTCTGCAAGGGGGGGATGTGTGGGAGAATCGATGACTCGAAGCATGTGACAGGGTGCATGTGTTATGTCGCCCCAAGCAAGCTGCACACTGATTCTTCTTAGGGGTAGGCTTCATGTGTTCCTTGCACTCGTCCCGCACATCAGCCTGATGCCCTACACACAGCAGAATGATCACTCATGAAAGGGCCGTGGAACACTGCTGAGAGGCAGCTATCTGTGTAACATTGGGCTGGGACCTGCTTACCAGAGAGCTCTCAACACATTTAGGAAGCAAAGACCGATGCCCATTTTGTTTGGAACAACCAACTTTTCCTTTTTGGTTACAGATTGAAGATGAACTTATGCTGGCACCAGGATTCGCAGCCCCACCTAATCTAGATTACCCGGGCTACCACCAGTACATAGAGGAGATGCTTCCGCCAGAAAGCCCAACGCTGTATGGCCTCCATCCAAATGCTGAAATAGAATTCCTGACAGTAACATCCAACATTCTCTTCAGAACTTTGCTGGAGATGCAGCCCAGGAATGTACTCGTCGGTGACGAGCTGGGACAGTCCACAGAAGACAAGGTAGAGGGTCTTTCTTTTTTTCTCTACTGAGGTATACGCATATACAGCGTAATGTGCTAACCTGAAGCGTATGACTCAATGACTTTTTACCTTTGTATACGTATACCTAGACCCACCACCCAAATCAAAATACAGAACGTTTCCAATACTCCAGAAGGGTACTCATGCCCTTTGCCAGTCAATATGCCCCTCCCCCTCCAGCTCACTCTTACCTCTATCACCATACCGTGTTTCCCTGAAAATAAGACCGAACCGGAAAATAAGCCCTAACATGATCTGTCAGGATGACATCCCCTGAACATAAGCCCTAATGTCTTTTGGAGCAAGAGTTAATACAAGACTTGGTCTTATTTTGGGGGAAACACGGTAGATTACTTTTACCTGTGTTTGAACTTCAAATACGTGCCGTCTTATAGGATGTACTCATTTATGTCTAGCTCTTTCCATTCCACATTACACCTGGGATTCAACTATGTTGTACATGGACCAATAACTCATTTTAATATTCTATGATATGAATATACAATTCTTTATTCTTGATAGATGGATATTTGGGTTGTTTCTAGTTTTTCACCTTATGAATATCACAGCCATGAACATTCTTGTATGTTCTTTTGTCAACAAAGGTGACTCCCAAAGTTATCCATTTATACTCAGAAGTGGAATTGCTGGATCAAAGGATATGTTGAGCTTTCATAGATACTCGCTAACAGCTTTCTGAAGGGGTTGTACCAGTTTCACTCCCACCCACACTGTGGAAGTTCAGCCTCTCTCTCTCTCTCTCTCTCTCTCTCTCTCTCTCCTGTGGTTTTGTTAGGGGTAATGATATTCCACTGTGGTTTTAATTTTGCATTCCTCAGTGCAGGGACAATGTTGAGTATCTTTTCATATGTTTATGGCCATTTGGACATACTGTCATGTAAAGTACCTGTTCTTGTTATTTTCACTTTCCCATTTTTCTAATTGGGTTGTCAATGGATTTGTAAGGACTCTTTATTTTGTGTGTGTCCTTTGTATTGTTTTGCAAATATCTTCTCCAAATCTGGCCTGCCTTTCATTCTCAATGTGTTTTTGGCTCTGTCTTTTTTACATTGTCTTGGGAGATTGGCATTTTATTCTTTTGAGGGTATTTATTGCTCTAGAATGATGAGAAATGGACATCAAATTTTTTTACATTTAGGTTAAAATCTTGTTTCTCGTGAAATTAAAACCTGAATAGTTTATGTTTCCCAAAATAAATTAGCCTTTATTCCTCTCTCATAATTGTTAATCATGATTTGATTGACAAGGATTCAGCTTGTTGGAAGACACTAATCATCAGATCTAATTCCAGTGAAGTCCCAGGACTTTCCATATTAATTCTTGAAATTTTTCAATCATTTCTTGAAGTAAGGTCAATTGTTGAGATACTTGTTTGTAATTTAGAAGCTTTAGAATTCGTTGTATACTGCTTTATCCTGTAAACTATCATCTTCCTTATGTGAATGTTAGATTTGTTTTATAAAGATGAACAAGAAAAAAATTTGTCCATTTGGGAAAAGCTGTATTAATAGAAGCAGAGAGGTGGATGAGGCTTTCATTTAGTTTTTGGGTTTCAATCTTTCCAATAAGAAAGCTGATCATTAAACCAGAAAACGCAGAGCAAATGCGATAAAGATGGCTCAGCACCCCCGATAGGCAAACAAATGTTAGCAATGACCATGTCAGGAATGCTTCCTATGTGCTAGGCACTAACGAAAGCGCTTTACAAATATGTATTTAGTCCTCAATAGCTCTGAGTAGTATCAAGATCCCTATTTCAGGGAAAAGCTTAGGTAACTTCCAAGGCCAGACATCTAGAAAGGGCTAGTGAAGGAAACCAAATTCCAGCTGATTCCAAAAGCCATTCTTTTACCGAACTTCTCTACTACATTGTTTCATACTCTCTACTGCTGCTGTAAAAGAATTTAAGATTTCAGGACCTGACACATTCCCAGCTGTGAGGGGCTAAACCTACTTGCAAGCGTGATGTCAGAAGCACAGGCAGTAATCTGAGAAATCTCGGAGAGAGGGAATGCCGCCTGAGCCTGAAGACAGGCGATATTTCTCAATCTTTTGTCCGTTTTAGGTATTTGTTGGTTTTCCTCAGCTCAGTAAAACTGCTTAGAAAGAATAAATATGCACATCAGAGTACCACGTACATATTCATGTCTCCAATGTATAAATCTATTATTTCTTCAGGGAAACAATTATAGAAGATAGAGGCTTCCTTGTTGTTGAAAACGTTGATCTAAATTGCTCCCAGAATTTTAGGACATGTCAGTGGGGAAGGCAGCAACAGAGTCATCAGAATCAGGTCAAACTTAAAGGGCATCTTTAGCTCATGTGACTTTTCTTATTTTTTTTAATTAGTAGATTATAAAATGTAATACCCATATGCTGGGGTTCTACTTCCTCTGATCATATCTTTACATACAAATGAAATGTAGTTGATGACAGTTCTTATATTTTCTAAATGCTATCAGTGAATGAACTACAAACAAACAGCATCTCCTCCTTGATGAGATCTAAAGAAGGAAGGGTGGGCTGCACTGATACAGAAGTGAGCTGAGGTAGATGGCAAGGCCACTCTGGCCACCTCCTGGGAATAGGAGGCATCTTTTAAACACATTAGCAAGCATCTGTGGGGGTTGTATGATGTATTCTGGATTTAAAAAAAAATAGAAGATATATACAGAGGATGCGAAAAAATGTATACACATTTTAAGAAAAGAAAATTGTATTAAAATTGTAATATTCAATCTATACTGATAACAAAAGATGAATGCAAGTCACGTTTGACTTCTGCAATTACAAGAGGTGCTCAAAGTGGTTACCATCAACGTCCAGACACTTCTGATTACGGCAAACTACTGATTGAGCAATGTTGACCAAAGTGTCCGCTTGTACACATTTTTTTGGCACCCGGGGTGCCACACACACATATATATCTATACACACACACATATATATCTACATATCTGCCTGTGGTCACCGTAAACAAAAATGAAACAAAAAAGAACTAAATCTTTATGTGTTAATGATTTAAGGTTAAGAATGTCCTGGATGACATTTTGGAGAAACTTCCAGAAGAGTTCAACATGGCAGAGATCATGCAAAAAAACACAAATAGAAACCCCTATGTTCTTGTTTGCTTCCAAGAATGTGAGAGGATGAATATTCTCCTTCAGGAAATCCGTGTGTCACTTCAACAATTAGACCTCGGTTTGAAGGTAAGTTTAAAAGTGGGGCTAGCGCAGGCTTCCTGACATCAGATGACATTTACTATGTGGCCTTTCTTCTCCGTGCAAGGGGGAGCTGACATTATCTCCTGAGGTGGAAGCTCAGCAGTCCGCACTGAGTTACGACACGGTACCAGACACGTGGAGCAAACTGGCTTATCCATCTACTTACGGCCTCGCCCAGTGGTAAGCGACCCCATCCTCGCTCCCACTGTCCTTTATCAGCTTTGGTGCTGATTCAGTGTTCTGAATTATTCAGCCCCATAAAAATTATAAAGACTGTGCTTTGTGATTGTACTTAGTAAGTGTGCAAACTACCACCCGTTTCGTTTGAGTTTACTTAGTGTGTTGTTTCGAAAGCAAAAGTCAATTAAGAGTCAGGGTCAGAGCAAGATTCAAATTCTGTCTCTCGCTTATTAGCTATTTGATCTTGGACAAAATACCTGCCCTAATTTCTCAGTCTATCATCTGAAAAAATGTAGATAATAGCATTCCCCCATTGAGTTGTTATGATTTAAATGGCTGTGGGTGGCAACTTGAGTTTGCTCTCACGTTATCGTATACACTCATTTTCTTTTCTGTTCCTTTTAATAAATGCTTTTTAATTTTTTTAAATAAAAGAGAATTTATTGGCTTTTATGACTGAAAAGGTACTCCCAGTTTCAGGCGCTTTGCTTTATCCAGGAGCTTAAGTTTTCAACGTCTGGCCACTCTCCATCACGCAGCTGTCTCTCTCCATGTTGTTTGTTTGTTTATTTTCAATTACAGTTGACATTCAATATTATATTGGTTTCAGGTGTATAGCACAGTGATTAGACATTTATATGATATCCCCAATAAGTCTTGTACCCACCTGACACCAAATAGTTATTACAATATTTTTGACTATATTCCCTATGCTATACTTTACATTCCCATGACTATTTTGTAACTGCAAATTTGTACTTCTTAATCCTTTCACCGTTTTCACCCAGTCCCCCAATCCCTCTCACATCGGGCAACCTTCATTTTTTTGTTTGTTTTTTAGATTCCACATGTAAGTGAAATCATATGGTATTTTGTCTTTCTCTCTGTTTTCCTTAACATAATACCCTCTAGGTCCATCCATGCTGTTGGCAAATGGTATAATTTCATTCCTTTTTATGGCCAAGTAATATTTCATGGTATATATGTACTACCTCTTCTTTATCCTTCATCTTTTGATTGGAGTAATCTATTTATATTTAAAGCAATTATTGGTAGGTATGTACTTATTGCCATTTTATTGTTTTCCCATTGTTTTTGTAGTTCTCTATTCCTTTCTTATTCTCTTGCTCTCTTGTGTGTTAATGACTTTCTGTACTGTTGTGTTTGGATTGCTTTCTCTTTATTTCTTGTGTATCTCTTGTAGATTTTTAGTTTGTGGTTTCCATGTGCTTCATATATACCAACCTATGTTTATACCAGTCTGTTTTAAGTTGATGGTCATGTAAATTCAAACACATTCAAATATCACTACTATTTTTACTCACCCCCTCCATATTTGTTTTTGTCATTATTTTTTACTTCTTTTGTGTATATTTGAATATCCCTTAATTTACTGTTGTAATTACACATGATTGATCTTCCTACTTTTGCCATTTAACCTTTGTACTAGCTTTAGTGTTACTCGATCTATTGCTTTTATTGTGTTTTCCTTTGTTAGTGAGACTATTTTTTCTTTGCCATATTTTCTTATTCATATTTTTTATTTTTTTCCTTCTTCTTAAAGAAGTCCCTTTAATATTCTTTGTAATACTGGTTTGGTGGTGATGAACTCCTTTAGTTTTTTTCTTGTCTGGGAAGCTCTTTAACTCTCCTTCGATTCTAAATGATAGCTTTGCTGGGTAGAGTAACCTTGGTTATGGGTCCTTGCTTTTCATCACTTTGAGTATTTTGTGATAATCCCTTCTGGCCTGAAGTTTCTGTTGAGAAATCATCTGACAGTCTTATGGGAGTTCCCTTGTAGGTAACTGCTTTTCTCTTGCTGCTTTTAAGATTCTGTCTGTCTTTAACCTTTGGTATTTTAATTATGATGTCTCTCGGTGCAGGCCTCTTTGGGTTCATCTTGTTTGGGACTGTCTGTGCTTCCTGGGCTTGTATAACTGTTTCCTTCATCAGGTTTGGGAAATTTTCAGTCATTATTTCTTCAAATAGGTTTTTCAATCCTTTGTTCTCTCTCTTCTCCTTTTGGTAGCCCTATGATGCAAATGTTGGTATGCTTGATGTTGTCCAGAGGCCCCTTAAACTGCCTTCATTTTTAAAATTCTTTTTGCCGTTCCAATATGGTGTTTTCTGCTACCTTGTCTTCTAAATCGCTGATTCAATCCTCTGCTTCATCTAATCTGTTCTTGATTCCACTGAATGTATTCATTTCAGTTATTGTGTTCTTCACTTATTTTCTCTCTCTTTTATGTATCCTATCTCTTTGTTGAGTTCTCACTGAGATCATCGAGCATCCTCATAACCAGTGTTTTGAACTCTGCATCCAGTAGATTGCGTGTCTCCATTTTGTTTAGTTCTGTTTTAGAGTTTTGTTCTGACTTTCATTTGTGACATATTTGTCTCATTTCAGCTGCCTCCCTATTAGGTAGATCTGCTACGTCTCCCCGTCTTGGCAGAGAGGCCTTATGAAGTAGGTGTTCTCTGGGGCCCAGTCACTTGAGCCAGGTGCTCCAGGTTGTCTTTTGTGTGGTTTGTGTCCTCCTGTTGTAATTGAGCTTTGATTGCTGTTGACACATCACTGGGTGTGACTGACCCTCAGGCCGACTGGCTATGTGGACTGGCTATGACTACTGAGGAGAAGCTGCTGTGCAGGGGCTGACCCCACTGAGCGGGATTCACTTTAGCATGGTGCCTGCCAAGGCACCAGTGTCACTTGTGGCACTAATTGGACGGTGCTCTGTAGCCAGGTACCAGGTGTGTGGTTTGGGGACCTCTTGGGAGGTGCTCCAGTGCAGGCTAAGATAAGCTGCTGCCTCTGTCCAGCCCAGGGCCACCTAGTAGGAGCTACTAAGTGATCTGCAGTTGGTAGCTGCCTGTGCTGGGATTAGACACACCTGGGAGTGGTTACGCTTTGAACCGAGACCAGCCGTCATTAGTGCCAGGCTTGAGGCCACTTAGCAAGAGGTACATGGTATGCCAAGGGCAGCTGCTGCTTGTCTGAGGTTTGTGGACCTTTTAGAGATTTTTTAGGAAAGTCCTCAGCATGGACCCAAGTCAGCACTTGGGTGGATTAGCGTCTGAAATGTTCTGACTGGGCTTGTGAATTGGGGAGGGTGGGTCTCAGAAAATCACCAGGTGGGGCAGGTTAATGGCGATGCAGATTTAGAGTCTTCCTGCACCAGCTGTGTGCGGGGAGGTCACTTTAGTCCTGGAGAGAGTTGCCCCTCCAGCCTTCACCCTGAAACTGGTTAATTCAGTTACTCCCATGTTTCCCTGGCACTTTTCGAGCTGCTGTCCCTTCTATGGAGCTTAGGGTGTTTGTAAACAATGTGAGTCTCTGTGCAGGCCCTTTAAGAGGACACCTAGGTCTTCGGCACCCCGTCTTACCCAGACAGAATCCCTGATGATTTTCACAGTACTGTTATGGGGATTCCTCTTCCCAGCACTGGTGCACTGGGCTGCGACCCCTCACTCCTCAGGCGGGACCTCTGCAGCAGAGATGTCCCTCCCAATTCTTAACTACCATATGTGGGTGTGGGCCGGGCCCATTTCTCATGTCTACCACTTCTAGCAGTCTCAACCTGGCTGCTTCATATCTTTATAGTTCTATCCGGCTACTCTTAGGTGGTTCTCAAAGGTGGTGGTTCTATAATTTAGTTTTCATTTGGATGGGGTTGTGGGAGGAGGTGAGCACAGTGGTTTATTACTCTGCTGTCTTGACAGCAGGTCTCTATAGCCTTATTTTCAAAGCCAGTGATTATTAATGCCATCTTAGGGCTTTTAAAAGTAGTATGGTATGCCGTAAATCAGACTGTCAGCATGTGGGTGTGACGGTACAGATGTGTCACAAAGCCAAGGACAGAAATTCACCGTTCCCTGAGGGCCAGTGTTATTTCCACCCGTTCCTTGGCCTTGGTAGTCAATACAGAACATTTCATAAGGTTCTCTCTATTCCCAACTTCAGTACAGATTCTTTGTCCCTGCTTTTCTGAGTCTGTCTTCCATGAGTCAGAATGCTACTCTGAGCCTTAAAACTGGAAAGTCCCATTAGAATTCCAAATGACTGTACATGGAAACTAGCCCCCCCCCCCCCCGCCAGGCACCTAGTGTTTGCTGTGTGGAATGTGTGTCAAGACAGGCGTGGGAGGTGCAGTGTGGAAACGCCACAGATGACAGCACAGAACACAGGGAAGGGGGAGCAGAGCCTCACTGGATCTATTAACACTTCAAATACCCCAAATCAAACACTGTATCTCCAATCAAAAAGTTGTACTTACACTTAAATTTTATACGATAACTTTGGACTTATTTCCACCATCTTATTTTGTGTTCTAATTTCTGTTTCTCTTCTTTTTTTCCAACCTTTTCTGACTTGTTAGTTTAATAGTTTTATTTATTCCATATCTACCCCTGGACAGTTCCTATTTTCGTGGAGATACTTTCCGTTGTAACATACACACTTTTGATTTTTCAAACACAATGTCAAGTCAACACTTTCCTGTAGACATTTTAATCTCTCTGAACATCAGCCTCCTCTGTTCTGGAATTGTAGATCAACTTTATTTTAAACCACAGTATTTTTGTTTTGTTTATAGTCAGTAATTATTTTGGCTTTAACAACATATATTCCTTTCTCATTGTGTTTGCATCTCCTTCTGGGCTCCTCTGCTCTGGGCCCCCTTCTTTTTATGAAAGGATAAAATATACAACAGGGCTTTCAGTGAATGTGGTGGGGAGGAAATGGTGTTTTGTCAGAATTCTCGTCACTGCGTTCTTGCTCTTAATAGTTGACCTGTATGTAGAATTCTAGGATACAATTATTTTTCTTTCAGAATTTCAATGTCATAACTCCATTGACTTCTGGCATTTATAATAGCTAATGAGTCTGTTCTTAAATATACTTGTCATTTCTACATAACTCATCTATTCTCGGTGGGAAGTTAGGAGTTTTCTCTTTACACTTAATGGCCTGCAATGTACTGCTGTATTTAAGTGTGGACTTCTAAAAATATATCCCTGCTTTGTACCTTATGCTGAGCCCATCTGCTGCTTCCACTCTGAAAAATGTTTAGCTCTTATTTCTCCAAATACTGCCTTCCCCATTCTCGTTATATTTATCTACCTGAACTCTCACATTTTCAATTTGTGTGTGTGCTTTATTCTGGTTGATTTTGTCATTTCTGGGTGATCTCCAAGATATCTTCAGTTGTCTCTGGTCCATTTCTCCTCTTAATTTTTAAATTTTTTCATTGTCCAAAATCATTTTTCAACTCCAAGTTGTTTATATTTGGGGAGGAAGTACCTGACCTAGTTTCTTAATTTCCTGTTTTTGTTTTTATGACTATTATTCCTTTTTCTTTCTCTGGAGTTTAAACATACGTATTCAGTCTTTTTTTCAGATTCCTATTTCCTGAGTTGTCAATGTTCCTGTTTGTTGGATTTGCTGTTTTTCATGCCATACAATCAGCTGTCTTTATACTCAAATGAGTTTGGCTCATTAAAAGAATATTAACCCATACGTTGTTGGAGGGCTCTGTAGGCATCACTCTACTCTCTGATCAAATACTGCTACATAGAGGCACCTGAAACCGACATAATCGTTCCCTTTCTAAAAGACCATGGTTTTTTTCTGACTAGAGGATTCTTAGCTTCGGTCTGTACTAAGATATATATTCTGTGCCAAACTTTTTGAAACACAGTTATGTCCTTTTATACAGGTTCAAATTTGTAATTTGGGAAAACTCAAAATTTTTCTAGAATTGTAGTAAATATTTGGTTTCATTTTAGCTTTCATCTTATTTTCACTCTCAATCTTTATTTCCATTTGCTTTTCATAGTATTCTACCTTATGCTACTTTTGCTTATATTCCTATCAGTGTTTCCTCTGCTTCTGAAAACTTCCAACTTAATTTCCTTTTTCTTAACCTGACCACTTCTAAACTATCTTGTTTATACAAGCGGTCACTTCATTTTTTTTAAAACCTTGTTGCAAATTGGGTGCAATGGTTATCTTCTTGTGGCAACATTTTGAGATAAAGTCTTTCTACTGTTGTTTTTCCTATTCTTTGCCTGTCTTCTGTTATCTATCTATCTTTATGTTTCCCCTACACCAGTGATTTGTAACATGGGGCGGGGCCACATTCTAAGCCCGCAGAAATTTTCCTTGTGGTGACCCAAGTTTGAACAAGTTTACAGCCTTTCCTCCTTCACAACCCAGACTCAGGCAGATGTTTCCTGCAGGGGTGCTTTGTGGGTTGATTTCTCATTCCCCCTGCTTCCTTGGCAGCTCTGAACCAAAGCAAGTCCCAGAAAACTTCAGGGCTAGTCCAAGTGGCCCTCACTCTGGAGAACCGTTTTGCTGGCTTTTATGTTGGCCTGTTTTTCCTGTGCTCCATCTCATACCCCTGGCTCCATTTCCCCAGTTTTTACCGGCCCTGAAATCTGCATTTCAGCGTTTCACGTGTCTCCTAATTTTATCAAAGTTCATTTTTCTTAGCCTGTTAGTCGGCTTCCTCATAGGTAAATTGCAGATTACTTCCTACCTTGCAAATTGTGCTGATGCGATGAGAGAACCTGTGTTAAAAATGGCAGTATCTCAGACCACAGGTATGCAATGGATAAAACCACCTTATACTAACCTTTCCTGCTTTCAGGTAATTATCACATGTGAGAACACTGTTGTCCTATGCTCTACTGCCTCTGCCTTTCCCGGCAGCTCTGGTCTAGTGACTCAAAGCAGCCTTCCCCTCCCCATCCTCAGACACGCACACGGGTGTTCTTTCCTGTGTGTTCTCAGCACCCTGTACCTCCATGTTGGCACTTGTCAGCCCAGATTGTACACAGGTCACCTGTGTAGTCTAGGAGGATCTAAACACTGGCTATAAAAATGGTGACAAATTTTCCATATTGCCCAGTGTTTCTTGTCCCTAATGGTAATAGCTGTAAGATATAAAAAAACTTCACAGGAAAAACTTCTGGCCCTTTAAAGGTACAAAGTTCTGCAAATTATACTAGATATCAGTGGTGTACCTCTCTATCACCACCCCTCCCCAGAATCTCCTGCATCTTATTGGGAAACTTCTGTATTACTAAAAAGGCAAGCTCATTTCTTCTTATGGTCTATTAACCAGGTTTAACGACCTCCTCTTACGATGCCGAGAACTGGATACTTGGACACATGATCTCGCCCTTCCCGCTGTGGTGTGGCTTTCTGGCTTCTTCAACCCCCAGTCCTTCTTAACCGGTGAGGCCTAGGGCAGAGCAGCCCGATGCTGACAGAATCACACCCCTAGCAGAACTCCCGCCTACCTTTACCTGGCCTCTCCCCACCCTGCTCACTAGGCCTCATGCAGTAGCCGTTATACAAAAGAGAGGACAAGAGAGTGTCAACCACAGAGGAAATGCAATTCCAGGCAGAAGAGCAGTGCCGGGGAAGGACGCCCCGGAGTAGTCCAGTGAGGTGGGAGGTGGTTCAGTCTAGCGTCTGTTCTCTGCCAAGGGCCACATGGTCTCTTTCGCAGGGGCTCCTCTCTGCCATGACGGTGCCAAAGCTACTATAGACAGTACATAATGGTGGGGCTGTTCAGGGAAAGTGCATTTACAAAAGCTGAGGTGGTCCTGCAGGCCTTAGTTTGTCAACCCTTGCTCTAATGCAGCCACACGCAAATACCTAAGAACTGCATGGGACCCAAGCACGCCTCAGGTAGTGGCTCCTGGAAACCTTGCGTACAACCGTATCCTAGCCAATCCCTGTTCCTTCTCCTCCCAAAGCAATCATGCAGACCATGGCTCGAAAAAACGAGTGGCCCCTGGATAAAATGTGCTTGACTGTTGATGTTACCAAAAAAACGAAGGAAGATTATGGACACCCCCCAAGGGAAGGTGCATATCTGCATGGGCTCTTCATGGAAGGTGAGACACCCCAAGGAATACATGCCAAGGATATTCAGTTAAGGACCTTTCTTACTGAGGTTGAAGTTGGTATTTCTCCTTTTTTTATTCTGTTTCTCAGCATTCAGTCAGTCACGCTAGTGATGAGTTGCCTTTTTTCCTGATTTTAAATTTAAATGCCAGGAGGTGCATTCAATGTGAGCCAAACTTGAAGGCATTTAGGGTGATGGCTATCATTTAAATTTGTACATATATCTGATATTAATGCCACAGGGTAGTTTAAGACCTTCACTGAATTTATTGTGCTTTTCAATATAATCAATTCAAAATCTTTCTACTTTTCTCACTCTATTTTATTGCAACACTTCTCCATGCCTTTAACATGCCAATGCACACTGCAAACCTCTAAGAGGCGATGGGTAGAGTCTGCAATATTTTCCAAATTTATTTGGCCATGCATTTATTCTGCAAGATGTTTCGTCTTATCCCAGTTTTTGCCAAGATGCTCTTTTTTCACAGTAGAGCAAGGGCCACAAGTTCAAAGACCAGGTAAATGAGGCACCTGAACTTGGCATAAGGTATAGTGGGGAGGGAACGTGGTGAATTAGAGACTTCTTATACTGTCTCTAAACATTCAAATTCACATTTGGTTAAAAGTCAGGGCAAAGTAGTTTGCTTTTGGGTGTCCGGATTGTTATGGAATCGGTTTTCCTAAGAAAGTGTAGGTGTTCGGCATGAGCGCCACGGTCTGCTTACACAGTACCTGGGTAGCAAGTACCTCAGCATTGGGCCGGCTCAGTAAAGAAGCCACTGACAAGGAGCAATGTGACAAAACCAGAATGTTTATTGCCTCCACAAACTGTAAGATCGGTCTCGACACGCCCCACCATTGCAGCCCTTGTATTTCTGCTGTAGGTGCAAGATGGGACATCCAGTCAGGAAGCATCGTGGAAGCCCGCCTCAAGGAGCTGACATCTGTGATGCCAGTCATCTTTGCAAAAGCCGTACCCGTGGACAGACAGGACACCAAACACACCTATGAGTGCCCCGTGTACAAAACCAAAAGGAGGGGCCCCAACTATGTCTGGACCTTCAGGTTGAAGAGCAAAGAGAAGACAGCCAAATGGATTCTGGCAGGTGTGGCTCTACTGCTAGAAGCATAGAGGGGACATCCTGCAGCCTGGACAGCAACACAGTGAGGATTTTCTGTTGTTACTGCACTGTTCTCACGCATATTAACTTAGTCTACTGAGGCATGAAACATATTCCAGCTTCCGTAACTTATAAATGTGCATTCATTTTTTTAAAACACCAGTCTTAAAAAGTAGAAAAGGGGAAGAAAAGGAAGGCAATGTAGGGGGAAAAAAAAAATACTGGATTCTTTCTGTTTATCACTTTTCAGTTTTCCCCAGTACCCCTCCCATAAAAACTACAGTATCTCTCACATTGTTATCAAGGTTCCATTGCAGAGACATACAACCTCCAAAACAATGGGGTTGGAAGTCTCCCTGTCAGTGAGTGGAATTTTAGTTCTTGTAGATGTTTAACCAAAATCTTTTTCAATGAGCCCTTATGTTCTTTTAAAACATAGAAGCAACTGGCCCCAGGCGGCAGGTGACTCCTGACCGAAGCAGCTGCTAGCTAGCAGTGCTCTGAGGCTCCAGTGTTGGTCATATTACAGTCCACTTTTTGTTCATTCAAGTTTTAATAAAAATAAAACTCTAGTACTCTCAAGTTCTGTGGTTAATTGCACTTTGTAATTTAGGGGAACATTCTTCAACGTAAATTTTCAATCACCCAGAACAGGTTCTACTATGTGGTTTGACCTATGGTCAGGATAAGGCAAACTAAAGGGGACATAACCCCTGTAAAACCTTGGCCTAGAATTACTTATTGGGAGGTAAAAGATCAAGGCAACATCAATAATTCAACAGTGTCAAAGGTCAGAGCTACTAATACAATGTTTTCTCTGGAACTTACCTGAACTTTAATTGTGCTTTTTAATCATCTACAGATGCTTTTAACAATTCAAACAGGCCTGTGTATACATATATATACATATATATCGATTCCTTGAGGTGTTTACCTGTCCTCCTGAGAAATCTTTGTAAGCATATAAACAATCTTAAAAAAAATAATAAGTATTTAAGATCTGCAAAGAATTTCTGTATAAAAACACAACTGTTAAGAAATCTTAGGCACAAATGGTACATATGGCATGTCTTGTTAGAATACGCTGAGTTGGCTGGTTCTTCTTTTAATTATCTTCTACCAGCTGCTTTTGTAAGCTGAGAAAAAGATGGGAAGTGTTAGTGGGAGGAGAGGACAAAGCCCAACGGAGCTCTTCTGTTACTTGGTCAGTCCTGACACCTTAGGCTTAAATACTGGATCCTGCAGGCCCCAAGTGTGACTTGCCTCTTTCTAAAACTACACTTTAGGATTTGCTGTGGACCCCAATTCCACCTCCTGTCTGCAGAATGAGATAACCACGTCCTAAGTGCACATCCCAAACCTCGCTGCCCAGTTGGGTCAGAGTGCCTCCGCCCCTGCCTAGTATGCTCCATTTCTGTTTTACCCAATGAGGACACACAGTGGCTCCAGGCAATAACCAAACTGAGAATTCTAGCCAGGGGGGAATTTCCAAATTGGGAAAAACATCAGTCCTGAGCTTTTTCAATGCAGAGATACAGAATGGATGGCACGCTGGGTGGCCTGTAAGAATCAGCCTGAAATGAGGCAACAACTACCTCCCTAGAGAATCTGTCCTGCTGGACCTGAGACAACCACCTTCAGTTTTGATTTGTAAGACTTACCTCTCCAGATACTCCTTAACATTATTGTAACCGTAAAACTTGGCCAGATGAATGAGGATCCCTGTGGCACAGCGGCCATCCCGCCTCCGGCAGTAACTGCAATTGCAGATCCCACGGCACGGGGGACACATCCAACTCTAGGAGAGAAGTGACAGCAGCAATTCCCCCATTATCTGCAGGCTCTGGCAAGACAAGGTTCTGATCAAGCCTGAATGTCTCCTCCAATCTTTATTCACGGGGGGAAGATTATCTACCTGTCTCCTCTCTCTTACTGTTTCAAAAAAGCCCAGAAAGCTTGGTCACACATGACAAATGTTGATTTCAGGAGCAGTAGACATAACTAGTAGACACCTGTTCAAAAATCTGGGAGAATTTCAGCAGTATTAGACCAAGTGCAGGGCCCCATACAGCTGGACAGGTTACACACCTGGGGAGTCGGACACTGGTTTTCCTGGTTCTAGAAGCGCAGGGTTTCCCAAAGATCAGTGAGACCTGGGTGTGAATGCTAGTTCTTCCACTTCCCACTTGTGAGATCGTTGTTAATTTAACCTGAGTGGCAGTTCAGTCATCTGCCAACCGGGCCAGCATATACCCGTATGACTGCTGTAGAACAGGTTAAGAGCAGTCTGCCCAGGTGCAAGCTCACACTTATTAACCATGAGACTATTATCTCATTTTACAGAAGGCACTGAGGCATAGGGAGGTATATACCTACTTCACAAGGGTAAATGAATAACTGAGTTAAAGTCATCTGCACTAATAGATGTGAAACCTTAGAGCAGGGCTGGGCCCACACAATGCACTGACACGCCTGGCCCAGGTGAACCAGACAAGTAAGAAAGCTTGGCTCCGACTCTGGAAAACCCAGTGCAATCTCTTGTCGTGTCCTCTTGGTCAGCTTGCTCCCTTTTCGGGAAACCCTATTCTTCATTTCTCCTAGCATTTTATGGTGTAGAGAGAGGCGGGTGGCGAGGGCTCTCCAGAACCCAGAACTCTGCAGCTCTAGGTCCCTGATAAAGGGCAGGGAGCCCCATCTTCAGGCTTCCCCTCCCCAATACAATTCAGGACAAATGGGAACACTGCTCCTACCGGGTCCAGCAGAGCTGATCGCACGTCCTCCCCGTAGCGATTCCGCAGGCACGGCCCACAGAACTGTCCTCGCACCCCACCGCAGCCCTGGTTCCGACACACTGTCTTGGTGTCGGTGGTCTTCTGCCGACACTGATGACAAGTGTTACCCTGAGGGGAGAAGGTGGTGAGTGGGGGAACATGGATTTACAGTGATGCCACGAGGCCACATGTTGTCAGGCACACTCCTAAAAGCACGAGGACGCACCGCCCCTCTCCTAGAAGCAAGCAGCATCGCTTCTCTGGTACAAACCCTGGCACCCTCCAGTAGCTGGTAAGCACTCTGTGAGTTCTGAGGCCAGAGAAGCATATTAGGGCATATGAGACCGACTGAGCAGGGAGCCTGAAGAAATGAAATCATCAAGTGGACACAAATGATCAGAGACCAGAGGGAAGGAAGGAGGAGGGTCAGAGCCCATAGAGGGCGACAGAGGGACAATGAGCCCTGGGCAGCAGCAACTCAGCTCTGACTGCATCCTGCTGGTCTGGGTATTTTCAGTATAAAATCTCTTGGTTTTAAAATGTTAACAATTAAACAAAAAACACTGTAATACTACCTTAAGACTGTATCCCATTACTTATCTAACAAAAAAACAAAAAAAACTGTTGACTGTTGTAGAAGAGGTGAGAGCACCGACTGCCCAGGTTCAAGCTCATACTTACTAACCATGAGACTATTATCTCATTTTATAGAAGGCACCGAGGCATAGGGAGGTATATACCTACTTCACATGCAAAACAATACAAAGCCTCCCTCTAAATCACCATTTAAAAGAAATTTTAACCCACCTCCTACCAACCAAATAGTCTCTCAAACTTTAGTTTCTGTGGTTATATTAACCAAAAAGCGCATTTTTTCCGTTTAAAACACAAAAAAGTATATAAATATTTAAACTTTAACAATTATAAATAGCTGTTTTCCCACCTCCATCCCAATACTACACATTTCCCAGAGAAACCTCGCCCCTGAGAATTCCTGCACTGAACCATCCTATCGTGTTTCCCTGAAAGTAAGACCTAGCCGGACAATCAGCTTTAATGTGTCTTTTGGAGCAGAAATCAATGTAAGACCTGGTCTTTATTATATTATAAAGACCCGGTCTTATATTATAGTAAAATAAGACTGGGCCTTATATTAATATTTGCTCCAAAAGACGCATTAGAGCTGATTGTCCGGCTAGGTCTTATTTTCGGGGAAACACCGTAGCCATCTTCCCTTCCCCAGTTCCAGATGAGCCTCCAATCCAGGGAGATAACACAGGGCGTAAGCCCAGATACAGTTAAAAAAACAATGCAGGATTTGAAACACCAGTGCCTTGGATTCCCAATAAGAATCACAATTATGTGAAATATCTGTCATGTATAACTTACCAGAACTTTATCGTAGATTTTATCTCGAACAGTTAGGGCAACATTTTCTAAGTCCTCTTCAGTGATGTCCTCCACTGGCCGAAAAGAAGATATACGGTGACGCCGTCTATACCCCCGGCACTTCCCCTACAAAAGGAGCCAACGCGAAACCTGGCATAAGATATTCTGAGTGGTTAAAAAAACTAAGAAATTGTAAACTCTCAGCGTTCCAGCACCATTGGTGTTAGCCACGTCCGTCTTCTATTTCCCTGGAATCACTCATTTATCAAGTCACGGACTGAGCTCCTGCCACACAGTGCCGAGCGCCCTTCACGGCAAGGTAATAAAACAATAAATGAGCGGCTCAGGTTTTACCTGCCTCATCAATGGGCACCTGCTGTAAACTCTTTTAAGAACTGGGAAGGGAACCAGGCTGAACAGCCAAACCCACGAAGGGGAACGGTCCAAAGTTTCTCGCTCCAGACTGAAGGCACTTGAAATGCCTTACTCCTGAAACAAAGGCTGGGAGGAATCACTGTACTCTCCCCCAAGCAGAACCACAGAGCCACTTGGAGCCATTCACAGGCCTGTATTGCCTCCTGTGGAGATCAAGCCAGGGTCCTAACCACTGAGCGGCTCCTCGGCTCGGCTTAGGTGAAGGACTCTGGGTGGCGGACAGCTTAGCGCAGGGGTTCTTCTCAGAGTGTGGTCCCAGCAACACCACCTGGGACTGAGCAGAAAGGCAAATTCTTAGCTGCGGCAGACCCAGGCAGCACCTCAGCACCTTTAACCAGCCCCGGGCTGTCTGTGGTGAGGACCCTGGCTCCGACAAAGAGTAAGTGGTTTACTATGGTCAGAAAATACCCCACTGATTGTCTTCCTCCTCCGGAAACTGTAAAACTCTTCTGCAAACTTGGCGGCTGAGACCGTGAAGTTCTCCAGTGCGAACTTCTCGGGCGGCCGTGCGCTCCGGGTGGGGTTCATCCGCCGCGCGATCTGCCCCTCGGAGAAGGCCCGCCTCACAGTCTTCTTCTTCTGAAAGCAAGAGCAAGACATACGCAGCTGGGTGCTTTCTGGCAACGCACTGTGTCGACAGGACGGGATTAAATAACTGTAAGGAGTTCCACTTACAGAAGCCGAGCTTGGGGTGCGCACTGGGAAGAAATCTGGCATGGAGTTCAGTTCCGCCAACAACTGCGCGAGCTGAAGTTCAAAACGAAAAGAAAGGATGGGACATCAGTACTGCCAAATCTAGTTCATCTACCACTGTACCCCAAGTCTTCAGTTTTTCAGCCATGAGAAACTTGACGGCAGCAGGTTACGTGAAGAGCTCAATAGCTGCTGTAATGTTCACCTCACATGGAAAGCTTTTTATCTCCAGAGGTGAGATGCTGATATCCTCATTCATGGGAATAAAATCTATGCCCATTGCTTATGTTATAAGGACATGACACGATGAAAACTGTCCTAGATGATGAAGGCCTGGGGCATCATGTTTGGAGTCCTGACTGGGCCAGGGATTAGCACTGTGACCCTGGGACATTATTGACACACCTGAATCAAGTCTCGTCATGTATAAAACAGAAAGAGCTCTCAACGAGATCATGAGGACAGGCATTTAGAGCTCCAAACAAAAAATGATTAAGTTCTCATCAATAAAAATAATTTCTGAAAATATGCCCAAATAAACACCTAACCACACCGAGTAACAGGCATTAATATGCCAACCAGGCAATTTCATTAGGATTCTTTTTAGTTTTAGGTTTATACAAATGTGCGGGTGTCACTCACTAAAAGATCAGGAAGAACACAAGTTTCTTAAAGATGCAGACGGACATAATGCTAAAAACTTCCCTTAGATAATAATAATAACAAAAACTGTGTTGTGGGATAAATTTTACCCAAAAGTAAGCTTTGTATTTTCTTAAGTAACTTTTCAGATACATACGATTGTATATACAGTATCATTAACATTACATTTTAAAAGAAAATTATCAGAGAGAAAAAAATACACCAAAATGCTAAAAGTGACTATGACTGGTAGAATTACTTTTTTAATTCTGCATATACAAAATTACAAAGCAAACAATAGTTATTGACCATATACAGAAAAACGACACCTAATAAAGAGTTCACCTTGTTCTAGTAATTATTCTAGTGAAGACATTTTAAAGTTCAGTTTGTTTTAATACCCAGACCTCTTTCCACCCTTCAGATGCCATCTGGAAACCACAGCAGGTCGTCACAGGGGAAAGGTTTCTGGGTTGAAAGCCACCTGCCTGACCTGCCCATTGCAACTCGTAAGTGGGCTTCCTAGCATTCTATTTACACTCTGCTTCTTACTGCTGGGAACACATCAGTCGTCCAGCCCCTCTCATCTCCGGTCCCACTAGGTACTTAGAACTTCACTTAATAAACAGTAAGCAGGATTAGCTCACGGCACAGTGGGGGCGGCTAAAAACGGTGCGAGGAGTCTCTGTTCTCAAACCAGAGCTATCAAGTAAGAACTGCGTGGGGTTCAGGAAAAGAGAACGGACACACACTACCCAGAGGACCTTTCCTGACAGAAGCCACAGCAGCAAGAGCTGTAAAGGCCCAGTCTGTGTGGCTCGGCGGCTGCCGGTCAGGACGCAGGGCCTTACCATGGCTTTGTTCTCCTTGATGTTCATGGTCCTTTTCAGCAGCGCATCCGAGGTCTCCTGGCCCTCATCCCTGGAGTCATCCTCAGACTCAGAGGCAGAATCTTCCCTTTCCTTCCCCTGTCTACGGCTTTTCTTTCTCCCAAGAATTGCTTTTTTATTGTCCTGTAAGTGGGAGCTGGAAAACAGCGGCTCAGAACAACTGTTTTGATCGGATTTTTTTGCCAGTTTCTTCGTGGGGAACTGCAAGGCTACTCGAAGACCAATACTACTTCTTCTAGGCCTGCTTCTTCTAGGTGCCTCCTTTTGTTCTTCTTCATCTTCCTCTTCCTCACCCCCTAACGATGCTTTATCATCATCATTCAAATCTGACTCGTCGCACTAACAAAATGAGAAAAAAAGAGATGTTTTCTATAACAGACTTTCAAAAAGAGATATTTAAAACCACTTGGACATTATTTTAGGGAAAAAAATGAATAGCAGCAAGATTCCCCTTTCTGTGATTAGTTCTGTCTGAACTCTTCAGTTCCATGCTCAAATCGTTTGCGGGTGAATAAAACCAAGAGCAGGCCCTGTTGCTGCACGCTGCCCCAGCCCCCACCACTGGCACACGGGGTTCCACTCAGAAACTTGGGCTGGAAGCAAAACACTGACAAAGTGGACACCTCCACAGTGGAACAGCCAGGATGGCACATCTAGAAGCCAAGTAACATGAGAAACAGTCAAAGAAAAGGGTGTGTGTGACATGAGTCATCTTCAGATGGAAATGGGAGTGCCTAGAGAAGAGAAAAAAATACTACCTGCCCCAAGTAGCAGGAATCGGACCCAGGAGTAAAAGGAGGAGAGCTGACTTCACCGCAGTGAAGTGACCAAGGAGTAGGCAGATAACCTGTTGCTGGGGTCACGACAGGACACGACAGGCCCTCACTCCAAGGGAAGTGCCCTTTCAGAAGCGTCCCTCCCTTTTCTGAAAAGGCAGAGCCATGGGCCGGAGTCAGGGACACAGCTCTGCAGGTTTGTGGAACACCATTCAGTCAGTCAGCTCAGGAAATTCTCACCCCCAATTTCCAAACCCCACTTGGTATCGGTCTCCGGCATTAAAATGTAACTTGGTTTTACACATGAGGAGACTGTGAGAACGGAAATCAATGGCAGGTGACATTACCCAGGTGACAGTGGACAACATGGCAGATGCGAGGGTACTCCTAGCAATAACAGAAACAGGTTTAAATATTGAGATCCAGGCCATCTCCTGGACATCCTTCCTTGACCACACGTGGGAAAGTTGAGTCTGGGGACCTCTGTCCGGGACCCCTGACGATGGGGCTGCTGGGAGGCGAGCAGACAGCACCAAGATGGGCCCAGTATTCAGTTAATGACCTTGCTTCTTTCTCAGTGACCACTCTCCAAACTCTAGCTGGACCCAAGGGAAAAACAAGGCAGGGGGAGGAAAGAAATGCAGGCAACTGCCAAGCCGGTGTACATGTATTAGTCCGCGACAAACCACGTAGAGAGAGAAGACTGTACTGTACTGACCGTATCTGTATTCCTTTAACATCCTGAACTTTCTACATTAATAGCTTTGGAATTCAAAACTGGGCTGTAGAGGAATCCAATTTTAGGAGACGCTGTTGAACAACTTCAGAGGAAATATCCCCAGTAAAGCCCCAGATTGGCTTTAGTTTTTATCATAATCCCCACCTAACCCTTTACCAAGGACGTGGAATGGCTTACTATGAAGGACTGAAGTAGGGAAACAGCAAACTGTAAAACCACCAGTGGACACACAGACCTGAGGGCAAGAACACAGGACAGGGCCAGCAGCCCTGCTGTGGCTGTTTCACCTGTGGCTACAAGACCACTAGGCACCAAGGGAGAGGAATCTCCCCTTATCCGCAGAGGTGGTCTCTCAGTTTTCACTGGGCAGGGGTTTGGGTAGGGAGGCAATAGCACATGTTTTCTCACTGAATTTTAAAATAAAATTTTCAAGTGGACCTACGGGAGCTATGAGTTATAGCAGAGTCAGCGTAACACCTCACAGTTCATCCCTTAAATTTATAGACTGAGAGGGTTTGGAGGAAAAAAAAAAAAAGACTTTGGGAGTAATTTACTTTCCCGTGCTGGAAACACAAATTCTTTGACTCACCAGACATCACTCAGCTAAAGAACAGAAGATAAGTAAGTCACTAAGAGTAGGTGATACCCATCAAGGTTTAGAAGGATCTCAGTGTCTTCTTGGCAAGACAGTGGAGACTTGCTGGCCAGAACACATGAACGGCCACAAACAGCTTCTGGAAACAAAGCCAAGGGAGGGTTGGGGCCTAATAGGTGGGCACAGCTCTGTGTTGCTATTCACAGGGGGGTGGGAGGGGGGAGAAAATCACCATCGAACAAGGCAGCCGACCATTAGGGCTTTCAGGCCTTAAGAGACCCCTAGGAAAAGGTGAAGGACAAAGCAAACCTACTAGTTACTAGTTACCGCTTGTTTCAACTTCGACACAGGTTCCAAGCCCGCAGTGGTTCCTTAGGAGCGTCTGAAGAGGCTTAACCTCTATCCTTTATCTTGATACCAAAGAAGGACGTGGTCTATTGATTTGGGAGAATGAATGTATGCTATTTTTCAGTTAGCAGAAATCACTTCTATTCCTCAAAAAAGTCCTGACATTCAAATACTAGGCTGTGGTAAATCGCCTGAACATATAGAGTAACAGGAAGAGATGAACCAACAAGTCTCTCGATGGCAGAGCACCGAGAGCAAACCTCCCTCAGGGATCAGCCAGGCCCAGGTCATCTTCATCATGAAAAAACATGTCAGGCACGAATACACAGGGAAAATTCTGTGTACTGCAGCTAAATCCTTGCCAAATGAACTCCAAACCCAAGAACATTACTTCACACACAAGAAGAAATGCCTTTAAGAAACTTGTTACTCCCTCATAGACCTTCCTCTTTTTAGATAAAAGAGCTTCAAGAAAGTCTAGAATAAATTATTTGCTAAGGACAAGGGACACCTGGGACACATCCCCCCAACTCCAAAGGCACCTGGGGAAGACACCTGGATTTTTTATAAGAGAATAACGAACTGGCAGACCAGGAATTCACCTTGAAATAGCAATTTGTATATTCTGTTAACTGGGTTATAAAATAATCGTGTAAGACAAAGCAAAATCTTTTTGTGAAGTGACTTCTTACAAGTAAAAATACAATTCAGAAATAGGACTAAAAATATTACAACCCACACTTCTTCGTGTTGATAATTATTACCTTTCCTTCTGGGTTACTGTTTATATTCAGATCACTCTGCGTAAATCCTTCAAAATCTTCTGTCTCTGAGTCAGTGTCCTCTATAAAAATTCTTCTTAGCTCTTCAGTGAAGTATTTGGAATGGTAGCGCACATCCTGCTAAATTAAAAACACACATATGTCACAAAGACAGAAAGAATAGTGGTTACCACGGATTGGGGGGCAATGGGAGTTACCATTTAGTGGGTACAGTTTGCGTTGGAGAGAATGAAAACATTCGGCAAATGGATAATGGTGACAGCTGCACAACACTGGAATGTACTTAATGCTACTTAGTGTCTTGCTGGCAAGAAACTGGGAGCTTGTCTGTACTTAAAAGTGATTAAAATTGTCAACTTTATGTTATGTACATTTTACCACAATAAACACACACATACACCAATCTTCAATAGCTCACAGAAATTTAGACCCACACATTGAAAGATTTCAAAAACTCAGAATGTCCACAGCCTCCATCAGCTTCTTGCGTGACCAGTAAGTGCTGATGGAATTCAGTTTCTCCTGCCAACGTTGGCCGTCAGGAACGTCTGCTTTCCCAAAGAACCAAAAACAGGTGGGAAGACGACGTGCGGAAAAACCTGGCTCCCTCCCCCACACTGGCTTTCCTTTCTAACAGCTCCCCAACGCCCGTCTGCTCCAACGGCGAGCAGGCCTCCCTTTCACAGACGGCAGGTTGCGCTGGACTTGCACTCCCTGACACGCCCACTGCTGAGGTGACTGCAGATGCTGCTTTACCAACTGCCTCTGGGGACAGACGGGAAGCTCCAACCCTCGCCCAGGAGTTCCCAGCTGGTGACAGGCCAGCAACCAGGAGAGGCAGCAGGGAGCAGCAGGAAAGATGTTATATGACTGACTCTTAAAAAGAAGGGCATTTCCCAATAACGACATTGTCTCTCCTTCGAACTAATAATAAAAAGGAAGAAACTGGGCTCTCTCAATGGCATGCCTGAAAGAACGGAGAGGGAAAAGAAAGAACTGCAGCAACAGCCTCCTCCAAGCTGGCAGCCAGCACTGGTGTCCGTGTCCCCGGGTGCCTCTGACGTCTCTCCCTCCCACACCCGATAGAGCAGTGACCCCTCATCACACCACATTTGACTGGAGAATCTTTATCTCCCCCCATGCCTTTCCCTGCCTTTAATTACATACGTCTTTGTGCTCAGATCATCTCTGAAGAAAAACAGATATAATAGACAGTGGAAAAACTTACAAAGGGATAGAGAAAGAATTGCCCATATCCAGCATTTTTTTAAACTTAAAAATGTCTCCTATGAACTATTATGGGTAATTGGAGTGAGTGTGCTCAGAGCTAAATTCCTTTGTTCCCTGGTTGATAGCTGTGGTGCAGCTGCTTAGAAAAAAAAAGAAAAAAACACACCACACACACGAAGTTTCTTCAAAGTGAAATTCAAATTGTGTTTACGGGACACCAGCGTCAGCACTGGTACACATGCTGCGGGCAAGTTGGTCAGCTTTTCTCAGATGGGTCAAACACATCACGAGTGTGTGGGGTCAGCGTGGGGCAGCAGCAGGCCAGGGTTAATAATGATTAAGTTAGAATGGTGCACAGCTGGCTCCCAAGGAAACCCACCACGAACCTGCTGCCTCCGAGAGCAGGAAACATCTGGTTCAGAGCGCCCTGAGCCGGCCCCGGCAGGCTGTTTTAGAGCAATGGGGTCTGTGTGTAAATGTCACTGTGCCCTGCCTAGACCCTACCACGGAGCAGCAAGTTCCCACCTTCCAGTCCTATAGCTCTTTCCATCCTTTGAGGTGGCTTCACAGGGCAGTGGTCAGCCTGGGAGAAATTGGTGTCTTTGGTGGACAATTCTAATAGAGAAAAACAATTCAGCTGCAGTCCTAAATCAAGGCCTATGCTTTTGTTCTCCTTATTGCATAGGGTGTAAAAAATGTTTCTAACATGGGACTATATGAAGTAAATACCCACTCCAGAGGGCCTCGCTGCACTCATGGTTAACAGCCTGCACACAGCTCTTTGCTCTCCGGCACCTGGTTGCTACCCTTTAAAGTCAATACTAGGCAGTATGTTAGGAGCCTTGGTCACCAGGATCGAGGACAGAAGCTAATAACAGACCAGACAAGGAGCTAACAGAGTCGTTGCCTTTTTCATTTTGAAGCTCATGTGACATGAAGAAACAGACTGGAAAGCGAAGGCGGGCTGAACAAAGGCAGACAAGCCTCCAGCCTCAATTCCACCCCATGGGTACTATTCAGTGAATGCTAGATGCATGAAACAAGGGGAAAGGGACAGCACAAGTAAGCAGTCCGAGCCAGGGAAGCTGGAAAGCACCATTCAAGTTTGAGGTCCCTTTCATCGAGGAGTTTATCATTTAGTGGGGGAGCTTGAAGGGTGCCCAAGTAGGCATGGTGAGGATCAGTGCTGTAAGGGGGAGACACGCATAATGGTGCACAGAAAGAAAATCCAGTCAGACTTCCTGGAAGAAGCAGCATATGAACTGGGGTAGACTCTAGGAAAATGAACAGTAAGCACACAAGCAGGATGAACAGCATGGACTGGTGTACACACAGGGCAGAACAGCATATGAGAAAGGAATCAATACACTCCCTCGTCTACTGCAGCACAGGAAGCAGGAAAGAGAGCAGTGGGAGTTAAGAGGATGAGAAGTGGTGCTCCTAGATTTGGAGCATTCCAGGTCTGCTACTTCACAGATGTGGGGCCTTGGGTGAGTTACTATAATTATAGTTCACCTCCCTGAACTTCAGTCTCATCACCTGTAAAATGGGAGGTCCATGAATTAAGTGCAGTCTGCATGAAAAACATATTGTCACAGGCCATCTAAGGCATGCTGGGTCAGACTGGGGGTAGAGTGGGAAGGGTGGGCTTTCTGACAACACAGAAGCAGCAGTCGTCATAGCAGCAAAGGCAATTGCTGTTTCTTAATGCCTCCTGCACACCAGGCTGTGCGCTCAGCACTTGACACACATCCTGTCCTGCTCAGAACACCCCTCACGGTGGATCCAACAGGCTCCATCTTCCCTCACTGCCTGACTACACTCAAATGGAGAGAATGCCGGTTTCTGAGTAACCAGGGCTCAGTTCTACAACTGAGGACTGTGGCAGCTGAAGAGGGGAGGGGAGGGGAGAGGGAAGGGAGGGGAGGGAAGGGGGAAGGGAGGGGAGGGGAGGGGAAGGGAGGAATGCAGGGGAGGAACATAGCAGAAGATGCAGCAACTCCTGGAAGGGAGTCAGGGAGATGAGAGAGGAGGAGGAGGAACCAAGAACACCAACGATGGAAATAAGGATGAGGAAAGCAGACAGACACCAGGGGAGGGAAAAGGGTGAGTTCAGATCTCCCATGAATAATCAGGATCAGTCCGGCTGGCTGTCAAAAATATACCTGGGGCTGGAGAGAGAAGCCAAGCCTTAAAGAACTTGGAGATAACAGCTCAATCAGGCCAATCACTGAGATCACTAAGTGAAAAGGTCTGAAGACAAAAACCTTGGAGAACATCCACATGGGGCCAGGAAACAGAAGACGACAACAGAGAACGAAAGGGTCACTGAGAGGAAGACGCCAAGGGGAGGGGAAGGAGGTGACTGGCAGGGTCATATGCTGTGGAGACATCAAGTAAGGGAAGGACCAGAAAGACAGACGGAGAGGTGCCCAGGACCTGGGGACGAACAGCTCCCACCGAGGCCAGAACACACACCGCCAGCTGCGTAATCAAGCAGGCACAGCCCTTGTAGACACTGAACTGCTTCCCTTCCTGCACTGGGCCAGTTGAAGCAAGGCGGTTTTAATTTACAGCCTTTTAAGGGAGGCCATGGTTGAGGAAGAATGAGGAATTTTGAGTGTCACGATGCACTCGGAAGAAAAATGCCACGGAAGGCTAGATATTTGGGTTGGCCATGCGATTGCTAAGGCACAATAAAAAAAAAACCTCCAGGAATCTAACTCTCAGAGAACTGTAACTTGTGTTTGCCACAGAGCAAAGTAACTAAAGAGAGAAAAATGCTCCCCTCCACCCCTCCACCCCCCCACACCGGGCAATTCCAAGAGGGAGGTGCCGGCAGAGACACAAAGGCCTCGTGGTAGCCACGCATTCCTGCACTGCAGCATGCGGTGTGGGCCACCGCTGTGTGGAACAGCCCTCCCGCCAGCTGTGTGGGAGCCTGAATACAGCCGCGCCACAGGCAGCAGCCTCGAGGTAGCACAGAAAATGGGTTTGATCATGTGAGGTCCCCTTTACTTCAACAACAACAACAAAAATTACTGTGCGTAGAAAGGATTTTAAAACAGCAAAAGGGAGCTGGGTACTCTCCCCAGTTTCTCAAAACACGAAGGCACAAAGCTTATAAAAACGCTCGACAATTAACAGGTATCACGCATTCCAGACCATTTTCAAATAAAAGACTATCTGAACCAAGATCCAGGCGTCCGGACAAACATGCCTGCCTTGAAAGGAAGCATCCATACCTGTTTCCCTGACTCCAGCGAGTCAAAACTATTGCAGCTCTCCTCTGATGAGAGGGTTTCCATGGGAACATCATCTCGGAAACCGACAAACTCTTCATCATCACTGGGGGCGTTAAAGATGTCAGCCACTTCTTTAGGAATCTGTTTTGGATTCAAAACAGAGGAAAGCTAAAACCAGGCATTGTTGAAATCACTTAGGGAAATTTTCTAGAGAGGAGTACAAATTACCAATTTCATAACTTTATCAATCTGCCATCGTTGCCCAGAAGACAACCCTGAGCAAAACGGGCTTCAGCTGATAACTCGTGGCAACAAGGGAAGGGGGATGGGCTAAGACATTTCTTCTTCCAATCCCAGAGATATATCCTATCTTACAGAGAATATCAAGGTCACACCTAAGAAAAAGCCATTTTTGATCTCTTGACAAAAAATGAGAAACAAGATTATGGGTTTCTGAGTAACCAGTGATCTCTCCATTCTTCTCCCACAGTGGATCGGTCTTTAAATGTCATCCATGTAAAAAAGATTCCATAAAATATTACTATGCTATTTTCTTAGTTCCTACCTATAGTTCTTTGTTTTTCTGTTCTTTGGCATGTGTTGATTCAGAGATATGAAAATTCATACAATGAAATAAGCAACTTCCCTTCTTTTCTATATTCTGAATCAATCAGTAGCTTTAGAATTCCAAGAGAATTTAAACGCTATTACAATAGGCAATTATTCCCAGAATGTCATCAGCACATTTAACCTAACAAACACATATCTGGTGAGATTTCATTTTTGTATGCTGACTACCTAGTTTTTCCCAACTCTTTATTTTGAAAAAGTTCAAACACACAGGAAGATGAAAGACTACTACAAACATTTATATATTTTTCATCTCAAACCCTTTCATTTGTCACATTGGCTTTCTTTCGCTTTCAACAAATATTAGGTTGAACCATAGGCAGTTGCTAGTATTTGACCGTTTTTGACCTAGGAAAGCAGTGATTTAATATGAACCAACCTAATCCACGTTATATTTAAAATAATAATTTGCAGATATCATACTAATTCACCCTAAAATACTTCAGCACATACCTCCCAAGAATAAGGACATTCTCCTACAGAAACACAAAACCATAGAAATACCTAAAATAATTAACATTAATTCAGTAATATCATTTATCAGGGGTCCCTATTTGAAGGTCTGCAACTGTCTCCAAAATGTCTTTCCTAACTTTCTTGGGGGAAAGGGATACACTTAAGCAAGGATCATGTGTTATATTTGATTGTTTTTTTCTGCTGCTTCTCGTATACTGACATTTCGTCGATGGCCCAAGACAACTACCTTGTAGAATGTCCTACATTCTGAGCTTCCTGATAGATTCAAATTAAACATTTTTAGCAGCAATTCTATGCAGATGATATATACTTCTCAATGTACTGCATGAGGAGGCATAAAATATCAGGCTACTTACCCCCTTAGTAGTAGTGGTTCTTAAAACGTAATGATAAAAACTTTTAAACACACTGATAAGTGGATGGAACAGTATAATGAACACACATGTGGAACCCCTAAGCAATTATCTGTCCATGGCTAATCATGTTTCCTCTTTATCCCTACCCCACTGCCCTCCTTCCAAATTATTTTAAGTCACTTGTAGACACAGGATCATTTCACCCTGCAGTATCAGCAAATATACAGTCTGTTTTCACGGTTCTATTACCGTATTTTTTTAACTCCCAGTTTATCTGTATCACAATCCAAAAAAGGCCCATACATTGGTCCATAGGTCTCTTAAATCCTTCCTCACGTGTCCTTTATTTTTAATTTTTTTCTTACAATTTATTTTTGCAGAAACTGAATCATTTGAGGGTAGCATTTGCCCGAGTCTGGAGTTTGGGAGTTCTGTTTGTTTTGCAGCCCCAAAATGGTATTTAGCAGACTACGCTGTCCTGTGGATTTCCTGTAATTTGGGAGTTGAATCTAGAGATATGATCAGATTTAAGTGTGCTTCTTTTTGGCAAGACTACTTCACAGGTAGTGCTGCGTTCTCCTTCACATGGCACATTAACATCTGGCTGTCTCTCTTTTGGTGGTGATGCTGTCTGATCAGTAAGGTGGGATCTGCCAGATTTCTCCTTCGCAGAAGTAACTTTACCCCTCTGTATTTAGTAAGTAATAAGTAGGGTGATACAGTGGTACCTCGGTTTTCTATTGTTCTCTGTTCAGGAAGACCGGTCGAGTTCAGAAACGTTCGAAAAGAGCCAACAGCTAGGCCTCGGGATCTTGCACTCAGCAGAAGTCATGTGACACGTTCTACTGAAAACCAAAGCGTTTACTTCCGGATTTACGGTGTTCGTAAACTGAAATGTTCATCAACCGAGACGCTTGAAAACCGAGGTACCACTGTATTTGAGATTCTGTGAGTAACCTTCTCCCTGATAACATTTCACTCAATAGTTTCAGTATCCATTGATAACTCTTGCCTGAATCAATTACGTTAGAGATTGTAAAATGGTGATTTTCAGATTCTATCCCTCCTTGATATATTGCTGTCATTCTTCTGTAACACTATAATTTCTCCCTTTCTCTCTCCCTCTCTCCTCTTTCCCTCCCATGTAGATTCATAGGTTTTTAAAAAATAATAATAATTATTATTGTTATATTATTCAATGCACTGCAACTCATTACTGCCATCATTCTTTCTGATGCTCAAATTGTCCCAAATTTGGCCCTTGGGGAGCTCCTTCAAGGCAGCTTCCATGTCCTTGTGACTCAACCCTCATAGTCTTTGAGCACCTGCTCGCTTTCTGGCACAACCAACGTGCCGAGCTGGCTTTGTACTGTACCTGCCCCAGACCTCGAATCAGCCTTTTCTGCCAGGAGCCCTGGCATTTAGAAATCAAGATCTTAGAACTTGGGGTGCTCCTTGCTAGTGAACTATCAGCACTGCTTCTACGCTCTGACTGGGCAGAGCAAGGATATTTTAAGTGTCTTAAACCATGAGTTCATAGCCACACCACGAATTCCAACCCAACACAGCAGATTCTTCCTCACCACCCTCAGTCCCACAGTATCTCCCTCCCCCCACAATGAAAACCCTATTCCCAGTATTTCTCATAAACGTACCCATTTGCTCTATCTACAACAAGTACAACATACTTTCAAACTTAGGCCACCAACACCCCTACCAACGACACCACCAATAACACTCAAGTTTAAGATTTCTTTGTGGTTCTTTCTATCCTTGGAATACATTCCCACCACTATAGACTACATCTTTTTCCCTGAGAGAACCAGGCAAACACCACCCTTGGGGATGAAGAGGATTTTTCCATGTACTTCCTATTTCATCATGTAGTATTTTAAAGAGATGCCCTCCGGGGTTGAGATTTTGATAAAATCATTCTCACTGCTACAAGACATTCTTATGTGAAACTGGGATTTTCTTCTACAGTCGCGTCCCCGAGGTGACGAGTGTGATGACCACTGCCACCGTTTGGTGCCACTGCCTGGACTCATGCTAGGGGCCAGCAGTTTTCTCTGCTTTTGCTTTGTATGATCAGTGCAAATACCAACACAGCAGAAAAAGGCAAATAATGCCGTAGTATTAGTATGACAATACCTTTTTCTTTGTGGAACACTGAAAGGATCTCAGGGTTCCCTAGACCTCAACTGGTCCGCTGCACTAGCATATAGAGTTACTGGAAGTCTTTGAATTCTTTTTTTCTGTGCATTGAATTAATTTTACAGTCAGGTTCATTTGAGAAATTACTAATTCCTAATCTAGTTAGTTGTTTTCTTTCAATCATGCAGGCTTCTTGTTTAAAAACACGATTAGAAAGTTAAGGGTTCTATCAATGGAAGCTTAACATTTGGTTTTAGAGAATATAAATTCAGAAATTAAATACAAGTTCAGTAATGTCAGAGAGCTAATACAAACATGTCCCCACCATCTAACAAAATCACCTCATGGGATAAATGGGTAGACACAGAATTGGAGTTCCACTAACAATAGAAGAAAACCTGCCTCATTTTTACTAAGAAGTTCCTAAACAAAGCCTTTGAGAGGGTTCTTAGGAGAAACAATTAAAACTTTTCATAAGGAGGTAAACTGAATAGTATTTGACCCTTTAACTTTTCAAAGACACCTTTTGTTGTGAGGTACTTTTTGTTTTTTGGTTTTTTTTAGCCATCAGATCCAATACTCCGAGAAAACACTCGCACTAGACAAACATAGATAAGACTTCTGAAAGTGCAAGGATGTCAGACTTTGCATTATAGCCACCGAGTTCAGGCCCTACAGTAGCCCTGAGAAAGGGGACCGTGAGTTGGTTTTTCTTTTTCTTTTGGACTTACCAGCATTCTCTGAATCAAAAAGCCTGGTTGACCCAGAAGCCTATTTTAACATAAAGGTTAATGAAGGAGGAGCACCCAAAGTAATGACTTAACAGAAGCACAGACAAGGAATAGAGGCTGGCGATGTGAATAAGTGCTTCCGGTGGCCCTGCACTAGCCCCGCGGTCGGTCATTGTCACGGCCTGCCACTAGTGCAAAGCCTGTGTCCACCCAATTCCTCCATCTCTGTCGTCTGCATCTGCTCCAGAGGTGCCTTTAGCGGGGGTGTAATAACCAATCAGGAACAAAAGAATACATTTTCAAAAAAGCAAAACCCACTACACATTCCTGGGGCATGGCACGCAGGGCTCTGTTTCTTGATGCCTCACTACAAAAGGCATGAAGAGACAAGTTTCAGACAATCAGAAGCCCTGGTCACTAGCAGACATCTCCATAAAATATTCAAGTGTCTTCAATGCAACAAACTATTTAACAGATGCGACAAAGACGACAAGATTTGCATGTGAGGGACCAGAGAGAAGATTCATAGGTACAACCTTGTAATGTATGGCTAGTTCAACAATATATTATATTACACATTCTGTACAACAATATATTGTTATACAATAGGCCCAAGGATTTCTCATTGCCCTGTTCAATTTGTCAGCGATCCACTGGGAAGCTGCGTAGTTTCTCCACAAAGCCTATGTTCCATTTGATTGTAATGTGAATCATAAGACTCCCACACAAAAAGAATGAAAGCAAGTAACTGAAAAGAAAATACAAAAAAATTCCCAACCAGTGGGTTATATTTATAGTACTCAAACTCGAACAACATTAGGATAACGGCAGTCTAGCTCACCAAATAGAAATCAAGAAAATTCCCTTCTGAACGTGAAAAGACCTTTAATATCCTTAACTTTTTAAAACATACACATTTATTCTATTCCTTTCATACACACTGTTTATATTTGTTCGCGGTCCCTGCTAACAACGTGAATGAATATCATCAAAGGTCAAGTGGGAGAGCAGGACTTAACGCCCGACAAGGACCCAGCACTAGGGGAACGTCCCCAGCACCTCACCCAAGGACTGGCTGAAAGCGGGTTGTCAGGAAGTTCTTGCTGAAGGCGTTTGCATGCATCTGACCTGACAGCCATTTTCCTAGAGAAGATGGAGTTTCCTAGGAAGGGTACACTGGGTCAAAAGGTGCACGCCTATTCAATCGGAATGAAAGATGTTCACCCAGAATACAGGGTACCTACATACATAGTAGTTAACAGACACAGCTCCTCTTTTGGAAAGGACCACAGATTTCACTCATAAGCCCTAAAAATTACCTTAGAGATCATCTCAGGAACAAAGAATGCAAACTCAACAGGATTGGGGGCCAAGCAGGCGGGCAACGAAGGAAGCAACTCAGGCTAAGACATGAGATGGTGCAGACTGGTGAGCCCAAGACACGAGTCCGGGAAGGACGGCCACTCCTCCACTCCAGCAGACCTGCAGGAACGGGAGTGGGGAGGTGTGGGGGGGGGTCTGGTCCAGTGTGTCTGACCTTCAGCCTTCCCAGAGAAGCCAGGAATCTGACTGAGTCTTGGTGAGAAATCGCCCAGTTTTAAAACGTTAGTTTCTAATCGAAGGACCAAACATCTACAAGCTGGAATCTCAAACCTCCTCAGGGAAAACACAGCAGAACTTACGGTGCTTTGTACAACACCAAGGAAATTTTAAAAGCAAAATCTCCAATATTACCAACAGGATTATCTACTACTGCCTGGTAGTAATACGCATAGTACCGGACACCAAAGTATTAAAACAGCCCTTCCCTGTTCATAGCAGCACTATTCACAAAAGCCACCAAGTGGAAGCAACCCAGCTGTCCACCAATGGATTAACCAAATGTCACATACACATGCAATGGAATATCATTCACCCTTAAAAGGGAAATCCTACAAATATCAAAAAATTACATTGTACAAGGTCTGACAATTAAGTTCACGAAATCATCCTAGAAAGAGTGTACGATGTACAACTTCTTAATTAAAAGAAGAAAACAAAATTTAGAAAGGGTAACACAAAAAAAAAGTTGGAGAAAAGGTCCACCACGAATATGACAAATTGTTAATGTTACTGAAAAGTTCACACAAAATAAAATGTACCAAACAAGCGTCACACAGATACAACAGGTAAAACAAAATTCACTGAAAATGGAACATAGAAGAGATTAAACACATATTTTAAGTCTTCAACCTCCCTAAGTTGAAATGGAAAGTAAGACACGTATTATTTTCATCTAGCAACTTAGAAATGCTTTTAAAAGCATGTCAGTTTTTAAGGGCACACTCAAAGCTGGGGGAGGATGAGACAAGACAAACACCCTTACACAGAACTGGTGGGGGAATAAATGGGCCTGCGGTTTCAAAAAAGAAATTTGGTCATATACATCTGAAACAGGACAGCTAGTAAAAGGGGGGAAAGTACACATGGGATTTCAAGATTGGGAGAAAACTGGGATAAACTCAGAGTAAAGGAACATGTGAATTGTTAACAGGTAAGAGGATCATAACATCACGGACTGACCCGGTGTGACAGGGTCTCCTCCATCAGGTGGAACACCCCCCTTCATTTCAAAGAGGGGCAAACCTCAGCCTAGACTTACTCAAGGACACACAGCTAGTTGAACAGCCCTCCATAAGATGTTCCCAACTGTCTGAAGAGGAAAATGCTATTTTCTCAATAAAAATAACTATATATTAATTAGTATTTAATTAAATTTAAAAAATCTAAACTCAACATAACACCAAAAGTAGGAGCAACAAAAGGAAAAAAACAAATAGACTGGACTTTAATCTTTTACAATGCAACAGAACAAAAACCTAATTTAAAAAAAAATGGGTGAAGGATTTATATCTTTGACATTTCTCCAAAGATATACAAACGGACACGTACAGTAAAAGATGTTCCACGTTGTTAGTCGTTAAGGAAATGCAAATCCAAAACACAAGATACCACTTCACTTCCTCCAGGATGGCTTTAATCCAAAAAACGCGGGTTGAGGAGGAGAGTACTGGCGAAGATGTAGAGAAATCAGAACACTTGTACCTGGCTGGTGGGAGTGTACAGTGGTTTAGCTGCTGGGGGAAAGTGTGTTAGTTCTTCTAAAAGTCAAACATAGAATTCCCACATGACCCAGTACTTTCACTTGTAGGTATGTAACCAAAGGAACTGAAAACAGGAGTTCCACGCAAATACATGTACATGCTTGTTCACAGCTGCACTGTTCATGATAGCCAAAGGCTCGAAACCCAAATGCCCATCACAGATAAATGGATAAAAAAAAAAGTAGCAGAGGCAATATACAACGGAATATTATTCAGCAATAAAAAGGAATGAAGTACTGACCCAATGTAGATAATCCTGGAAAATATTAAGAGAAGCCAGCCTCAAAAGGTCCCCTATGATATGATTCCATTCAGTTGAAATATCCAGAATAGGTAAATCCAGAGGCCAAAAGCAGATTAGTGGAGGAGGAAAAAACAGGGAGCAATTGATCCCCAAGGTACAGGGTTTCCTTTTCGAGTAACTGTTAGTACATGTAGACCCAGGGGAAAGCCCCAAGACTGAAAATCTACCTCCATAAGCAGGGAAAGACTGAAAAAAAAAGGTTGGGTACTCCAGTTTGGAAATTAAGATAGTAAGGGAAACTTGCATACGAGGTGTCTTGGATGCAAGAGGAAATGGGTCCCCTTGGCAGGTGCCAAAGAATTCTATGTGGAGAGGCAGGGGGGCATAGTCACGTGTACTAGTATGTGAATGCTACCAGGTACGGGAAATTACTTTACATGCTTGAGCAGGTCAGAACAACGACCTGTTCCAGGAACTGGCACACAGCAGGAGGCAAGGGAGGGGTTCTGATTTATGTTAGCAATTAACGATCAGACAGTCTCTAACAGGGGTTTGGGAAAAGCAACCTCTACTCTTGCCCTGGTCCAGCTGGCTAACAGGGACAGACCGCGGTCATGTCATGGAACATTCTCTCCTCCACCGTCATGAAATGTTTTGGACTAGACAGAGATGGTAGTTATACAACATGAATGTACTAAATGACACTGAATTGTTCACTTTAAAATGGTTAATTTGATGTTACATAAATTAAACCTAAATTTTTTAAAATCTAAACTCATTATAATAATTGAAAGCCTTGTTACTCCATCATTCAAATTTGTTTATAATTATATAAAAGTAGGCAAGTGGTTTTCTAAATACTGCGAATCCCATGTGGAATGCAGCCCCTTACCCAGGTGGCAACTGGTCTGTCTCCACAGCACTGCACACAGGGAGGGGCGCACGGGAAAGTGCTGCCCACAGCTCCCTCTACAGGCCCGTCTCCACATAGCAGTGGGAGCTTTCTGAATTATATTCCTCCTCCCCTACCCACCACTGGTTTCCCATCACCTACATTCCCACCATGGCTCCCTCGGGGATCACGTTCCTTTCCACTCTGTCTGCTCAACACCCTCCAATCACAACAGTCCCTTTGCTATTTCTTGAAGGGACCAAACATATTTCTGCCTCAGGGCCCCTGCCTGCTCCACAAACAAAGGCGGTCTCTTTACTTTCAAGGGGTCCCTGCTCAAGTCTCCTTCTCAGGAAGACCTGTCTCTCCTGACCACTCTTCCTAAAGCAGTTCCCCAAGAACAGCTACCTATTCTAGCCCTTTATCCCATTTCTGTTCCGTGCATTTATTATCTGACATTATGTAATTTTTAAAAATATTACACATTTACTGTCTGCCTCTCCCATTACAATTAAGCCAAGAGAACGGGGACTTTGGTTCATCCATCACTGTACCCAGAGCCTAAAACAATGAGCAGCACAGAAAAGGAACGCAAATATTTGTTGAATAAATAAAATGAATACATTTACTGAATGGATAAAAAGCACTGTCATACATAGGTATTAATGCTATGGAAACAAACTGTAAGGCTACACATGAGAATATGAATGATTATTTCTGAATAGTGAGATTATGAAAGGTAGCAGAGTAGTAAAGAGTTTTTTTAAAAGTCAGACTACATTGTTTCTATCCATGACTACATTGTTTCTATCCATGGCTCCACCCAGAAGTTGAGGATTAAATAAGATAATACATGTAAAGTGCTCAGTAGAATGCCTGGCACAATAGACACTCAATGCATGTTCTTTTTTTTTTTTTTTTAAAGATTTTATTGGGAAAGGGGAACAGGACTTTATTGGGGAACAATGTGTACTTCCAGGATTTTTTCCAAGTCAAGTTGTCCTTTCAATCGTAGTTGTGGAGGGTGCCGTTCAGCTTCAAGTTGTTGTCCTTTTAGTCTTAGTTGTGGAGGGCGCAGCTCAGCTCCAGGTCCAGTTGCCGTTGCTAGTTGCAGGGGGTGGAGCCCACCATCCCTTGCAGGAGTCGAGGAGTTGAACCAGCAACCTTGTGGTTGAGAGCCCACTGGCCCATGTGGGAATCGAACCGGCAGCCTTTGGAGTTAGGAGCACAGAACTCCACCCGCCTGAGCCACCGGGCCGGCCCTCATTAGATGTTCTTAATGATCATTATTAATTTTCTTCTTTGCATTTATTTCTGAATCTTACAAGCTATAGAAAATTTATCAAAATAGTAATCAGATAGTGATACCAGCAAAATGGTCAATAAGAAGCTCCAAAACTTCCTTCTCCCAAGGACACATTAAAAACAACCAGAAACTATCCAAACTAATCTTATAGCTCTGGAAAATAGTCAGGTCTACGGAAATCAAGAAAATGCCCAATCAAGAAAAGTTAATCTGTTGGGGCGGCCGGTTAGCTATATTGGTTCGAGTGTGATGTTTATAACACCAGGGTTACCGGTCCAATCCCCACATGGGCCAGTATGAGCTGCGCCCTCCACAACTAGGCTGAAACAACTGTTTGACATGCAGCTGATGGGTCCCAGAAAAACACACTTAAATAAAAGTTTTTTTGTTTTTTTTGTGTTTTTTTTTAAAGGGGAAGAAAAATTAATCCGCAAGTTGGTAGGAAATTATGTGGCATTTTTACTCTCCCTTGCTCCACACTGTACAGTTTTGGTCTACAGGACGCTGCAGCTCAGCTCCCAGTTCCCTTGAACGTGAAGGAGCAAAGCAGATGTTGACTGCAACATGCTAACCAGTCTCAGGGGGCTTGCCTGAAGGATTGGTCCTTGTCTCCCCTAACTCAGTCACAGGTGAGTTAGTCTGCAAAGACTGGAAGAGGTGGCTGTTTTCTCAAACACCTAATTTTCAACAAAAGATCAAGGCATCCAAAGAAATAGAAATGTGACCCATTCAAAAGAACAAAGTAAACAGGTAGAAACCATCCCAGAGGAAGCACAGATTGTGGACTGAGTAGACAAAAGAGAACTACCTTAAATATGCTCCAAGAGCAAAAGAAAAACACAAAGAACTAAAGTAAGTCAAGAAAATGATATATAAGCAAAATGACATAGTCAACAAAGAGGAACTATAAAAGGGAACCAAACAAAAATTCTGGAGCGGAAAATACACAATAATTAAAATTGAAAATTTTACTAGAGGGGTTCAAAATCAGATTAAGAAGAATCAAAAATTATTTGACAGAATAATGGCCCAAAATTTCCCAAATTTGATGAAATACAAATGTAGAAATACAAGAAGCTCAATGAACGCTAAGTAGGATAAACCCAAAGGACCCACTGAGACACATTTTAATCACACTGTTGAAAACCACTGATAATCTTGAAAGCAGCAAGAGAAAAGCAACTCATCACTAAAATAAAACTGTCAGCTGACTGCTCAGCAGAAACCTTTGAGGCCCGAAGGGTGTGACATAATAGATTTATTAGAGTGCTGAAAGAAAAAAACTGTCAACCCAGAAATCTGTATCTGGCAAAACTATGCTTCAAAAATGAGGGAGGGCCGGCGCACTGGCTCAGGCGGTTAGAGCTCCATGCTCCTAACTCCAAAGGCTGCCGGTTTGATTCCCACATGGGCCAGTGGCAACCACAAGGTTGCCAGTTCAACTGCTCGACTCCCGCAAGGGATGGTGGGCTGCGCCCCCTGCAACTAAGATTGAACACAGCACCTTGAACTGAGCTGCCACTGAGCTCCTGGATGGCTCAGTTGGTTGGAATGCGTCCTCTCAACCACAAGGTTGCCGGTTCGACTCCCGCAAGGGATGGTGGGCTGTGCCCCTTGCAACTAGAAAACGACAACTGGACTTGGAGCTGAGCTGCATCCTCCACAACTAAGACTGAAAGGACAACAACTTGACTTGGAAAAAAGGCCTGGAAGTACACACTGTTCCCCAATAAAGTCCTGTTCCCCTTCCCCAATAAAATCTTTAAAAATAAATGAGGGAGAAAGGAAGACATTACCAGATAAACAAAGGCCGAGTAAGTTCATTGCGACTACACCTGCCGGACAAGAAATCCTAAACGGAGTCCTTTAGGTTAAATGAAAGGACACTAGACAGTAACTCAAAGCCATATGAAAATGTGAAATTCTCAGGTACAGGTAAATACACAAATATAAAAATCAGTATTACTGTAAATTTGGTTTGTGACTCCACTTTTTCTCAAGGATAAAAAAATTATGAATCTATGTTAGTGGGTTCACAATGCATAAATCTGTGACATCAATACAAAAGGGGAGACAGAACTATAGAGTTTTTGTATGCCATTTAAGTTAAGTTGGTATCATTCAAATTAGATTGTTTTAATTTTAGAATGTTATACGCCTCATGGTAACCAGAGAAAAGATCTGTAGAATACACCCAAAAAGAAACGAAAAGGGAATGAAAAACTGTCACTACAAAGATCAACAAAACACAGTGATGGAGGAAATGAGGGTCAAAAAAGCTATAAGATATATAAAAGCAAAAAGAAAACAAAATGGCAAGAGACTAAGTCCTTCCCGATCAGTAATCACTTTAAATGCAAACAAGTTAAACTCTACAATTGAAACACAGACTGACAGAATAGATAAAACTAAAATAAAAAATACAGGATCCAACTATGTTGCCTACAAGAGACTTACTTTAGATCTAAAAACAGAAAGGTTGAAAGTGAAAGGATGGAAAGAGACATTCAATGAGAATAGTAACCCAAAAAGAGATGGAGCGACTATATAAACATCAGACCAAATACAGGCATTCCTTGTTTTATTGTGCTTCACTGATGTTGCGTTCTTTACAAATCAAAAGCGAGACCCTCTACATTTACATTGATAAAAGCGTCAATTCACCAAGAAAAGATAACAATTATAAGTATGTATGCATGTACCAAACATCAGAGCTCCAAAGCATATGTAGCAACCATTGACAGAATTGAGAAGGTACATAGTTCTACAATAGGTGGAGACTTCAATACCCCATTTTCAATAGACAGAACAACCACACAGAAAATCAATAAGGAAATAGAGAAAATGAACACTATAAACCATCTAGAACTACCAAATATATGTAGAACATTCCACCCAACAACTGAATTTACATTTTCCTCAGGACCATATGGAAAACTCCATAGACAGACCATGTTAGTCCACAAAACAAGTCAGAATTAATTTAAAGTGATTGAAGTCATACAAACTATCTTCTCCAATTATAATGGAATAAAACTAAAAATCAGTAACAAGGAAAACTGAAAATTTCACAAATACATGGAAATTAAACAAAATACTCTTTATTATTTTTAATTACAAGTTTATTGGGGTGACAATGGTTAGTAAACAGCATACTCTTATTAACCAATCAATGAGTCAAAGAAGAAATCACAAGGGAAATTAGACTTTCTAACAAGTGAAAATGGAAACAAAGTGTACCAAAACTTATGGAATGCAGAAAAAGCAATGCTGAGGGAAATTTATAGCTCTGAACACTTGTATTAAAAAAGAAGAAAGATCTCAAACCAACAAACTAAATTTACATAATAAGGTACTAGAAAAAGTACAGCAAACTACCCAAAGGTAGTAGGAGGAAGGAAATAGTAAAGATTACAGAATTCTTAGGAGGAAATCTTCATGACACTGGACTTGGCAATGCTTGTTTGGATATGATACCAATGACACAGGCAACAACAGAAAAAAGATAAATTAGATTTCATCAATATTAAAAACTTTTGTGCATCCGAGGACCCATCAAGAGAGTGAAAAGGTAACCTACAGAATGAGAGAAAATATTTGCAAATCATATACCTAATAAGGGATTAATATCCAGAATGTATATATTATATATAGAACTCCTACAACTCAACAACAAAATCCATTCTAAAATGAGCAAAGGACTTAAATAGTTCTCCAAACATATGCAGATGGCCAGAAGGACACGAAAAGATGTGCAACATCACTAGACATTAGGGAAATGCATATCAAAACTATGAGATACCACTTCACATCTATTTGGATGGCTATTTAAAACACACACACATACACACACACACACAAAATACCCAAAAAACAGAAACTAAATGTTGGTGAGGAACGAAACATGGTACAGGCTGCACTGGCATTTAAAGAATTCCACCCAGAAGTGACACACAACACTTGTGCTCGTATTTCATTGGCCAAAGCGATGTCAAATAGCCTTGCCTATTTCAGGGGCCAGGAAAACGCACTCCTCCCATTTATCCAGAAGAAAAAGAACAAGAACATTTGTACAGAGCCCGGATGGCTTCCAAACTATGCCTGGAAAGCATTCTGTGTAGCAGAAGATGCTATGTCCATGTTCATTATTAAAAGTTATTAAAAAGAGAGTAATAGCACCAATATGTGCTGGGCGCCATGCTCAGGGATCTGACAAGGGCTGGGTTAGATGCAGCAGGGTGAGCCAGACCATCTTTAAACAATTTCAGTGTTGTGTGACAAACGTGAACAGGGCAGTCAGAGCCCCCAGGAGGGCACCCGACCCGGGGCTGCGTAGCTGACCACGTCTCAGCTGCGGGACGGAGCCAGGCTGGAGGACAACTTGCGGTGGAATCACAGGTGGAAGAAATGGTCCCGGGGATGTAAAGCACAGCACAGGAATCTAGTCGGTAGTGTTGTAAAAGAGTATAGTGCCAGGGGGGTACTGGTCTTACTGGAGGGATCACTTCACAAGTTACATAAATGTCTCCTCACTGTGGTGTACACCTGAAACTGATATAATATCGTATGTCCACTGTCATTGGGGGAGAAAAAGGCGTCTAGAGAACAGTGAGGCAAGAAGTCCCCGTCTTTCAAGGGAGACTATCCCTTGCTCCACACAGACAAGCAGTGAATGCATCTGACAATGACTGGGGGAGGAGAACTCCGTTCCACAGCCCAGCCCAGGAAGCCTTCGTACAGGGATCCTCTTGACACACTTCTGCTCTGCTACTGGAAAACGTGCCCGAACAATCGCAGGGACGGCAGCCTGTGCAGGCTGCTGACACCACTTGGCTCCTGGCATTGTGCCCGAGTGAATGGACACACTCCCTAAGAGTGCGTCCTCAGCACCTAATTACAGCCAGAGAAGAGGACACACTGAGTGCGGTGAAGGTCAAGAGGACAACTAGATGTTCTTTTCAGGGAGTTTTTGAAGCAGGCAGTGTGCAAAAACAGAATGAAGTTTTTGGGGGGTTTTAAGTCAGAGAAGGGGAGCCTTATAAAAGAGGCCATGTGCATGTATGGGAAAGGCTGGAGAAGGCTGCACTGGCTTCAACTATTTTAATTTCAAAAGCTCCACAAAGAAAAAAATGCCTGGGACCAACTGTCAGGAAGGAATAAAGAGATTAAGAACAAACAATGATTTTAAATGCACTTTTATTTTTCTTAACTTTCCATTTTAAGTCAACACTAATGGAGAACAACATAAGAGCACTACGCATTTTGCATTAAAAATATTTCAGTACCAACTAAAGGCTGCTTTACTTCATTGAAGTGGCATCAGAGTCATCAAACTTTAAACAAGACATTGTGGGGTGGGGAGAGTGCGCAGGGAGACAGCTTTTCTGTTTTAGGATTGAGTACAGTTATGATTTCTAAATGTTATGGAACTTGGCCGTTCCATGTTTCTCAAACTGGGAGCTCAGTGACAGCCAGCCAGGGGGGCTTTCTGGACTCCAGGTGCAACAGGGGAGGGTAAAGTTTTCGTAGAAGCGTAATTTAAAATACCATTTTTGTACTAAAATAAAAATGTCTCATGGAAAAGAATGCAAAATAGTGATGACTTTTAAAGATAAACTGGAGATTGATGAGAAAATCTCCTGCACAGGGGGAGGGGGGGGCCTGCTACACCTCCAGGCCTCTGGGGCAGGCACAAACTGGCCCCCACCTTAAGCCCTGCCACAGGACGCCCCACCCTGTCGTAACTCATCCTTCCACTCACTACACTGACAGCCCTAAACCATGTTTTCAAAAAACTCAACAATGTCTAATACCTACTAATGCCAGGCCCTTCACACATCAGGGGATTACTTTTTGGCCTGCTGCAGGGTTTGGGGTCACCAGCCAGGACCCTGGGGTAAATCCTGGGCCCGGAACAGAAAAGGAGGTGTGCCAACGAGCAGCAGAGGGCGTGCCAAACCAGGCCCTGTCCAAAAGACCAAAGGCAGCACTTGCAAATACCGGGCACTCTCCAGGTGCGCAGGACCCGCCTGGACCCAGTTCAGAAATACTTTTATTTTTTCCTCTTATCAAACCCCTTTATAACGGGTGAACCTACTGTTTGACCTTTAGACATCCAACGTTCAGGAATGCTATCTTAGAGACAACTTACAGTTCAAATAAGCAAGACCAATGAAGGAATCTCTTTTTAAACAATGACTCATTGTGACAGGAGGAGCTCCGTGCAGGTTCTCTCGGCTTTCCACATCCCCATGACCAACCTGCACCAATTCCAGGACAGCCAATCACAGGCTCCTCCTCTGTGCACCCATCAGCACATTCATGGATTTGGGGGTTTTCTACACAGACCTGATGGTGGTAAAGAACACACCTCTAGGACTACGCTCCATTTCCCCCCCCCCCCAAGAAAAACGTTCTGCCAGGTGTTCTAAGCTCAGGAAGAAAAGAGTCGTCATTCCATTCCAGTGATCATGAGCTCGGGTTCTAACCTGCACAACGTCTGCTTTCTCTCAACTAATACAACACAACAAAAAGGGAAAACAACGTGCCTGAGGTTCCCACTCACTGAAAATCAGGCACAGTCCCTTTACAAGGTAGTGAGGACATGATAAAGAAACAGTACACAAAAGTGTGGACTCCAACACGAGGCATAAGGTATGTACCACCCCAAGACATTCACTGCAAAATTCCTTTAATAAAAAATATTTTCAACAGAAAATTAACACATAAAGTCTACACCTACTCAGTGAAGCACTTTCATTAAAAATGAAAGCTATAAGACCTCCAAGCTACTCAGAAAAATCGTGCTGACAGTGCTAAAGAATTCAAATACCAATCATACTATAAAAATTATGCAAAAATGGTGATTGAATACAGCCACTCCATGGAAAGTATTTAGAAACTGTCCCTCAGACAGTAGGGTAGGTAGAGCAGTAGCTCAAGGTCTGTTGTCATTTTCAGCTTATCGTCACATATTACTTGTACAATACAAAATTCATGTACAGATCATTTGCATATAAAAGCTTTGTAGATCTTATTTATATCCCAAAGCTGCCTTTTCCAGACAGTATCCAAGGAATCCTGTCCAAAGTATAACTGGTCAGTTCCTAAAAAAGAACCAGACCAGCTACTGTTAATGCCCGAGCCCTCCTAGTTAGAGGGGGGAGCAAACCAGAATCACTGACATTCTCTAATATTTAAATAGTACATTAGACCTGGCATGTCCTTGATCATCTCGGTGCACTGTAACTTGAGCAAAGATTTCTATCTTCATAAAATTATTTTAGTGGAAGTCTGGTAACCTGCCAAGGTCCTGTGATTCCAGTGTTGAGAGTCAGGCAATGGCTCTGGAGACAGAATCCTGGCTCAGCTCCTTCCCCGCTGGGTTGCCTGAAGCTAATTACTCAGTTTTGCCTTATCTCTAAAATGCAGACAACACAACTTACTTCAACAGAACTGCAGTGAGAATTAAATCTGATAACTTGAAGTACCTAGCACAGTCTGCCGTTTAAAAGTGATAGTTTCCTTGTGGCAGGGTGGAAGGAGGCAGGTTGGGGAGGATGGCTCTTAATGTCTCCCACTCCCCAAACCAAAGGCCACCTAAGTCCCCCCAGCACAGAGCAGGAGCCAGCTAGGCTTTGGCAAAGACAGAAAAGGCAGAGTAGTCCTTTCTTCCACTGTAACTACCATAACACCTGGCACAGTTACTGCTCAAAAAGTATCTGACAAATGGACTAACAGGGAAGGGATTAGCTGTCATCAGTTGAGGATTATGCGGGAAAAAAGGCCGAAAACATCAACTATTTGAACTCTAATTCTGGCTTCACAGCATATTTTTGCACTGCATACAGGGCACTAATGGAAGTCAAACTTTTCTGTTTCAGCGACTTTTACCAAATGTGTCTCTAAATGGTACTATTTTAAAACATTCAGAAACCACTGCTTTGCATACACAAAAAGAAAATGGTCCCACTAATATTTTCTTACCTCTATCCCTCCCCCAGGTCACCTGCCTGTATCAACTTCACTTTGGGAAATAAAGCTGTAAGTCTTTATAAAACAAAACTGTATCCTGGGGGTAAAAATTCTAAACTGTAACTCAAAAGTGAATGCCAATGGATAAAGGAGAACTCTCAAAAGTCCTTTAAAATGAACATGCCTGGACTATTCTATTCAAATGGCTCTACTGATCTTTTTTCATTAATTTACCGTAACATTCATAAATTGTTTTAAGTCATGTAATTACCTCAGTTTTCTGTCCTGCATACCTGACCAGGTCAGAATTGCTGTGTTTTCTGAGGTTTCTCCTGACCACTAAATATTCAGCTCTCCAATGGATGAGATTATAGTACAACCAAACAATGGCCAACTGGCCTTTTAAATACAGGGCTTGTAAAGTGGCAAATCACTGTGCTGTCCTTCCAAGAGTCACAAATGACCCCCTTTCGTGACCAGCTTTCGGACTCTGGGCACACATTTTAAGCCCAGGATCAGATGGGTACACACTCTGTAGCTGTGAAGTCAATCCCCAAAACATTCCCCTTTACCCCTTCAACAGCATGTCTCATGCATATTCATGAGCATTCAGCGTCATTTCCTTCTCTGAGGGGCCAACCTGCATCCTAGAGTTAGAAGGGAGTTAAAGGACAGCACCAACATTCAGGATCTCCCGGTTTCTCTGTGAGGAAGCGGAGGCAGTCTCATCCTCCAGCTCTTCCGAGCTGCACTGCTGAGAAATCTCAGGAAGTGACCATGTCCTTGCCTTTACTGGGTATTTTTCCTGTCATTCAGTACGAAAGCACGAAGACACAGCGGTCAGCCCAAGGACTACAGCCCAAGGCAGATCAATGTCAGAAGATATGAAATCCGACACACTAGTGAAGTTTCAAAAAACAGGCTAGAAAGGAGTCGAGGGTTTAGATGAGTGTCTCCCAGTCTCCTCCTTGCCTATTTCCCTCATAACATCATAACTCACAACATCAGGCCTAAGCTGCTTTGCTGGAACCCCTTCCAGCTCTGCACTTTGCAAGGAATGGAAATTGCATTTACTGAATGTGTGAGATTAAAACCCACTACACACTGAGCTGAGCCTTATTCAGTGTGCACTAATGCTTTATTCATAAGGCTGGGCCAGAGGATAGAACCACAAGAATTTAAGATCTTGCTGTGTCTGAAATGCTCATTAAGTGCTCTTGTCTGCAGTCACCTGCCCACCCCACAGAACCACTCTCCACTAATTTAAAGAGACTATAATCAGCTCACATTTAAATTATGATGAACAGGAACATTTCCCCTGGAAAAAATCATCACATATCTTAATTTGCGCTGCCAATTAGAAGATCTTTAGGAAAGAAAAAAAAAATCTGATCATCTTACATATAGTAATTTGCCCTAATTGGTGCATAATGGCTTAAATATAATTTGTGGGTTACCCCCACATTGGTAAATAGTTTAACATTTTAGAGCTACCAAAATTTAGCCTCATTACTTGACAGGAAAATGTTCAACTACACATTCTGGGACATTTTGAACTTTCTAAGCATGAACAATGTATACAAGCGGTGCAAGTGGAGGTCCAGCAGAACAACAGGTTTCAAAAGCAATACATTTTTAAGATACATTTGCTGATGAAATTCACAACAGGCTCAAAGTTCCTTCCTGAAAGATTTAAGTCTTAGAGAGACCTGAACTTCCTAGAAGCATAGGATACTAATTATATGGTAAAGGCCAGTGGCAGGAAAAAAAATAAATAACCCTGTCTCAGTCCTTCTTAATCCTGAGTGTTTGTTTTCTTTGCTTTTATAATACATCCCCTCACTGGAGAAATTTAAAAATAATACTCCTTCTTATAAACACCCACATAAGACTTCTCCCAAACGTCCACTTTCAGGAAGCCTTTCAGAAATCACTAAATGGCAAAAGTGACCATTACTGGCTCTACCTTTAATCTGCCGCTGGACCCAGGCAGGTGACAGCGGCCTGGGCTCAGGCACCACTGGCCACCCGGGCAGCTTTGCGCCGGGCGCTTCTCGTCTCCCAATACCAAGGCCCAGCACCCAGGTCGTGAAAAGAGGTAAACAGCAGTCGAAGGAAAAGTGGGAAGCAAGTGAGTCAGAGGCGTTCAGAAAAGCAAGAAAAACCCAACCCTCCATCTCTCAGGCTCCCACAAGCTGCTTCCTTCCCTTTTTGCAAGTTTTTAGTTCCTTTGAAACGTTTATTGCTTACCTCTGAAAAAAATATGTATATTCATTACTAGAAGTAGAGAAAAGCTTTTAAAAAGTGAAAAAGAAAACTGAAGCCACGTTCACATTCCCAGCATCCATTGAAACATCTGGGTAACTTATGCTCAAGTGTTTGTTAATGCGATTTTTAAAACCTAGTTAAGACCCTAACGCGTTAATTGGGGTCGTGCTGTGTATACGGTTTGGGATCTTAGGGCTTTTTGTTTTTTTAATTTGGCCTAATGACGTTGCTATCCCCACCCCCACTCCGCCCCAAGTGGTTACAAATTTCTTGGAAAACATTTACAAAAGTTCTAGAACAAATACAAGAGCAATTCCTTTTAAACTCCATTTTTCCAAGTTGAACTGGTGGGGCTTGCAATTCTATTTTTGTTAAGAAAAAGTAATACTTTTCTTAAACTTCCTTATGTCTGTGCCAATTCGCGGAGAAAGTGGGGGGCGCGCACCGGAAAAAAATCCCCACCCCCTGCCCGGTTCCAAGAGCGCCACAAATGCAAGCGCGGCGCCCCAGCTGCCTCCCCGCCTGCACGTCCCTCGACATGCGTTAATTCCTGGGGCTCCGGGCGGCAGCGACCCGGCCTGCGACCCCTGGGCACCCACCCGGAACGGACGCCAGTGCGGAGTCGCTCAGGCTCTCCAGCCCCGCTGGCACAGCAGTGACCCACCGCGCACACCTGCAGGGCGCGCGGCTCCAGGCTTCGCGGGACTGGGCGCGCCCGATCCACAACGCGCCGGCCGAGGGCCACGTTTCCAGCCCAAGGCGGGGAGGCAGGCCGAGAGCAAAGGGAGGCAGGCCGCAGGGGCGCGGGGGCTGCGACGAGCGGCCGGACCCTCACCTGGGAGCGCGTCGCCAACTCCATTCTTCCACCGGGAATCCAGCCTCCTCCTAGCACGCGGCCACGGGAGCCTGGCTTGCCACGGGGCCGGCGCACGGAGAACGCCCGCGGCCGCGCAGCCCGCGCGCTGCGCCCGGAGCTCCGGAGGGCCGGGGGAGGGGCGCACTCGGCGCCCGGGACAGGGGGAGCGCGCGGCGCCGCCCACTTGGTGCCGCCACGCTAGGCCGCGAGGCTCGGATCACAGACCCAAACTTCATGACCAGGGAACTTCGTTTTGCAGGCGGCGCAAGAGGGGTCTGCAGATGGGCGCAGCCCGAGACGGCTGCCGGTGTGGGGGTGCCGGGCTCCCCCCTGCAGCGGAGGGAGGGAGTGGAGCCGTCCGGCCTGGTTTCGCGCGGGAGAAAGGAGAGGGGGCAGTCCCGGCGCAGCCTCCAGCTGGCACGCCCCGCTACGCGCGCGGGATGTTTGCAGGGTTTATTCCAGGTTATTCCCTGTAGCGCGAGCCTGTGCTGCAATCAGTGTTTCCGAAGTAGGAAAGCATTTTAGGGCTGCATCAGAGCCCCCCTTGTTTTGTGGTACGGGGCGAGGTTGTGCCGCCTCCCCAAAGTTTTCGCTACCGAGTTCACTTTGCAAAACGGGCAACCCAACCCAAGTTTCTCTACCGAGGCCCAAGGTGGGAAGTTGCAAAACCCCCTGGAACTTTAGACAGCCTTTGCTATACTTACTATACATTGTACCCGTAGGCCTCCAGCGCCGCTAGACGGGGAGTTCTTGAGGCCAGGAATGCTGATTAATTATAACAAATACTGGCTGAGCACCTACTTTTTGTGTTAGGCACTGTTACGCCTGGGAACACATAGTTAAACAAAAAACAGGTCCCTGCTGTGTTGGAACTTACAGTCTGGGAGCCAGCCACCTACGCGATGATATAAATGTAATAATTATGCAAACAAATGTAATTAATAATTTAATTAACAATGAATTCAAATAATGAATGGTGGTAAGTTCAGTAATAATGATGCAAATAAATGTAAATTTGGACCTATGATAGATGCCCTGCTGGAAAAGGTAAGTGGTACTATGGTGATGTAAAACGGGGGATTTAATTTGGCACAGGTCAGGGAAGACCTCCTAGAGTTCAGGTATGAAGAGTGAAGAATTACGCGGGTGGAAATCGGCAGGCTTGAAGTAGGCACTGTGGAGGGTGGTAGATGAAGTCCTGACATCCTAGCAGGTTTGCTGGGCAGTTGTTGAAAGCCTATTTAGCCCTGCGGTCATGAGTTCATACAGGAACACTATGCATGAGCCGTTCTGCAGCCTTTCTTGGCTGCTTGGGAGCTGACTTCTTTGTTGAAGGAGTGGATGAAGTTGGCCAAACATTAACTCAAGCTTGAAGAGATAACATCTGGGAACTGTCCTTCCTTCTTTCATTGGTTCTGCAAATGTGTTATGTGCCCTCTGTGTTCCTGACCCGCATATACAGTGTCTGATTTAAGCAAATGGTTTTGTTTTCTTTTTATAATGGAAGCTATTGATTATAGCCACTTTCATTTTTATTATGCTTTAGAGGTTTCCTTCACATACAGTTTCTCCTTGAATTCTCCCAATGTTCTTCCAGATTCCTATTACCTTTTTTTTTTTAAGGATGGCGCAGCTCACAGTGGCCCATGTGGGGATCGAACCCGGCAACCTTGATGCTACATAGCACCACGCTCTAACCAACTGAGCTAACCGGCCACCCTACCCGTTTCTTAAATAAGGAAACATAATTGAAGAAAATATATAAAGAAAGATCCCTGCCACCCTGCTATTAAATGACAGCTGCAGGCTGCCAAACTGGAAACCATTCTTATGCCTCAGATTCAACATTCTCTCCATTATTCTTTACTTTTTCACTTTGGCTGCCAGGAAACTCAGAGTAAAATTTATCCAATCAGAACTTTCTCTTTCTTTGGTATGATTGTTTCCCCATGAACTAGTGATCTTATTTTCATTTATTTCCTTTCATTGTAGGATGCATCAAATCCTTTTTGGAAAAGGGACTATAAATTTGAAGTACATCAGATTTTGCAAAGCACTTAAAGGAACCTAGGTATTACTTGGAAACCTGTAAGCTGCTGAGCCTTCCTGCTTTAAAAATATGCTGTAACCAGTCCTAAGCAACCTGGAAATTTTCTTCCTTTGTCTGGCAAAGCCCATGCACTTGAATGATATTTAGTAATTGATTCTGTAGTGGTATTTTGTTGTCAGATTGTGGTTCCCTTCTATTTAGGGAAATCATAAAGAACCAGGGAATTTTAATATCTTGTGCTAATACTTCCTTCTCATGGTTACTGATGGGATTAATAACATGTGAGCATTGGATTTCAGAATGTCATTGCAAGAGTGACATTGCAAGAGTGCCCCTTCCCAGAAGCAACAGTATACATCTCGCAACAGAGTAAAAAGAGACGTAATGTTTGCAAAATTCCTCTAAAGAAGTCTCTGTCTATAAATCTATGCTTGCTTGCCTTTTTAAATGTTTCTATGAGAGAATAAAAACTTGGTCCCTAGTGCCTTCAACAAGATAAGAAATTAGTAATTAGATGCCATCACTTTAGATGCTTTAGATACCATGAAATAGTTGTACTTGGAATGTCAGGCCTGGCCCACAATTTTTGATTTGTAAGAGGAGTTCAGATATCTCTCCCCTATTCTGCACTCCCCACAGAGCTCAGCTGTGGGCAAACCTCAGCTGTAGTCTACGCTTTATAACAGTGAATTGCACCAGTTTGGTGTTCTGGGTAACCCAGCAAAGAATCCACATTTAACAGTAATATCTGCACACTGCTTTACATTATATGCTCTCCTGAATAAACAAAGTGACACTTAAAAAAGATAACATCCCTGGCTGTTCTTGATCTCCTGGTATTTTGAAACTTCTGTCTCATTCTGATTAGATAAGAGCCAGCCTAGAAGAGGGAAAGATCCCTAAATTTGAGACACTTAGAGATAAACTTTCCACATTGTTGTGGATTAAAAGATCTAGAATTGAGTCCCTTGTAGCAACACTGTCACCTAAACGACTGGGTGCCTCTTTGGAAAGTTTTCTTTCATTACAAGCTGGTGTTTCGTCTTCCTGACTAGGCATGCCAATGCTATCGCAGCCTCACAATGTAAGTACCTTCTGATGATAAGCTCTTGGAAGGCTGTGGAGAAAAGAACCTGATCAAGCAATCATCGATGCCTTCATATATTGGGTACAGAAAAGCACACATCATAATGAAATCGTAATGCCCATGGTTCTACCAAAACGTCAATAGCATGAGCCCGGTGCTGAGTTCACCATTCTGTGCCTTCTCTCATTGAATCCTTCAATGGTGACAGTTACCCACCTGCTCCTCAAAAAGAGTGCTGTGAGAATAAATGAAACAATATTTCCAAAGTATTTCGCTTTTCTTAGAGATGCTATATAAACCCCAAATGTGATTAATGCAATCCATATCTCATAGGTTTTTGCAATATGTATGTATATTAATAATTTACTATTAATAATTAATAATTGATAATGTATATAAATGAACATAAAAGATGATTATAACTAGGCACTAGTAATAAAGTGATGAAAATGAAAACAGATTATTTAATAACTTACCTTTCTAAGAACATATATCATAAAAGGAAATTGTAATGATCCATATCTAATCAGTGATACCAGAAACAGTACTGTAGTACATAGTTTTTAAAGAACTAAATTTTTTCATAATGAATTATGTAGGTAGCATTTTTTTAAGTAATCTGTAGAATGTCCACATAGAATTCAGAATATATCTGTAAAAAATAACTGATGTTACTTCTTAAATGATAGAAAGTCCTAAGACATTTCTTTAGTTTGATAGACAAATGCAGAATATTTTTTAAAGCAGCGTTTATTTTCTATTTTTATCAAAGCTAACATAATCACCTATCTAATGTTCAGAAAAGAATTTCAAAGTATCAGTATTCATTATAGCATCAAAGAAACTTGACTGCTTCCATTATGGTCAGAGATCTCAATTATTTGCTTAACTTTTTTCTCAAGAAATAGTGGAGAATAACTTACCTTTCGAGTCATAAAATAGAAAAATTGGGATCAGAAATGTAAAACTTCTCTAAATAGGTGGCTCCACAATCATTTTGTATTAAAACTACATTTGGGGGGAAAACCCCCCATAACTTTCCAGACTTTGGAATTTCCAAAATCGTAAGAGATTTATCCTTCTGTACTTGGAATAATCAAGTATTTCTGTGCTAGTGTAAGGCTGAATCACGTTTGTGAGAGCAGAAAAAGCTACAGACAAGAGGCAATCATGAGTTCATTCATTTCATTAAGACTCCGGGTGATTCTAGTGAGCAGGAATGCTGGAGAACCATTGTCCTAGTCTCGCTCAGTGGTTTGCAAAGTGGGGGCTTCAGATTAGCAGCAACAGCATCACCTGAGCTCTGATAAAGAAATTCAAGTTCCTGGGCCCCATCCAAGACCTACTGAATTGGAAACTCTGGGGATGGAATGCAGCAATCTGGATTTTAATCACCATCCCGATGATTCTGATCCTTGCTTAAAGAACCACGGTCATTGTAATCCAGGGTTGACTGCTTACCAGTTGGGTGACCTAGACTAAACATTGAGCTTCATTTTTCTCATCTGTGAAATGAGGATACTGCATACCTGCCCAATCCACACAATAGCATTCTTGTTTACAAAAATGAATATGCAGTATCAGACGTGATTGTATTTTTTGAAGTCTAAGGTGGGGGACACTTGTAAAGAATATTAATAGTAATCCTCCCATTTATTGAACACTAACCATGTTCCAGGAACGATTTATGCATGATTTCACTCAATCATCACCACAAACGTGTTGACTGATGTACATAATACTGCCCTCATTTTTCAGATGAGAATACTGAGGCTTTGAGAGTTTAAGAAACTTGCTCACAGTGGCCCAGCAGAGCCAAAACTAGAAACCAGATCAATTGACTAGAAAGCTAAAGATGAACTTTCACCTTTTTGCCTTTATTCAGGTAACTTGGGGATGAGAGAAGAAATTCAAACTTAACAAAATGGGAACTAAGTTATTTATGTACTGTCATCCCAATCCACTTATTTACTGCGCCTAGGATTCTGATATCTTTTTCCCATTTGTTTCTGAAATAATTTTTCCATTTATAGGCCACTTTTAGCAGGTGTCCCTGCATTCTTATAAAGAGTCTTTTCTCCACTACACACACCCTGTCTCTCTTTTCCAAAATCTACACATGGTCTGATCTGGCTAAACTCCCAGATGGTTACTCTGGACTGATAATCCAATCACCATGTCTTTAACAGCTTTCAGCTTTGATCTACTTATCATGTCTGGATTCTTTTATAGCCTTTGAGTCCAAATGAGCTCCTGACCTTGTTAACTGTAGCTCAGCCCTGGGAAATTTCTGACAACATAAAACTCAAGGTCTAATCTTAAGACTAAGTAATGAAACCGATAACTGTCAATTCCAAATTGGGCTCAGGAAATGGAGTGCAACAGACGTGGGCATTTCTGACCATTATTTCCCAAGCAAATCATGTCTATATGTGAAATAAAAACAAGATGTCATCTACTCTGAAAGTGTGTTAAATATGGCTTGTTACAGAATACCATTTTGCAAGCACAGCTTTATCACACTCCTCTTATACACAGGAGGTGGACTGTTTCAATCCAGCGCTGACCAAATAAACTGAAATGTTATTTTTTGAGTCTTTCTGTTTTTTGAGAGAAGTAGCATGTCAGCTCCCCTGCCTCCTTCCTACAATTGCTCCCACTCCATCTTTCCTCTTCACTTTCTTCCCATTCTAAAACTGTCAAGCATTTTATACAGCAGACCTTACAGTTCTCCATAGTGTTTAGGAAAGGCTGGGGGGATTTCTTATGTAAGGAGGCACCATATTTTTGCAATTCTTTTGGAAAGTTGGGGTATGTGATGGCCCAGACTGTCTATTATACCTGAAACTTGAAACGTGCTTCCCAAAGTAGGAAGAAAAGTAAAAACAATCAAACAGAAAACAAGATAATAATAATAATGATGATAATAATAATAATAATGGTTCTACTTTTTTAGAAACTGCTCATGTTCTAATGACTCTTAAAGCCTGGATGACCCTCATAGCCTAAAAACCACTTTCTGAGCGAACGTAAAGCAGTGTCTGTCTACATTACAGCCAAAGGGGGAATTTAGCCACAAGGTTGAAAGAAAAATCAATACAAGCAAACTATTTATTTGACAATAGTAAATTTATCCTTTCTACTCTTTCCTGAAGATGAAAAAAAAAAGCAAACAACTTTTGAAATAGGCTAGGCAAAAGTCACACGCTAATATTAGCAGTATCTGAAGTTTATTAACTGTTGGACAAAATTGTAACTGCTTGAAAGTGTTTATGTGTCTTTAATCCTCATGAAATCTGTTAACTGAAACCCTGGAGGTGAGCAGAAAGCATTTGTGCTAACAGCTTCTGCTGCCAGCGCCCTGATCTCAATTCCCTCCAGCAACACAACTGCTAGGTGACTTTGTTGTTTCATATTTCAGCTGGCATTCGACAGTCACTGTAGATCTCTAAGCTTTAGAAACTCATCCCACCCCCACGTTGGAGCTGAAAATAAATGACAGAGCAACATAGTGTGTGTGTGGTCCTGTGGCAAACACCCCATCATTAAATACATTGTTTCTTCTTTTGTTCTCTCTAGGGACAGAAATAGGGTTGAAACACATTCCTAAAAGTGTCATTTTTTCAGTTGAAATATTTATTGAGATCACTATATTCTCATGTAGTTGTAAGCAATAATACTGAGAATACTGAGAGTTTCTGGGTATTATACATTTTGCCCAGTTTCCCCCAGCACTAACATTGTACGAAACAATGACACACTGTCCTATCCAGGATAGTGAAATTGATACAATTCACCAACCAATTCAGATTTCCCCAGTTTGACTTGCACATGTTTATTTAGTTCTACACAATTTTATCACATGTAGATCTGAGCACACACCACCACAGTCAAGATTCCACACTGTTCCAATATCACAAGAATCCTTCCCCTTGCCCTTGTATAACCACACCCCTTCCCACCCACCCACCTCCTTCCACAACCCCTGCTAACAGGCTAATCTGTTCTCCATTTCTAATGTTTTACAATTTCAAAAATGTTACATGACCTTTTGGACAACAGTATGTAATCTTTTGGAATTGGCTTTTAATCTCAGCATAATTCTCTGGTGATTCATTCAAGTAGTGTTATCTGTCAAGTAGTCCATTCCTTTTTATTGCCAAGTAGTATTCCAAGGTATGGATGTATTACAGGTTTTACTCATTCACCTGCAGAAAGACATCTGGACCAATTCCAGTTTGGGGGTATTATAGTTTAGGCTGCTAGGAACATTTGTGTGCATGTAGTTTTCATTTCTCTGGAATAAATGCCCATAAGTGCACTTGCTGAGTCATAGGGTAGTCACAAGTTTAGTTTCATAGGAAACTTAGTTTCAAACAAATTGGTTTCTGGAATGGCTGTACTGTTTCACATTTCCTTTTCACATTACCCACCAGCACTGTGTAAGTGATCCAGTCTCCTCTCCAGCATCCAATTTCCTGCTCCATTTTTTCCTATACTTGGTGTTGTCACTATTTTTTTATTTTAACCATTCTGGCAGGTACGTAGTGATAGCTCAGTGTTGTTTTCATTTGTATTTCCCTGATGGCTAATGTGGAACATCTTTTCATGTGTCTATTTGCCATCTTTATATCCTCTTTGATAAAATGTCTGTTTGTGTCTTTTGCCCATTTTATACTTGCATTGTTTATCTCCTGTTGCCTTTTGAGAATTCTTTTTTATGTTTTAAATACTAGTTCTTTGTCAAATATGTGGTTCGCAAATGTTTTCTGCCAGTCTTTAGTTTCTTTTCACCCTCTTTCCATGTGATTTCACAGAGCCAAAGTTTTTAGTTTTGACGAGATTCAATTCAACTCTCTTTTCCTAAAATTACAGTTTTACACTTAAATCTGTGATACATTTTGCCTTTGTTTTTGTATCAGGTGTAAAATTGAGGTCAAAGTTCATGGTCCCCCGCTTATATCCAATTGCTTAAGCACCATTTTATGAAAAGGCTGATCCTCCTCCATTGAATAGCTTTTGCATCTTTGTCAAAAGTCAGGTGAGCATGTCTGTGTGGATCTACTTCTGGGTTCTCTGTTCTGTCCCATTCGTATCTCTCCACCGTCACTGTCTTCATACCGTAGGTGTATGGTAAGGTCTTAGTATCAGATAGACTTACTCCTCCCACATTTTTTGTCAAGACTGTTGTAGCTACTCTAGGGTCTGTGTCTTTCTATATACATTTAAGAATAAGCTTGCCTATATCTACATAAAACCTTGCTAGTATTTTGATAGGAAACGCATTAACCCTGTACATTGTTTGGGGGAGAATTGGTATATTTACTATATTGATTCTTCCAGTCCACGATCAACTTATGTCTCTCTATTTATTTGTGTCTTCTTTGATTTCTTCCATCAGCATGTTGTAATTTTCAGCATATAGGCCTGTACATGTTTTTAAGTGTACACTTTAATATTCATTTTCTTTGGAGCTACTATAAATAGTATTTTTACAATGATACTGTAAATGGTTTTTAATTTCAGCTTCCGTATTTTCACTGTTATTATATAGAAATGCAACTGACTTTTGTATGTTGCTCTGTTATCCTGTGACCTCGCTGAACTTGCTTATTAGTCCTAGGAGTTTTTTGAGAAATTTCTATTTGTAGGCAACATTTCTAGACAGTCATGTTGCCTACAAAGAGAGACAGTTTTATTATCTCCTTTCCAATCAATATGCCTTTTATTTCTTTTTCTTGCCCTACTGCAGTGGCTACCATCCCAGTCAAATGCTGAATAAGAGTGAGAGAGTCATTTAAAATATTGGAAGTTTCTAAATTTTTCTCACTTCAGCTTTAGCTTCTGGTAAATAGCAAAATTCCACTGCAGCCCTTTTTGTTCTCTCCCTCTTCTTGACGACTAGAACGTCTGGCACACGCACATCATTCAGAATGTCAGGTGGTGGTCAGCAGATGTGGTTGTTAAAAAATGGAGAAAATGTTAGCACTTCTCATGGGGATTAAGGAGTAAGCACTTTATATTTTTTCACCATGGCAACATCATGGAGGCTGCTGCAAACTGGTCCTTTTTTGTTGTTGTTGGATGCTATGGACTGAATTGTATCCTTCACCCCCTAAATTCATATGTTGAAACCCTAACCCCCAATGTGACTGTATCTGCAGATAAGGTCTTTAGGAGGTAATTAAAATTGAATGAGGTTTTAAGAGTGGGTCCTTAATCTGATAAAACTGTGACATTATAAGAGGAAGATATCTCCCTCCCTTCCTCTCTCCCTCCCTCTCTTTCTTCTTCCTCTTTTTTTACTTCTTCTTCCTCCTCCTCTCCTCCTCCTCCTCCTCCTCTTCCTCCTTCTTCTCTTTCCTTCCCTCCCTTTCTCCTTCCTTCTGCTATATGAGCACAGGGAGAAGGTGGCTGTCCACAGGCCAGGAAGAGAACTCTCACCAGAAGCTGAATCAGCTGGCACCTTGATCTTGGGACTCCCCAACCTCTAGAACTATAAGAAAATAAATGTCTGATGTTTAACCAACCAGTCTATGGTATTTAATTGTGGCTGCCCAAACTGGCTGATATACTGGACATGTGCCAGTGGTACTCTTGGGAAGAAAAAGCCCCTACTATAAATGGCTGGCCCACACTACCGTGAAAAAGCATTGGGGGTACATCTTGTTCTAAGGACCAAGGGAAGAGAGCAAAGGATGTGTGATTCACATTTTATGTTCAATATCTGATTATCAACAGCAGGAGAGATTGCTAGGATTTCCATAAGGTTCCATGATGAGCAAGTGAGACATTCTACGTCGGTCAGGAAATGCCTCCCAATATGGAGGTAACATGAAAACTGGAAGAAAAGAAGTCCACACAGACTGTCAAACCCAGGGATACCCAGAGTAGCGGTTCTCATGTTAGCATGCCTAAGAACCACCTGAAGTGCTTTTTCAAAATGCAGATATCTGTCCTACCCTTTGAGATTCGGATTCAGTAGGTCTGGCACTGGGGTGACCAACCATCTCAATTTTCCCAGGACTGTCCTGGTTTTAACACTAAAATCATGCTAGTTGAGAAAACCCTGCATGTTTAACAAGCATTCTAGTAGATTTGGATGTAAATAATCCTCAGACTACACTTTGTAAAAGAAATGATGCTAATCTGGAGACTTGATATTAACATAATTGTTACCAGGTAAAAAAAGAAGATGTCAATAAAGTACCCCTATGAAAAGAACTTGGTGGATTTTAAGTGCAGTCACTTTTGAGCCTAAATCGGGGATAGGAAGGGCACGAGTTAAATATTTAAGTATACAGACTCCATTAGTCTTTAGTACCTAATAGACCCGTTCTTGCCACATTCAATCCCTCAAGTTCCTGATAACTTTCACCTCTGAATCACTGCCTTGCTCTTCAACCTTATTCCTATCTTCATTCTTGTTGATTTCAACATCCAAATGTTCATCTCTTTCTTGACAGTCTCATGTTCTGTGTCAATCAGAGACCAGTCAGGAAACAAGAACCATGCCACTTATTTGAACAGAGTTAATATGAAGAATTGTTAGCCAGGTATAAAGGTATTAACAAGGTAACTGACAGAATGAAAAGCGATCACTAAGGTATCACAGAGACAACAACTGCAGTAGACAGCTATAATACCACCCCTAGGGCTGGGGTGGCAGGAAGGGAGGAGGCTGGGATTATCGAAATCAGACACTCAGGGGAGGGCCTGCAGAGCTGAAGAACAGTTCTGCTCGGGTGATGCTGGTGTCTCTGAGATGAGCTCAATAAAGCTAGTTCTGCAAGTGTTAGAGAAATTCAAGCTGCACTGCTGTGCTGCTATGGGAAGGAACCACTGCCTGGGTGAAGAAACGTTACTGGGGTAATATTGATACAAACAGGAAACAGGCAGGAAGGAGCAAGTACCTTCTTCCTCTTCCAGCTTTGTAGTCTCACTCTGGACTGCCCTAGCGGGGCAGAGTATAACGGAGCCATCTGGCAAAGCAAAACTGATTTGCAAAGTCCCAACCCTAGCATCACAAGGGAAAGTACAGAAGGTGACTTTGAAGCTGAGAGGCCGTGGTTTAATACCTGGTGTATCTACTATGACGTTTTCTTCCACCTCACCTTATCACTCTTTCCCATGATCATATCTTCATCTTGTCCCCACTAATACTCAATAATTCCAAGCATCTCACTATATCCTATATCCACAGCTTACCTGCTCTAATACTTCTATTTCAGCATCACTTCTAGCTCATTAAAACTTCTAGTCCATTGACACTTGAAAGACTTTCACCATCCATCTTCTTATGACTTCTTAAACAGCTTGGATTCCATGTCATGATAATCACTTCCTTACCTTTAACCTCCCTGGATTTTCTCTCCTTGTGTCCTACTTGCCCATCAAAATATTACCTCTTGTTAAGCCCAAACAAGCCAACTATTTCATGCCTGCACCAAAGCAGCTGAATAGTGACTAGTTTCACTTTAACTCCATGAACATAAATTTCAAACTCAATATTCCTCAACAATCTGACCGTGTCTCCCTGGTGTATTTACTTCCCTGCCCTCCTAGATACAATTTCACATGTTACAACTTTTCTTTCTTCTCTTATCTCATTCACTCTATCACCCTATCATTGACAGTTAATGACCTTTTCTCACATTAAAGGACAAAAATATAAACAATCACATGATAGCTCGCTCAATTTCCTGTCACGAGATAAAGCAACCTAGCTGTATCTGAGCCTATGCTTTTTGCTTTCCTTCTTGCAAAGTGTGTGAAGTCACTCTGCTTCTATCAAAGACGGGCCCTGGCTTTCATCTCCTCTCTTCCTCCCCAGGACTTCACTTCTACAATTATCCTCTTCCTATTTCCTGTAATCAGTTTGTCCCGCTTTATTGGATTATTTCCTATGGCCTATAAACATTGAAGCAGCCTGCTAACGGAAGGAAGGAAGGAAGGAAGGAAGGAAGGAAGGAAGGAAGGAAGGAAGGAAGGAAGGAAGGAAGGAAAGAGAAAGAGGAGGAGGAGGAGGAGGAGGAGGAGGGAAAGTGGGAGGGAGGGAAGGAGGAAGGACCTCTTTTGATTCCAAAATCCCCTTCCAGCTACTAATCCATACCTGTCCTCCACTTGACAGCAAAACATTCTGAAAGAGTTGCCTATAGTAGCCATCTTTATTTCTTTATGTTCTAGTTTCTCCAGAACCCAACTTAATTTGGCTTCAGTCACCATTAGCAAGGACATCTATATTGCCAGTTATGATGGTCATTTCTCTGTCATCATTCATGACCTCTCAACAACTATGGATTCAATTGGCCAATTACCTCTCTCAATCTGAGACACCATGTTTTCTGGTTCTTTTATCCAACTGACAGCTCCTGCTCAGTCTCCTTTGCTGGCCTCCTTCTCTTTGACCTCTAAAAGTTGGGATACCCAGAGCTGAATCCCGGGCCCAGTTCCCCGATCTATTTAAACTCTTTGTCTAATCAGCTTCATTCAATGACTCCTGATTTATACACTGAATCGTCTGCTTTTTCATCGCCACTTTATTTTTTTTTCAGATTTCATTATCCAATTGTTTGTTGCTAGTACATAGAAGTACAAATGGTGTTTGTATATGGAATGTATCTTGAGAGCTTGCTAAATTTACTTGTTAGTTCTAGGAATTTTTGTACTATTCCATAGACTTTTCTATCTATATAGCTGTGGCATCTATAAATAACGACACATTTGTTCTTTCTTACCAAGCTTTACCATATACCTGACAAACCAAAAGGAAGCTAGTATAGCATTATTAATAAAAGATAAACAGTACAGTGTTAGTTTTCTAGGGCTGCCATGACAAAATACCACAGACTGTGTGACTTAAACACAGAAATTTATTTTCCCACAGTTCTAGAAGAGACTAGAAGTCCAAGTTTGTTTTCTTCTGAGGCCTCTCTCCATGGTTTGCATATGACTGTCTTCTCACTATGTCATCTTTGTATGTACATGTCTGTGTCCTAATCTCTTTTTATAAGCACACTAGTTATGCTGGATTAGCTTTTAACCACATGACCTCCTTTTACCTTATTTACCTTTTCAAAGGCTCTATCTCCAAATATAGTTACGTTTTGAGGTAGAAGGGTTAGGATTTCAACATATGAATTGGGGGGGAAGCATAATTTAGTCTATAACAAGCACTAGGATTAACAATCCCTTAAGAATTTATAATAATCATGTGCTTTTGTGTATCTACCAAAATAATCTCAACTATAAAGAAAAAAATTTTAAGAATTACAATTAGAAATTCACAAATCCATAATGCTAATGGGGGAGATTTTAAACATATCTATCTCTGGGAAATTTTTTGATCAAGTTTACCAAATATCGGAAGGATATGCAATACACACATGTGCATTTATAAGATACATATATCCTAAAATATATTCAAGAATTGACTACAACTAGGCAATAGGGAGATATCAGTTATCTGCAGAGTCAAAATCACATCTATTGTGTTCTGTAATCTCAAAGCAAAAAAACCAAAAATCAACAATAAAAAGATAAACCAAAAACAGAGTTAGAAATAAAACAATTTACTCTAACTTGTGGGTTCAAAGGAAATAAAATACAAAATGTGAAATATTATTTAAAAATATTCAAAGCACACTGCCAATCACAAGCTAAAGACAAATTTTGGGAAATGTATAGCTTAAATGTGTTTATTAGAACACAAGACATATTGAACATAAATGAGCTAAGCATGAAGCTGAAATCTGAAAAAAGAAAAAGAGTAGAATAAATTCAAAGAAAATTGAAGGAAATAATGATGATAAAAATAATGACTAATAAAATGAATAAAGGCAATATAGAAAAATTCCAAGCTGATTCTTAAAAAAGACAACTTACATAAGCTTCTGACAAGACTGATGATGACTGAAAAAGAGAAAAGACACTAAGAAACACAGGATACAAAAAGGGCAAATGCAAGGAAATGGACTATCCTGAGCCCTGGTAAGATGGAGGTAGATGCTGACTCAGAACAACGCCCCCTATGGCCCGCGATGGCTGCTGCTTTTACCCAAGTGAAAAGGAGGCCTTCCAGGTGCTCAGCTTGATTTAAGATATAGGAAAGCCCAATGTTATACAGCATTTCCTTAAATAGAAGCAGTAAGCAGTGAACTTGGGCAAGCTCTTCCTGAAGAGTAATATGAAAATCTCAGCAGTGAAGCATAAAATTAGGCTTCTCAGTTGCCCCAAACCACTCATGGGTTGTCAGCATCTCTGGTCACTTCACATCCTCCTGAGAGGATTTCCAAAATGAGAGCAAGCTGCAGTAAGACTGACTGTATCTGCTCTTGCTTTGTCTTGCCACTTCCTTTCTGCTAGGATTTTGGGATTTAAATCGTAAACTTACTGTGTGTGTGTGTGTGTGTGTGAATGTGTGTGTGGTGTGTATGGTTTGTGTATATCTTCACCTCAGTCTGCAGTTCAGTACATGTTGCATTCGGTGTCATATTTACGATTGGTGTCACTTCCTCTCCCCACTGCTCCTTTGTTATATTTGGAAGGGGCATCAGGAAGCCAAAACAGAGAATGCTGAGGGCTCCTGGGTAGACACAGCATAGCCTTTGTGCCACTGACGGTGAGGTCTTAGTGGAAGTAACTCCCAACTGGCTCTACCCAGTGGTTAAAGAGATCTGAGCTGAGGGCAGAGTGACCCCACACCTGGTTCCCTGGTTTCTCAGGACCACACAGCCAAGTTAGTCTGAGCAACCAAGGATCCCTGAAGTGAGGAGAGGCCTAGTTTGGGTCATGGACTAGCTGTCTTGAGAGAACACCAATATCTGACACCTGAAGCCACAATAATAGGAAAGGTTGAGGGACAGAGGGCTCCTTAAGCCCTCACCAGACTTCTGATTGGAGACTTCCAGGCAGAAACTGGATCATTGTTGATTGCTGTTTATGTGGGAGGGAGGGAGAATGAACCTGAGAAATGCTTTAATGGATGTGACTTTACCTGCATGACTGATGAAAAAAAGACAGGGGTAGTTTACAAAGAAAAACAAAAATCTTACTGACCATTGTATTATTTTTTTCCTTAAAAACTTTGATTACAGATATAACACATGAACAGGTTCTCATGAGATACTCAAACTGGATAGACATAGAAGGAGTAAAATCTTAAAGTTCCTCTTTACTCCTGTTAGGCACATAGGAGTCCGTAGTGCGTGTCTGCCCCGCCCCTTTTTTAGAGCATTTACATATGTGTTACATGATTGCTTTTAAGTAGAGTTTTTGTTTGAATATTTGTCAGTCAATCTTCCTGTTCTTTTCAGATTAGAACCCCTAGCTTCAGAAAATAGAGTCAAGTTCTTGTGTAGTTTGGTAAGCTAATTGAGATTTTCAACAGAGTCCAGAGTCCCGGGAGTAAGAAGCATTTTTCTCTTTAGCAGAGATGCTTCTTTTGTAAGTGGAAAGTTAAAAATTCAATACTATTTTTGCAGCTTCCTGTGAGTCTATAATTATTTCAAATTGTAAAAAAACAAATATTTTTTTTAAAGCCAGCATGTGGGTCAACCTATTTTCTTTTCCCTGGCTCTGCAGTTCTGGAAGCGGATGTCTACATGGAACTTCCATCAGCTTGGATTTTTAGGTAACTGTGATGAGCAAAACCTCCCTGCCCACCCATAGATGTGTAGCATATGTGAGAAATACACTTTGCTGGGTTAAGCAAAACCACCAACAAAAATAACAACAAACAGACTGTGGCTTTTGTCACTGTTTCTCCCTTTCTCTTGGATCACTCACTCTGGGGGGAAGCCAGCTGCCATTTGGGAAGGCACTCAGGAAGCTTATGAAGAGGCACAGTGGTGAGGGACTGAAGTATTTGGCTAACAGCCAGTGTGGAAAACACACCTGTCAACAATCACGCGAGTGAGCTGAGAAGCAAATCTTCCCGTCGTAAAGCCTTCAGGTGATGGCAACCTTAAGAGAAACCTGGAGCCAGAAAACCCAGCTAAGCCACGCCCAGATTCCTGACCCTCCGAAAATGTGTGAGATAAAAATGTTTGCTATTTAAAGCTGCTAAATTTGAAGGTAATTTATCACGCAGCAAAAAAAATAACTAATACACACTTGCAGGGTCGCATTAGGACCCTTTCGTGGGCCCTATGCACTTTTGCCTTCGTAGGTCTCCCTCCATAAATATGAAAGATTCTATTTTGTGACTATATTGTGGTAGAGAAAAAGTAATAGAACAGGAAGTTAAGGAGAAAATCCACGTACGTATGGGACTTTAGTATGTGATAAAATTAACATTTAAAACTAATAAAGACTATCAGTAAATATTTTTGGGACAATTGGTGAGTTTTTTAGGGGAATATTTTTACATTAAATTGACAAGTGTAACTACATCAAAATAATTTTTTAATTCTATACAAAAAAGCACCATAGCAAAGTTAAAAGATAAACAACCTTTCATTGAAAGATGCTAGATTGATCATTTTTATCTTTCCTCCTTCTCAAGGCTCTATTAAAATACTTGTGAAGTCATAATCAAATGTATAAATGCACAAGTGCAAAGAAAATGGAAGAGATATCAACAGATGAGAGGTTTCTATTCATTTTGGGGAGAAGCACAGCAAATGGATGATTCATAACTGATTTAGCAGAGTGGAAGAATTTGAAGCCATAGGGGGACAGGAAAGAGAATGGAGCCAACTTGCTTCAAAAGCCTGGAGAGACGTAGGACGGGAAGGTACTAAATGTGACTAAGAGCAGGGTGAGGTGTGGTCCTGAGAATACGGAGATTGGTTCAAAGTCTGCATAGAGTGTGGGACTTCTTCCCTTATTCCTTGTACAGCCTGGCATCCAATCTGTAGTCAGAAAACCAGCACTTCTTTAGAGAGACTGGGCAGCCTCAGAGGAAAACCCCACATGCTGATATCTGAGGGTCCCCAAGTGAAATGTTCAGTGCTGTGCTGTATTGTCCTACAGTGAAGCCCAGTGACAAATAAGTCAGGGCCATGCTACCAGCACTTCCAATAAGCATTATATGGGCTCCTCTTGAATATAAATAATAAAACAAGGGATACCACACATTTTAAATGCACCAAGATTTTTAAATAAGCCAATAGGAAAATTCAAATAAGCCAATAGGAAAAATAAAGAAAAATAGAAAACAGGAGATAATTTATACACTAGAAGAAATATTTGTAAAATCCTTTTTTTGTATCTTCAAAGAGATACTAAAATATATTGTACCCATATATAAGACCAGGATAATATGAGAAAGGAACAATAAAGAGTTCTTAGAAATTAAAAATATGATCATCAAAACAAAACATTCAATGAAATGTTTTGAAGATAAGGTCTAGGAAATCTTCTACAAAAGTACAGCAAAAAGAAAAAGTGATGGAAAATATGAGAGAAAAGCTAAGAGTCATTTAAAATTAATGCAGGAGTTGCAATATTTGACCAAGGTGCGATTCAGAATGAGAGAACAGAGAAACCAGAGTGGAAAATGAGAGAGAGAGAGAGAGAGAGAGAGAGAGAAGAGAGAGAGAGAGAGAGAGAGAGAGAGAGAGAGAGAGAGATTCAGAAATAAAGGGCATGATGTCCAGACTGAAAGAATCCATTGAGTAACTAACATAACAAGTGATAATATTGCCCTTACCTTCATGCAATTCCAAATCATCACTAAATTTCAGAACACCAGGTATAAAAAGAAGATCCTAAAAGTTTACAGGAAGAACAGATCACAAATATTAGAATAATATCAGACTTCTCAGGTACTCTGGGTCAAGACATATTTCTAAAATACAGACAGAAATGATTTTTAACTACAATTAAACATCCAGCAAAACTAAAACAAAACAAAACAAAAAAACATCCAGCAAAACTAGTAATTCAGTGTACATGTATACCCCTTTATACATGTACACTGAATTGCTAGTTTTGCTGGCATCCCCTTTAAGCAAAAGAATAAAATGTATAAATAAAAACTACTTATAAAAGTGACTATTTAGAATGAAAATACCAAAAAAAAATGACAAATTTATAAAGAATGCAAATACCACAGACATCATAAAATACAGAAAAAAAACAATATTTTTATTAACTGTCTGATATGGCCCTATAATATATTTTCTGATATTTTTTGGATACATACTTTTTAAAAATTACCTCTTCATTTGTAACATGAAAAAAGTGTAATGTCATTTCCTTTAGAGGGAGCAAAAAGATAATTCAGTCTTTAGCATGGATGATAGAAATTATTCTTAATTATTGACAGTTTTAAAAAGTTTCTTTAGATTAATCCAGTCCTGCGCAAAATAGTGCGGTCTATTGGGAAAAAAAAAAAAGTTTCTTTAAGCTTCAAGACTTAATATTGATAATGTCACTTAAATTACTAAAATTTATGACAAATTTTGGGAAAGCTCTATTTACTTTTTAAAATATATGAGCAGTGAAATTTCAAAGCATTTAAAATTTTAGTAGACATATGAGGGCAAAGGGGACACAGACATAACTTTAAAAACTGTAGGTGTCAAGAGTAATATGCTTTGTAAAAAGTAATTAAAATAAAACAAACTGATATGGTACCACAAATGATACCACAGTTTTAAACATCTTGAATTCCTAATAAATAAGACTAAACATAGGCCCTTGCCTGGATAAAAGACACAAAGTTTGCTTGGTCAAAATGGATGTGGTAAGGTAGTACAGCTTTCAAACACTGGAGAGGAGGTGTGGTGGGTGGGATCATCAAATTTCAAGACAAATGTTGTGACATTAGAGGTAGAAGGCTCATTGTCCTGATTTTCTTTCTTCCTGTCTGGATTCAAAGAGAAACCTGCTGTTGTGGTTGTTTTCAGTTTCCTGCTTTCATAAAGCAGCAGCTTATATGGCTTCAAAGAAGACAAGATTCCAGGAAATGCTAACCCGCTTTGCTTGTCACTATAGCCCGTCCTTTCAATCCACTGCAAGTGCTTTTCAACCCCACTTAAAGGAGGGAAAACCAGAGATGTTAAGCTCTCCTTTCTGCTAGGTTTGCAATCTTGTCTCTGAAGGTAAAATGCCTAATTTCATTAGGCCCGTTGCTCTTATGGTATATCATTCATTTTTCATAATTTCTTTCCAAAATCATTTATTATTTCAAGATCCTCCTCCATAATTAAAGCTTTCCTTTTTTATTTATTACTTGGGTTCTTAAAACCAGCAGGCTGACTCGTGTTTGAGATTCTGTATTAAACACTTTTTTTTTAACTTTTAATTTCAAATTAATTATAGATCTAACAAGAAGTTGCAAACATAGTAGGAGTGCCTTCACTCAGTTTCCCTCCCAGAGATAATGTCTCAACTATAGTACATCATCAAAAGCAGCAAACTGACATTGGCACGTTTATTAAACATTTTCACCAAGAAATTTACACAAACTTGGGACAGCAGAATGATACAACCACAGAGAAGATGAACTGGATAAGAGAAAGAACATGAAGGGGTGTGTGTGTGTGTGTGTGTGTGTGTGTGTGTGTGTGGTTTGTATATTCCTCCATGAGTCACTATATTCAGCTAGGCACTGTTTTTTTGTGTGTGTTTATTTGGTGACATTAGCAAAAAGCACAGTCACCTTCTTATCCCCTCCTTTTTGTGACAGAGATAACAAAGCAGGTGCATTCCAAGGAGACATGGGGATCCTCTATCAGGTCACCTTGGTTGGAAGACTTGCTGGTGGCACTGCCAAACTTGGAACTGCACTGCTGTCTAAGACACTGCCCCACATACATTCTTCCTTCTTTCCCTCTCTCCTGCACTTGGGTTATAGGGATTTCCCAGCCTCTCTTGGCTCCCTCCCCATCTTCTGTCACAGATGTTTCTCCTAATAAATGTCTTGCATGTATCATCCTGTCTTGGTATCTCCTTCTCAGAAGATTCCAATTAACACATATCTTGGTGGTTTTATTCCCTGACTTGTCTACTGTGTATGAACAAATGGAAACATTAAGGTCACATGCCATAACAGAAGAGACTGTACCATTTCTATTGCCCTTAAAGTTTTTGCAAACCCAGACCTTATTTCCTCCTAATCTCCTCTATCTCTATCTCTGTCTCTGTCTCTGTCTCTGTCTCTGTCTCTGTCTCTATCTCTGTCTCTATCTCTGTCTCACAAATTAAATCCTATGGGCCCATTTGGTTCAGCCATGAGCTGACTTGGATGCCCCATTCACAGCTTCCATAGAAAACCCAATTACACTAAGCATAGCATGAGTTTTGGGGTCTTACTGAATGTTTCTGGGTCACGGGGCATGAAGTCACATCATAGGGAGTGTGTCTCAGCCATTTCAATGGTTTCAACCTCATGGCCTCTTTCCCTATTCAGGCTTCCTAGCTCTTGACCTCCTTGCACCAACTCCTGGGAAGTTTAGTCTAGTCCTGTTCTTTCTCCATCATCCTGTCCCAACCTGAAGGCCTTTCCTAAAAGGAGCAAAACCAAACACACAAATGAATAAATAAATGAATGTTGTACAAAAGCAGCCCATCCAGAAAAAAAAAAAGCCCAGAAATAAGAATAATAGGAGGCCTGGTTACCACACTACCACACAGCATTCTATGTCCCTCACTTTATCATCCATCCTCTCTACATTAGGGCTCTTCCCTCATGTCACAGAAGGTAACTGCCAGAATTTAGAGGGAGGAGCCAAGAGCTAGCTTTGCTAGATTCTTTATATATGCCACTAGTGAGTTTTTATTGTTAGATGAGGAAACTGGGGCTTAGAGAGGGTAAGTAACTTGCCCAAGGTTACACAGCTAATAAGAGGTACAGGAATAATTAGAACAAAGGGTTTAATAGATTCCAAAGCCTTTATTCTTTGCATGTGTCACCATATTCCTCCCAAATCAATTGCTAATAGATCAGAAGAAGGAAGGTACTCGGAAATAGAGGGATGAAGAAGAGGGTTAAAATGTGGCAGATACTATCAGTGCCTGCCTCATTTCCTCTCTGTTCAATCCCAAGCTCATTGTCAGAGTTCCCCTACAATCCACTAGCTTCTTGTCTCTCTCAGCTGAGGGCATTCTCAGAATATGGGAGATAGCTCAGTCAGCATGTGGGTAGGCTGAAAGTGCTAGGGCGTTCATGCCCTGGAGACTGACCTCATTTTTTTTTCTAGATATATACCTTTTTCCCTCTCTTCCAAGTGGGACAATTCTGAGTCATGGACTACATGGTTCCTTTGAAGGTACCGATGGGACTGAGCCCCAGTTGCCCAGTATAATAACCAGTATATTAATATACCCTTCACTGGTTTTCTTCCCTTCCCAGGTCATTTCCCCATTCTGTCATTGAGCTTCCTGAGATCACCTCCCAAATAAACTACTTGCCTGGGAGTCCTCCCTCAGAGCCTACTTTGGGAGGAATCCAAACTAAAACAATCTCAAATTACAGCTATGAACATCTTTTTCTAGGTAACATCAGCATAGTCCTTAATCCTTTAGTAGATAACCATTGTTAGCTGGGTATCCTCCGAGTTCCTTTGCCTGGTATTCGGTCCCTGTATAATGTGACTATACCCTCCCTTCTCACCATATATCTCTCTCTCCTCCAGGGTACCTGTCCTCCAGCCACACCAGGCTACTCTCTGTTTCCAACATAACTTGGCCATCCATTTGTTTAGGTGGTTTGATCCTTCAGCACTTCCCTTCATTGGTAGGTCTAAGCACACTACTCAACATTCACACCTCAACTCTGTGCCAGACATTGTGCTAATTTTTTGATCCATTATATTAATTAAGGTATAACTCACTGCTATAACCTGTAAACCCCAAATCTCAGTGACTTCTCACAACAGAAATTAAATTCTTTCTCACGTGAAGTTTGATGAGTGTTTGGAAAGTTGCTTTCTCTCTTGTGATCAAGCCCATCATCTCCTAGAACCTTGGAATCCTCTGTTGGAAGAAAGAGAGCCATGCAGAATCATATGGGAGGTCTTTAAGGGCCAGGTTTAAAGACAGCATACATTAGTTTTTCTCTATATACCACTGAACCCAGTCATCTGGTCTTAGAAAGCTGCAAGGGATGCTGGGAAATGCAGCTTTGGTTCCCAGGAAAAGGAGCAAATCCATTCTGATGAGCACATCATGCATCAATTATTTTCTGCTACAACATATTAATTCACTTAGTCCTCACAACAATCTTTTAGGGTAGTTACTATTATTAAAGCTTTTTAATAACTAGCTAGGTAAGCTAGGTAAGCTGGGCCCAGAATGCTTGAGCAATTTGCCCAGAATTATACATTGAGTGTATGTCAGAGCCAGGATCTGAACACAGGCAATCTGATTCCATCTTTCAATATCTGCACTAATATTGCCTCTTTACACTCCTCCTCCTCCAGTAAGTGGTAGCTTAAATGCATTAATAAACTAATCAACCACATTTTTCTCTCTCTTTTTCAAAAACAGCTTTCTGAGCTTTCAAAACCAACTGAGACTCATATAACTTCATTTGGAAAGACATCTTCGAAACTACCTGTCCTACGTATCAATTTTGGGGTGAGGAAACTGAAGCCCAGGGAACTGACTTGTCCAGCAGCACCAGGATGGGGGACACATTCCCCTGATTTCTATTCTAGTACTTTCCTTACCACATCTTGCTTCCTCCCAAAGCCCTATTTGTCTTGTCAAAGACAAGACAATGTCAAAGACGATGTCAAAGACATCATTTTTTGGTACCAATGAACAAAGTCGTATTCAGTCTAGTACTGAGGCTGTGAGCTTTGCCCCTTTCTCTCTTGCTACCCTGCAGTGAATTTTCCTGTCACTTTCCAAATCTCTTGTAAATGCCACATAGTTTAACATTGACAGCTTATGCACCTCGTGGCCACAAATATTTCTTGTTTGTGGTGAAGTAAGCTTATAAAGGGAAGGAGGAATTTTATTCCAGCCTTAGGAATGTTTATACATCAGCAAATTGCCAGTGTTTTTCTGTCATAGGTAACAATGATTTTTATTTTTTGGTCCCACTTTTTCATATGTGACTTCCTTGAGTCCTTCCCTGAGCCAGGGGTCATTTGGTTTGTGTGCATTTCTGAGCTCTGTACTCAACCACTTGGCCTGTAAAATCCTCTAAATTTGTCAGTTCACAAAATGACCCCACAAGAAAAGAACAGCTTCATTTTGTCGGAGCTATGCATAACAAAAGGCTGACTGGAAAGGAAAACTAACATCACTAAGAACAGTTTCTTTTTCTTTCTTCACCTTGAGATCTTGATCTTTCTCAAGATGGTCAAGATTTCACAGAGACTGCAATTGGTCTCAGGGGTTCTCATTTTATTCTATCTCATTCTTCCTTGTTACACTAGGAGTCTCCTTTAACCATTTTCTCTTCCCATTGTTTGCTGTTTAAAATTTAAATGGCAGTAAACCCCTTTCGCCTGCAAAAATGCTTTTTATTTTCTTGCAAAAATTCTTTTTGAGGTATATTTTTATTTTCTTAATATCAACATTTTAGCTTCTTAGTCTTCTTTCCTCACTAGCTTATATTTTTTAAGATTTGATCCAGGATTAAAGGGATCTTGAAGAAATTTAGAAGTCATAGCTTTCCATGGAATTTAATTGAACAAATCTTAAAATGAAAAATGTTTTCTCTAATCTCATTATTACCCAAGAGAGACACGGAGTACCCAAATATTCATGTGTTTTCTCACTCTTGGCCTTGGCAGAGGCCTCTAGCAGAAGCTGTCACTGTCCTCCCTGTGCCCTCAGACCTTGCAGTGTGCCCTGGCCAACTTTCAATTGCCAGGATACGCACTTCTGTATCTGATGACTATTTTTCCAGAAGCGGAGAAAACACTCTTCCCACTACATGGCCAGCCAGAGTGCCAAGAAACGCCTCTGGCAGCAGCCATCACCCGATGATGCTGAGCTAATTGGTGTAAATACCTTGGTTCCCTTGTCCCTTTGGTGGGATAAATCTGTGTGTGTTTGGCACCGTTTCCTGTAACATTAACTCTAGTTCCCACTGTGGCAGCAGACTTAAGAGAGGAACCACTGATGTATGCCATCCCATCTCTGTATTACTTCTCTTCTTCCCTCTGAGTGTTCCCTACACTTTCTCAGATAAGCTCCTTGCATTTAATCCTTTGTCTTAGGATCTGCTTGAGAAAACTATGAGGTTGAGTCATAAGGGGGTAGACCAAGCAGTTTGAGACAGTCATGTGCAGGACTGTAATTCTTGACAATGTCTCGATATCCATAGTCTAAAACAGAACTGAATTTGCTATTGCTTCCACATTTGGCAGGACAATCATTCATACATTTCCCTCTCAGTCTGTGTTCCTTTGGACACACGGACTTGAATTGGACTCATTCAGGAGGCTTTACCTAAGATAATTTAATTGTCACAGGGATATATAGTACAGCATAGGGAATATAGTTAATAATACTCCAGTAATCATGTACAGTGTCAGATGGGTAATAGACTTAGTGGGGTTATCACTTTGTGAGGTGTATAAATGTCTAGTCACCATGTTGTTTTGCACACCTGAAACTAATAAAAAAAGGGGTTTTGGCAAGTATGTAAAGAAATTAGAACTCTTGGACACTGTTGGTGGAAATGTACAATGGTGCAGTGCTATCAAACATAGTATGGAGATTCCTCAAAAAATTAAATATAGAATTACCATATGATCCAGCAATTCCATTTCTGGGTATATAACCAAAAGAATTGAAAGTATGATCTCAAAGAAACAATTGCACACCCATGGTCATAGCAGCATTATTCACAGCAGCCAAAATGTGGAAACAGCCCAAGTGTGCATCGAGGGATGAATGGATAAACAAAATGTGGTGTATACATACAATGAACACTTATTCAGCCTTAACACACGCTACAACACAGATGAATCTTGAGAACATTATACTAAGTGAAATAAGCCAGTCACGAAGAAACAAATAATGTATGATTCCCTTTACTTAAGGTATCCAGACCAGTCAACTTCATAGAAACAGAAAGCAAAACTATGGTTGCTAGGCGTGGGGGCAGGGAGAAATGGGGAGTTGTTGAATGAATAGTTTCCAGATGAATAGGTTTTGGAGATCAGTTGTACAACAATGTGAATCTACTAACACTACTGAACTGTACATTTAAAAATGATTAAGATAGTAAATTTTATGTTACGTGTAGGTTACCACAATTAAATTTTAAAATTAAAAAATCAAAGTAAACTTAACCCCCAATTCACAAGTCATTTCAAGTCTTTGCCTAAGACAACTTAGAAAATTCAGTTTCTACGCTGAGCTTTTTGGGATGTTGTGTGCCACACTTAAAAGAATACATAGACAAATAGACCATAATCAGAGCAAGTGTAATGAGGGAAATAGTGTGACATGGAGGAAAAGTGAAAGAAACCGGAGAGGTCTAGCCTGGAGGGGGAAGATTCGGTTTGGAAGTAATCCTTTCCTCAAAGATCTGAAGGACTGTCTTGTGAAGGAGGAATATTAGATCTTGCCTCCCAAAATGGAATGCGAGCTGGGTGGAAGGAATCTCCAGAGATACCAATTTCAACTCAAAACTTTCTATCAGAATGCTGTTTAAATGTGGAATGAGCTGTCTCAAGGGGGCGTTCCCCTTCAAAACAGGTCTTCAAGAACAGTCTGGAAAGGTACTTACCTGGATGTTATAGAAGGAATTCTTTGAAAAGCACTTGCTTCTATAAAACCCCAGACTCCCTTCCCTTCTCTTTGAGATGTCTCGCCTTAATGAAGGTTTTCTCTAATGCTGTAGTCTAAATAAATCATCTCTTGAATTTTGGGTGCATTTCGTCCTGTCCAGTTTTGGTTTTGTGACTTGGATAGGCTTGGACCTCCTCTTCAGATCCCCATGAATTCCACTTAAAAATATTGTTTGAAGGTGTATGATGGTTTGATATATGTTGTGTAATGTTTACAACAATCAAGCTAATTAACATATCCATCACCTCACATAGTTATCTTATTTTTAGGTTTGGTGAGAACACTTAAGATTGACTCTTTTAGCCAATTTCAAGTATACAATACAGTATTATTAACTATAGTCACCATGTTGTACATTAGATGCCCAGAACGTATTTCCTGTAAACATGAATTTATTTGTACCCTTTGACCAACATCTGCCCATTTTCTCCATGCTCCTGTCCCTGGTAACCACTGCTCTATACCTCTGGTTTTATGAGTCTGACTTTTTTAGATTCCACATATAAGTGAGAGCAAACAGTATTTTTATCAACTGTATCTCAATAACGTTTGGGGTAAAATAAATTTTATGACGTGCTCCTGAAGCCTCCAAGAGTTTGTGAGGAAATCCCTCAGAAAGATACATGAGACTCTTTGGAGGCAAACTTCATTTGAGGTGCCTTATCACTTTCCAACTATTTATAAGCTAAGGCAGATTGTATTTTTACACAGTGACCACAAATATTGAATTTTCCAAGGCTACAGGTTCACATTAATAACAATAAGATTTCAGATTTTAGACTTAAATATGGAATAGCTAGAAAGTGTAATCTCTCAGCTTGCAAGCATGTCATCTGCCTTTTCGACGTTATTTAAAGAAACATGGGACAACAGTGGTAAAATGTGATTTAACAGCACAAGTGACTGTATCAGAAAGCTGTGTCTCCCACTCTCTGCTCAAACTAACCTTACTGTTATTTCAGAGGCATGAAAAGAGGAGTGTTGAATGTGGTGGGAGGCTTGTTATGGTAGGCTCATATGAAAAGAGTTCAGATAAGTTTTACTAAAATTTTATCTTGAATTTTTCATGGAATTAGAGGTGAAAGCCCCACTTTAGAGAAGCCCTACTTTGAACTTTTGTTCAGCCAGAAGAGATGAGGTTGTATGAATGGCCTGAACTAAAGTCCCATTGTAAGTATCTGGAGAAGCAGCAAATCTCTACTGTAAAAAATAAATTAAAAGTCTGGATTTTCAGGAGGGTATGATTCATCCACTTAAGAACAATGACCTAGAGTCTTTTGTTATACGTTCCAAGATGTTTTTGGTATAAAGTATAAATAACAATTTCATGTTTCGAGCAGCTTTTAATACTGTAACAATAGGCTGGAATAAGACCAAGGAGAACAATTAATAAATTGAAAACTGCATGAACTTCATTACAGGATCAAGAGCAATTGACATTATTCCAATTGGTAATTTTTCTGTAAGAGAGATTACTGAATAAATATGTATAACCAACAACAACAAAAGAATATTGTTGTTACCATGATACTCTTCTACTAGTGCCACCAATATTTGCACTCATATTATCAATTAAAACATTCAAAAATGTATGGTTTTATCTTTTATATTAAACTTTATAATGAAATTTGCAATAGCATTCACAATAACGATGGTTGTTCTTTGACAGAATGAAGTTTGGAACATTCTACACTGAATCCATAAATTAGGTGAAAAAAATTGAGCAATTATTAGAATTAACTGTTTTTTAAAAAAATCACTGATACAAAAATGGCATCATTAAATTATTTGTGAAGTTCTCCTTTCAGTAATGGAACCAACACATTAAGAGCTACTGCTTTATTTTCGAACACGCACAAGCAAACTTGAACTTGAAAATAAGTGAAATTATTTTCAAACAGGGGTGGGAAACCACAGACCACAGTTGCAAGTAAAGAATCGTGTTTTACATTTTTAAAGGGTTGCAAATTGAAATTGAAACTAAAACCAAAGAAGAGCATGTGACAAAGAGTACACGTGGCCTTCAAAGCCTAAAATATTTACTAACTGGACTTCTCTCGGAAAAGTCTATACACCCCTATGTAGAACAGCAATCTTTTGATCTAACTGAAAAGTCATCTTCCAGTGATATGAGTCTGCAGGTGAAGTCATCTTCAGGCAAAGTCTTCCTTTAATACAATAACTTTTGAAATAGATGCTGACCCTTTTCACCTAGATTTGTGTCTTCTCATTTTCATGCTCAGTGATATCACTATGACATCAACAGTAGATGTTAAATATTGGCAATTTAGGCAAGGTACAGGGTCATCATCAACTTTCTTGAGAAATAGCACTTTGATTTAATTTTTAATGAAATATTCACTTATTTTTTTTAGCTCCTCGTGGCTAACACAGTTTAATTGAAAATTTTTAAAGTATTATAAAGAAGTATTATCAAATAATAAAATAAATAGATGGCTATAATTTACATTATGGTAGAGAAAGCCCATTTATCAAACCAACAAAATATAAAATATTTAGGAATAAATTTAATAATAAATGTGGAAACCTATGCAAGAAAAAATTTAAAGCACCCTTCAAGAATACAAAAGTAGACATGAACGAATGGAAAGACATCTCCTATTATTTGATAGAACAACTCAACATAATAAAACTATACCAGTTCTTCCATAAGTTAATGTATAAATAATGTATAAATTAATACAATCCTAATAAAAATATTAATAAGTATTAATAAACAGTGTGATAAATCGTGCTTGTATATACAGACCAGAGGAACAGAACGCAAACGCAGAAAAAGACCTACGTACATATGGAAATTTCCTAGATGATAAACGTGGCATCTCAAATTACTGCTGAAATGATGAACATTTTAATAAATGGTACAGTGACAACTGACAAACTATTTGGAAATAAAGATAAAATTAGAAGCCATAGCTCACAAAATACACAAGAATAAATTTAGGGAACCTAAGTGTAAAAAAAAATGAAGCTGTATAACTATGAGAAAAACATATTGTGAATTCCACTTCAACCTCAGTGTAGGGAAAAGCCTTTAAACCATGACTCAAAATACAGAGGCATTAGAAGAAAAAAAGAATAAATTTTACTGCATCAAAATAAAAATATCTGCATGGAAAAAGCATTATAATCAAAGCCAAAAGACGGCTGGCAAACTGGAAGAAAATATTTGCTACATGTACTATAGATAAAGAGCTAATATCTCTAACATATATTATACACACACACACACACACACACACGCACCAAAAATCCACTAGAAAAATGGGAAGATATACACAGATAAAAGATATAAAAATAGCCCTCAACTATACGAAAATATATTTAAATTCCTTCATCATCAGAGAAATGCAAATTAAAATAATACAGAGATACCATTTCTCACCTATCAGATTTACAATAACTAAAACGTATAAGAATACATTCTGTTGGTGAGGCTGTGGGAAAATGGGCATTACTGCACTGAACTGATAGGACTGAAAACTGACACAATCCTGGCTGAAAAGGGGAATTTGGCAATACCTAAGAAAACTACATGTGTACTTATTTTTTTAAGTTGCTTTTTATTGTGATTTAATATACATGACAAAATTTATCACTATAACCATTTTAAGTGTATATTCAGTGGCATAAGTATATTCACATCATACAACCATCACCACTATCCATTTTCAGAACTTTTTCATCATCCCAAATAGAAATTCTGTATTCTTTAAACAATAACTCTCCAATCACTCTCTCCCCAACCCATTAACCTTTATTCTGTTTTCTATCTCTATGAATTTGACTACTGGAAGTACCTCACATAGTATTTTCTCTTCTGTATATAGCTTATTTCACTAAACATTATGTTTCTGATACATATTGTGGCATGTATCAGAATTCATTCATTTTTATAGCTGAATACTACTCCATTGTATGTGCATTCCATATTTTGTTTCTCCATTCAACTGTTGATGGACACTTGGGTTGCTTCCATCTTTTGGCTATTGTGGATAATGTTGCTATGAAAATAGGAGTACAAGTATCTGTTTGGGTCCTGCTTTCAACTCTTTGAGTGTGGAATTGCTAGGCCTCTGGCAATTGTATATGAAACTTTTTGAGGAACTACCAAACTATTCTCCATAGCTGTACTTATCTTTCAACCCAGAAATCCTACTTTTAGGAATCTACCTTGAAGACACACATCCAACACTACAAATACACACACTCACACACACACACACACACACACACACACACGGGTTATTTGCTGCAGTATTTTTTTTTTGTAATTGACAATATGAGGGACAACCTCAATGCCCACATGTAGGAAAGTGGGCAGAACAAAGTATAGCACATTCACATAATGGAATAGTATGCAGCTATCAGAAAGAAAGAGGAGCATCTCTGTGACCCAATATGGAGTCATTTCCAGGATATACTATTAAGTGTAAAACACAAAGGTTAAAAGCCTATCATAGTATGCTACCTCTTACATGAGAGAGAAGGGTAGAAGAAGACATACTGTTCTGTTGACTTGAAAGAGAAACACAGAAATGATAAAACCAGATTTTAAGCTCTGTCGGTTACTAAAGAGAATGGATGGGAACTGGCTGGAAAAGATGGGAAAGTGAGAATAGAGTAGCAAAGGATGAGGAGGAAGTGACCTTTCTCTGAGTATATATATTTATAGCTCTGATTTTTAGTAATGTTTCACATACTTTAAAACATAATTACAAAATAGTCACGGGGATGTGACATACAATATGGGAAATATAGTCAATCATGTTGTAAAAACTATGTATAGTGTCAGATGGGTACTAGACTTATGGGGGAATCACTTCATAAATTATATAAATGCCCAACCATTGCACTGTACACCTGAAACTAATATAAAATGATATTGAATGCTAACTATGATAGATAGATAGATAGATAGATGACACAAAATGTAAAGTAGAGCATAGGGAATATAGTCAATAGTCTTTTAATAGCTATGTACGGTGTCAGAGAGGTAGTAGATTGGGGGTGGGGTTATCACTTTGTGAGGGGTGTAAATGTCTAATCACGATGTTGTTTTGTACACCTGGAACTAATAATAAAAAAGAAAAAAGAAAACTCGTTTAAAAACAAAACGAACATAATTAAATCAGACCATAGAGGGAACCCAAAATAGAATACAAGCAGTAACCAAAGACCTAATTGCATAACAAATGAATAACAACCACACTGGAAGGCGGGAAGGAACTAACCTCAGTAGATTTTGAAAACCTGATTTTAAATTGATACTGTAAGGCTGAAAGCTAAAGACTCTGTATACAAATGCCCTAGCTGGTCAATTTGTGGGCTAACTATTCTGAAGCGGTTTTATTGAACAAATAAACAAATGCAGATAAAGAGAGTGAGGTTTCTCACTGTCAGAAAAAGACGTTACAAATAAGGAAAGAGGGAAGACCACGTCAACAAGAATCAACCCTGTGGTATTGGATTTGTGTCAGAAGTATCAGCTCAAACTCATGTGTGTGCACGCCTGTGTGTAGATCGACAAATACAGAAATAAATATAGATGTACGTATATGTATGCATTAGCATATACACATAATGTTTCTTGTTTCCTGGGACAGCCTAGAAGCAATGACACCCTAGTACCAATGAGCACATCTCATGCTCAGATACTGTTTTGTAAATATCGTTCTCAAATAAAAGGAACCATGCTTTTATTAATAGTAGTCAAGCTTGATTCCAGAATCGGAGCAGGCAAAATACAAGATGAGCCTCGAACACTGCGTTATATATTGCCAGAATATACAGAAATGTTCAAAAAACAAGGAGGCCATGTCAAAAAGAACACAGAACACACCAGAAGGAGCTCCCTGTGGCCAAAGCTGGAATAATTTTGAACAAGAAAATAAGGAATAGTATCGAAGTATAACCTACAGAATAATAAATACCAATAAGTATACACTGATGTAAATAATTCAGTAAATTCGTAAATGGGAGAGAACAGAAGAAATCCAATTAATATGTGTAGAAGTAAGGGGGGAAATAGAAAAAAAACCCATAGTAATAATTGTTGTAGGCATCAATGGATGTTACAATTAGTGGGTGGGTGAAAGTTTCAGAAGAAACAGGATATTCACTTAGTCTTAAGCTTTCTCCCCACAGATATTTATGAATTACAAATAAGAAAATAGTAATTTTACTGTAGAGAAACTAGCAAATATCACCCTAACCAGTAATGAAGGTTAAGATCCCTAGTAATGAGACATATCAACATCATGATATCATGCACAGAGAGGGCACAATATCACTTCTATGGTATTACTGCCAAAAATGCTTAACCTCATCTTACCATGAGAAAACATCAGACAAACTCAAACTTATAGAATGAGGCACATTCTACAAAATAACTGGTTAGTACTCTTCGAAAGTGACAAGGTCACGAAAGACGAGGCAAGACTCAGAAGCTGTCACAGACAGGCAATTGAAAAGATAAAACAACTAAATCCAATGTGGGGTCCTAGATTGGGTTCTGGAATAAAAAAGGGTGTTAGTGAAAATTCAAATAAGGTGAGGCAATTTAGTCAATAGTACTGTACCAATGTCTAATTTTCTTATATTAGGGGAGACCGAATGAAGGGTGAACAGGAATTCTTTTTATAATTTTGCAACTTTTCTCTAAGTTTAAATCTATTTCAAAAGAAAATGGTTTTAAATTATTTTTTAAATAAACCTTGTTGGATCTGAGGTTCCTTATCCGAAAACTGAGTGATTTGCACCATGTTTTATAAGATCCATTTGGACACGAAATCATGAATCACTAATTGCCATGCTGGACAAAAACATCACCTCTCCACCATCAACACAGGTGCTCGAGCAATAACGATCACCTTGATTTGCTAAAACAGTATTTTGTTTCTGATAAAGATAATGTGGACACACATTCCTTTGAAGTAGTTGCTGAGGTTTGTATTTCTTTAAGAAATGAAACCAGATCCCATCTGAAGGCTGACCATTTTCTTACCTCCGTTTAAGTCAACGTTGGAAGATTGAATAAGACCAGAAATTAATCATCGAACAATTTCATCAATTACTCAGATCCTATGGCAATATCAATGTTAATATCAATAGCCATGATTTATTGAGGATCTCGTCTGCCAGAGAATGTCACCAGGATGTGAATGGGGACCTCTAATCCCTTAGAGGCACAGGATCAGAACTTGTTATTGACTCACTTTCTTCCAGACAAGAAGCATGGGGCTCAGTGAGAGACCAAGCAGGTGGAAAATCCAGGATGTGAACTCTTGGGTACAAAGCATATGATCTTTCCACCACACAATTCTACGTCTTTAGAGATAAACAAACTGAGGAAAACATTAACAACAGAAAAAAAGGGGGGAGGGGTCAATCCATCACTCCACACCTTTATCTCAGAGTGGTAATAATAGGGACAGACATAATAAAATTACAGCTCAGGTTTCTTGGTCCCTTTTTTTAAAGCCAAAGGTTTGTTCAACTTGGGGGTGGGGAGAAAGGGTTAACCGTGCAAGCTCTGCTAATATAGATAAAAGCATACCCGCCCAGAATTACCAAAAACATACATATTAAAATAAATAAAACAACTTTCTCATTAGCGCCATCCATATTGTACCACACAAAGAATATACTCGTGTTATTCACCTTATACCTGTCCGTCGGGGGAGGGAGAATTCTCCTTGAAAGACAGCAAAAATCTTTCTCTCGTCCCCATAGCCACAACCGACGGGAGGCTTTTATCCAATAGTGCCATCTACTGGAATAACTCAGAATTACAAGACACTCTAGAAATGATCAGTGTTTTCCGCTACACTTTTAAAATGAGCTAAAAGATGTTAAGATCTCCATTCTCAGTTACCGTTATTAACAGCTCTATTTTATATGCTTTCATAGGGCAAAGACCTGGTCGATTTCCAGGCGTGCACTAAAACCACACAATAGCCTATATATATTGCTCAGAGATTTCAGACTGGAACAAATAGAAACAGATTAACACATTTGGGAGTCCAAAATTCTTTTTAATTTGAAATTTTAAAAAAAAGTATTGCAAAGAAATCATTCTTTGTAGAAAGATGAGAATATTTACAGAGGCCAAAGGGAAACATAGTCACCCTAATTCGCATGCTAAAAAATAGCTATTCTTTAGATTTCTTTATGCTTTTATTATGTACGATTGTGGAATCATATTATGTCTATTGTCCTATAAACTCTTCCATTTAGTAATAATGATATAATCATGATTATATATAATCATCATTGTTCCAAAATTTTTAATCCTCATTGTTTAGGTCAATGCACATCACTATTTTGTTTCAGTTTCATTTGGATAACAGGGTTTCAGGATGTCTCTAAGCAGAGACTTGGCTGTCTCCTGGGTGTCTATGTGTTCAATCAGCTCTAAAACACTTTCTATTAATAAGAAGGCAAGAGAACAAGAAACTAAATATTTCCCAGTTCTTTAGTTTTCTCTCTCTTTCAGACTGTCATTCTCTTGGATGAGGGCAAGTGAGATAGCGGGGATGTTGAATCACAAAACAAAAAATAAATTAAAAGACCATCTTCCAAAGGCTTCTGAACCACGAGTCCTCAGTGGTCCCTTAAATGTTTAGAAGCTGTCATGATAGAACTGGGAGAAAATAATTCCAATTTTAAGAGGAATGCGAGGTCATTGAAGTTATTTGAATGTCTCTGCTTTTAACAGAGACATTTGTAAGCCACAAGCCATTGAATGATTTCCTCCAAAATTATTCTACAGTCTAAAAAGAGCAATATTATTACAAATTAGGGGTCATTAACAGCAAGGATACTCAACTCACACGGGTTCAATTTGTTAGCAGTACCTTTCCTCTGTATATATTTGATCTGGGTATAAGTGCATATGAGCCTGTTTTGTAGAACCTGGAAGATAATTTTATCTTTAAAGACCTGCTATAGGTTTATGGTTGTTTTCTATCTGCTTCTTTGACACCTTATGGCTCCTATTAATGATTTACTTGATTCTGAGGCCTTGTTCAGGAATACAGCCTTCAATGAGAACACCACTTCTATGGGAAAATAGGCAACACTTAGCAATGATTTACTTCACTATATGGTTTCCAGGAGACCATTGTGGAAATAAAAAGTAGTATGTCTGTACTTGACTTTGAAGTTCTGTGAGGACAAACACGATTCCTCATATATTACAGACAAGAGATGAAGTCTCAGAGCTTGAGAGACTTCATCTCATAAGAAGCAGAGCAGAGGCTAGCATCTCAGTCTTCCTTCCACAATGCATTTTTCCCATAAGATGTTCCCATTTTTCAGATGAGAAAACTGAGGCTTTTACTTGGCCTGTCCTTGACCAGGGTCATAGTCAAGGGTCTGGACCTAGATACCTGGGTTTGAGTCCAGACTCTGTACTTTACTTAATTGTACTTTAGGCAAGTTGCTGATCTCTTTTTACTCAGTATTCTTACCTGTAAAATGGGATGATGATAATAATGGTATATTATCTCAGAGAGTTGTTACGATGATTAAATAAATTAATAAAGCACTTAAAACAGTGCCTGGCAGATAAAAATCCTTTAGTAAATATTAGCTACTATTACCTACATGGTCAGTAAAATAACATACTAATAGTTATTCCAAATTCTCAAAAACATCAGCAAAGGTATTAACACAACTTAAATAACATTAATAAAAGCAGCAATTTCCATTTGATAGGTGCCTACTAAATATATGCCAGTCACATTATATATTTTTTCTTATTCGTTGTTTTAATTCCCATTTTAGAGATGGTAAACTGGAATCTCAGAGAAATTAAGTAATTTTCCTAAGGTCACACAGCCACCAAGTGGCAAAGCCTGGCTTAAAATCCAGGCTCCTCCACTGCCAAAATCTGTGGACATTTTAGCTGTAAACTAGATAAGAACACACTAAATGAAGTTAAACTTTCTGCATTGTTTATGCGATATAATAACACCAATTTGGTTTATAGTACAAAAAATGCATTTCTGATTGTGACATGCCACAAATTTCTTTTTAAACAATTGCTTATTTTAAGATATGTCATTCTCTGAGTCTTTGAGTGGACCCAGTGCCAGACATTGTTCCAGGACCTGGAGAACCAATGGCAAACAAGACACAGTCCCTAAATTCAAGTTGCTCATAGGCTGGGGGCGGAGAAAACTCAGACCACTACCTGGGAAATTGCAGTGCATGATGGAAAATGTTCCCAAGTACTGGTAGGATAAGATGCTGTGAGAATATATGTCTTAGGAGGGGCACCAGCCCAGTATGGTGGGGTAAATGGTGGGCAGGAGGCATCAAGAAATTTTCCTGGAGGAATTGATCAATGCCTAAGACCTTACTTACCCCATCAGGTTTAAAATAGCACCAGCTAGCACATACTCGTTATCTGATGAGCATCGGACAAGCATCTAAGACACCTTGTCTCATTTAATCCTCTCTGCAATTCTCTAGGCGTGGTACCATTGTTCCCATTTTTCAGATGAGAAAACTGAGACTTTGAGAAACCTAGTAAGTTGTCTAAGGTTACCCGGCTAGTAAGTGATGTGCCCAGGATTTAAACCTAGTCTATCTGCCCAATAATCCCAGACTGTTAACCATGGCATCAGACTGCCTCCACTCTTGCATTGTTTTACTGTGTTTTGTGTAGAGTCATCTGAATTATAATTTTGCCTTTATACATATCTATATTTTGCTATTTCACTTGTTTCAACCAGCATTATTCTATAAATAAAAATTTTTTATTAAAAATGAAAAGTTCTTAATATTAACTATTATGTTAACAGTTTAAACCTATTGCATTGCCTTTCCTTAATGCTTACAAAGGTACACATCTCTTGCATAGTTTCACATGTGCAGGAAAATAGGTTAGTGAACTTGTGGAAGGAGCAACCATTCAGTTTCAAATGGATTTGGTGGACCCAGAGTCCCAATTTCCTATCCTAAACTCTGTTTGACAGATTTAGAAATTTTTGGTTGGAAGGTTGCACACGGCAACACCAGGTTATAGGAAAACAGATTTAACCTTGGTCTGATTCCTTGAAAAATCTATGAAAGGAGGTAAGTTACTTAAGGCCTTCATGACATTCTTTTGAATCAACCTGATTTAAAACCAACCAGGTGAACAGCTATCAAAAAAAAAAGAAAAAAAAAAAAAAGAGGATGCTGAAATATTTAGCGAGATGTAATTAGCTGGAAGGCAGAATATTAGCAAAGCATGATTACTGCAACCTTCAGTACCCAGCTAACTGCTTTGGCTAAATTCTCTCACGGGACATGATAGTGGGGCTGATCTGGCCCCTGACTCCCTTCTTTCTGTCGTCTCCTGCAACTTCCCCCTATTCCACTCTTTCTCCACCAGTCTCAGAAACCCCATCACCAGCTGTGATCCAGCCACAACTTGCTGTTCCCTAAATAAGCCATGCTCTTTGTCACCTCCCAGCTCTTGCACACTGATTTGCCTCTTGCTCTTTCCTGGCATGTCCTTCCCCCAATATATCTTTGACCTCTAGCTTCTTACTCTTTCTTCCAGGTTAATTCATGTTCAGATCCTCTCTAGAGATTTCTTTCAGTCCTCATTAAAAGAATCAGGAGCTTTCTTTCAGTCCTGTGTAGGTGGCTCTAATCGTTCAGCAATGAGCTTCCTACAGAGCCCTCTGGAAGCCTTTCTTCTTTTTCTTAAACCATTGCTCTAATGACTTATTGCATGTCTGTCTCCCTCATCAACCATGAAGGCTAGAGGACTAGAATTATTTTTTATTCATCCTGTACTCACTTCCGCTTGAGTAGTGTCTACTACAGCTTAGGATACTTAAAAACTGAATGGGTGGGTGAAAGGTATTAATTTGAACCAAGGATTCATTACACACTCTCAAACCAACTCAGAAAGGAAATTCTTCAATGAAGAAACCATCAATCACTCAAACATCAAGGGTAAAGGAATTTCAGAGTCCACGAAGAAAACATTTAAGAAGGAGCCTATAACTATGGGAAACTTTGGACCAGGTATGTTCCCTCAGCTTAGGCCAGTTGTTGTATTTCACTGACCTAGACTGAACAATGGAAAAAATGATGGGGAGCATCTACAGATTTCCTGGAAGTACAAGGCCACCTCAAATAGGCATGAAAACTCAAGAAAAAGGCAGATACTCAAGGTGAAAATATGTCTGCAGGCTGTGGATATAGAAGAAACAAAAATGAATCACTCCCCTTTCCTGTCAGCTTCTGAATTCTAGTCCTTCCCTGGATGGACAAGAGCTGAGAAGGCAAAGGAGTTGTAATGCCCGCCATCTGCACTGCTAGCGAAACTCCATAAACGAGAAAACAGAAGAGGCATTTCTCTCCTTGTTTTAGGAAATGAAGTCCTTCAGCTCGACCACAATTAAGACTGTGGGGGAGTGGACTTGTCTCTTCCTGTATTTCCTTCCCACTTCAACACTGCTTATGCAACAGTACTCAGGCCACAGAAAAGAAACAGACCAGGAAGTATCTATTAGTCAGACTCCATTCCAAGTCTGCCCCCCTCTACAACCCCGCCCCCGGCCCCCCACACACACATTTCCAGTAAGTCTTGTTAGCTTACAGCATCAGGCTTGTGTCTTTAAATTCTACCAGTCTCAGCTGGGGGTGCCTGTATTGCTTGCCTCTGGGGAAGTGATTATTTCAAATGTGCATGATTTATTCACAATATACAGTATCGTGTGAAGCTTGCTTTTATTGCCTTCAGCCTTTTCTTTCTTACAATTTATTTTAATATGTTTGGAATTATTGTCCCAAACATTAGCCAGCTGGCCTGCTGGGGTTTCCTTTGCCACATTCGGGTTTCTCTTTTTCTAATCCTCTCTTCATGGATAATCCATTCTAATGCTTCTTGGCTGCTGAGGGGGTTTTGCTATTACTACCTGTTGCTTAGAAATTCACTATGTCCTGTGTAGGTGGCTCTAATCATTCAGCAGTGAACACCTTATTTAAGTCAGTTGAGGTCAGAGTTATAGTCAAAAGATTGTCCTTCTTTCCAGATTTCTGGATGCTTCCTTGTCTTTTCAGTGTTTTTTTTCTCCTGAGCTACAATTCAGCTGGTCTTTCAAAACAGCCTAAGACCAAAAAAAGAAAAAAAAAGAACATTAAGAAAGAAAGAGAAAGCTATATGGCAGGGTCTGAAAACAAGTAAGGCTTTTATTTTCTCCTACAGCAGTTCAGACAGCAGGTATATGTCACTTTTGGCTTTGCTGACCAGTGGGCCTTCAGGCTCCTTGCTGAGGGCTCCCCTGGGGAGAGAGCTGGACAGTTTGTCTCTCAGAGGTTAGGAGGGAGTCCAGGAGGGGAACAGGCGGGCAGACAGGGCTTTCCATCATCAGAAGCCACCAGGATGCCAAAGGTCAAGAGAAGGGAGCAGGTTCTGGCTGCCTAGCTGCAACCCCTCGAATCCTAAAGTTGGTTGACATGGTTGACAATAGTAAGTCAGAAGCAGGACGTGTGACAATGTGGCAGCAGCATCAGAGCTAAGTTGTTCCTGGTGGGAATCATCGGCCAAAGCTGAGCCTCCACAGCAGAAGACTTTTGCCAGGGTCTTCTGGGGAGAACCCAAATTAATCATGCTTCCTAACACCCATTTCAGGAATAGGTGCCACAGGCTCCAGTTAGGTGCATTTCTGTATTGAAGAATCTGTGTTTGTCCAAAGGGGTCAGCAATTTACAATGGGATAACCACTGGTTACATTTCACTTGAAATCCAAAGAGGCTTATGATTATCAATTTCAGAATAACAACACTCATTGCACCTATTCTTGATTGTCCCAGGTTGGAAAAGATATCCTTTTAATCTGTCTATAGCTACATTTTGGAAGTTTTTCAGGCTTGTGTGACTACTTCCTCAGGAGACTGTTATTTGTATCTGGTTATCTCTGAATCTGGCATATTGCCTGGCACTTGGTAGGTAATTAATAAAGAGGGAAGAGAAGCAGGAAAGAGAGAGAAAGGAGGGGTAGGAAGGAGAAACCAGAGAGCAGGGGGAGAAGGGGGAGGAGAAGAAGGAGGTAGAAAAAGAGGGAAGGAATAATATGCATTCATTATAGAGACTTGGAAAACATAGAAAGAAACACAAAAAAAAAAAAGAAGAAGAATTACAGTATTCCCCACTTATCCGTGGTTTCACTTTCCATGGTTTCAGTTATTCACAGTGAACCACGGTCCTAAAATATTTAATGGAAAATTCCAGAAGTAAACAATGCATAAGTCAAATTGTCTGCTGTTCTGAGTAGCATGATGAAATCCCGTAGTGTCCCACTCCTTCCCACCCAGATAATGAATCATCCCTTTGTTCAGCGTATCCACACTTTACTCCCCACCTGTTAGTCACTTATGTAGCGCTCTCGGGTATCAGATGGGTTATGAGAGAGAGACAGAGACAGAGAGAGAGAGAGAGAGAGGCAGAGAGAGAAAAAATGAGAGGACACATTCACATACTTTTATTACGGTATATTGTTATAATTGTTCTATTTTATTATTATTGTTGTTAATCTCTTACTGTGCCTAATTTATAAACTAAACTTTATCATAAGTATGTATAGGAAAAGACATAGTACATATAGGCGCTTTGGTACTGAGAAATCTCATTGAGAGAAAACCTTTGTTAGATGTTTTGTTCTTTATTCTTCTGGGCATTTTCTATGCCTATTTCTTTTGTTTCATTGTTTACAAAGTTCAGATGACACTGCATATTCAACTTTTAGTCTGCATTGTCAATTCACATTCCACTGCTAGTATTTTCACATGCTCAAGCTATTGAAAATAACATTTTTAATGGCTAGATAATATTTTACTCTTTGAATAGACCATTGCTTCTTGAACCATTTTCCTACTGTTACATTTGTGGTTACTTTCATCTATGTGTTTAAAATAGATGTTTTTCTCCACTGAAGTGTTATTTTTCAAAAAGGAATATATGTATCAAATGTGTTTACTATGGACACTATTGCGTTTCGTATAAAATGTTATATTATTTACAAACTACAATTGATTCAGTATTCAAATATACCCATACAAATAAGGCTATTACCTCCCCTGGAAATAAAAATAAAAGTTTAATAAGAATTTTGAAACTAAGAGGTGTCCTTTTTAAATATTTGCTATTTTATTGGTTATTGGTCCTTTTGAACCACATCTTTCATTCTGCCTCCCCACTAGATATTTGTGATTATGATTGTCATATGATTTTGACAGAACTTGTCAAAAATCAGTATACTTTATACTGCCCATAAATAATTATAATGTCAAAAATCTTTGCCGATGCTATGGCTCTCCAAATATGGACCCCTTACCTTTAGTTCTCCATATTCAATCTTTTTTGGTAACTTGCAAGCCACCTATCTAAGTACTTTGGGATATTTTCTACAGTTAAAAAATTAAAATTAATATAATTTTGAAGCTATGTTCTATTTAAAGTTGATTTTGCTGAGCTACCTTCTCTTTCCTAATAGGTATTTTAAAAATATCACTAACAAAATATCATATAGCTATATTTAATAAAAGTAAGCAGCATGACACCCAAAGCTAGTCCTAAAATTAATTAAACACATCATATTTTCTAAAAGCTCCCAAAGAAACTGAGCTTTGTAGTTTTTCTTAGGAAACTAAGTTCACTTCTCCTACAACATTGATGGGCCGATCATTCAGAAGAAAGAGATGCCGACCAGTTTGCTTATATTTCAATTTTAAATTTTTTGGCACAAATACGACATGTTATAATGTGTTTGATGAGGAACGGCCAACTTGACACACCGTTCCTCTTTCTCCAAGTGTTTTCTCCCGAGAGATCCATGGGGATGGAACAGAGAAGAGCCAGGTAAGGAGGGAAGAAAAGATGATTGTACCTGTTACATGTTACTGTGAGTCTTTATAGGAATGTGTTTTCCACGCCGATGGACTGCTCCAGGGTTAACACTGTGCTGTGTTCATCCCTGTGTCTCCCAAAGGCTGACACAATGCCTGGCATGAGGAGTACTCCATTTTAACATTTGTTCTAAGACGCAACAGGTAAACAAAGAGGATTCTAATTTAGCATCTTAATTTTTTTTTTAAAGAAATCAAAGCACTTTAAATCTGGGACTTATTTCAGGATAATGACTAACTAATATGATTTGGTTGAAACCATTTACAGTCTTTCTAGGGACTTGTTAAGAAGATTAGAGCTGATCGACGTGGTGGGCACAATGAGCTATAATGACAGAGTTGAACAACAGGCTTCAGGCACAGGTTGCTCAGATGCCTGAGCTATTCCGCAGGGAGTTCTAAATTGAACTAAGTGGTTGTTTTGTGCTATTAATGATCTGATGAATTTTTTCTGTCTTGAATAATTCCTCCTCTTCCTGTACATACGTATTTGGGGATTAAAAAGTGTATTTAAAAATCTTTCTGAAGTATATGAATCTTGACTTCAGCCCAGTTTGGTCCTCTACCCCCAGCCAGGAGGTGGATGCCTTAAGGTGTGAGGATTTTATCAATTTGACTGATTCCTGGGGCTCGGCCTGGCCAGTATAATGTGTTGGATTCAAACAGAATTGGATTTGAATTCTAGGTCTGCCACTTTCTAGCTGTGTTACCTTGACCAAATTTTCAAACTTCCTGTGCCTTGTTTTACTTATTTGTAAAAACCACTATAATAATATCCACCACACTGGGTTGTCGTGATTCATTATTCTAGTCCTTTAATGTGCCTGACACATAACGAGTGTTGGATAATGGTGTCTGCCATTGTTTTTCCTTTCCTTTTTCTTTTTTTAAAAAGAAAAATGTGAGTTTATTAAAAAACAAAAACAAAAGAAAAAAAACGCACACAAAGATTGCAGGTGGTGTTTTCCTTTTTTAACTTGTCCCTATCCTTATTTCCCCTTAGCACCTTGGTGTTTCATATCACTATTTTATTTTGTTTGTTTAATTACAGTATTAGTTGAACTTACTGTAGATGTTTCCAGTGGAAAGGGCTTCAATGAGATGAATAGAAGCAAATGGCCTGCAGAAAGTTTTAAGGGCTGTCCTCCAAGCACACTATGAGTTAAGACCCAGATTCTCATGCTGTAAGAATGACCCAATGAAAAAGAGCTTAAACCACATAGAAGCTAATTATTTCTCATGTGATCATTCCGACTAAGGAGTTCAGGGATGAATTGTTGACTCCACGCTGTTGGAGAACTGGGTTCCTAGATTCACTATCTCATCTGAGTCTACTTGTCCACCTTCTAGCAAGTGGGAGGGAGGAAAAGGACAAGGATGAGGCACATGGGTATATTCTTTCCTTTTAAGGACATGACCTGGAAATTGTATATGTCACTTCCTCTTATGTTTCTTCTACCAGAACTTAGTCATATGGCCACAAGGCATAGGAAAGCTGGAAAATATGGTCTTTATTTTATGAGGCCATGTATCTAGCTAAAATTCAGGAGTTCTGTTACTTAGACAGGAGAATCAATTTTAAGAAATAAATATCAAGCTGTGCCCTATGTATAGTTTGGCCATCAACTGAGAAAGCTCAGAGGAATCTAATCTTTTCAATGTCCCAGAGTTGGTCACGCTGAGGGAGGCTGACTCACATTGAAAAGCTCACAAGAGCCTGATGTATAAAATCAGAATGCAATAAAAATGACTCTGAAAAATATTGTGTCTAAGGAGACTGGATGGATGGGTTGTTTTAAGCACAATTGTTTCATGTATATAAGCTGCACAGGATGCAGAGATTGGGTACAAATTATCAGAAGGTTCCTTGGTAAGCAAAGAACCAGAACTTCTTAGTACATAATGGCATCTGGCCCTGCCAGCCTCTTGCTTCCATCCTCACCCTGGTTTCTCTCCCTGGCAGGTTTCCAGTGGGCCCTGCCAGCCACTATCTCTTGGACTCTCCATGGACCATGTCCTCTTTGCTGACCTATTGCCTTTGGACCAGCGTCTCATTTCTTTAGATATATTAATAACTCACCAGATTTAATCCCTTCATACTCAACCTTGGAGTTCTTTGTGTCTCTCCTTTTCTCTGCTCTGATCCATATGTGTTGGTTGACGGTTTTGATTCCATCTACCACTCCACTTCTATAATACTTGAGCTTTTAGTTATCATTTATATGTGCATTTATCATTTTATGTATTTATAGCTCCTTTAGGGCAAGACCTTCCCCTCATAACCCTTGGCTCCCAAGCTCTTCAGTAGTCACCCACCCTGGCACTCCCAAGTGTCTGTGATGTTGATGATGACCAAAGGATGGCAAAACGCCTCCACTGACACAAGGTGGTCACATGATGTCGCTGTCAGCAGAGCATGAGGTGGTTAAAGTTTCCCTAATGAAAGTAAGGTTGGTGCCAGGAATAAAATGTTGATAGAAATTTAATGACACTGCATAGTCAGTAAATTTAAATATAGAAGTTTTGGCTTTCATACTTTGCAATTGCAATAGGAAAAATGAAAACATATCACAAGGTTGCAGAAACCTTAATGTAACCTTGCTGCATTTCTTCCATATTGCATTAAGACTTTCTGTAGTAGCTGTGTGTGCATATGTGTGTGTTCTGTGTGTGTGTGCGCGCGCGCATGTGTACATGCCTACTCTATTTCTGTATTTAGTGAATGATGTGGGAATGCATGACTGGCTTGTTGAAATTGGGTACTTAGCAATACTAAGACCAGATGCCCACTAAACAGAATGCCAAAGAAAAATGTTGGCATCTTGTTCTTTTGGAGAGATGACTGCGCCTGATGATTCCATGACAAGCTGGTTTGAGTCTGGGTGAAGTCACAGTCCATAAGCCCTCTGAACCTAGTAGACCAGGCTGAGCTATTAAATGTGAATAATTAGGATGTGCAGCTCAGCCATTTCTGTGCCAAGGAAATAGGAATAGAGTTTTGATGAGGAGAAGGGAAACTTTTAAATCATGGGCACTGGAAATGTTCATGGGGTGAGGAAGAGGGACTGACTAAGGGCCCAAGAGCAGATTTGGAGGGGGTACCCTGGAAGTCAGTCAAAAAGGAGGGTGGGGAGTTACACTCTCAGAAGGGTGCTAGAGAGTCGCTCCAGGCAGGAAGGGGGTAATGGTAGTTTGGGCCAGAACCAGTCTTGGGTAACGAGGAGTTTGAGTTGTGGGCTATTTAGAGAAATTTATCAGAAGACAAAGAGGAATAGAAAGGCAGATGAGAGGTGCAGTTAGGTCAGGTGAACCTCCCCCTCTCCTCCATTCCCTTTCCTTGGCATCCAGCTTTGTGGGACGGGGGCCGTTTAGCCATATTACACATTCACGCTAGGATCATACTAACAATCAAGAGGGCTGTGGGCACTGAAGGTGTCCCATGCTGACAAATATGAGAATCCAGGACTAATGAAAACTGCTAGCATAGATTCAAGAAGAGCGAGAAAGGGAATGCTTGCAGCACCCAGATGGGCAATCAAGGAATGTCGGAGAGAGACTCAGGGAGATGGCCTCTTGGACGGCCCTGGAAAGTGGTCTCTTCTGGGATGGAAGGCTCAGTAGACCCTCCTCTGGACCTGGGTGTATACATACTGGCCGACTGGTAGGGCTGGCCTATTTTGTGGCGGAATGAGTCTGCCTGGCTTTCAGGAGACCAAGAGCCCTAATGACCGGTTTATAATGTCTTTCGGCGTATTTAGTAGGCTGGTTGGTTGGATTTTACTATTGTTGCTGCTTTGTGGTTGTTTTGCAAATCACTTTTAGGGCAACGTGTTTGGAGGCTGAAAGGAAGCAGCTAGGAAAGAGAGCAGCTGAGAAACTGTAGAAGATGCCAGTGGGCGGAAGGTCTTAAAAGAACCAGAAAAAGATGAGACTGGGGGCAGAGAACTAACGGAAGTCTGTTTGCAGCCAGATATATTGGGATGGCCTGTCACTCCACAAACATCTATTAAGTGCCTAATAGCCACTGAGTCTGTGCTTGGCACTTGTCATAAACCCAAAAAAGTAGGTTCTTAGAGGTCAGCTTGGGGTATGGCATTAAAAAAAACGATAAATATTTAGAATAGCTTTTGGGGTTGGGGTTTGACTTTTCATGAACAATGAACCAAAGGGTAGATCAGTGAGAGTCTGGTGGAAACTGGCCGACAGGAATTTATAGTGGATCTTTAATATCTACAGAGTTAGCTAATCTATATGAAGAAGTGAAGATAAATGAAAAAACAAAAACAAAACGAAACCCCAGAAAAGCTTTATAACAATAACAGGGTCTAGGAAAAAGGGCAAAGCACCGAGAAGGACTTTCCACACTCCCAGGCTCCCCTTTGCACTGGCGTTACCTCATGGTTAGTGAGAACGCAGTTTCTGAATTCCCAGGAGAAGTGGAAAAGAAAAGGCACATTTGCTGTTGAGTGAAAGCAGTGCACCAGAACAATACAGGGGCCTATTTCTAGCAATGAGGGCTGAGGCATATTAATTCATTCAGCGGCCCTATTGTTTATAATTCTTGCTTACATTTGCTGTCGTGCACTGGGGTTAAAATTTACACCCTTTTTTGGATGCAAGAAGTTATTTTTATTTATCCTCCTTTGTTAGCTGTTTCACTTCACAATAATTAATCAAATCATCAAAGCAGCAGCAAATTGGGGAGTGACGATTTATTTGCATTATTTGGCTTTTCTAATGGGATATCTCAGAGGGTGAGGACTCTGCTATAATATGGCCCTCTATTTTATGACAGGTTGCAATTTTCTTGTAATGTTAGATGCGGCTCATCTTGATAATTATGCTAAATTAAGTAGTCCTACACATTATAGAAGTGGATGGTAAGATACATTAACTAATATTAAGAATTTTAATTAGGTCCTACATATCACAGAGATCTGTGTTAAACAAGAATTCATCTGAAATTCAGAATTTGAATATAATTCCACACAACTCAAATAAATTATTAGTGGAGAGGGGGTTACCCCAATCTCCCAGCCTTTTTCCTGATATGAAATTTTATAATGGGTATTAAGGTTACACATAAAAGTGAAAAGCCCAGCTCGTTAGGAATTCACCTCAGATTTTTTCCTTTTCTAGTCTGTCCTGTTCCATGTCTTTCGTTCTTGCTGTTTACGTATCAATAGCAGGGACACTGGTCAAGAAAAGCAACTTCACTTAGCATTATACTCTCAAGATCCATCCACAAAAAGAACAAGACAAACAAATGAGAAACAAAAACTCATAGACACAGACAATAATTTAGTGGTTACCAGAGGGTAAGGGGGTGGGGGGTGGGTGATGAGGGTAAAGGGGATCAAATATATGGTGATGGAAGGAGAACTGACTCTGGGTGGTGAACACACAATGGGATTTATAGACGATGTAATACAGAATTGTACACCTGAAATCTATGTAAATTTACTAACAATTGTCACCCCAATAAATTTAATTAAAAAAAAAAAGAAAAAAAGAAAAGCAACTTCACAGTTCCTGTGAATCTTTGTGTAAAATGCTGAAGAAGGAAAGGACATAAGCAGAGAGCCAGGCTGTGGTGACAGCAGTGGGATTCATTCTGCCTCACCTCACGGGGCTTTGCGTCCACAGCAGCTCCGTGACCACAGCTTTCTGGATGGGACTGGGGATCCCTGCACCAGTAGAAGGTGGAGACTTAGAAGACCATGCCCTACCCTTCACCTGGAGGTCCTAGTCCACCCCAGACTGGGTTGCGCTTGTGCAGAGGTTGCGTTAAAGGAGCTGTTACTACACAAGAACTGGTCCCCTCTTAGCAGGAGAGGAGTATTAGGAAGCAAGTCACTGAATTTAGAGGGCTCACGATTTAAACACAATGATTAAAGAGCATGCAATTTGTTAATCTTCTGTACTAGTTATGTTTTTCAGTTTCTTTCCTTCCTTCCTTCCTTCCTCCCTCCCTCCCTCCCTCTCCCTTTCCTCCCTTTCCTCGCTTCCCTCCCTTCTCTGCCTTCTCTCTCTCTCTCTCTCTCTCTCTCTCTCTCTCTCTCTCTCTCTCTCTCTCTCTCTCCAAGCTGAAACCAACTTTGACTGATTGCCATAGGCCAAACACTGTCCCCTTGAAATTAATATGTTGAAGTCCCAATCCTCCGTTCCTCAGAATATAACTGTATTTGACTTTGGAGATGGGGCCTTTAAAGAGGTAACTAAGGTAAATGAGGTCGTATGGGTGGGCCTTAATCCAATATGACTGGTGTCCTTATAAAAAGAGGAGATTGGGACATAAACACACACAGAGGAAGGACAATGTGAAGATGGAGAAGGCAGCCATCTACAAGCCCAGGAGAGGCCTTGGAAGAAAGAACTTGCAAACACCTTGATCTTGGACTTTTAATCTCTGGAACTGTTTAAAAAATATTAATTTCTGTTGTTTAAGCCATCTAGTCTGTGGTACTTCGTTACGGCAGCCCTAGAAAACCAATACACTGCTCCTCCCACTTTCTTTTAGAAAGGTGGAGATTTATTGAAAGAATATTGGGGAAGCCCATGCTATCTATGGAAGAACTGGGGAATAATACCATGTTTCCCCGAAATTAAGACCTCACCAGACAATCAGCTCTAATGTGTCTTTTGGAGCAAAAATTAATATAAGACTTGGTATAGATTAGATTAGATTAGATTAGAGTAGAGTAGATTAGATTAGACCTGGTCTTATAGTAAAATAAGACTGGGTTTACATTAATTTTTGCTCCAAAAGATGCATTAGAGCTGATTGTCCAGCTAGGTCTTATTTTCAGGGAAACACAGTAATCCTGAGGTATGGGGTTCCTCTTCTCCCAGCGTTCTGAGACCTCAACTGCAGGATGGAGTTTGTGTATTTGCTCCCTGGAGACTTGACATTAATGAGATTTGGCCCCAACCACTCTAGTTTCCAAGTGTCTCATATGATGCTTACCTTCCAGGCTCAGCTTTGGTCAGGTGCCCAGGCCTCCACTGGTCAGCTGTGGCCACAGAGCTGACCACAGAGCCCCCGCCTGTGTGTCAGAGCTTGCCAGAGGAGGGGTGCTTACTGGAGCTGGGCATTTACCTCACTGGTGTACTCTACAGCATTCCCCTGCTCTACACACCACAATTGCCTCAAGCTCTTCCCTGATCCTAGGTCTGTCCATGGGACAGCTAATGATCCAAGTCAAGAGCTCAGAGACACCAGCCAAGGACACTCTTCATCCCTTGTCCTAGGTCTAAAACTGTTGTTATAGTGTTATCATAACTTGCATGGAAATGTAAATTCTGTTGGCTGATAGCTACACGTGACCATGGATTCTTTGCTGCTTCATCAAAAATCAACGTTAGTGTTTTATTACTTTTCTCCTCACCTTTAGTAGCTTCCTACTGCCTTCAGCATAAAATCCACACTTCTTCGTGTGGTTTATAAGCCCTTTACTATCTGGCCATTTCCTTTGGATTAAGTCTTGCCTCTTTCCAGAGTCCCACATAACACTGAGTTTCTTATCGTTTCCTGAACCTGACTGCTAGTTTATGTCCCTCTGCCTTTGCACACATGTTTTCCTTGGCCTGATACTCTGCCTTCCCCTTCCCACTTCTGCCCAGGTAAACACAAATGCATTTTGCAAGGTTTAATGGGAACATTGTCTCTTGAGGGAAACATCCTTGACCTTCTCCCGGTTCTTGACAATTTATTGCTTACTTCTCTGTGCGACTACTGCATAGTTATTTCTAAAATCCTTCTCCCCTTTGTAACTATGAGCAACCCAAGGTCAGTGGCTGCATCTTACTCATCTCTGACCTGTAATCTCAAACTTCGTGGGTACTCATTCATGTCCCTGTTGTTGCTTGGGTGCTGCTGCTGATGCGAGCCACGCAAAGCAGCTCACGTCTACCTACCGTGCTGGTGAGGACTGGTCCTTCCTGGAACACTTATCTCCGCAACCCTTCCTCTCATGGAGTCTGTGGGTGAGAGGCTCCCTAACTGACAAATGGCAACACTCTGTGGCTTTGTTATGCCTCCGGACAGAGACTGTGTTTATGTAGCTAGCGTGACTCTCAGTCCATAGGTTCATGTGCACAATATTACATGCTGTATTTTCTCTAAGCTGACTTGATTTCTGATCATCAGTCCTGCCTGCTGGGAAATTCAGTCTTCTCCTTTTTTCCCCCTGAGGCCATTTATTAAGCACCTAGTATGTGCAGTGCAATGTGGAAGAGATACGGTTGAAAAGGTATCTATCTTGATAGATATAGATATAATTGCACATTATTTTTAATAGCATCCCATTCTACAAGATTTGAGGCAGCACAAAATTGAATTAGAGAAAGATCTCTTTCTCACACACACACACACACACAGAGCAGGTCCTCAAATAATGTCATTCAATGTTGTTTTAACATTGATGAGATGCCTTAGGAATTTAACTCTTGTTTGTACCAGTTAGCCTGTGATAAAACTGGTTTCATTATACAGTACAACATTTCTTTTAAAGTTGAACAACCTATCGATGTTGAATTATGCTCTTTTATAGGAATTTTTTTATTAAGAACATCGTTTTTTCTTCCCATGCTTAAGAAGGGCTCGTCCCTTTTCAATCATTTAATCCTGTTCCTCCCGGTTTACCCTGACCCAAACAGAGGTGTCCAAAACAGAGATCTGGAAATTACACTGTTTTTAAATGCAGATTTTACATGGACATTCTATTTATATTTAGAGAAAAATTAGAACCAACCCAGTATTACAAGAAATGTTAAAGGGACTTCTTGAAGAAGGAGAAGAAGAAGAAAGAAGAAAAAGAAGGAAGAGGAGGAGGAGGAGGAGGAAATATAAATAAAATGACAATAACTACATATCTATTACAATTACATTAAGTGTAAAAAGATTCAAATGCTCCAATCAAAAGACATCGGGTGGCTGAATGGATAAGAAAACAAGACCCATACATGTGTTGCCTATAAGAGACCCAGTTAAAATTGAA